>NC_090302.1:1352500-1952500 GCF_039906515.1 Pseudorca crassidens | reverse complement strand
AGAGGAACCCTGGGTCTGGTGTCACATTCTGCAGGTGCCCCGGGGACAGAGGCTGGTCACCCGACCCCCCTCCTCCACCCCTCCTCCACATAGATGCTGCACGCTGGTTCCACCATAGCCCCGAGGCAGGTCCCAGGAGCTGAGGTGGGGTCCCCGGGGTCGGGGCTGAGCTCCCACACCCCAGAAGCCCCTTCTGGCCCAGGCTCTTTACTCTACCCACGACAAACGCCCCTCAGCCTCGTGACTTCCACGTCTAAACGTGCAGAGACAAAACCACGACACGCCCGCCTGACGGTATTAAAACATCGCTCTTAGAAATGTATCACCAGCTAGAAACTATTCTTCTAGGAGGAAACATGCAGATTGGGTTTAATAAACCATTCTGATTATAACAGCATTACGGGCCCAGGGGGGAGATTGGAAAACCACAGACAAATACGAAGAAAGAGCGAGGGTAGCACCCACGGCCCGCCCCCGGGAGACTCCGGCGCGCCGGGTGCCTTCTTTCCAGACTTTCTGCTCTGCCGTTTCCCACCGCGGTTGGAAGAGGCAGCTTGGGGTCCGGCCTCCTCACTGTGAGCCTGTCCCGCGTCCTTTCAGGGGCAGCGCCCGGCCCTGACCGCCTGGACGTCCTCACTGCTCCCCGAGCCTCTGCTGCAGACATGGCCGTTGCCGGCTGTCCCCAAGGAGAGGCTCCCGGACGCTGCACCCACGGCCCCTCCCTGGGCTCCGCTCTGGACTTTTTCCCCTTTGTCATTTGTTCATAAACTTCCTGAGAAATGGAATTTATTAGTTTGATGACACTGATTAGTCAGTAAAGGAGGTAAAAAATACAGGTGGAATGGGCTTAAAAATCATAAAAGTTGTAACTGGAAAGAAAGTTGGAAGCAATCTAGGCTTTTTTTGTCTTTTTTTTAAATTTGGGGATGAAACTCACATCCATAAAATGAACCGCTTTCAGGCGCGCAGCTCAGCGGCATCTCACTCACCCACGGTTCCGGCAGCCACCACCTCTCTCTAGGGCCAGCATATCTGTGTCGCCCCCCAAGGAGACCCCTCCCGTCAGCGGTCACCCCTACCCCCTCCCCAGCCCCCGTAAACCACTGACCCACTTGCCAGCTGTGGATCTGCCTGTTCTGGACGTTTCGTGTAAGTGGACTCACAGGCTGTGCGGCCCTTTGTACCTGGCTTCTTCCATCTGCCATCCAAGGTCCATTTGCCTGCAGCCCGTCCGGAGAAACCGTGGGTCTTGGGAGCTGCGGGACCACAGTTTCCCCTGCCCCAAGGGTGGCCCAAGGGTGGGTCACACTCGAGGCGTCCCCTGCAGCCTGGCAGGGTCAGCGCAGCAGCTCGGGCACTGGACATCGCCGCCCAGAACAGGGCCCCCGCTCCCTAGACACGGTGCCGGCACAGAGGCTGTCCCTTGGGTCACCTCCAGAGGCCGCCGCATCCCTGACAACCCGCAGAAGCCACGGGTCGGGGTTCGGAAGCTGCTGGGCTTCCAGCGCTGCCCCCACCAGGCGCGCGGAGAAAGGATGAGCAGATCCCAGCCCGGAGACCACGGGCGTGAACTCGGCGCGGAGGCCCTGTAGACACATCTTGAAATAATCACGCTGAGAGCAGCCGATTCTCGGATTCTGGGCAGGCAGCCGGCACCTCGCTGCGCCCGCCCGCGTGACAGGATGCAACTGGGGGGTGGGGGCCCTGCCTGGAGCGGGGAGGGGCTCTCACAGGGGCACCCGGAGCCGCGATGAGCGCGTGAATACCTCCTGGAGGAGGTAAGGGTTTCGCGTCAAACACGCGAGTTGACCGTGTGTCAGGCATCCCCCGGGGGCTGTTCTGAAGGCTGGCTGGGCACCTACACCTGTACTCGGCGGCGGCAAGATGTGCAGAAGGAGAAGAGATAGAGCAAGCAGGGTGCCTGGACCCCAGAGAGAGGGCGTCTGCCGTCAGCAATGACGGGCAGCGCTGCTGGTTGGGGCTGGGGTGCCAGGGCCCTTTCCTGGGGTCTCGGGGCTGAAGGGGGTCGCTCTCCAGGAAGAGGATGCTGCCGAGAACAGCCGCCCCCGGGGCCTCTGCAGGCACGTCCAGCCCGCCACCTTCTTGGCTGGAAGGCCCACCTGGGGGGGGAAAGCCCAGCGTGGCTTTCAACAGCCCAGGGCAGGAGGACACAGCCCCCAGCCTCACCCCGCATTAAGGGGGTGGACGGAAGCGCCTGTCCCTGTGGTTACAGGGGTCCCCTACAGAGAAGTTGCTGCGTGACCCAGACATTCACGTCTACCCAGAACATGTGCTCGTGATCTCGTTTGGAAAAAGCGTCTTTGCAGATGGGACTGAGGGTCTCGAGACAGGATCACTGGGCATCGGAACGGGGCCAAGCACCGGGGGCCCAGGTTCGGTTCAGCTGAGCATTCCTGAGGGGCTGGGTCTACGCAGGACGCCAGCCCAAGTGGGCACTGTGGGCTCAGTGCCTGCTGTGGGGCACAGGCAGGCCACACGATCGAGGGCCACCCTTGGGGGTGAGTGACAGAACCCTTGCCCCCATCACCAAGTAATAGACTCTGACAGGTTTCTGTGTTCTTTGGAAGAAGCTAAAGATTTCGGAGAGTCCCAGCCTACGATTTCACGTGTTGAGGCGTCTCTGCTCCGCCCTCCAACCTGTCCAGTCCCCAGTCTCACTGCGCCTGCCCTGGAGCCCTCAGGCCCTGCCCAGACCTGCTGGCCCGGGCTGGCTGCTGCCCCTCCCTGGGCTGTAAACAGGGGCTGAGCACCCACGCCACCCTGTGTCTGCTGGCTAGGCCTCTGAGCCCATCCCCAGGGCGGGAGGGCTGCCTGGGCAGAGAGCAGCCTGAGGGACACGCGGGTGGGGGGGTGGCTTGCAGGATCAGCCTCTCCCGTGGGGAGCCCCCGGCCTTCTCTGAAAGCTGCCGCTTCCATCCTGGGACCAATCTGAGGAGCCTCGGTGCGAGAGCCGCCACTTGGAGAACGAGATGCAGCGGCGTCACGACGCGGGGTGCGAGTGCTGCCGGGAGCAGCTCCGAAGGCTCAGAGCTGGGGGCGGAACGGAGGGCACCTCCTCTCCTTCACAGGAGGCGGGACGGGCTCTCACGAGCAAGGCCCGCAGGCCCCTCTCCTTGGGCAGCCTTGTGGATCCGGGTGGGCGAGGGTGGGAGGGAAGCCGGCGGGGCCCATGCTCACCCCAGCCCTGCCCCCAGGGCGCAGCCAGCAGTGCAGGCGGCTCCAGGTCCCCAGCCCCCATCCCGGGCTCCCGGGGCAGCAGATGGCAGGCCAGCCTCAAGGCCAGGCCCAAAGTTCCGTCCTGAAGGCCGGCGAGTGTGCGCTGGGCTGCAGTGACTGCCCCGCAAACAGCCTCCGGGTGCAGCTCCCTCAGCCTCTCAGCGTGCTGGCCGCCAGGGGTCAGGACAGGCTGGCCCTGCTCCAGAGCCGGGGTCCTGGCGGGAAGAGCAGCTGGGGTGCAGATGCTGGGGCCGGAATCACGCCCAGCGTGGTGGGGGACTCTGGCCGTCCCCTAAGTGCCCCCCATGGTCCCTGCGCGTGGCCTGGGCATTCTCACGGCCTGCCTTCCGAGGGGCACTGGGGCTCCTTCCGTGGCCCTCAGGACAAGAGCAAGTCCTGGCAAGAGGGTGGCCCCTGTGACCGGCCTGGGGGGCCGGCGGTCACCTTGCTGACCCCACACCTCACACATGAGCCTCAGGTGGGTGTCAGAGACCCTGCTCCACAGCAGGCGGTCCCACAAATCTGTGGCCATGGGTCCCCCAGGATCCGGAGGGTCGGAGTCACAGTTTGAAGGGAGGAGGGGCTGACTCCAGGCCTCAGAGCCTGGGGGCGGAGCTGGCCGGGACCCCCACTCTTCCTGGCCCAGCCTGCCCTTGCTGGCTCCAGCGTCCCCGCCCTGAAGTGACTCATGGGCTTTCTGAGACCCTGAAACAGACCCCACAGGGCTCTTCTCTGGAAGGAGACCAAGCGGAGAAAAGCAGCTCTGCCCTGGCCTGTCTAGGGGGCATCCGATGCCCAGCTTCCTGCCCACTCACCAGGGGCTCTGCCCACTTGGCCTGCCCCGTCTCAGCCCCCAGCTTCCTTCCCAGCGACACCAAACCCCCGGCCCAGGGCCCCTGGTCGCACGTGTGACCTCAGCAGGGCTGGCACCGCCCACACCTAGGGTGCAGAGCTGCTCAGAGGCCCTGGATCACCGCGGGGCTGGGGTGGGGCGTGGGGGAGCCCACAGGTTGGGAACACGCCTGGCACTCAGCCCTGACGCTCCCCCTGGACAGCACACACACACATATGTGCACATGGCCTGGGCGAGTCCACTTCGGAGCTCACTTCGGCCAGACTAGGGAGAAAGAAGCTTCTGGTGACATAGAGCCATGCTCTGGACAGGTCGGTTTTGTCAAGCGTCGTCATCGGGAAGGAGGTGCCCGGGCTGGGGCGTGGCAGCCGGCAGCGGGCGGGGCTGAGCACACAGGCTCCTGCCCAGCACGCTGCTCTCGATTCTGAGACCGGCCCCAGGCTGGACTCGCCAGTGGGACAGGGCAGTCACTGTGCAGTGCGGGTGAGGAAGCAGAGGTCATAGAGGCGACACCACGTCAGCCAGCCGGTAGACCTGCGGTCCCAGTACAGCAGCCGGGCCAGACGCCTCTCCGCCCGCCCTCGCCTGCGGGAGCACCTGCTTGCCTACATGTGGCGAGAGACGGGATGCGGCCAGGCGACGGGGCCTGGGTTGTGCTGCCCAGGGTCCCTGGGTGAAGCAGGAAGATGCTGGATTCCAGTTCTCAGCGGGAGAACCATCGGTGGGTGCGCTGAGCCCAGCGCCATCCTATCTCCCCCCAGGTGCAAGCGGCCGCCACACCGAACCCAGCCCCCGACCCCAGGAAAGCCTGGAATGGGTGGGGCACCCCGGTCACCCCACAGCCTGGGAGGCACCCTCTGAATAGTGAGGAGGCCTGGACCGCTCAGGATCACCTACGGGGGTCCTGCTTGCAAACACTGTTTCTTTCAAACCTGCAACCTCCCAGACACCGGCTGCTGGGGCCACGAAGCTACGAGTCCTTCCCCCAGTCCAGGCCCTGCCCGAGAAGACACACTGACGCATGCGCAGCTTGTCAGGGGGCCGCGCAGTGTGGCGGGGAGACGGAGCAGCCAGCACAGGGCGCCGCAGGGCGCAGGGTCCAGGAGCAGAGCCCACAGCTGGGGCCTGAGGCCCAGCGGCCTCCACACCCACCGGGCTGGACTGCAGCCCGGCAACAGGCCAACTACGCACGGCCTCCACGGGCTGCCTGGCCAGACGTCCCATCAAACGTTTCCTGAGTGCCACCAGGGCCCGCTGGTCCTAGAATGGGGACACGAGAGGCCAGCCCTGCTGGACACTCCCCACGCACTTGCTGAGAGTGAGCCGGGCCCCTTCTGCCCTCAGACTCCTGAGGCCACGAGCCACGAGCCGTGCTGCAGGGGCGGGGCCCCCTCTCCACATGCCACAGGACAGGCTCGAGTGCCCCTGAGGGGCGGGTGCAGGAGCAGAACTGCGGCACGGGGCCTGCCGCCCGCCGCCTCTCGGGCTCTGGGTTGGAGGAGGACTTTCTCTGTGGAGGGTTGAGTCGGGGGACCGGCAGGGCGAGGGACAGTCCTTGCAGAGCAGAAGCCGTTGATTCCCCGCTGCAGCTCCTTCCACGACTCCCCAGCCCGTTCAAACCATGCAGGTGAAAACCGGACCTACCTCGCGAGGACAGGCCTGGGGGGCGGGGGAGCCTGGCGAGCGAGGAGGGGTGTGGCCGGGGGTGTGGTCCGCAGGGGGCGAGGCCTTGGTGGGCGTGGCCAGGAGGGGCGCGGCAGAACGCAGGCCTACGGAGGAAGAGCCCACTGGGAGTGACAAACTCATTCTCTCCAACGAAGGGCTCGCAAGTGCGCTGGGCTTCCCACGTCACCAAAGCAGGGTGGGAGTGTTCAGCCGCTCAACAAGCTCGGGGCCTCCAGGTCACAGGGACGGCAGCAGACAGCGCCAGCCGGGGCCTGGGCACGGGGAGCAGTCCCCGCAGGAACGCTCTCCAAGGACTCACCTGTCCGGAGCCCGGACGGTTCCCTGACTCAGCCCTCCACAGAGAAAGTCCTCGGCCCACCCAGAGCCCGAGAGGGGGCGGGCGGCAGGCCCCGTGCCCTGGTCCCAGGTCCCGGAGCGGCAGGTGGCCTCAGGCCGGGTGGGGCCGCGGTTGTGCCCTCTGAGCGGCGCTGCACAGGACGGCGTCTGCAGGCTGACCACTGGGGAGGCTCTCCACGAGCCGCCTTGCCTTCTCCCCGCTCCTAACACCAAGCACCCAACGTTTGGATTGGGAACGACACTGGGTCCCCACGTCGGCCACGCGGCCGTGAAAGCACTGCCATCGGGCTGATGTAAGCCTGATGCTCTAAGGAACCTTCAGCGGAGCGTGTCACTAGTAACTGTCAAGCTTCATGACCTGGAAAACCACAGCGTCCACCTGACGTCCCCGCAGAGCAGTCACAGCCACCTCCGCCCGGCAAGGCTGCGCAGCGTGGGGCGAACGGAAGGGACCCTTCGGGAGGTGCGTTAGGCGTGCAGGACGTTGAAGGTGAACCCACGACCCTCGTCCGCTCCTGTTTCTTCTATCACTGGACCCTACACACACCTGGCCCTGCCCTCGGGTCCCAAACCCTGAGCAGCTTCCTTGACCTGCGTGGCTTTTTCCTTGGGCCACCGGGCACCACGCAGCTGAGGCCTCGCATGACGTCATCTGGGCCTGGAAACTAATTCTGCTTCAAACTCATTGTTTGTGTGGACGGAAATAATCAAACAATCTGTAACAGGAATGGAAAGGAGTTTTACTCAAGTCGAGCTGAGGACCATAGCCTGGGAGACAGATTCAAGAAGCACGTGAACTGTGTCCTCCGGACTGTAAGAGGGGGGAGGCCTGTAAAGGGAAAACCCTCAAAATCGCATCAGGTGTTTGTCAAGTTAGGACTGGAGCGGGCAAGAAGGAAGGGTGCTCGGGTCAGCTGGGGTTCAGAATGCACAGTGACCAGGGGAGACCTTGAGACCGTGAGGGTGCAGGTGGCGGCGACTAGCAAACAGTTTTGAGGACAGCTGGTGATGGCCTTGGGTCTCATACAGGTCAGAAAATTCAAGTTCTCGGGGCTTCCCTGGTGGCACAGTGGTTAAGACTCCACGCTCCCAATGCAGGGGGCCCAGGTTCGATCCCTGGTCAGGGAACTAGATCCCACATGCATGCCACAACTAAGAGTTCGCATGCCGCGACTAAAGAGCCTGCCTGCCGCAACTAAGACCTGGTGCAACCAAATAAATGAATAAATACATACATATTTTTTAAAAAAATGAAAGAAAGGAAATTCAAGTTCTCGAGACTTCCCTGGTGGTCCAGTGGTTGAGAATCCTCCTTCCAATGCAGGAGACTCGGGTAGCATCCCTGATTGGGGAACTAAGATCCCACATGCCGCAGGGCAACTAAGGCTGCACACTGCAACTACTGAGCCCACGCGCTCTAGAGCCTGTGCGCTACAACTAGACAGAAGCCCACGTGCCGCAACTACTGAGCCTGTGCGCCACAGTGAAGATCCTGCGTGCCGCAACAAGACCCAACACAGCCAAATGAATAAGTAAATATTTTTTAGAAAAGAAAGAAAATTCAAGTTCTCGGTGAAGCAGGAACTGTCTGAAACCACATCCACAACGGCCCCCAGCTCCATCCTCGAAGCCTGAACCACAGTGACTCCATTTTGATTGTCAAATGCATCCTTTTCTTCAATGGTTAAAGCAGAAGTGCGTGTTTGAGAGGCCATAAGTTCAAGCCAAATCTCGTATGAGCCAAAATGACCTCCCCACACCTCAACGTGTGACCATTTCGTCAGTCACACACACTCTTTAATTCTAGGAATTTTCTAGGAATGCCACTGCTGCGTAAACCACGGGGAAAATGTACTTTGCAGCGTTGGTGACCTTGTCAAGCCCCGAGGCCCCTCCTGAGTCAGTCACCAGTGGCAAATCCTCCCCAGTATTTGAGTCAGAATTCCACGTTTGTCTTGGCCTGAATGTGTTAACCACCAAGAGCAGAGGGACTGCTCTACAAGGAATGGACAACTTCATCTTCTCCTTCTGCAACAGCCGTACCTGAGAATCTCATGTTCCTGTTATGGCATTAAAGTGACTTTTTAAACTAGGCATGTAATTAGGTTATAGTTTCTGGGAATTTCACCACAGACAGTAAAGGAGGCATTCAAGGGTATTTGTTATAAAGGGAGTGTGAGTCCTAAGGGCTGCAAAGCCCGGTCGCCCCACCATCACCACGCCCCCAGGCTCCCGCCCGCCCCTGGCCACCCGTGGGCAGTACCCCACCCCCCAACCGGGACACAAGCCTCCAACCCCAGGCTCCCTGGACTGCATGCAGGCCTCGGCTGCAGAGGCCTCCCCTTGGGCATCTTTCCCACACCGCAGGGGCCACCTGAGACCCGCGTGAGGCGCACAGGAAGAAAAGGTCCTCCAGGAACCATGGTGAAGGGTATCAGACCGCAGGGCCATGGGCTGGCTCATCACAGGTGTCCCCCTGCAGGCGGGTGCGGTGGGCCCAGGGCGGCCGCAGCGAGCGGCCCCACACGGGGAAGGAAGCGTCATAGGACGAAGAGCCCAGGCGGGCTGCCAGCCGCCCGGGAGACGCCTAGCTACCACGGTCCCCTCCCTCCAACCTGGAAGAAGCAACGTGGAACTGTGTCTGCAGGAGGCTGGCCGTCCAGGGGAGTCAAAGGGACAGGATTTCTTTGACCAAAATGAGTGGCCAGTGCACGGGCGTCTGAGAAGGGGGATCTGACCTGCGCACTGATCTTTTCTAACCAAGGGACCCCCTTAAACATCTGCCAGGAAAGAAGGTGCCCTCGGTGAGTCTGAGGCCCATCCGCACCCACACATGTCCGCACTGGCGCGCACCAGGCCAGCCCCCCGGATGGCGCGGCTGGTCAGTTTCTCATTTAAAAACACAGATAATGTTTAAAAAAAACGGCGGCCAGAGACAGGCAGGGCAAGTCCCTGTGGCGCTCAGCTTCCACCGTCGGAGACTCGGGAACGCAGGCCGGCTAGGTGACGGCACGGTCCCTCGACTCCAAGTAAGACATGCGAGTCCGCCAAGAACGCGTCAGCGGGGCAGCAAGCATCCCAGGTGAGGAGGCGCGCGTGCTCTGTGTCGAGAGTGCGAACGCCACCAGGACGCACGCAGCTTCCTCTCTGGCACTGAAATAAGCCCGAGACAGAAAATTGGAAAAGGGGAATTTATTTATTAAAGAAAAGTCGTCTGCGAGTTCTTCCACTTAAGTTAGTACCCTTGACGTTAACACTTTGGATTGAAACATGCCATCTTTCAAATAACAAGTGGACTCTACAAGCAGCGCCTACAGGTCAATCCAAGTAGCGTTTCAAGAGCCCAGAGGGACACTGGAGGGAGGTGACCCCTTCCCGGGGTGACGACCTTGTCTGTAAACACTGTCAGAGGTTAGAGGCACGGCCGAGCGCGCTGCCGCCACAGAGGTTTTTCAGCAGGAAGATCCAAGCACGAGTGTGGCCTGGGTGCCCAACACCCAGGGTGGGGCCCCCTCCGGCCCGCCCTTCTCCCCTCCCCAGCCCAGGGGCACCCCGGGGTCTGCCCGCTCTTCCCAGCCCTCGGCTGGGAAGTAAGAGGCCGCCTTCCTGGGCCCGGCGGCTGGAGCACGCAGCCTACGTGCGGTTCAGGGTCTGGAAGATGCGGGAGATCTGCAGCATGACTGGGCCCGTCTCGGGGTCGTTCATCCACTGGGTGCTGTTCAGCGGGCTCTCGAGCATGTCTTCAAATGCTGCGGGGACACGACGGGGCTGCCTGAAGGACCGCACCCCACAGACCCGGACATGGGGCTGCCGGAACTAAAGGGGACGTCCTCTATAGCCAGGGGCCCAGAAACCCCTTCTAGCCGCCATCCGACAGTGTCTGGTCTGCTGGTGGAGGGAGCTGACACAGGGCACTGCTGCTGGCAGGGCGGGGCGGCGTGCCCGCGCGCTCACGGGCACAGCGACTCTGGAAAGCGGTTTGGCACCAGCTACCGGGAATCTTAAAATAGTGACAGCCTGTGACTCAGTAACTCCACTTCCAGTCCTACCCTGACAAAACAGTCAGATGCAGAAAAGACTTACGTAAGGATACTGTTGCCGATTTAATAATACCTGATTGGAAAAGTCAGAACGTTCACTGTTAAGGAATGACTCAAAAAAACAACCAGCACATTAAAAATGAGCAGCTCTTTGTAATGAAAACTTTGAATTTCTAAACACTTCCATAAAATGTCCGCCCACAAACAGAGGCGCCCCCAGCAGACAGCTCTACAGCCCAGACACTCGCCGGCCGGCTTGACGGAGACTCACCAGCGACCGCAGGGCGGACGGTCGCCCTCACGTCTGGGAAGCACGGCTCTATGCCAGACCTTGTCACGTCGGCCCACGTCGAACCATGTCAGTGAAAGTGGTCCCAAGTTTATGGGCTTCACGGGAAGCATCTATTCAAGGTGCTCACAGCTGCTCAGGGCCACAGGGCCTCACCGCAGGGCTCAGCATGAAAGTCTGATTTCATTACGTTTATGACCTGACGCCCACCCACCCCCACCAAGCCCTCCTGATTAAAATCCTCTGCAAACCAGTTAAAAATATCAGAAAGAGAATCCAGAAAGATGACGTGACATCTGAGAGAACGAAATATAGCAGGTTTAGCAAAAATAATTCCAGAAGGAGGAGAGAGCTGCACAAAACGATGAAAAAGGCATTAAGTATGAAAATCCAGAGATGAAGATGTATCTGAGGAAGGACTTTCTTCTGCACGTCTCGTGCATTAAAAATGAAAAGTGCAGCATGCGACCAAGAATGCTCCTAATGTATAAAGAGCCGTTAACAAAGCCCTAAGGTCAACAGGCAGCTGAAACGGGACGGATGGACGGTGCAGAGGGGACAGGTGAACGAACACCAACGGCCGGAGGAAAAACAAAGGAACACACGGAGCCTCTGGGTCCCTGTGCGAGGGGTGGGGGTGAGCGCGGGCACCTAAGCCAGACACAGGCCCCGTCAGCTGTCAAGACGTCACCAAGAGCTTAAACGTCTGTATTCTTTGACCGGGTCATCTGACTTAGAGCTACCTGTCCTTAGGGAACGGGAGCTGCACCCAAAGAGTAGGTGGAGTAGGTTCAAAAGCAACAAAACGAGAAACAATCTACATGACCAGAAACAGGGGAACAGTATTTGTTAAATAACGTGGCAGATCTATAGAATGAAACACCTGTACCGCTAAAATCTCATTTTTAAAAGAGTAAAAAGTGCACCAAGAGAAAAGGCATCAAACGGGATGAGAAAATAAGCACGATAAAGGTGCCCCGCAGCGTGGCTGCACCTGTCCCAGACCCCGCGGGACCCCCAGAAGGAAACCCGCCGATGAGGGAGGGGTGACTTCCACTTCTTCACGCTTTTCTGCGCTTCTCCAAATGTTCTATAATGACTATTGTACTTCATCTAAAGAGATAAAGGTCATTAAAAATCCTACCGGAAATGTCTTGAGAGAAGCGTGCAGCTGCAGGGGTGCCCACAGGCCGGTGACCTCACAGGCAGGTCATTCTCTCCAGGCCGGGACTTGGCGACTGCAGGAGGCCTGGGGCCTGAGGGGGAGGACCCTGGGCCAGTGTGTGTCCTGTCCAGGTCACCGACTCAGAGCCTGCAGACTGGGTGGCACTCACCCCGTGTGGTTTGTTTTAGAAATGGGAGAAACACTCAATTTAGCAGCTGTAAAGCCACACGGTCATCTCAATAGATACGGAGAAAGCATCCAGTGAAACTGACCACCTCTCCATGATTAAGAACACTTAGCATCTAAACTGGAGGGAAAGGGGAACTTCCTTAATCTGAACAATTATATCTTCAGAAATTAAAAAAAAAAAAAGCCTACAGAAATCACACACTCAGTGGTCAGGTACTAAAAGAATCACTTTAGAAAAGGCTTTGGGCAGACCCCAGGCAGCATGTGTGAACCTCCCGAGGTGGCCGAGGAGCCGGAGGGCGGGAAGACATGCTCTCGCTGTGGAAAGGACTGCCGCCCGCCTGGTACCAGGAACGAAAATAAACTCACGATCAGACACACCACTGAAGTACAGAACCTGGGCACCAAGAGGAAAATTCCCTGCCTTACGCCACACACACCTCCAGGTAGATCACAGACTTCAATAAGAAACTTTAAAACTACTAGAAAAAGATAAAGGTGAAGGTCTTCCTAACCTTGGGATCAGCGGGCTTTCTTTAAAGATTGACATCATCAATGAAACCGACACGTTCAGCTGCATTAAAATACAGGACATCTGCTCATCAAAGTGATAAAGAAGCCAGAAACCGATGAATGATCTTTGAGATCTAAACATCTGTTAAAGGATCAGTGCGTGGCAGGCGTGAAGAAGTTTCTGAGTGATAAGAAGACGACCCAACAGGGAAAGCAGCCGCACGTCAGGCAGAAGGCCTCTCCCAGCGGAGGCCCTAGAAGAGGCTGGAACTTCTGGAAGGCGCTGGGCCTTAGAGACCAGGGAAATAGCCAAGCACGCAGAAGCGCCTGTGCCTCCTGGACGGCTGCTCTGGGAGGGCGGCGGCAGGGGCTGAGCTGCTGCGGACGGGGACGGGGGTGGGGGGGTGGGGGGGGTGCCCTTTCTGGACAGCAGCCTCAACACACACACACGCCTGGGCCCCGCCAGCCCGGCCCGGGGCACAAGGCCTGCGGAAACCGTCCTGCAACGGGAGCGGCCACGGGAGCGCGCAGAGCAGCCCGCAGGCCAGGAAGCCACGCGGGCACCGCCGGGCAGCAGCGCAGCGCAGGCAGCCACGGTACTGATGTCACCCACGCAATGAAGTACTTTACGGCCCTGCGGAAGGTTGGTCCCAGCAGCTGGCCCAGAACACAAGAGGCGGCAACTGAATGGTCTGAGCACACAGACACCCGCGGCAACGCGGCCGAGGAAGCAGAGGAGTGGCAAACGCTCGCGTGGTCACCGCAGCAGGGGGCAGGGGGCGCCCCAGGGACCCTAGGCTAAAGTTGAGTGGCAGGAACACAGTTATTAGTTTTATTATTACTCTTCAAAGTTACAAAAATTATGTACACTTTTGAATGTGTATTATATCTCACAGTCAAAACAAATGCCAAAGAAACCCTTACAAAGAGTAAGAGCTACAATCAACCAGCAGCCCCTCACACACGGCCCTATAACCTGCTGGGCGCTGGCTACACTCTCCCAGACTAGATAATCCACTTTAACTGGTTTTTCACACCTTGAATGGAGTCACCGCACAAGAGGCTGTCACACCACGAGCACGACCTGATTTCCGGGCCCTACAGTGACTCAGGCTGCAGCCGCCCGGGACCCTGCAGGGGCAGCTGCTGGGGCGTGGTGGCTGTGGTATCGTCCGGCAACATCTGTGTGGCAGGCAGGTCCCGCCCTTGCACAAGCAGAAAGAAGGCACACACCTAGTAAGATTTTAGGGTTGGTCAGGCCCAGCTGCACCACGGGGTTATCCAGGATGGCCTGAAACAGAGGGCTGTCGGGGTCGATGCCCTTGTCCAGCTCCTCAGGAGAGGGCCTGCGGTCTCCCAGCAGCCACTCGCACTGCGAACACAAGAGCAACAGCTGTTAGCGCCCTCCGGACCCCATCAACCCAAACACTGCAGCCAGGGCTCCTGGTCAGCTCCCAGGGCTGCCCTGACCGGCAGGGGCCTTGACAGAAAAGCCAGCCCAGCCCGGACTCAGCTGCTACACACGCCAGGACGGGCCGCACACAGGAAGCACCAGCCTGGCTTTGCTGGCAGATCCTGGCACCGCAGCAACGTAACGGCTGCAGCTTCTCCAGGCCCTGAACCGGGCGCCAGCTTCACCCGCCCGAGCGTTGGGAGAAGAGGTTAAGACACACACTGCACACCTGGGCTCTGTCGCGGGAAGCGGCCCTGGGCGTGAGTGAGCGCCTCTCGGCTCATCAGTGAGTGAGGAACGGCTAAAGCACAGGCCCACCTCGCCTCCCTGGTTCCTGTGGGCCAGGCTGGCTCTATTCCCGCAAGTGCACCAAGCTGTCGCCCCCAGCCCCTCCCCAGGCAGCTCTCCATCGGCCGCGGGCCGTGTGCACAGGGTGTCACATAGTCACCCACAGGACGTGTACGTTTTTCTGAAAGGCAAAGCCCAGGATTTTCTCAATATTTAAAAACTTGCCTACTGTTTGAACCACCTACCCATTGTTTCACTTCAGAGGCAAAGTAACGGACCTCACGGGAAGGTGACCCAACACACAGCGCTCAGGACACACGTGGCGTCCCCGGGGCGCGGCCTGGTACTCACGGCGGCGTTCTGCTGGTTGTTGTTCACTCTGAGGGCGTCTATCACTTCCTTTTCATCGAATCCCATCTCCATCAGGGAAACGACGGCCTAGAGGAGAAGCCACAGGCCTCAGTGCCGTGCTCACGGGGGCCCCGGCAGCAAGGCTGCGGGGCTGAGCCGCGTCTCACGGGCAGCGTCTTGGCAGGGGATGTCTTAAAGCAACGCCGTGGGGTTTTCTCTCTCAAAACGCCGTTTCCCTACAGCTCTACTGAAACACTTCTTGGTTTTCTGAACGACGGAGGGACGGAGCGGGAGGTGGAAGGCGCACCTGCTCTTGGCCAGAGGCTCGCCTTCCCACCCCAGGTCCTTCTAGGGGTGTCCCCGTGACTGTCTGGGTAGACCTGTCCTCACAACCTCACCAGCCTATTCCAGAGGGCTCGTCATCCAGGACGAGCGTGGCAGAGAAAGGTCACATCAGCAGTTCCCATTTGAGCGGAGACAAGAATGTCAGTGACTTGTGACACACTTTATCTTTAAAAAAAAAATGAAACTAAAATTAATTCGGAACGTGTTTAACAAAACTTAAGCTGCAAGTCCAACACATGCTGCTTCCTGGGGAGAAACCTTTCGGACATAAGTCACGTAACGATACATTTCTTCACTTCATCCTTGACTTTTACTCTACAACCTTTGAAAGGCTCAACTCTGCCCAAAAAGGTACAGGCTCCATCCAAGTTTCAAAGGATTCTCTTAATTCCCGGAAGGTCGGACCGTGCCCTTTAAGGGCCTGACGTCATCTTCCCCCAGCTGTCGCACGGATGTCGGCTGGCCTCACGCCGCCGGCCCCTCGGGCCACCATGTGATGCTCGCGCGGCCCCGGCACTCTCTGGCCTCGTGGACACCACCGTGCACTGTGCAGTCAGTCTGGACTGTTTCAAAGCGAGCCCAACAGGAGCAGCAGCAGCTGCGGGCTCATCAGGAGGGGCGTTCAGCTGGAGCGAACGGCGTGCAGTGAGCTCTTCACAGTCAGCACTTTCTGCTTAGGATCCACTTCCTCTGCCTTCCGGGGCCACTTCCTGTCTCCAGGGCCCCGTGAGCAATCGCTGGGCGCAGAGCCCACCAGGCGGTAGTATTTTGATATCAAGGTCACATAAAATCGCCCGGAACCTACTCTGAAACCCAAGGATAGGACGGCCTTTGCCACTGGTTTCAATAAAAACCATCCTCTCTCCAGACTACTGTCTCAGCCCAGGAAATGATGCCCCAGGACATCTGGGGGTGATTCCAGATGCTCCGCCCGCCTGTCTTCCCAGCACTGGGAGAGGGAACCTGCGCCCACAGGCCCTGCACGGTCACTGTCCTGCCTACAGCTGGGGGGCTGCTGGGGGTGGGTGTTAGGAGCAGGGGGTGCAAGGCAGCAAAACGTCTGTTTGGGTCTCAAGTCCAAGCCCTGCTGTCCGATCCAGTCTCCCCAGGATCTAAACTAACGTCTGGATCCTTACCGGCCCCTCCCCCTGACCGGGACAGGATCCAAGGCCCTACAGCCCCTCAAGCCTCGACACCCTTTGGGGAATGAGCACGTTAAGATGGTCAAGAACGACAGCCGCAGGGGAGAGGCCTTCAAGTCGGTGACCAAGACCGTGAACTACCCGGCAGCAGCCCTGACGAGGCCCACGCAGGACCTCCACGGGAGAAAGCATGGAGCCCGACAGCACGAGGACCTACCCACGAAGAGGCTGCCCTTCCCGAACAGGGGCCCAAGCGCCAGACCTGGGCTGGGTTCCCCAAAAGACTAAGCCAACGAGATACACTTCCTTCAGGACCGGGAAACTCGGGACTAAAGTAACACAGGTACTTCTGAACACACAGCAGAACTCAAAAAGGGAAAATCCCGAAGAACCAGGAAAAAGGAACAACAAACTAGCCTCCCAGAGGGTGTGCCCTGGGGGGATGGCGAGCACAGGCCTCATCAGGGCCGGGCTGGGGCCTAACATCACACACAGGACACCGACCTTGGGTCCATGCAAGCCAGGGGGCTGGAGCTTCAAACCAGGACCCTGAGCAGGGTCTGCATCCCCAGAGAGAGGGGCAGTGGAAGACCCACACCCCAGCGCCGTGGGTCACACTCCGCATGGCCCAGGAGCCCTGCCGGATGCTTAGCACGAAAGCTGGCCCCTGGCTCGGGGTCCCGCTCAACCCCGCAGAAGCAAACTCTGAATCAACCACACAGGGCACCCCACGGCCCGGCCACTGGGGAGTCCCACGGAAACAAAAGCCCACAGGTGAGCCCACGATGAGGCATCGCACCCTGAGAAAACCAGGCCACAGGCAGAGTCAGGAGGAACAAAGAACCGGAGCCCTAACGCCTGGAGCAGACAGAGCTGTGATCTGAAAAAAACAGAACAGCCTCGAAATACGAGAAACAGCCAAGAAGGTTCAATTAAAGTTGAACCTAATGACAGAAGAGACAGTGACAAAGAACAGGGCGACGCGAAAGCATCAAACACGAGGTGACGGTGAAGAGGAGGCCATACAGATGCACTACGGGCAGCTGGCCAAGGACAGCCAGAGGCACCGGGCCCCCGGGCCCCTGAACCCCACAGACGCCGGGTTACCTGGTGGCCGGCAGCCTGACCAGCCTCCCTGCTCACAAGACGGTCCCCGAGGTGGGCGGGTGACCCTCCAGTCTCTGGGCAGCACCCCCGACCAACCCTTCAGCTCGAGGTCACTTATAATACGGACAGGACCCGATCGCGAGTTCTTCAGAAGATGCCAGGTGTGTGGACTAACTGTTCAGAGGAAAACACAGCCACCTAGATGCCAGTGAGGAAAACTTCAAGCTGAACCCGGGGACTCAAGGGGCCCCAGGCCTGTCTGCAGACTCCTCCCCCCGCCTCGCTTCCTACAGGGCCGGCGGCTCAGCCTGCGGTTGCCAACGTGGCGGCAGCTTCCTCTGCACGACGCGGCCTCGGGAGCCCGACCAGCACCTCTGCCTGCCCGACCCAGGCCCGTCAACACGTACCCGGGCATCTGCGCGGAACTCCCTTTTCCTCCGGATCTTCTTGAAGATCTCCGTCAGCTCGTCTCTGTCCTCCTCACCCTCTGCGCTGGTCCCGGCGGCAGCGGCGGGGGCGGCCTCGGCGCCCGCCTCTCCCTGCAAGGCCGGGCCTGGAAGCGGCGTGTCTATGGTGGGGTCTTCCGCGTGCTCGATTAGCCACTCCATGGCCTGGGGCACCGACATGCTGCAAGGTAAGACGGGCTCTGTGCAGCACCCCCAGGCCAGGGAACCAGGGCCTTTGTTTCCCCAAGAAAAGCCTCTCGGACTTCATGGCTTCCCTACCACGAGCTGCCGACCCCTGTAATGAGAATCTGGCATGTCTGGAGCCCTGGCCCTGCCCCAAACTGCCCTGAGGCCCCGGCCAGAACACGGAAACCCACGGGCAAAGTAAAGGGAACCAAACCCAGGAGGTACACCCGAGAGTTTGGGTCCAAAGCAAAGAACACAGCCCACTGACCATCCGTCAGTTACAGATGATTTATTTCAGATCTGAACATAAACGAAGGGCAAGTAACTAGGACAGGAAACGACAGAGGACTGTTGAGGACACCGCCACATAAACTTCAGGAGTCGACCACGGCCCTGCTGCGAGCAGGCTTCGACTTGAGTTCCCATAAAACAACAGCCCAGTGAAATGCCCAGAACCATCATCATACGTCACGTTCCCAGTACGTGAGTCGATTTCCAACTGCCCTGAAACACCTGGAGATGCCCAGTCACGTTACTTCCGGGACATGCATTTCAGGTCCTCTTTAAACACTCACACGTATTGCAAACAATTCAATCAAAGGGTTTGGGTCCCACGGGGGACCCCACAAGACCAAGCCTGCCGCGTGTGGCGAGGGAGCACGTACTGGTTCAGCCGCAGGGCCTTCACGGCTCTGCTCTCGGGAAAGCCCATCTCTGTGAGCTGCCGCAGGGCCGCCTCGTCCACACGGCCGTCCTCGTCCTCGTCCAGCATGGCTGCGGGCAAGACACGGCACTGTGAGGGCCTCAGGCAGCGCCCGGCCGCGCGAGGGGTGCTCGCCCGAGCCCCTTGGGGGGCCGCCGCAGTGTCTGAGCACCAGGCGTTTGCAGCAAGTCTCTCACAGCTCAGAAAAGCCGCGAGGGGACCATCGGCTGTCACCTGCGTCAACACGGGACGGCGGGGAGAGCGGTTCACCAAGCCTCCACCCACTGGCCCTTTCCAGGTGCAGGGAACGGCCGAGGGTGAGCGTCCACCCTGGGGCTCGCTCCTACCGTTTGCCTTCTTAAATAATTCCACCGCGTCCGGGTTCAGCGCCAGCAACTTCTGTGCCACCTCGATGAGAGACACCAAGATCTTCCGGAGCTCCGTCTGGAACTGCAGAGAGAGGAAAAGATGCCCAACACAGCTACTTGGATCTGAGATGACATGCCCTGTCCTAAAATTCCAGATCTGTGAGTCACACGATGTCCAGATAACTGAGGAGAACAGGAACGAAGTGTCTCAGGAGGCGGGAAGGAGAGGCTCTGGCTGGCACAGAGTGACACGGCCTCCTGCCGGTGACACAGACACACCAACACCTGGTGATGTCACTCAGCCCTCCAGCCCACGAAGAAGGCGTCTGGCCCACTGGTCACTAAGTGAGCTGAGAGCCCTCCTTTGGCTTCACTGAAGAAAAGTGACTGATTCCATGGGCTCCACAGACGCAGGTCTCTAATTTTCACCTGCAGCCGATTCATCTTCTCAAAAAGCGGGGCTGCTGGGACTGTCATTAGAACCCCCCCCCCGCCAGCTCCCTCCCCCAACCCCCGTAAGTGTCGGCCATCGTGAGAGACACACACACACACAGGCTGGGAAGAGACAGGTGTGCCCGGGTTCCAATGCCCTGATCAACGAGGAACTCTCTGGAAGAGACCCCAGAGAGGGGTGTTCCTGAAGCGAACCAGCGTGAGGCAGAGATGCCCGACTGGCCCTCGGTCCCGGGGGCGGCCGCCCCGCTCCTGCCCGGCCCTCCCTCCGGAGCACTGGAAACACCCAGCCTTGCTAACACAGAACTTTCCGACCCAAGATAAACAAGAGTCAGATTTCCCTCTGGAAGCTTTTTACCAAACTCAGGACAAAACTAACGTTTTTCCCATAGTATCTATCCTTCCAGTCCTGCCTTTCAACGTCTTTTCAAACTTTTTATTTTGAATTAACTTGTTTACAAGAAGCTCCAAAACAGTGCACAGAGCTCCTGTGTCCCCTTCCCCAGCTCCCCAGGGCCTTCCGGGAACTCCCGCAGCCCCACGCGGCGGGTGGCCACAGGCCCTGCGGGCACTCACGTCTCTCGCGCTGGTCTGCACCACGGCCCGGTCCATGTCGCAGGAGGGCAGGTTGGCGGTGGCTCGGAGGATAGCATCTCTATCCGGGGCTCTCTGCGCTTGTTTTTTCTAACACAGAAAAGTAATTGGAAAGTCGGAAATGAGTAAAGAGCAGCAAAAGGCCAGACCATGTCTGCTGAGTAAAGAGCTCTAGCCAGGGAAAGCACGAGCGTCCTTGGGAGCTGGAGCCATATACCCCCTGATGATCAGGGAGGCTTCTGGAGAGTTCTGTGCACGGCCTCAGGGACACACAGGGGACACAGTCGCGGCCCGCTGGCGCTGGAGCGTGGCCGTGCACGACACAGGGAAGACAGACAGTGTCTCCTGTGGCACAGAATGACCATCACATGGGAGTGGCGGCCGGGCGGGTGACTGCAGAGGACCACGCAGGCTGGCCGAGAACACGCACTCACCGTTGCTCCTTCGGGAAGCCCCGCATGCGACGACAGAAACAAGAAGAACAAAGGAAATACAACTGGGAGAGACAGCACCGAATTCTCAGAGGATGGCAAACAGCTGGAAGGACAGCTGGAAGGATGAGGCCGAGTGCAGGGAGGGGGCGGGGCAGGGAGGGGAGCGAGCCGCTGGAGCCGAGAAGCCCGAGCCGAGGAGCCGAGGAGCAGGGCCGCTGTCCTGGTCCCACGCCGCTCGGCTCCCGGGACGCTGGGCACGAGGGGCGGCCACGACCCGCCAGGCACAGAGCAGCCTCCCAGGGCCGCTGACGGGGACATGAGGAAAGCCTGCGACGTGAACGACAGAGACCGAAACAGAAGCCGGAAAAGTAAGAGGGTGAAGGAAGGAGAGGAGCTTGAAAAGAGAGAGCCCTGTAACACGGCCCTCGGAGGGCCAGGAGCACAAAAGGACGCCGCGACGGGTAACCTGAGAACAGGCGTCTAGCTGGGAAATTTAAACATCTCTCAGAAAGCAGGTCCGACAGCCAACAGGAGGTCCAGAAAGAGAAAAGACAAAACGCGGAGGGGAATCGACCAAAACAATCCAGAAAACTTCCAGAAACTCCAGCTTCCATGTGCCAGGCACAGCGAATGGGGAAAGACGTGCATCAAAGCAAGCCGTGAAATTCCAGATGGAATCAGGGAGGAGGAAACAGACCACGCAGAGGAAGGAAGAGTAGCGCTGACCGGCTCCCACCCGCCACACAGACACCCTGGAGACGGGGCCAAGACCTCCATCGCGCACGCGGCTGGCGCTCGCTCAGCAGCCACCGAACGCTGGACGCAGGGCCTCCAGACCTCCTGCCCTTCCTTGAGGCTGGAGCGGGTCTGGTCCCAGCGAACCAAGAATAAGTCAAGAGCAAGATGCTCAGCCCCATGGCAGGCATGAGGCGGAGACGATGCTCAGCCCCAGGGCAGGCAGAGGCGGAGACGGCTCCAAGACACCCCACGGCCCTGCCCCTGGCAATCACAGTTGCACGACCCTGGGCCTGTGGCGGGCGGATTTCACTCTGGGGTTAGGTCACATCACACAGCACGGCGACCTGAAGGACGTGACCCTCGGTGGGCCTGACCTAATCAGGCGAGTCCTGAATCAGGACGGGGCTAACTCTGGCCATCAAGTTTCAAAGCAAGAGGGATCCAACGCGTGAGACCGCCCGCAGCTGGCTCTGAAGACGCCCTCCGGGAGCCGAGGGTGGCGCCGGCTCACAGCCAGCAGGAAAACAGGGCCCCAGCCCTCCAAACCACAGGAACGGGATTCCGCCAAACCCCTGAAAGAGCTGGAAGCAGAGCCTCCACAGAGCCTCCAGAGAGGGAAGCAGACCTGACAGCAACTCCCAAGCTCAGGGCCCAGCTGAGCCCCCCCGCCGTGGACCCAGTGAGCAGTGCAGCACCCGGGGCTGCTCCGAGCTGGCAGGCCTGCGGTCAGGGAACACGCAGACACGGGGGATGCAGGAGGACCCGCACAGAGGGAGGCAGGCCAGCCCGGGCTGCACAACTGATGCGGGTGGACGGACGGAAGGATCTGAGGGGCATCTTCCAGGAAGTGGGAGCGGCAGATGGCCTCACACTTGTGACCCTGTTTTCAGAGGGGTTTATCAATTTTAGTGCAGAATCTGAAATACCAGTGATAAGCCTACAGAGAACAAACAAAACAAGGAAGCAATTACTGACTTCAGGAAAAACAAAATTCTACGTAAAGAAAGGACAGCTAACCTTAGCAAACTGCTCACTGCAGAAGGCAACACTTACGTAATAGTAACAACAACAGGGACTCTGAATCTTTGACCAACGTATGATCTGACACTCGTGGCAAGAGCTGGGGGGAGGCTGGGGGAGGGGCTACCCAGACCACCAAGAAGCTGCCAATAGTGTCTAAAGTTGAGAATCCAAGAAATAACAATAAGACGTGTTGTTTAGAAATCAGAAAGAGAATCACAGTGGGAAGAATTACAAGTGGTTGCCTTTCGAGTGCGTGACTCAGGACGGATAGGAGGCTACTGACTTATTAGAACATCTGTAGTATTATTTGACGTTCTAAATACACGTGCTACTTTGACTTTAAAAATTAATAATTCACAAAAACGGACATTAACATTTTACAATATTACATTTTACAAACACACACAGAAAAAAAGGTGAGGGCCACAGCCCTGCAAGTTACCCAGAGCCGTGGGGGTGATGGGAACCCGCTGTTCACGGTCACCAAGGTTCACATTGTTGCCAACGACCAAAATGGTAACCCGAGAACCGGATCCACCCAGCAGTTCTGGGAAACAGGGCTGACTCAGGGGCAGGCCCCGACGGAGTGGGCAGCCGTGCCCGCAGCCTGCCATGCCGAGGCAGGTGTGGCTGCAGATAAGAAGGGCCTCCTCCCGGCCGCCTGTCCCAAAGGAGACCCAAAATAGCTCGTTCCGCCACCAGGCCCGGGCCCGGCCCAGAGTCTGGCCTGCTTTCTCTGGGGTGAATGCTCCCGGGCGTTTTGAAGCGTAAGTAAGAAACTCTACCCCTGGAGCCAAGGAAAGATGGGCGTTCACGTGGCTGCCCCCCAGCATGGCACTGCTCTGTCCCGGGCATCTGGCCTCAGAGCAGAAAGAGGCCTGTTGACAGAGTAAATCTTCCACGTACACATGAGCCTCCCAAACCAGGCTTTCTGCGGAGCGAGCTTCCAGGGCGGCCACTACACAGGTCACGAGCGGCACAGTCTCCCCAGGGCGCCTGCATCAGAGGGAAGACTCAGCCACGTGGCAACTCCAAGGACTGACTCCGCGACGGCCGCTGCTCCCAGAGCCTTCGCTGCCGCCCCTGCACCTGCATTCCTTGCTTTGTGGGTGGTCTTTAGCGACTTCCTAACTTTCTTCTGTCAGGACTTGCTTGAGGAGAGGAGGGACGGGAGCTCAAGATTAAACCCGACCCCGAGAACGTGCCGCGATCTCCTCTCTGCAGCCCCCAAAGCAGAGCCGGTCATCAGACCAGCCACCAGGAAAGGCGTCGGTCAACTGGCCAACCGGCCACAACAGAAAACCCCGTGACCGTGCCTCCTGTGACCACGGGACCGGCAGGGTCCACAGACAACCAGTGTACAGATGTTTCTGTTCACGTGTTCAGTGTGAGAGACCTCCCCTCGCAGCGACATCCGCTTCCCAGCTCTGACACTCACCTTCTCTTCTGCGGAGACGTCAGCCATCTTGGGGAGCGGGGCTGGAGCGCGCTTCTTGATCAGCAGTAAGACATCTGGGAAAAAGTGCGCCGTGCTGGTTATTACCTCACATCCACAAAAGCGGCATAAAGGGCGCCAGGCGACCCAAGGACCGAAAAGCAGGGGTCCCCTCTGGGCCCCTCCTCCACGGAGCGTCCACACAAGCCGCAGCCTCCCTTCGGCTCCCACGTCCGCCGGCCCTGCTCACCTCCAGGCTCAGGCCTGGCGAGAACCTGGCTGAGGGTCACCAGAGGGGCCCGGCATTCTCGTTTTAAGGGCTTTTCTGTTTTGAAAGTCTGTGAGGTCGGAGCATCTGGTCTCACCCTCAGAGCTAAGCACCTGGGGTGCGGTGAGGCCACAGTCCACATGTGGTCAGCGCCCAGCTGGCTCTGGGCTTGCCAACCAGACGCTAGGGAGGTCTGCAAACGATATTCCAGCATTTCCAGAACAGATTACTTAAGGGAATCCCACAATGAAAATCGTGCTTGCCTCCACACACAAACCTCTGAGTGAATAAATGGATGTGTGTACGTTAGAGCATCTTCCTAGATGTCTGAAACGACCGCCACAGCTGTACTTTCCAGCCCCCAAAATAAAGCCTGCAGCAGCTCTGGGGACCTTGGTTTTGCTTGGAAACAGAATTAATAACAAAGTTCAATTTGGTTTCTCAGACGCGCGCTGCTCGTGCAGCCTCAGGGTCTGCTGTGTTCTTCCAGGGCGCACACTTGTCTCAATGAAGAAAATGAAGCCGTGTCACCGACGCGTCTCCCTGCTCAGCCCCACTCGGGACGTTCTCGCTGAGGGTGCCACGCCCTTGCCCACTCCCGGCCCGCGAGGCGCCCTTACCTTCGTCCTGGACGTTCTCCTCCAGGAGGGTCTTGGTGTCACTCAGCACCCTCTCCGAAGCGGCGTGGATTAATTTGTGGTGGGTCACGCTCTTGGGGTCCTCTAAGCTCCCATGAGCGCACTGAAGAAAAAAACATAGACACTGTTTCAAGACAGCAGGTCAATTAATCACGATAGTAATAACACAGGACCTGACACCCAAAGCCGCACCAGGAATTTACCGGTTTTCTTACTAGAAATTAAAGCAGAGGTGACACCAGAGAATCCCTGGCAACGGTGGAAGCCAAAGGAAACGCCACAGCCCCTGGTCCCCGAGGCCAGCACTCGGCCCCCGACCCGCCAAGTGCTCGCCAACAGGCTCACAGCTCTGACGCAGAATGCCCTGTCGGCCATTAGTGGCTACCCGAATTGCTTCCTTAGTCTAGAAATATCTGGAGAGTGATTTAAAAGTGAAGATAGCAGCGCCGTCGTCTCCCAAGAACCTAAAGATTTAAGCATGATTTGTGCGCTTGTTTCCCTCCTTCCAAGGTAAGCGAGAGAGAGCTGAGAGAGACACAGCACAGAGAGGAGGCCGGTCCCCGGGGGCAAGAATAGGGGCCTGGACACTTAGACACCCACAAAACCCCGAGGAGACACGACTAGCCTCGGCGCGGCCCCCAGCTCACCAAGCGACGGCCAGAGACCTAAAGCAAGCTACAGACGTGGCTGGGGGCCCCTCCTGGGAGCCCGAAGGGGCTCACCTGGCACGTGGCTGTGTCCCACTGGTCAGCGGCCCACAAACCCCAGAACACACACTGAGGGGGCGATGCTGACGCCCATGCTGGAGGGAGGCTGCTGCGACGCTGGGGACACGCCCACCCCAGGGCCCCGGTGCCAGGGTCCTCACAGCCCTCCTCAGCTAAGCGGGGCCGCCTTAGCACCTCTGTCACCAAAGGTACCCTGCACACGTCACTGCTCACCCAGAGAGGAGCTAAGCCTGTACTTCACCTCTCAACAATGGCGTTTTAAGAGCAACTGGAGTTTTCAGCAATCTAACACTGAAAACAGGAAAAGCGGATCGTAAGGGCTGAGGGCAGTCACAGATGCACACAAAACTGGGGCTGGGGGGGGTTGGGGACAAAAGTGGAATCCAGCCAATAGTAGGACACACTCTGACCATTTATGACAGAGAACACCCCCCGCCCTGGAATCTCACAATGGCTCTGCTCCCAGAAGTACTGCGTGTGCTGCTTCTAATTCTAAAATTTGCAGGCTGGCTGATCTGCCAAGTTCATAATACAGTCTATGAAACACAATTTTCCAAAATAATCCTCATGCTGGTTCCTGAAAAAAACTGTGCTCTGCAGCGCGTCAACAGGCGCCAGGAACAGAGCACAAGCATGAGTCATCCATACGATGCGTGATGACTTCATTCTCTGTTCTCAGCAGAAGCAATGGAGCGAGTGGGGCTGTGACAGCAGAAGAGCCCCAGCAGAGCCCATCGCTGGGGGGGAGGCTCTGACACCCACCCAGTGAAGCGCTTCCTCCCCAGAAGAGCAGAGACTAGTTTCTCTTACCCTTGATGTCACGTGTCATTTGAAGATACACCTTCATGTGATCTAAGAAACGTTAACAGCCGTGCTAGCAGGTTATGTACTGGCCATTTCATGCAGGTTTGCCACACAGAAAACACCTACCACCTCGCAGATGTAACTCTCTTAAAATCATGAACCTCCTGTTACACAAGATGGTTTACTTTGCCCCTTTCTCCAAGCTTGGGCTAGACACCACCATGGTGGTCCCAATCTATATGATACCAAGAAGGGGAAGGCTACAATAGCAATCCATTTCTGTAAGAGTTATGATAATAAACCTTCAATAATAAAGCAACTTTATTAATTAAAAATATATACATAATAAAAAAGTATAAAAAATAATAAAACTCCCAAGAGTACTGTGGGGGGAAGAAACGCACAGTGTCCTCTCAAGGTAGAGGGGAAGGAGGAAGGAAAAAAGAAGGCAGCAGGGGAAAACCGGGAAGGAGGGACAGAAGCGAAGCAGCGACACCACTCAGGGACTGGTTTCCAGGGTGACATTCAAGTCCACAACTTGAGAACTCTCTTTCCTAACTGAAGCCTGCTGATTGGCTCACGGGGCAGCGAACGCTGCCCGCAGAATGGGATGGGCACGGAGGTGGGAGTACTTTCTGACAGCTCGGCTCTGAGTCCCATAATTTATGTCGGCTCTTTGGTTGTGAAACTCCCCTGCTGCTCGGGTCTCTGTACCTGGAGAGATCGCACAGTGGATAAAATTTCAGGTCAAAGCAGGGTAATGCCAGAAAACATCCCAAATGATACATCCCAACAGCAACGGGAATAACCAGTATCGGGAACATAATAATTAGCACCACGTGGAGACTGGCTGTCTCATTAACCCTGAGTGTGCTCCTGAAACCCCTGGGCAAGTGTCCGTGAATCAGAGTTCTTCCTTCGTTCCCCTCCATAAATCAACGTCAGGACAGTGACGCCAATCCTTTACCATCAGTGAGTTTAACTCGGTGCCACACCGATTTACCCACTCGCTTCTCCTGGCCTGACTCGGCAAGTGACACGCCACAGCCACGTGCTTCTGGACGGACAATCTACTTCCATTTACAGGCATGCCTCGTTTTATCGTGCCTTGCTTTACGTCGCTTCACAGATACTGTGTTTTCTACAAACTAAAGGTTTGTGGCAACCTTGTGTTGAACAAGTCTACTGGTGCCATTTTTCCCAAGGCGTTATTTTTTAGTTAAGGTATGTGCATTGCTTTTTTAGACATAATGCTATTGCACACATAATGGTCTATAGTGTAAACGTAACTTCTATATGCACTGGGAAAGCAAAAAATTCGTGCAATTCGCTTTATCGTGCTAGTCGCTTTGTTGTGGTGGTCTGGAGCTGAACCCGCAGTACCTCAGCAGTGTGCTGGTATTAATCCACACGTTTGTTATGGGCCCACCAAGAGCCTGGTCCTGGGCGTGTGAATACAAATCCAGCCCTCAAGGAGCTTCCGTCCTGAGTGGGTGAGACGCAGCGTCTCAGGGAGGTTTTTAAAAAATGTACTGGACAAGCAACGAGCCTGGCTCTAAGCACCTGCGTGCTCGTGGGGCTCCCAGCCTTGCAGCTCACTGCTGTCGCGGTGGTTTTCTAGATGGTGCAATCACCTGACTGGCTCAGAAGTCAAAGAAGAAAGCAGCCAAGTGTGCGAGCCTGGATCCCCCTCCCCCCTGATGTGAGACTGAGACCGTTATTCACGTCCAGCGTGTTCCAGAAGGGGACTGCCAACCAGAACGCTCCCTGGCCTGTCGTCTGACAGTTACAGAACACCTCCACAGAAGCATACTCCCAAGAGGGACCCAACAGTATTTTATAGGCAGTCACTAGAGCAGTCACCGTACGTTTATTCTTGGAGACCACACTAATAGATACATCACTTCTCGCATGGAATGTACACTAAGAGGCTGTGGCCTCTTTGTCCTAAATTCCTACATGGAGACACTAGACGGTGCAAAGGATCGAGTTTCCTTAGGCAGCCAGTTAGATAGATGTCTTGGCCTGCCATACGGAGTCGAGAAGCTTACAGAGGCGAAGCCAAGAACTAGTTCCAAAAACTAGCAACCTAAGGAACTGGACAAGGAATACCTCGTGGGAACAAACTTTAGAAAGTGGCCCTCTCGGCGAGAAGCCCCTTCTCCCGGACCTACCCACGCAATCGCTGTAAAGGCCGCCGGGAAGCAGGGGCGCAGGGACGAGTCCCGCGGCCTCACTGTTTTAAGTGATTCCAGCTACGGGGCACCAGTGGCCAGGGCCAGGCCCCGGCCCCCATGCCAGCCCCGGGAAGCAGCTCCAAGCAGCCGGCTCCGCAGGTCAGGAGAAGGCGCCTCTCCCGTGCGTCCCTACTTCCTCGGGCACTAATTCCCAGCTCCGGGAACCGCACCGCGGCAGCAAGCGCGGATGCTGGAAACGCTAGAGGCCTCGCTCCGGCGGCGACTTCGCCTCTCCCAGCCTGCGCTCCCGACGCGCCCCGCCGCCCGGGCTGTCGTCGGAGTTAAACCAGAGGAGAGAGGGTAAAACGTCCAGCCTGGGACCCGGCTCGCGGAGGCGCGTGCAGAGGGTGTCGGGGGCGGCCGGGAAAAGGGGCGGAGGGAGGGGGAGGCCTGGAGCCGCGGTCGGCCTTACGTGCTTAAGGCAGCGCTCCTTGAGCTTCTCCACCGAGGTGTCCTCAGTCGCCTCCTCCAGCCACTCGGCGCCGTCGGACGCGCAGACGTGCAGCCGCAGAACCTTGCCCGCGAAGATCTTCTCCTCCTGCACGAACATCGCGCCGCCGTCGCCGCCGCCGGGGCCTGCGCCCGCCGCCCGGACCCTGAAGGTCACCGGGGCGGGCCGGGGGCGGGGCCAGGCCGCCCGCGCGCTCCCTCGCTGGCCGCCGCCGCCGCCCCGCCCCGGCTCCCGTCGGCCGGCCGCCCGCCACTCGCCGCGACCCGAACCGTCGCTGCGCCCCGCCTCCTAGCCGCCGGGGGCGCGCTGTCGCCGCCGCGCAGGAAGTGCGTCACAGGGTGCGGCCGGAGCACACCGGGAAGTGTGGTTTTCCGGCGGCCGCTTCGGCGTCGCCGCCGCGCAGGAAGTGCGTCACGGGACTTGCCCGGAGCGTGCCGGGAGGTGTAGTTCTCGGGCCGCTTCCTTCGTCCCGCACCTGCGTGCGATTTGCGGTGCAGGCCGGCAGCCACGCGGGAGCCGGGAGCTTGCGAGTCCGTTTTGAGATGGGATCTTAGTGTAAAATACACCCGGATCTTGAACAGTTGGGAGGAAAAGAATATGAAAAATACCTCAACAATGTGAGGTGAGCCTTGATGGGGCGGGGGCAGCTGTAAACAAGAACAGGGTGAAGAACGACAGGAATGCTTCCAGCTTGGGTGACAGGGTGCAGCCGTGCCACCTCCTGGAGGAGGGGGCGCCGCTGAGAAGGGGGTCGAGCGCAGCCTTGCACCTGCTGACCTGGGTGCGCAGGGGGACTTCCAGGTGGAGGTGGCCAGGGGCAGCTGAGTGTGCAGGGCTGGAGTCAAGGGCAGCTGTCAGCTCGAGGGCAGTGACTGAGACTGTGGTCCCCCCCGCCCCGCCTCCACTTTACACAGAGTAGCCTGCGGAGAAAACTGAGGGATAGGACAACTTAAAGCTCTGGTTGTGGCCCCATGGAGTCCAAAGCGGGGATTTCCAGGAGAAAATGAAAGCCTGTGGGAGAACTGACGATGCCACCCATGGACTCAGAGAGACTGTCTTGGGGGCCAGGTATAGCTCCGACTGCTGGAGCGATGGGGGATCCTCGACAGTGGGGTGTCCCAGCTCTTGTTGGCATCAGTGGCCTCTTTTGTTCCAAAGTCATCTTTTTGCGTGTGTGGGATGAAGGCCTGGGGAGCCCGCTTCCTTTCACTATGTCAGTAATAAACAGCCCGGATCCATCAGCAGCTCACGGGGCCTTTATCAGCCGAATCGGCCGGGATTTGCGTGCCCAGCACCCTTCATCTGATGAGTCTCCACCAACTTACCGATTCCTGACCTTGCAGCCTGTGCAAACCCAGCCCTTTCCCTAGAACGCAGGACCTCCTCCCTCAGGAAGACCGCCCTGGTTGCACCTCCTCTGGGGCACCACCTAGCATGCTGTGAGTTGCCCACCCATCTAGTGGCTGACCCCGTTGCCAGAGCTGACCCCTGTAGGCTGGACGTCCTTAGTGATGTGTGGACAAAATATTCCTGAGGAGCCTGGGTGTAAATAAGTGTTCTCCCATCAGTGGCACACCCTCCCCGGAGGAGAGGCCAGTCAGTGATGATTCTCCCCTTGGGGGTGCAGCGGCGGGCCTGGGGCAGGGCTCCCCTCCCAGGCTGCACACTCCCCAACCGCATCCACTGGGAGCAGTGATGGGTGATGTCCTAGGACTCCCTGGACATCCTCGGTGGGTTCCTCCCGTTCTGAGCCTCCAACTCCTCTAGTACATAAGGATCAGGCTTCCATGTGTACACGGACAGGGCCCCCTTCAAGGAAGGCCCAGCTGCCCAGCTTCGGGGAGCGGTCAGCAGACGCCGGGCCTTGTGAGGTCACGGCCCCCCCGAGTGGCTGGCCTAAGCGGCGTGTAAAGACCCAGACTCTTCCCGTGAAGGGGAGGACCCGGCCCAGAGCCGGCCTAACCCTGCAGCCTCACCGCCCCATCCAACAGGTGCTGGCCCCTAAAGCACCTCGTGCACCTGAACTCAGCCTTGCTTCCCAAGACCCCACCTGGCGCACTCACCTGGCTGCCCAGCATGTGTTTATTTAGCGTCTGCTGTGTGCTGGGTGCCGCTTCAGGGACTGGGGGTGCAGCAGGAATAGGCAGAGAGAGAGAGAGAGCCCACACCTTCGCCCCTTCTGGGAGGTTCTCAAGATCACTGTCGCTCTCAGAAACAAGAAAGGTCGAGTGGTCTGAGCGTGTCCGGCCCAGGCCCAGCCAGGAGTCAGCGAGCGCCAAGGGTTTCCCTGAGTGGGGCAGAGCCAGCCCTGGCTGCCGGGCCCGGTTTGAGCTGGCAGGGCCCAGCCCGCTGTCCCAGCCCGGCCCTGGGTCCCGCCCCGCACTGACAGTCCCCGGGAGTGGCCCGAGCTGCCCTGGCTGGAGGCAGCCAAGCGGATGACCGCATCCCTCCCTGGTCTTCCTACCCCTGCCAACTCCTGCCTGGACTCAGCCCCTGGACCCCGAGCAGGCGTGCCTGGGCCACAAAGCCTGGGGAGGGTCTCCCAGCAAAGAGGGCTCCAAGTCTGGCCGAGAGGGGCGTGCACCCTGGCGTTCTGCTCACCCCAGGGCCGCCCACCCCTGTGAGGCCCAAACCTACAGCCTGGGCTGCCCGGCGCTACCTCGAGGTGGCCACTAGAGGGCGGGGTGAGCCGTGGTCCCGCGAGCAGGTGGACGGCCGGTTCCGGGGGTCCCCCTCAAGGCCCCTGCAGAGAGCCTGTGGCAGGGGAGTGACTTCTGAGGACACAGCCGCTTGGTCACCATCCTCTCCCCCAGCCCCGGGAGGGTTATAGAACGGGGCCGTGAGGGAGGACTAAAAGCTCTCCAGGCAGCAAAAGGGAGGAAGCAGGGGTGGGGGGAGGAAACTGAGGTGCTCCTACAAGAAGAAACAGCCCCCACTGCCCCTGTGGGTGCACGGGGAACCCAGTTTGAAAAGCACAGCTCTGGCCCAGCCCCCTGCAGCAGGAGACCCCAGGCCCAGAGAGAGGAGGGGCCCTGCAATGACCAGCTGCAAAGGCCACCTCCAGCACCTCCCAACCGGATGCAGGTGGGTCAGAGGGGGGCAGGGGAGTCTCAAACAACAACAGGAATTCAGGAATTTACCAGCTCCCAGCTCCGGAAGCCACAAGTGCGAGCTCCAGGTGCCAGCAGGGCTGGTTCCCTCCGAGGCCCTTTGGGAGGACGTTCCAGGCCTCTCTCCAGCTTCTGGCCTCGCCAGAAATCCCCGTGGTTCCTTGGCTGGGAAGCACCTCCCTCCAGTTGCTGCCCCTGCCTGCATGGGGGCCCCTCATTCCAAATCTCCCTCTTGTCTTTGTGTCTCTGCGTCTCTCCTCTTCTCAGAGGACACGAGTCCTAAACCCCGGACTGAGGATCCACCCTAAATCCAGGATGACCCTTGACTGGTTACGTCTGCAAAGACCTGATTTCCAGATAAAGTCATTCTGAGCTTCCAGGTGGATGTGAGTTTGGGGGGGACTCAACCCCCAACTGAGAAGTTGTGGGCATTTACTAGTGGGGGGCAGGTCCCTAGCCTAGAGCTGCCCACCAGCCTCACCAGCTTCGGCTCCACCTGGAGGTCGGTTCTGTCTGGCTGCACCCGCCCTCGAGGCGCGGAGGCCTCAGCCTCCTGGGAAATGTGAGTGGTCCCAAGGTTAATTAATTAGTACATTAAAAATGCGCCTGTGGGGCTTCCCTGGTGGCGCAGTGGTTGGGAGTCCGCCTGCCGATGCAGGGGACACGGGTTCGTGCCCCGGTCCGGGAAGATCCCACGTGCCATGGAGCGGCTGGGCCCGTGAGCCATGGCCGCTGAGCCTGCGCGTCCGGAGCCTGTGCTCCGCGACGGGAGAGGCCACAACAGTGAGAGGCCCGCATACTGCGGGAAAAAAAAAAAAGCGCCTGTTAAGGGTCCGCGCAGACAGGAACGCATTCATCACCCATTTCCTCCGAGTGACAAGTGCATCTCCCTAAATTCCTCAGCTGCTGACTTAACCAAACGATCACCCCCGGCTCTGCCGTCTCCCATGATGTCACAGCTCATGAATATTCTGGCGTCGCAATTTGCTTCCTGAAAGGACAGACTTATTATTTCATCTTTAAGTTTACTGTCATGAATAGTAATTTTCTGGGCCCTAAAATAATGAAATGGTGGTGACAGTTCTGGTTAGCCGGGCCGGTCCCTGCCCCGTAGGGGTGGGGGGGGCGGGCGTCAGGCCTTCCTGCCAGTGGCTGCAGATGTGCAGTCAGCCCAGGGGACCATCGCTGAATGATGTTAATGGGCTGCACCCTCCGCTCCTCTGCTTGGCAGTTCACAGTCTCTAAGCAGGCCCACCCTTCTGCTCCATGTCTCTGCAGCCACTCCGTGTGCTGGGCCGCAGGTGCGTCACTGTCTGTGAGCCAGGTAAGAGGGTGAGAAGCTTAGCTGTGGAGTCGGAGTCAGACACATGCCAGTTCAAATCCTGATGCTGTACGGTCTTAGGCGAGTTACTTCACCTCTCTGGGCCTCAATTTCCTCATCTGTGAAATGGGAGTCTTGAGCTGGGATTTGGCCCCAGGCTAATGGCAGAGCCTGTGTTCTCCTGCCCCTCTCTGCCTCCTCAGGTCTGGAGAGACGGTGACCAGGGAGGGCTGGTCTGAAGTCTGGATCTTCTCTGCATGTAGCAGAGACAGTGACAACCCAGAGATGAACGGGGGGCAGTGCCGCCCAGCAGCTTCCCCGGGAGCGTCCTCCCAGTGCGATTTCTGTCGCTTGATGCAATTATAGGCCATTCCAAGCGCCCAATAAACCGTAGCAATTCACCAAGCACATGTTTAAGTGGAAGATCGGATGTCCTGACTCCCTTCCCTAATTTTTCTGTAGAAGGAGCACCTCTTCAGAGCTGGGGTGACAGCCGGCGGGGAGGCTCTCTTCAGAGCCGGCTCCTCTCCATCGCCAGCCTCCCTGCCCCCGGCCTGTCATCAGACGGACCCCCAGAGGCCCCCACCACAGCTGACCCTGCCGATTGAGGGGTGCCTCCTCCAGGCTGGCCACCAAGGAGGCCCAGCCCTGCACCCCAGGCCCATCTCCTCACCACCCTGGGCTTTCTCACTCTCTGCCCCGCAGAGCCCCCTCCCCAGCTTCTCCGGCCCCTAAGACTCAACTCCAGCATCCTGGCTGGCCCCCACCAGGCTGGGGTTCGGGCCCTGTGGGTGTCCTCCCCCCAGCTCATGTCCTCTGGGATCAGAGCTCAGGTCTCCTGTGTCCCCACATTTACTTCTGCCCCTGTCCCCTGAGGACAGGTCATCTTGCTTCCGGGACCCCAGCCCCTTAATCAGTACTCCTGTGAGATCAGGTGCTCGCCAAGTTTCTGTTTGTTTTGAATGAAAGAAAGAAAGAATGAATGAATGAACTCATATCGGAGGGTTCACCCTGACAGAGGTAAATACTGTGGTTTACAAGTGTGGTCCACTAATAGAACGCCTGCCTCATGGAGAATTGTGTCGCAATCGCTATGCAGAACAGTGATACAGACAACGGGTAAGGAAGTGGGATTTGACCTCCAGCGACCCATGGTGCCTTCTGCCGGCCACCAAGGTGTTGCCACGCAGGCCCGGGGGCGGGGCTAACGCGTAAGGTCAACACCCTGTGGGTTGGACGCTTCTACGGGGCTCAGACGGTGGTGCTCTCACCCTCCCTGCACGAAGCACAGCCCGCTGCGGGCAAGCACGAGCCGACGGGTGGACAGCTGCGCGCACACGTGGCAGCAACGACGCCCCCGCGAAAACCGCTGAATCAGGACCGGAGGCGTTTTACTGTAACCGGACGTCTTTAACTGTCCCTGGGAATCTTGTCACCGAGGATCTGAGTGGCTCAGTCCGCCACACGCCCCGCCCCCGAGGCTCAGTTTCCGGAAGGCTGGGTGCTCTTTGCTGAAACGGCGTTTGTGAGACTTGCAGCTGAATTTTCACACGGGCACCGTCAGCCCTGTAGGGGAGGGGCTGTCCTTCAGGGGGCAGAGCTGGCTCACACGTGTGGTCAGTAGCGTACCCCTCGTCCCCTTGTGACAAGAGCAGTGAGCTCCCAGGGGGCCTGGGGGCCACACCATCCCTGGCGAGAATGTTGGTGTAAGGACGTCTCGGGCCAGGCGCACACAAGAAAAGAGACCCGACCTCCCCTCCCCCCTGTCCTGCCCTCGTCACGGGCGGACCCCCGGTCCCAAGAAACCCCGGTGGCCGAGGGTGGAGTCAGTCAGGAGGGGCAGAGGGGGGCCGGAGGCTTCCCAAGGTCACCGCGGTCGGCGCTGAGCGATGGAACCCGGCCCCCTGAGGGCTTCTCCAGCACCCCTTTCCCCACGAGGAGCTGGAGCCGCCCTCCCGAGCGCAGCCTCAGGAAGAGACACCTCCCCACCCCTTCCCAGGGGAGCCCTGTGGAGCCAGAGGCGTCTCATTCTGCCTATTTCCACCAGAGCAAGGAGCAGGCTGCCTGCAGAAGGGGCCCAGCACCTTCTGCTCCTGGACCCAGTCCAGAGGTTCCCTCCCGGCAGTCCAGGTGCGGGGTCTCTCTCCGAGGTGCTGAAACACTCCCATGGCGCCGGCCGCCCTCCTGGCCGCCGTTGTCCCTTTGACCACAGGCTGCCTGTCTCACCATCACTCCTCTTCAGCCACACTCTTCACCATCTTTATCTTCTTTTCATTTATTTTTTAAATTGTGGTAAAATACACATAACATAAAATTTACCGTCGTAACCATTTTCTAGTGCACAGTTAAGTGGCATTAAGTTCGTTCATCGTCCACCTCCAGGACTTCCTCGTCTCCCCAGACTGACACTGTGTCCTCATTAAACACTCACCCTCCCTCCCCTCACCCGGCCCCTGGACCCCATCATCTACTTTCTGTCTCTATGGGTTTGACTCCTTTAGGGCCCTCACATGAGTGGAATCACACAGTGTTTGTCCTTCTGTGTTGGGTTCACTTCACTGAGCATAAGGTCCTCAAGGTTCATCCATGTTGTAGCCTGTGTCAGGGTTTCCTTCCTTTTCAAGGCTGAATAACTTCCCTTGTACGGGTGGACCACATTTTGCTTATCTATTCCTCCTTCAGTGGACACTTGGGTGTTTCCACTTTTGGCTATGGTGAATAACGCTGCTCTGGACATCAGTGTACAAATATCTCTCAAAGCCCTGCTTTCAAGTCTCTTGGGTACCTACCCAGAGGTGGGACTGCTGGGTCATATGGTAACTCTTTGTGAGATTTTTTTTTTTTTTTTTTTTGCGGTGCGCGGGCCTCTCACTGTCGTGGCCTCTCCCATTGTGGAGCACAGGCTCCGGACGTGCAGGCTCAGCGGCCATGGCTCACAGGCCCAGCCACTCCGCGACATGTGGGATCTTCCTGGACCGGGGCACGAACCCCGCGTCCCCTGCATCGGCAGGCAGACTCTCAACCACGGCGCCACCAGGGAAGCCCTCTTTGTGCAATTTTTTGAGGACCTTCCATACTGTTTGCCACAGCGGCTGCACCCTTTTCCGTTCCCAGCGGCAGCGCACGAGGTTGCCAGCTTCTCCACATCTGTTTTCTGTCTGTTTGACAGAAGCCATCCCAACGGGCACATCCTCATCTTCTCCCCCACCTGGTGTTTTTTGTTTTGCTTCGTCTTGTGTTTTTGCAGCAGGAACTGCTCCGAGGCAGGCAGGAAGACGGCTGAGAGCACAGTTTTGGAGCCAGAAAGGTCTGGATCCAAATCCTCACCTCGATGCTCAGCAGCTACGGGGTCTGAGATGGCGGCCAGGGTGAAATGAGAGATGGTCGCCTGCAAGGAGCCCAGCAAAGTGCGAGTGTGAGAGCTGTCGGCATTAGTACTGGGCGGCTCGCACAGGTGGCCAGGAGCCGGGAAGGCGTGGGGCGGCCAGCCCACCGGAGGCCGGCAGTGCTCAAGGCTCTACCAGCCACCTGTGTCCTCTGAAGACAAACACGGGGGCCCAGGGGTTGGTCCCTCCATGTGAGCCGGGATCACGGGGGCGGCTGGTGGGAGGCCCGGGAGCCAGAGAGCACGCGGCTACGTGGAGGGGGCCGTGGCCGCTGCCCCGGGAGCGCCTCATTTCCCTCTCCCGGCACCCACTCCACACTAGGCGATGATCTAACACTTCCCAGTCCTGAGATAATAGCCTCCGAAGACACACAAAAGCGCTGACGCTTGGGCGCCCCTGATGCAGGAAGCATCCGGCACCGTTTCTGGGAACACGAGACATTTAAGCGACTTCCTTGCTGAATATTTCATGATTTATATTAATGGCTTTCTGGTGTTTTTCATAACAAAACTGTCCACAGGTTGATGGGTTAAAATGTGGTTATTCCGGTCACTCTCTCTCCGGACGCCCTTCTGAGCGCCAGCCCACTCTGCCCTCCGTCTGCCTGACTCTTCTCCCTGAAGGCCCGAAAACGCCACGTGTCCTAAACGAGGTTGCCCTCCACCGTGATGGACGCCACCCTCTCGTTCACGGTCCCGCACGCCACAGAGCCTCAGACACGCAGATGGAGGCGTGCGTGACAGCCCTGGGCCACAGGGAGGCTGGTGGGTGGGGAGGCTGCCCTGCCCCCCACCTGCGCAGTGTCCTGGGGTCTGGGGCTGGAGGGACCTGTACAGGCCCTGGTCCAGGCGTCCAGCCTTTGAGGCCACGACTCGCCCAAGGCCACATCTTACCCGAGAGCTGCCTGGCACTCCCCAGGAATACATTTTTTTTAATGAACTGAAGTCCATCCTCTATCAGGTTTCCTCAGTTTTCCCCTAAGTCCCTGTCCTGTCCCAGGACCCGCGTGGCAGTTGGTCCTCATGTCTCCTGGGGCTCCTCTGGGCTGTGACAGTTTCTCAGGCTTCACCAGCATTTGATGACCTTGACTGGCGGAGGACTGGACAGAGATCCCGTAGACTGTCTCTCCGTCAGGCTCTGTCTGATGTTTTGACCGGACTGGGGTGGTGGTGACTGGGGAGACCTCGGAGGTGAGGTGCCCTTCTCGTGCCATGGAACCAGGGGTGAAGGCCATCACCATGCCCTGTCACTGCCGAGGTGACCCTGGTCACCGGCTGAGCTGTAGTCAGGTTTCTCCCCGTACATCGCTCCTTCCCTCCCCCTGCATGTTTTATCCTCTGGAAGGAGTCTGCGCACAGCCCACTCCTGGGGGGTATCCTGCCCCCCAGCGTGTCTGCACGTATTACCTGGGGCTCTGCACGGAGGGCTGCCCCTGGTCTCCCCTTTCTGTGTCTGTTCAGCCATTTCTCTATGGCCGTGTGCTCACGCGGACGCTGGTTTTGCACTTTGGAGTACACACTGCATTACTTTTCACTTTACTGTCCCAGCTTTGGCCCCGGGGGGTGGGGTGTGGCTTTCAGGGCTCCTGTGTCCTTTACCATACTCCACCGACGTGGGTCCTTTTCTCTCCCCTGGGAATTTTTTAAATATATATTTAAAAATTGTGGTAAAATACACATAACAAGATTTACCATGTTTAAGGGTCCAGTTCTCCTGCATTAAGCACATTTCTCACTGTTGTGCAGTCATCCCCACATCCGTCTCCGGAACTTTCTCATCTTCCAAAACGGACACTCTGTCCCCCCTAGACGCTCACTCCCCATCACCCCCCCCCACCCCCCGCACCGAGCCCCGGCCCCGCCCCCTCCTTTCTGTCTCTGTGGATGCAACTCCTCTAGGGCTTCCTGTGAGCGGATCCTACAGGACCTGTCCTGCTGTGCTGGGCTCACTTCACTCGGCACGACATCCTCCAGGTCCATCCATGCGCTACGGCGTCAGGATTCCCTCCCTTCTAATGTGGAATTGTCTGCACCCTCACTGACCACCACGGGATCTGTCACTTCCCAGGAAGGCACCCTACCCTTGGGGGAGGGGGGCAAGCCTGAGATGCAGGCGGAGGGGGCCGTCCCGGACCCTCTGATCCCCCAGGAGAGCCTGGGCTGACCTGCTCCGCACACAGCTGTCATCAGCTCAGCACAGGTGTCGCTGAGGGGGGCTGGGCCTGGGGATGGGGCCACTGAGGAGACTCCTGCACCCTCATCCGGGGCTGTCAGGGCGGGTGGTAGTGGCCAGGCCCCAGCTCTCAGGCTCCGGGGACCCCATACCAGCCTTGGCCCCGTGCCCCCCCGGAGCAGCCCCTAGCCCCCATGGTGCCTTAGCGTGTCTGGAAAGTTTCCAAACCCCTATCGTAACATCCCACAAACCAGAGCTTTTGAGAGCCCCTGAGAGGCACCATGCAGATACACCGCCGGCAGGCATGATTTGAACGAAACAAAATTAATTTCTTTCCGGGAATGAACGACCTCTTCCAGAGGCGTCTCCCCACAGGGGCTCGCCTCCCCGAGAGGTGCCCTGGGTCGCCCCCCGCCTCCGTGGCTGAGACCCCAGAGACCCCAGCCTGGCTCTGCAGCGTCATCGCCACGCACCCCTTGGGGGAAACTCAGGCTTGAAGGTCTGGCCCGAGGACACGCTGAGGGTGACCAAGGAGAGCCAGCATGCTGCCTCCGCCACCTCGGCTGACACACAGGCGGCCTCAGGCCAAGCTGGGCGTCCCCAGGGGCTCTCGGCCACCAGGTAAGGGACTCGAGCACAGTCCTCGTGCTGGTTGTCCCCCCTCCCCACCCCCCGGGGCCAACGTACACTCAGGGTGGCCCTCCAGGGGTCTGCCCTCCACAGAGGGCTCACCTCTGACAGAGGCGCCTGGACCGGAGGCCGCAGGGGCCGAGCCCCGCCAGCCGCTGCCTCTCTCCGCCCAGACTTTTGTCTCCCCACCTTTTAACTAGAGATGAGCCTGGCCCCGCCTCCCCGGCAGGCTGTGGGTGGGGGCGGATCCCAGGAGAAGGATGCGGGTACGCCTTGGAAAGGGCAGAACGTCTCACAACGTGAAATCAAAACTGAGCGAAGGCCCAGGCCACCAGCCCTTGTCCCGCACCAGAGCCTTTGGGGTGCGCCGGCACTCAGGCTGGGTGGGGCTTGAAGTGAGGCCGTCCCTGCACGCGGGGGCCCCCTGTGACGTGGGGTGCGAGAGTGGAGCAAGTCTGTGCAAGACCAGGGCGCCCCCCTGCCACGTCTGTCCAGGTGGACAGTGAGCTGGAAACTGGGGGCAGGGCGGGCAGAGTGCCGTGACCTCGTGACCTCGGTCCAACGCGCAGCTGCACCCGCAAATCCCTGCCACTCACGCGGCACCACTCCTGCCTTGGGGGCCAGGCCACTAAGAGGAGGGGAAACTGAAGCACAGAGGGGGGGGCTCCTTAAGATGAACTGGCTAACCTCCCACCCCTACTCGCCCCCGGTTCCTCCAGCAACACCAGAACTTTCAGGGAGGGGCGGGTTTCTGAGAGGCCCCACCTCAGTCAGATGATTCTGCCATGAGGGGCGCCCCTGCCCCTCGGAACAGTCATGAACGAGCCCACAGCCAACCCCATTCTCCCTCCCCTCCCCCGCCCCGGCATCCCTGGAGTCCGGCCACTGCGGACCACACGCGCTGCATTGAGAAGGGTCCCCGCCGAGGAGGCACTGGGAACACGGCGTTCCCTTGGTGCCCGGCCAGGCAGCCCGCCTGCCCTCCCTCTCCGCAGCCCCCGGGAGGGCCCTTGCAGCAGGAGCCGCTGAGTTCTTGGGCACTGCCCACCTCCAGACACGCTCTGTTCTCGGGCACTGCCCACCTCCAGACACGCTCCGTGCGTGGCACAGGCCCCGAGGACGCCCGGCCTGCCTGTGAGCCGAGGAGGTGATGGAGGTGGCTCCCACCTGCCCTGGACAGCGGGGCGCCAGGGGCCCACCCACCCGCCTGGGCTGCACTGGGCGGTGGTTCCAGGTCACCCCTCCTTCCTCTGGGTCTGGCCAGCTCGGGTCTCAGGGCTGACCCCGGTTTGGTGCTGGCTCTGCCCCCTTCTGCACGTCTCAGGTTCTCGCGGGGACACTGGTCATTTTGAATGTCCAGTGCTGGGCACCCGCATGTAACCATCCCCAGGCCGTGCTTGGTAAGCGCTGTGGGGTTGTTCCTCCCGCACGGGGCCCCTCAGGCAGCTGCGGGCCCAGCACAACCCCGCGTGCCGAGGCCTCTTCCATCTGCCCCTCCCAGGGCTCCTCTCCATCTTGCTCCCAACCCCCCAGTCCTTGCATCCCCCCTGCAGGCTTGTTCCTTCCCCGGCCCTGGCTCATGGGCACAGAGCCTTCTCCACAGCACCTCCTCCATGAAGCCTCCCCAGATTGCTCCTCCAGCATCACCTGGCCGAGGTGGACCTGGCTTGTCCTTCCAGGGCTTAGAGGACAGGGCTGCCTCCCAGAAGCTCACCCTACCTGTACTCACCACGACCCGCAGCAGCACTGCCAGGACAGAAGGTGCGTGTGGAGGTTGTGGTGTGGGCTTGTCTGAGGTCACCAGACCCTGGCTGGCAGAATTGGGACCTGACCCAAGCCTTACTCAGGCCCTGAATGTGGGGTCAGTCGGCCTGACCTCTGTAGGGAGGATTCAGGGCCGGAGACTGGAGGGCCCCCGGCTGCAGCCAGCCAGGGGACCCGCAGGCGAGGGCTGCCAGGCCTCCTCGTACTTGGGGTGGGCTGGGAGGCGAGGGTGCGGTGGCTGGACAGGAAGGGCCCAGGCGTTGGGGAGAGCGGCTGCGGCTCCGTTGTGGCCCGCGAGCAGCAGGCAGCGTCGCGGTCTCGGCCCGAGTCCCCTCGGCATCCCGCCCGGGCCGTGGAGCAGACGCCTCCCGACGCCCCCAGAGACATTTGAACTCCCTTCCAGCCTGGGAGACCCTTGGAGTCCCCTCAGGCCCCGGCCCAGCCACCACCCCTCACAGACGCCACCCTGAGCTGGGACGGACCAAGATCTGCACCCCATCCAAGAGCAGGCAGCCCGCAGGCCCCCTAGGAAGGGTCCCTACCCTTGTGCTCTTGTCAAAGCCTGAGCCGCCAGAAGCACAGCTGACCACCCCCCGGGGAGCGAGCGAGGCTTGGGGGGTGGACGGAGGACACGTGGGTCGGGGCCGAGGGACCACCGCCTCCTACAGCTTCCCAGCAAGGTGACCCTCCCGGCTCCGGCTGGGTGCACAGCAGAGGCTGGAAAAAAACTTTCCAGCGAGAAATTGCCTGTGCGGGTGACCCCAGCCAGTCCACTCTCACCCAGGCCCCTCACCACGGTGGGAGGACAGGCAAGCCCAGCCCAGGCCAACCAGGAAGGGGGATCGGGCTGGAGCTGGAGGGGCCCCACCCTGGCTGTCTCCAGCCCTGGGACCAGGGTCCCCCGCTGCAGCTGACCCTTGGCCTGTCTTCCACCTCACGCCCAGGTGGCCTCCGTGGTCTCTTGGGCCCCAAACACCTGCTGGGAGCTGCCCGGGCCGACGCCTCTCCCGGAGCCCCCGAGACCCCCCCGAAAGGGCCCTCCTGCCCCAGCTGACGCCTGCAAGTGACACCGGAGTAGTAATTCCCGGTTAAATAGGCACAAAACTGAGGACTGCGGAGCGATTACCCAAACGGACTGGGTATTGAAAACAAACACCCGGTTAGCGCCGCTTCTGCCGGGTGCACGTGGCCATACACGGGGACAGGGCGGCCACTGGGCCATGAATTTGGAAACCTGCTTCCTTGGGGTTGCGGGCTCTTCAACGAGGCTGCGTCTCAGAGCCAGCAGAGGGGAGAGGACGGCTCCGTGCCTGATTTATCGGCAGGAAGGCTTTGCAGTCCTTCAGATTAATAAAAATATTTAATAAAGAATCAGGATGGTTTATCTGTAATGCAAAGAGAATCACATTGCCTATATTTTTATTACTGCAAACTTGGAAGCGGGAAGAACTGATGATATAACCTACTGTATAAATGACAAAAATACCCATTCTGGTTATGGGCTCCGCTCCACAGTCTCCCTCTGCCCTATAGACATAACGTATTCACTTGCCTCTTCCGGCTGATTTCCGCGTTGTAGCGTTTAATATCACCCTGCTCTCAGCAGCACAGGGAAGTGATTAAATAAGAAATAAATTTGGCTGTCATTGCATTTAAAATCAAATCAAGGATCATTTGTTACCCCAAATGAACCAGTTCTCCTTCCCTGCCCATAAGTAGGCTGCTGTTTGCCGAACCATTTAGAAAAGTATATATAGTCAACTCAGCGCATAACGGCTTGTACTATAATATGATCTTCACGGGGCCGCCTCGCTGAGCTGCTGGGAGAACACATAAACAGCTTTTTTAATTTAAAGTTATAGGCCTGAGACTTTGCAGGCTCACCTCAGATCCATCTGAGTCTCGCTGGGAGAAGCCCATGGCAAATCCTGGGGGCCCCTGGGACCCCCTCTCCACTCGTACCACCTGCCCTGGGAGGGAGGAGGGGCCGAAGCAGGTCCTGGGTGTGCACAGCCTCACCCGAAGCCACCCTAGTGGGGAGGAGGGGCCTGGGTGCTGCTTTGGGAAGCAGGGCCTGGACAGGGGAGCTTGCCTCAGGGCTCCCGACGGGGAGTGCCGGAGATGTGAGGTGAAGGGCTGGCCCACACCCGGGACACTTTCTCGGGCTGAGTTAGGTCTCTGGCTTGGGCGCCCACCCATGGCTGAGGAACAGAGGGGGCTGCAGGACACAGACGGAGGGGCCGAGGGGCTGGAACTTGGGCCTGCCCCATGGTGACCTGTCCATGGTGCTCAGTGGGCCCTCCTGCGCAGGCAGGGCACCAGGAGGCAGCTTTTAGAAGGGCTTCCAACATAAACAGTTTCCCAGGGTCTAGTGTTTAGAGGGACCAAGTTTCAGGAAATGCACTAACCCCTAATGCTGCGCCTCCAACCCGACGATGGCAGATAAGAACCGCGTGAGGGTGACTGCAGCGCGCACCTCGGGTGGTGGGCGTCCCTCCCACCTAGGCCCAGAGAACTTGTCCAAAGGCCAAGAAACCCGGCCAGGAGCAGGCCTGTCCCCCAGCCCAGACCACGATACCCGGGCTGCCCTCTTGGTTAAACTGTGTCTGATCTCAAGTCGAGGCCGTCTGCTGCTCAGGCATCAGAGGGTCTGAGACACCATCACCCGTGCGGCCATGAGACGCTCACTCACACCCCTTTTCCCGGCACCCCGGCCCCTCCGAGGGAAAGCCGGGCACAGAGCCTGCGGAGGGAGCATCGGGTGTACCTGAGGGGCAGCGAGGCTAGGGAAGGTCCCATGTGGCCCCCACCTTGGCCCCCGGGGTCCCCTGAGCTGTAGTGGGAGTAGCGTCCCTGCCTCGGCCGATGACAGCAGCAGGTAAAGGTGGGAGAGGACCCCCAGGTGGGGGGGACCGAGGCCCAGAGATAGGCAGGAGTGCTGGCCCTGCCGCGTGACCTTGAGCCCAGCACAGCATGGGGAAGGCGGGGCGATGGGAGGAGGCTCCCCCTCCCTCCCGCGCCAGGACGTTAGCTGTGTGGGTCCCGGGGCCTGGGCAGTGTCCCAGCGGGCCAGGGCACTGCGGCTCCGGGCAACAGGTCAGCGACAGGACCCTGGCAGGGGCCTGCCAGCCCGCCTCTGACCTCCGACCTGACCTCTGACCCCTCCCCAGACTGAGCCCTGCATCCCACTGGACCCTCGCCTGTGTCTATTGAGCTGCCGGACATGCAGTGACAGGAAGGTCTGGGCAGCCCACCCAACCCCGTCCTCTGCCTCCCGGGGCTCGGGGACCCGCCGGCCAGGCCGGGCGCCGGGTGGAGTCTGGTGCTGGGCCCGTCTGGAGAGTGTCCGCGGCTCTTTGCCAAGTACAGGGAGGTTAATGCCTGCACCTCGTTAATGGCTCGCTGTGCTATAATGTTCAGCATAAACTTAAAAATTAATTGCCTCACCTTCCGAGGCATCTTTAACTGCTCCTGAAAGGAGATATGGCTAACAACCATCGCTTTAAAGTCAATTCTCGTTAGAAGATGATGTTGGACCAAATTTCTTTTGCTGGCTCATTATTTCACACTTTCCCCTCCCTTGCAAAAACCTCTGTACGCGCGTTTTGGCCTAATTTTTTAAATGCTCAAAGGAAAACAGCCAAGCCCTGGGCCTGGGGCTGGATCTGCGGGTGTGGGACGGGCCGTGGGCTCAGACCCCTGCCGGCCTCGGCCCGGGCGAGAGTGTCGGGGGCAGACTGACTAATGTCAGCCCCCAGGGACCCTCCTCCTTTCCAGAGCCCCGTGGAGTCCGTGAGGGTGTTGAGGCATGACCCCTAGGTCGTGGGACCGGCAGCCGCCTCCTATGGCTTTGGCGCCCAGGCAGGGTCCGCCTGTCTCCCCCAGGACCTGAGCGCCACGTCCAGCTCCTCTGGGCCTCACTGTCCGACACTTGCAAAAACTAACGGGCACATCCTCTCCTGGCTGGGAGCGGGGGGGCTCTGCAATCGTCCTGTGCTGGACACACAGGAGACGTGGGCCTCAGTGGACCCTGCGGGGTGGCTCCCCAGTGACCTGGCTCACAAACCAGGGGCCCCAGGAGGCGGGCGCCCAGACACACTCAGGGAGGGACTGTAGGACCAGGCAAGGTGGCCCTGGCCCCGAGTGCCTGGCCAGTGGCTGGAAGTGCTACAAGGTCCACTGTGCGGGGACGGGGCACATCACTGGCTCCTCCCGCCATTGGGCAGAACCCCCTCCGTCCCTCCCACCCAGGAGACGGGATAGGGTGATCGTCACCCCATTTCTGATGGTGGAGAAACTAAGGCCCAAGTGGGGCTCCTGATGGAAGAGCCAAGACTAACAGGCCCAGGACCCCCATCTGCACCTCACCTGCAGCACCTCCCCCAGCCCCAAAAGCCACCCTCCTGTCTTTTTTTTTTTTTTTAAACTTTTAAAATTATTTTTTGCGCCGCGCGGCATGTGGGATCTTAGCTCCCCGACCAGGGATTGAACCCGTGCCCCCAGCAGTGGAAGCACAGAGCCCTAACCGCTGGACCGCCAGGGAAGTCCCTGCCTTTCCGTCCTAATATGACCTGTTCCCACGCATGTGCACAGTCGGGGGCACACCTGGGGCCACCCACACTCTCTCGTTGAACCCTGAGCCCCTGCAGTTCCCCACCCCCTGCCCCTCGCTCTGCCTGTCAGCCCCCAAATGTCACCTCGGAGCCAAGGCCGAGGGTCCCCCGGCCAGAGAGGTGGGCGCCGGCCCCTCCTCTGGGCTCCTGGCTGCAGCTGGGGGCGAGGGTACCAGCTGCCCCAGGCTCCTGCCTAAAGCAGGTAGATTTTTATTACCCAGAGAGCAACAAATCACTCTCTGACAATCATCGGGATGAACAGACACTTAATTATGAGGCCACGAGACAGCACGATTATTAATTTTAAATTGTGCAGCTCATTTCTGAAGACTGAGCCTGAGAGCAGCCGCGGGGCTCCTGGGGGCCTGGGAGCAGCTCGGAGGCTGGGGGGCTCCAGTGGGGCCCCAAAGCTCCTGCCAGCAGAGGGTCTGAGGAGACGGGGTCTGCAGGACCAGGTGTGGTCTGGGCACCGGGCCCCCAGAGGCTGCCCCGCCAGCAAGTACCTGGGTCCAGCTGGGGCGTGGAGGCTGCACGTTTCCCAAAAGGATGGGGAAAGCCCCTTCAGCACAGGTGTGGTCGGCCTGAGCTCCCGATGAGAAGGCCCCGGGACTGCACCCCTTCCTCTGGCCAAAGTGGGTCCTGGTATCAGTGTCTGCACAGGGAAAGGGACACCCCAGAGAACCCCAGGTGCTTGTGACCCTGATTGGCCACCAGGGGCCAGTGGAGGGGACCCGAGAGCAGACCAGGGCTGCCGGAGGGCCCGGGGCCCTGGCGCAGGGCTGACCTCAAGAGGCAGCCTGTCCCCAAGGCTCGGTGACACCTGCCCTTCAGCGCTTCCCAGATTTACCGTCTCCCCAGAGCTCTGGAATTCCCCCTACGGTGTCGCCCGGCGAGGGGGTGGTCCCAGATTCCTCCTGGGCCTGTGGGGCCTTAAGGACTGCAGAGGCCCCTGGGGGGACACGGGGGGGCTGGAGCTCCGTCACGAGGCTGCAGGGCCCCGAGTGCTGTGGGGACAGCCCCCCCAGCCAGCTCCCCAGGGAGCCCGGCGGGAGCCCGGTGCCAGGCCGGGCAGCTTGCGTGAGCCGGCTGTGAGCCAAGCTGGCGGCTGGCAGCGCTTGGCAGGCGGCACGGAGGAGCGGGAAGGGTTGTTTGCAGACTGCGGACGACAGTTTCCCAGCTGAAACCTCGCTGGTTAAACAGAAGAAGGGAGCAGTGCCCACAGCAGATCCCCGCAGGCAGAGACAGAGGGCGGGGCCAGCCTGGGCTGCGGGCCGGGCATCACCGTGGGAACCTGGGAGAGATCTGGGGGCCTAGGAGCCCTGTGACGGGGTTCCCCCAGGTGGACTCCCTGGCGGGGGTGGGCTGACCACCCCGTCCTGGGAAGGAATTAGAGCAGGAATTAGACCCCTTTCCTTCTGGGTCCCAGGAGCGGCCCTCACCGCTCTCCACCAAGGCCCCCATGGCGCTGCACGGTGGGTGGGTGGGTGCCCGTTGACCCCCCCACCCTACGCAGGGGAGGGGGGTGCCTGGGGGCCTCAGTCTCCCTGAGTGTTCCAGCCCCTGTGTGTGTGTGTGTGTGTGTGTGTGTGTCCAGGTGTGGAGTGGCTCTGCCGCACTCAGACTGCCTGGGATCCCGTCCGAGCACTAACCTCCTTGGCAATGTTGGGGGGATGGGGGACCCCCTGAAGCTCCCTGGGGAGCCCAGAGGGTGTGGGACTCCAATGTGGAGTGGGGGGTGGAGTGTGGAGCAGAGGAGGAGGGAGAGAAAGACAGAAGGAGAGGCTGGGAGGCCAGACCACAGGGAGTGAAGGGTTAGCAGCACAGACGGGCGTTCCTGCCCAGGAGGAGCCAGATAAAATACAGAAGACCCAGTTAAATCCGAATTTCAAATAAGCAATGATTTTTTAAAGTATGAAGTATAGATACGTCCCCAAACTGCGTAGGACATACTTATGCTAAAACAATTATTTCCTGTGAGTGTGAAATTCAGTTTTAACAAGGTGTTATGTATTTTCACTTGATAAATCTGGCCACCCTAGCCAGGGGAGACAGACGCTCGGGGCGCCCACCTTGCTGCAGGGCAGACCCCCAGCTCAGGGGTCCTGCTTGGTAGACACCGAGGGCGGCTGCCCCCCTCCTGGCTCTCCGGTTCCTTCACCCCACGGTCCTTTCTTGGAGGGACCAAGGACGAGAGGCCAGCGTCGAGCCAATCAGCCCCTTTCACGCTGGACCTAACTCTGTCCCTGGAAGCCCCACTCCAGGCGTCTGGCGCCCAGCACTGGCGGACCTGCTGCAGGCCTCAGGTAGGTCCCGCAACCCCAGCCTCCCCTCCGGGCCACCCACAGAGGCCGCTCCTGTCCTCCTGAAGCAGGTGATAAATGTTCGCTTTCAGGGCCAACTGGTAGATTATTAGAGATTATTAACAGCGTGGCTGCCAGTTACAGGAAGCGCGGTGCGGGGCGTTAGCCTGGTGGAGGTCAGAGCGCTAGTTTCCTCCGGTGTGGAGCCCGGAGCGCCCTCCCCTCTGTCTCAGGAGGGACGAAGTGACCAGATTTATTGCGGCCACAAGAGTTCATCAGGCACTTAGCGGCTTCCAGCCCCTGGCGTGAGGGGCAGTGGGGGGCTCTGGGGGCTGAGGTGGGAGAGTACTCCCGGAATTGCCCCTGCCTCTCCCATGGGGTGGGAGGGGGAGGGAGAGCCGGGGGAGGTAGGTGCTGGGGGTGTCCTGCTCCCCCCAGTGGCCCGTGCTCAGCAAAGCTTTGCTCTCCAGGCTCCGTGTCCACCCAGCCAACCCCCCACAGGTCCCCTCCCAGGCCCATCTCCTCCTGGCCACTGCGTGTCCCTCCCCGTCCCCTGCCCCCTCCACCCCGCAGCCAGCCAGCCACGCAGAGGGGCCTGAACCGAGTCCCTTTCCCTCTCTGAGCCTCGGTCTCCTTTCCTGCAAAACGAACTAAGTGAGAGCTGCTTCTGGAGGATTCCACGGCTTCCGCCAGGCCTGCCCAAGGGTGGTAACTGCCGCACGTGGGGCTCAAGCACGGGAGCTGTGCTCAGCTCTGGAGCGAGGACGGGGGGACAAGGGCTTCGGAAACCGAGGATGGGAAAGCCGCCCCCTTCCCTACACGCCCTCCTGAGCGTCCCTGCAATTAAAGTGGTGATTGGACGTGGTACGGCCGCACCTCCATACTCTGAGAATAATCAATGGGTCTTTAATTTCCAGACAATAACGCTCTTATTAAATCCAAATTTCATGTGCTTCTGGAATCCTTGAAGTGTTGCTGCCCCACCGTCTGCTCCACTCTCAGTACAAACGCGGGAGCACGGGACTCAGAACAGCGACGTGCACCGAGGTGCTGGGGTTGACGGCACAGCTGCCCCTCCTGGGGGCGGCCCCTCCTCCCGCCCAGGCTGGCCCGCGGGTGGCCCGGCCCCAGAGCCAGCTGAGAAGTCTGACGGGAGAGACGGGTGTCGCAGGCCCAGCCTCAAGGCCACAGGAGCGTCCCGTCTCTCCAGGGCTGAGGCTCACTCGGCCACCGACCCAGAGCGGCTGGATCTGGGCCCCATCTTTGTTCAGGCCATGTCTTTGCCCTCACCTCCTTCGGAGCCGCTCTGGGGCACTGCCGGCAGGAAACCTGTCCCGACCCACTGGCCACTGCCCAGGTCGCCCCCGGACCCTCTGCCCCTCCTCACAGGTGCCAGGGTGTCTCTGGGACTCGTTATGGGTGTCCGTGGGCGCTGGACTCAGAGCCCTGGGTCGGGTCTTGGCTTCTCCTCCAAACATCCATGTAGCTTAGACCCCTCCGTAAAGGGGACAAGACGCTCACGTCCCGGGTGGCTGAGGGGCTGGGGGGTGGGTGGGGGCAGCTTCCTCTCGCAGTCTGGGGGGCTGTGGTTCAGGGGTGGACGTGGGCTTGGGGGTGGGCCCACTGCGGACTCTGCAGTCCCTCCTCCCCTTCCCCTGCTACCTGGCCGCCTTGCCTCCACTTTGGTGGCCTGGCCTGCCCCTCAGGTTTCTAGAAGTTGCCCTGAAGCCCCCCCACTGCGTCCCGGTCACCCCTGGTCTGGAAGGGGGTCAGGTAGTCCCTCCTGGGATCAGAGCGCCCTGGGCCAGCCCCGGACTGCAGCACACTTCCCCTTCCTGGCTCCTCCCATGATAACAGTGTCCCCTGCGTGGGCCAGTCACCTCCAGCCCTTTGTTTTGACCCCGAAGCTCTGGCAGAGCAGATCTCTCATCAGACACGAGCTCAATTAGTGCAGAGGCACATCCCACCTCCACTGGGCTGCCCACCTGGGAAGCAAAGTAACCCACTGTCCCCCTGGGGTCGACAGGACCCCCACCTGCACTCGTGAGGCACCCCACCTGCGAGGTGGGCCCCTGTTCCGGGGAGTGTTGGGTGGAGGGTGATGCCCGGGCCAGCCTGACTCAGCTTCCCACCTCAGCTCCGTCACTCACTGGCCGTGAGGATTTTTTTTTTAATTGTGATAACTAAAATACACAAAACATAAAATTTACCATTTTTAACCATAGTAACCTGAACGATTCAGTGGCATTAAGTACATTCCCTATGATGTTGTGCGGTCAACACCACTATCTAGTTTCAGGACTTTTCCCCCAGAATGAGACCCTGTACCATCAAGTAGTCACTCGCGTCCTTCCCTCCCTCCCTCGGCCCCCGGCAACCACGGATCTGCTTCGCCTCTCCTGGGCATTTCACACAAACGGAATCATGCAATATCGGGTCCGGTTTCCTTGACTCATCCTGTGTTCAAGGACATCCACGGGGTAGCGTGAATCAGCCCTTCGTTCTTTTTTATGGTTGAATAATATTCCATCGCGTGGAGGGACCACATTTTGTTTATCCTTCATCTGTTGATGGACAGGCGGCTTGTTTCTACTTTTGGTTACTGTGAACACGCTGCAGTGAACAACGGTGTGCGATTTTGTTTAAACATCTGTCTTCAAGTCTCCGCGGTGTAAGCCTTGGAGTGCAATTCCTGGGTCCCATTGTGATTCTATGTTTGGCGTTTTGAGGAACTGCCAGGCTGTTTTCCACTTTGGCTGCACTGCTTCAGTGTCACCAGCCGTGAGACTGGAGCCAGGCTCTGGCAGCCTTGGATTTTCCCATCTGTTAAACGGAAACCATTACCTCTCTCTCTCGGGCGTGTGAGGAAGAGTGAGGTGGGGGTGGTGTCTGCCACGTGGAAGGCCCTCCGCACGGGGCCCTGACGCGGGGGCCACAGTCCCTGTGCGCCTGCAGAGCGCTAGCCTCCTGTTCTTGAACGTGCCGGGCTGGTGCCCCCAGTGGACCCTGCGTCCCCCTTGGCCAGCGAAACCGTGAACACCGGAGCTCCTGTCTGCGGGCAACTGCCACGCACCAGCCACTGAGTTTGGTGCACCGAGTAGATGCTCTATAAATACTGAGTGGAGGGGTGATTTCTCCTTTCCATGACACCGCAGCAAGATAGAAGCTGTTCTCTCTATTTTACAAAACCTCACACAAGTGACTTAGAAAGTCCCCAGCCAGAGGATGGAGCTGGGAGCCTGTCACAGGCCCGTCTGGCTCCTGAGTGCAGGGCCGGACATCAGGTTGTTCACTGCACGAGGACATCCGGCAGGGGGGATGGACGGAGCAAGTCTCCTGTCCCCATTCTGTCCCCTCCATTAGGCACCCGGAGATCCGCACAGAGGCACTGCAAGGTCTGGTGGAGGCCTGGGCGAGGCCTGGGCAGGTCCTGGGGGGACCACCCCCTGCCGGGCCACCCCCTGACACAGGCACAGCTCATCTCTGACGCAGGAGTAAGCGGAGGCCAGACACAGGCCCGAGAGGGCCTGGACCCCAGAATAGCCCAGACCCAGCCTCTGTGGGAGGCCGGCTTTCCCTGGATTCTTGGTACAGAATCACCAGCTGAAATCCCCCAGGGCTCTGAGTGTGTGCGTGTGCTGGGAGCTGAATTTCTGCTTTGCCCTCACAGAACCCCCCGGGCCAGCATTCCCTGCACATACACCGTGCACCAGGCACCAGCGTGCGCCCTGTGAGCGCGGCCCTTTGAGGCCCCCAAACCCTGAGAGGCGGCGTCAGCACAATCCCATTTTATGGAGGAGAAACCCGGGCGCTTACCGAGGCCAAGCAGGGAATGAGCTCGGGACCCCTCCACCCCTCCCAACCTGGGGTGTGGGCGGGGCTGGGGTGCCCCCCAGGAGGCCAGCCCTGCCCCCACCCCGCCCCCTCCCTCCTGGAGCCCCCCCTGCCCCGTGGGCATTTCCTCGGAGAGTTTCCCATGTTTTGCAGAGCTGGATGGCAGCCTCGTCCTCACGGTAATTGACTGCTCTCTAATCAAATTGATTTCCATTCCAGGGAGGCCTGCCGGGCCCCTCCATTCCAGGAACAGTATTTTGAGCACCGATGTATAATCAAATAGCAAAAAAGCAGAGGGCACCACGGGCCTCGATGCCAATCGTATAAAAGCTAAATGGCCCGAGCTTTTAGGCCTAATCACTTCTGTGTTCCCACTCGGAGTGGGTCTGCAGCAACGCCCCGGCCTCTCCGGGTGGGGTCCGAGTGATCCACTTTCCCCGCCCCTCAGCCAGGCCGCCTTGCGGAGGCCAGCCTCCCGTCTGCTCTGCCCACTGCTCTGACTCCCTTCCCCTCCGGAGGGGCTCTGCCACTCGGTCTTGGAGGAACCTCTGGGGCCCAGCACTGGGGAGGCCGCAGAGCCGGGCGCGGAGTCAGCTCCAGCTCAGACTGCCTCTGGGTCTGCAGGAGGGGCAGGTAGAGGTCCTGACTCGAGTGAGTGCCCAGGGCCCGGGTGGAGACCGAGCCCAGCGCCGAGCTCCACGGCCCGCTGTAGCTCCCGGGAGCCCCGCAGCCAGTCCCTGAGCCCAGAGGGGCCCTTACCAGCCCCGACCTCTCCATGCTTCTCCCTCACCCCGCCCCTCAGGGGGCTTCATCTCTCCCCAGCTGGGGTGGGCCAGTCCAAGGCCCGTGTGTCCCTCGTCAGGGATGGGGTGCCTTGTGGCACAGGTGCCCTGAGGCAGCGCCTTCGCTCGGCCTCCCTGCTCTCAGACCTCGGGGTTGGATGCCTGGTGTGGCCGGCAGGGGCTCTGTGGGCTTCCATGGGGCGGGGCGGGGGTCAAGGGCATGGGCCTCCTTCCCACACCGCTGGCCAGCTGTGTGCTATGGCCACGCCCCTCTGCAGGCCTCGGGCTCGTCTGCTAGGTGTAACGGGGAGTGTGAGCATAGGCGATGGTTTCCTTGTCAGGGACGGGGTGACATGGATTTGGGGACCTCCTGGGGGCTGAGCGGCAGTCCTCAGGCCCCCACCAGAGGGACTGCTCAGGGTCAGAGCTCTGTAACAGATGCAGTGTTGCCCTCAAAGCATCCCTGCTGACCCTCGGCTGAAGCCCCAGCCTCCCTTCCGGCACTTCAGCTCTGATCCCAGAAACTGAAAGCAGAATGGGTGCAGGCGTCTGTGCAGGGTCCCAGCTGAGACGGAGCTGCCCCACACCCTGGGGCAGAGGGGCGCCACGTCCCTCTGAGTCAAGGTCCAGACGCCCTCCCTGGCCCTCGGCCCTGACCCTGTGGTCTCGTCGGGCCTGTCCTGCAGGAGGAGACGGCTCATGCCTCCCGAGGTCCCTGCAAAGCCCCCACTGGTGGATCAGCCTGTGGTGACACTAAGATGGGTCTGGGGCAGCCCCTCCCCAGGACCAGCCAGCCCTCCACCCGCCTCCGGCAGGCAGCTCCGGGTCTACGGAACCAGCTCCAGTGCAGCCACGTAAGTAAGGTGGTGGGGCCCCGGCCCTGCAGTAAATCCTGCTGCCGTAGTTGGCAGCCCAGTGGGGAGACTCTTCCCCGGAGGATGGGCCTTGGCAGGCCGGGTCCTCCCTCCCACCTGAAGGGCCCCCAGCTCAGCAGACTGGGATGGCCGGAATCTGAGTCTGGGAGGAAGCCGCCCGGCACGTTTCTGCCGTCCTGGGTGGGGGAGGACCGCAAGGCAAGTGGATATAATAGTTCAGAGCCTCTGTTTGGCCATCACCCACCCCCCACCCCCAAGAGAACACCGCCAGCTGGGGGCAGGCCAGTAGGCCTTTACACGAGAGCTCCTCGGATGCACAAGGACAAGGTAACCCCCCCTTCAGAAAACGGGCAGAGGGGTGGGAGACATCTCACCAAAGTCAGGGGTCGGTCGGTCGGTGGCCAGCAGACGTGAACGGGGCCGACACCCCGAGATTTTTAGAGCGAGCAGAGTGTGCTTTGCAGCCTAACTGATATGGCGAAAGTTGAAACCCCCCCCCGTCGAGCCCCGGTGTTGGTGAGAAGCGTGCCCCCCCCCCCGCCCGCCCCGGGGGCTCCCGGGAGCCCAGCCTAGAGGAGCGGGCAAGGATGTGTGGCCCGCAGCAAAAGTCTGGGACCACTGCTGGGGACCCTGCCCGTCCCCTGCTCCACCAGCCCCAGGTGGGCGGGCGCCCAGGGCAGGGGCTTCAGCTCTGGGCCCTCGCCCCCCACAGGTGTCCCGAGTGGACCCCCCTTGCGGTGGGGACGAGGCTCAGGCCATGCACGCCACAGTCTGACTGGAGTGGCGGATGGACAGGTGGCACCTGGTGGTGGAGGAGCTGGTTCACCCTCTGCTGGTCCCGGCTGAGCCCATCCAACCTGCCAGCCTGGGGAAGCTCCCTCCCCTCAGCTAGGGGTCAGCCCAGTGAGGTCAGTCCAGGCAGGGGCCTGGTTCAAATGCTGGCTTTTCCCCCCTTCCAGCTATGTCCAGGTGACTTCATAAACTTCTCTGAGCCTCAGTTTCCCTGTCTGAAAAATGGGGCTGTGGTTGGCTCACTTCACAGGATTGTGGTGGGTCTCCAGTGAGGCCCTGCATGGGCAGTGGGCGGGCAGAGGTCAGCCGGGGTTAAGCTCCATCCACCCCTGTGAGGCCCGAGGCATGCTGGGCGGAGACAGCTGAGGAAGGAGACCCAGACCACAGGTCCTCTGGAGGTCAAGTTCCCCACTCCTGCCTCAGGGGCTGTCCCCAGGGGGGCTGCCTAGGGAATCCTGCCAGGAGGCCAGCTTTGAACACCTGCCATTAGGAGTGACTTCCCCTCCCCCCCTTCCCGAGTGCAGCCCCCAAGCTGGGCGCCATGACCTCTGCCTCTGCCCCTGCCCCTGCTCCAGGAGAAGGGAGGCTGAGGGCCTGAGTGGAGTGAGGGCCAGAGATGGGGTGGCTTAACCAGCAGCCGGGGCCTGTCTGGGGTACAGGTGCGGGGCACCCTGGAACGTCCTGGGCCAGGAGAGCTGCCTGCTGGCGTGGCGCCCTAGCCGCCCTGCGCAAGGGGCCCTGTGCTACCTGGAACCGGTCCAACCGCGGAGAGTCCACGGGGCAAACCTGGCTGGCTCCTTGCCGGGCCACCCTGTCCTCACCTGATGGAACCCGGACAGAGCCACATACCTGGGCCAGCCCCGCCCTCAGGCAGGAGGGGAAACTGAGGCCCGGAGCCCAGTGCAGGTGGGCTCTGCCCCCGCCTGGTCAAGGCCTCTCCGCTCCCTACCTCTGACCGCCCTCCCTGGAGAATCAGGCTGCCTTTCCTGGAAACTGGGGCCTCCGCGGCCCTCCCCGCGAGGCAATGTGCCATCCATCTCCCAGCCCCACTTGTCTGGAGCTGTTAGTAAATTACGGTCCCAGGAGGCTGGGACCAGCTTCCCCTCCGCTGCTTCTCTGCTCAGCGAGGCCCGCTTCCAGAGGGTGGGGTGGGGGGGGCGGCTTTGGGTCTGGACGAGACCCCCAGCACCACCGCAGGACAGACTCCTCAGGCCCCCTCCCCCCCAGCTCCAGGCCTGGCTACTGGCCACAGACACCCCAGGGAAGCCCAAGCAGCCGGCCCAAGGGGGGAGATGGCCACGTGGTCTGAAACCCCCACTCTGTCACAGCAGGAGTCCTGTTGACACAATGTCACCGAATCCACCTTCTGCTTATCTCCCACCTCCCATGTGCCCTGACCTGTGTGTGTGTGGGGGGGGGGGCCCAGGTGGCCGAAAGGTCTCAGAGCTGGGTGCCCCGGAGCAGCACAGAGAGGCAGGCACCATCCCTCCTGCCCTGCGGGCTCAGGACCCCACCCCCACCGGGCTCTGACCCTTTGTTCCTGAGGACAAAGGGCTCCCGGCAGAGCCTCCGGGTCCTGCTGACTCCGCACCCCCTCCCAGAGCAGGACAAAGGGGTGGGATGCAAAGGTTCTGATGCCTCAGCCAGTTTCTGTGGAGGCTACAAGGGCAGGGAGGCTGGCTGAAGGACGGAGGCTGGAGGGGACAGAGCCAGGCTGGCAGGTGCCTGAATCCCCTCCTCCTAGGACGCCGGGAGGCTCGCATGGGGAAAGCAGCTGAGCTGGGCTGGGCGGCTGGAGCCAGAAGAGCCGGCAGGACCCCTGGGTTCAGAGTGGAGCCCTTCCTCAAGATACCCACCTCCCCACCCCCACCCGGGCCCCAGCTCTTCCCGCCGCCGGGGGCTCGGGGCCCGCCTGAATGGGGGCGTTTGGGGGCCTTCCAGGGGTGCAGCCTGTGGCCCTGAGGTTGGGTGTCTCCACCAGCCCAGGTGCGAGACCCGGAACCCACTGATTCCGCAGCTCTGAGGTCCCGGGCAGGAAGGGGAAGGGGCTTGTACAGGCCCAGCTGGCGGGTGAGCCGGGCTCCGGGCAGCAGGGCGCAGCTCTGAACACAGGACCTGAAGCGCTCGGCCATCGGGGCTGGGCCCTGGGGTCGGCAGGCGCGCCTGGCTCTCCCCAAGCTTGCCCCTGTGTGTGATGTGGCCCCTGCAGGAGGGGGCGGATCAGGGCGAACCCAAACCAGCAGACCCACTGCTGCAGGGGCCCATCGGGAAACCACGCCCACCCGTTTTAGACTCTGTGTCTGCTCCATGCTGGCCATGGCTCCAGGGGACCCTGTTCTGGGAAAGTCACACGAAGCAGACCTACAGACCCCTGCCCCTGGGGGAGGCAAGGTAAACAAGTGAGCAAATAAATCCACCCCTAGCTTGGGCACAGCAGCTGCTACAAAGCCTGAGAAAGCAGCAGAGGCCGGGGATGCTTCTAGAAGCAGGTCAGAGGTGAGCCTTCTGGACAAGACCTCGCAGCACAGAGCAGATGAGGAGCCCACCATCCAGGTGTCCGAGCGTCGGAATCGCGCGTGAGGGCCCCAGACCTGACCCGTGTCTGTGGGACACACTGACGCAAGGCCTCATCCACCGGGGCCCAGGGGAGCCCAGAAAGGTCCTATGGGTACAGCAGAGGAGCGCAGGGGGGACAGAGCTGCCAGGCCTGAATCAGAGAACCCCAGCCCTGGGCTGGCCTGGAGGGACGGTTCCAGGGGCGGTCAGGGGATGGAGTAGCCTGGCCTGGCCCCGGGGCGGGGGGGGCGGAGGTTCCAGTCGAGCCAGGTGACCTGCTCCACCCATGTGCAATTTCCCCCTCCATCCACCTGGGGGCAGACCTAGCCCAGGAGCAGGGGAGGAAGGGGAGGGAGGCAGCCGCACACCTAGAGTGGCAGGCAGGTGAGCCAGGTGAGGTGGATGCCCCAGTTTGCAGACAAGAAAAAGAAAAGGAGAGCCTCACCAGTTCACCCGGAGCTCAGGGCCCTCCCCCAGGCACTGGACCTGAAGGACATCCTACCCACCAGCCCCCTTCCCTTGTAAGATACTGGGGGGGAGGGGGAGGTAAGTGGGGCAGGTGTGGATGGTGGGCAGCGAGGCTGGGGATGGCCCTTCCCCCGCCCAGGGCTCCCGGGTCTTGAGGGTGTCCTGGGATGGTTGACCACCCTGCTTCCAACAGCCCACCCCCTCCCTGGCTTCTCAATGTCGCCCCCCAACACCACTGGGCGAGCAAAGTGCAGGCAACCTGGGTTTGAACTGACTTTATTATTCTGTAAATGTGAATTTTACAAAGCGCTTTACAATGAACGATCACATCCTTTTGTTTGTTTGTAACGGATTTCGCCTCCTGAACCGGCTCTGAGCACACTGCAAGCCCTCGGTTTCCTGGTCGCTGGCGGACGTTGTCTTCTGAGTTACGATACGGTGTCAGCCGTGGCGAAAAAGCAACAGTCTGGACTCTGCCAATTAGCAGCACGGAAGAGAGGGAGGCGCCGGAGGAGCAAACAGAGGTTTCCTCCTTCTTCTTCAAAAAACAAAAAACAAAAAAAAAGAAAAGTAAAACAAACAAAAAAAGCCAGCCTCTTCTGCAGCTGAAATGGAACTCAGTGTTACCGTGAAACAGGCCTCCTTTATACAGCACAGGACAATTTATTGATTTATTTTTAACAGTCGTGAGTTACAGTACTACATAGCCACTCCACGGACTCTTTACAGCAACCGTCTCCTCGTCAAAAGTCTCTTTTTCCCCAAACATTCCATCCAAAGGATGAATGGTCTGTTTGCACCCAGTGCCATCCAAGTGTTCAAGTCAAAAATATTTATACATTTTATATTTAGTTCTTTTATTTTTTTTTGCTAAAAATAGTATTGCAAGTTTTGGCTTCTTTTGACATAAAAATTACAATCATCTGCAAAACGCTAACAGGGAAGCACTGACCAGAATTCAAGCAGGTCGTCCGATCTGAACGCTTTAGACACTGCGTCACTTTCCTTTCCGTTTTTCTCAAATAAACAAAACAACAAACAAACCAACAGAACCCACAAACCCTTGCTAGGTCAGAAACACCTTGTACCGAGCGCCCCGTGGTCTCCGGCCACCGGCGGGTGGCGCGCCCGGAGCTGGCTGGATGGCGTAACGACAGATTCACGCAGCAGCAACATTTGGAAACAGCAGTTAAAGCTCAGGACGGCTCTGAACTCTCAATTCTGTGTTTAGGGTTTACTGCTGGCAGAGGCAAACAGAGGTTTTCTCTGAGTTTTCAGCTGGTTAATGGGCCCTAGGCCTTTTTCTACTTGCAGCAAGATATTTCCATAAAGATAACCCGTTGGAGGGGCATCTAAGCCATCAACGGCTAGGGTGGCACGCACGGGGCCAGTGCTGGAGGGTTCCGGCCATCAAATGGGGACAGGTCAGGGCCGGGCACACAGCAGACCCCTCCCAGGGCGAGCCCCTCTCTGCATTCCTCCTTCCTCTAAGGCCGCCGAGGAATGCGTTTTCACGGAGGAGAAACAGGCCCGGCTCCGGGACAGCGGGCAGGGGCCAAGGGCTGCACCTCAGAGGCCTCTCCCCTCGCCTCTCGTCCACATTCAGAGGCAAGGAAAGCCAATCAAATCAAATGCAAGGTTAAGCAACCACAGAGGACTCTGGGCGAGACCAGGCATGTGCAGAAAGCAAGATGGGATTCAAGTACCAAGGCCGCCGGCCCCGTGGGCGGCCCCACCGAGCTCACAGTATGTCGCATCTTCCCGTCCCTTCTCCTGGACCTTTGCACTCGTCCCAGCTGCTTCCCCGGCACACCCCGGCCGCTGGGGAGGGCAGGAGAGGGCAGGCGGCCGCTGGAGCTCAGGCCAGCCGCCCGCCACAGCCGCTGGGACGGGCCCAGTCCTTCTCTCCTCCAAAGGCGCTGACAGGACTTAGCTCTATGTAATAGTCTCTATGTAGTTATATGCGTATTGCTAATAGTCAAGCTTAGGGATAAAGGTGCAGACATCTCATAAATACTGAGTGGCTTGTCTCTCGGTCTACAGGGTCTGGGTGAGTCAGGATCACGCTCACAGGACAGGAATTAGTCGTCTTGTAAACAGAGGAGGGGGAGGGTCTGGTTCTCTTAATTGGTTTTCCTTGGGAAAAATGATCAGAAGATGCTAAGGCACTCTGGAAGGCCCCTCCGAGCCCAGGCCCGCCGCCGCCCACCCCGAGGAACGTTCAGGACGCAGAGGGAGCGCCCCGGCAGATACAGTCATCAGCCACGCCCGTCTGCAACGCTCCCAACCCACGTCCACCGCGGGACACATTAGTGCAAAACGCTCGGCCTGGCCCGCCCGGGGCGCAGGGAGAGCTCAGAACCCATTCACATTTGATTATTATTAAAGTTTCACCTGTAGCTCTTGCCTTCCTTACCCAGAACAACAAAACAGACGGCGATTATAAACAATGAAAGGACAGAGGTCACGGGACATTGTGCTAGCCTGAGCGGCGGTGAGGCCGTCTCAGGGAGGCCGCCGTCTCAGGGAGGCCCCCGCCTCCCCCGCTGGACCAGCGGCACCCCTCCTCGTCCTGGCCTCGGGTGAGGGCCGTGCCCACCTTGGAGTGGAGGAGAAGGGAAGAGCGAGCCCTTCTGTCAACAGCCAGGACGGGCAGCCAGCCCCCAAAGGTCCCCAGGGATGGTGGAATGAAAGTGCAAACGTGGGGCAGGGACAGATGAGGGGACCTCCGTCTGGAGCGGGGGACGGTGGGGTCTGCCTCACCCACCACGCCCCGCCCCACAGCCTCCTGACAGCTTAGGGGGTGTGGCCTCCTCCCAACTCCAGGAGGACTTGGTCCTGGCCCCTGGTGGGCTGTGGGCCTGGGGGGGGCCCTGCCAGCTCCAATCCCACCTGGGCCTGAGACAGAGGAGGCCCGCCTCTGGGCCAGGTGGTTGGTCCGAAGCCCCAGCAGGAAGGAGCTGCAGCCCCTTGGGCCGGGACCACAGGGCTCGGCCCTCCCTGCGCCAGTGCCCACCCAGGGTCCCCCGACCCCGGCCCGGAGCCATCAGCGCTCTCTGGAGGGCAGGCACCTGTGTGGCCTGGCTGGAAGGCGCCCCCGCCCACCCCCCCAGGTCTCCCCCAAGGGCCCTCCACAAGGGAGGGCTGCAGTCAGCAGGACGAGCCTAGCCCCCCCGCTCTGTCCCCAGGCTGCCTCCCGCTGGGACCCACACGAGGGCGGCTCCACTTTGCGGGTCAGGAGGGTTGAGCCACGCCTGCCCGACAGGGGACGAGACGGGGGGAAGCAGCAGGCCCGCTCAAGTCTGGGGGTGGGGTGTGCCTCTGGCCAGGCCTGGGGGCTGCCTGGGACTCGAGGGGAAGGCAGCCCCTGGACGTCTGGACACGAGCACTTCGGACAGCCTGCGCCCCTCCCCGCAAACAGCAATTAAACTTCACAGTGAGCTTTCCAGCCTCAAACCAACACTTCTACGCCCCCGCCACCCCGCCCGCCATGCATTCCAGATCCCGTGCACCTGCAAATCGCCCCAGCTCAGGCCTGTGCCCACCATCCACCCACCCACCCACCCACCGCGTCAGAGGCGCGCATACCCCAGGGCTCGGAGCACATCCGGGGGAGCCCAGCACCGAGGGGCCTGGCTCCAGCCCCATCCCAGCCCCCCGCTCCCTTCCTCCGGAACACACCCTGGCTGCACTTCAACAGGAGGTGAGTGGGACCTGGCCGGGGCGGGCAGGGGGACATGGTATCCAGGTGGACCCACCCCCAAGCCGTAGTGGGTTGGGGCAGGGACCCCAATCCTCCCTAATTTTTTTGCTCTTTTGGGTCTGAAAGTTTCCAAACCATACATGAAATAGATCTGAATTAAGACGAAAACAAATAAACAAACAAACATAAACCCAACGTGGCTGCGGACTGCGTGGGCTGCCCCGGGGCAGCGGCCCCACCTCACAGGATGGTGGGCGGGTGGCCGGGCGGGTGGCCAGGCTGGAGCCAGCAGGTGCCAGGGCCGGCAGCCCAGGCCCTGGGTCCCAGGTGGACCGAGGGTCCATGGAGCCGCAGGGGTCGGGCAGACCCCGTGGGCGCGGGGCAGGAGAGCAGACGCAGCCCAGATCGCTTCCACCGCCCACAGTGACCAGCACAGCCCACCACTGTGCCGTCACCACCGCCCCCGCATACGCTCACACACGCTCCGCACACACACCCACACCCCACACGCACGGCGGACCCGGCGGGCCTGAGCCCCGAGTCTCAGGAAGAAGGGAGAACAAGGAGTTTGGCCCCTGGGGGCCCAGCCCTGGCCCGTGGTCCCGGAGGAGTGGGGGGGTCCCCACGGGAAAGGAACGAGGGTCCCGAGACACGTGCTCCCGCCCCACAGGCCCCTGGCTTCGCCCCAGGCAGAGGGAGCCGTGGGGGCAGGAGGCCGGGCACCAGGGTCTGGCGGCCTCTCGCCCCCTCCCCGAACAGGGGGAGGGAAAGCTACAACGTGGAGACTAACCTCTCGAATATCAAAAAGGAGCCCCGGGACCGTCCTCGCAACTAGGTCGCCAGGGGCCTAATCGTTTACAGTATAACGAATGCATTTGTTTCCTTCATGAATTTTAAATACAAGCAGAATAAAAATCACATTGTTTTCAGGCAACAGTAGCAGTTCAGTAGGTAAGTGGCTTGACCACATCTGTCTGTATTAGTAACGCATGCAAGCAGCTTCAGTACCCGCCTTGGCGCCCCGTCCGGCCTCGGGCCCCTACAAGGTCCCTGCGTACGGGCCCTCCGGTCTCCTCCCTGCGGCCGGCGTCGCGGGCCGGCTGCTGCTGGCGCTGCCCTGCTCGAAGGGCTGCGGGGGGCTCTGGCCCTCGGCAGGCAGCGGCTCAGGCGCGGCCACCTCCTGGACGACCGAGCCGGCCCCGTCGGCCTCCGAGCCGGCCTCGAAGGTGGGGTTGGCGGAGGTGCCCAGGTCGACATTCACAGCGTCAGTTCTCAGAGCCACGATGGCGGCTGCGTCGCCCCGCCGCTCGGCACAGATGCGCTGCTCAAACACCTGCGCGGCGGCGGGCGGGAACTCGGGGTCCAGGGGCGCGCTGGCGGCCGAGGAGCCCATGACCGTGCGGTACATCTCCACGCCCTCGGGCAGCATGGACTTGATCTTGGGCAGCCAGCGCTTGCGGACGCGGCGGGCGTTGGTGCACATGTCCGCGGCGATCACGTTCATCTCGCTCTCCTTGAAGCTGGGGGCGAAGTTCTGACAGTACACTGCAAGGACAGGGCGTCGGGAGGTGGCGTGAGCGGCCACCCACCCGCAGGAATCCCACGATGCCGGCCCTCCGCCTCCTGAGGGGCCGTGGGACCGAGACACCCTGGACAAGCCAGGGGGCAGAGCACTCTGGGCTGGAGAGGCCGCCGCGGGGCCAGTGGGGCAGGCCGGGCACCTCCAGGGTCTCCTCCACTCTGTTCCCCTCTGGCAAGGGAGACCACAGGGCCACCGAGGCCCCTCCTGGGTCAGCCTGAAGACCAGCGGTCACCTTTCTCACTGCTGGAAGCCCCACCCTGCTCCTCTGGGACAGCCTGGGGGAACCTTCAGGGGAGGGGCAGTCAGAGCAAACAGGACCCCAGCCTGTGGCTCTAGCGGGAGCACAGAGGGCCCAGGGGGCTCTGGCTCCTCCGGACCACTGGCTGGCAGTGCGGCCTTGGGTGGGCCCCCATCTCTGGACCTCGCTTTCCCACTCTGTCCCACCCACCTTGCATCCTTGGTCAGACAAGCCTTTGAGAATCCCTGCCCTGGTGGAGTGGGAATCGGGGCAGGGCCTGGGCACCCACTCAGCTGTGAGGCTCGGGTCTCTCTGGGCCCGATCAAAGGGCTGGCATGGAGTGAGGAGGGGGCCGGCTGACACCTGTCTTCAGCCCAGTCCCCGGCCCGGAGACCCCAGCCCAGCAGTGGCATCATCACCCGCAATAAGAACGATATGCCCTCTCCCCCCTTCTCCTCTAGGAGCCTCACGACCCAGCTCTCCAAACAGCACGGAACCCAGAGGCGGGGCCCCCAGGGTGAGCCCCCTCCACTGCGAGCCCTGCTCTGGGGCAACACCAGCTGCACCCCCTCTCCGCATCTTCCCAGAGCCGCTGCCGGCACCCCACCCGTGCTTTGGGACGCGATTACTGGCTGCAAAGGCCCCTCTTTGCTCTAAAACAGAATTAGCCTCACAAGAGAGATTTTTTAAGCCAGAAAACTAAGACAGTGTTTCGCGTGCCGACAGCTACAGGAGGACGTGCTCTTGGCTGGCCCGTGCCGGGCACCGGTGGCTTCCTCCTCGTCTGGGGGGTGCAGGGGGGGACGGGGGCGGCGGTCTGCCACCGAGATGGACCAGACTCCGCCCCCACGGGCCCGGCAGCGGGAGGCAGAAGCGGGCCGAGCAGATGGCAAAGGCTCAAAATAACCCCAAAATGTAAATAAGCGGTTTTGTTCCAAAAGGAAAATTAGATCTATTTCACATATTAAAATAGTTTCGCAGCTGAATTCATCACGCTTGGAAACCTACCAAGAATGTTAACACCTCGAGACCGGGCCCCCGCGAGCTGCTCTTTTCTCCCCCTCGACCCTGCGGCCCGGCTTGCTCCTGGGGAGAAGCCACCTTTCCCAGGCTGACATCCGAGGGCCTGGGGGCTCCTGGAGCTCCTCGAGATGCCTCCCCACCCCCGAGACCCCAGTCCTCCTCTTACATTTCACAGCGTTCAGGACGCGGCTGTCCAGCGGCTTGCGGCTCGGGTCACTGGTGGACGAGCGGATGCCCGTGCCACAGCTGTTGGCTAGCGTGTTCCTGGAGGGAGGACAGGAAGGGGGGCAGCGTGAGGCCGCCGGCTGGAGGGGACGCACGGGAACGGGGTCCCTGCCTGCACGCCCCACCGCCCCTTAGGGGAAGGAGCCCCCCCAGTGGCGTGGAGCCGGTGTGCTTCTTCGCTTTGCGGGGACGGGGGTCCACAAGCCCTCCCCAGACCCGGGTCTGGCCGACGGCCTCGGGCTGACACCTGTGAGGTCGGGAAGGTGGGGGAGCCTGGACGCACGGCCTCGTCTAGAGAAGATTCTAGAGACCGCAGGGCCCGCGGGGGACCTACCTGTCGAAGAAGGTGGCGAGGAGGCGCCGCAGCAGCACCTTGTGCTTCACCCCCGCGCACAGGTGGCAGTTCATCAGCTGGCCACGCGTGATGTAGACGCCGGAGCCTGCGGCCGCCACACACAGAAGGGAGGCCCTCAGCCCCAGACCCAGGGCCACGGGCGGCCCAGGGGCTGCTGCGGCCGGGGCGGGTGGCCCGCGGGTGAGGCAGGGTCTGGGGCAGCCCCCCTCCAGGCCTGGGACCCCACGCTCCAGGCCTTCCCCGCTGCACTGGGGCCCTGTCACCAGGAGCAGGCAGCCTTGGTCACACGCCTCAAAGGGCTGTCCCCGAACTGCCCTCCCAGCCTCGAGGGGATGGCCTGGAGCCGACCTGCGTTTGCGTTTGGGAAACACTCATCTTGCCTCTCAGTTCTCGCTGAACACCGAAGAGCCGTGGGCAGTGATGGGAGCTGGAATCATGGAGGTCGGGCTGCAGCTCCCCCCTGCCCAGCACTGACCTCTCCGGGTGCCGGGACGGAAGAGCCGGCCCAGGGCGGAGACGGGACCGGTGAGCCCCGCAGCGCTCTTCACCCCGCGGTCTGGCCAGGCCGGGCCCCCGCCAGGGTTCAGGCCAACGAAGGACAGGGAGGACAGGAGCCTCGGGGAGGCCTGTTTACCCTGGACGCTGCCCGTGGAGAGGAGCTCCTGCAAGAGTCAGCCGTCGTGAAGAACACGGGCGCCTGCAGGGCCTCATCCGGGCCTTTGTCTAGATCTGACTTTTTACGGGGCACGTGCTGAATCTCCTCATGGGAAAACATGAACATGGTTCCCTTCTGGGCGGCGGGGGGCAGGGCAGAGATGCGAGGACCCCTGTGAAAGCTGCCACTCCGGCCTCGGGGGCCCTTCCCCAGCTTAACGTTTTGTTCCCCACGAGCCAGGTCTCCAGAGAAGCCCACAGGCACCGGTTAAGAAGCACGTGGCTGACTCTAGATGGAGACCACCATTGGGCGTCTCCGGCCACGACACACCAAGGGTCCCGCAGGGCCTCACCCCACCCAAGGTCTGCAGAGGCTCAAACCCAAGGGCAGGGCAGGTCACCCTGAGCCACACGGGCCGGACGGCCCCCTCGCTGTGGGGAGATCTGTAAAGGGGGGCTTAGAAGGAGGCCTGGGGCCAGGTGGGGCCTGGCCAGGGAAGGCGGCCGGCCTGCACCCTTCCCAACCCCAAACTGATAGACAGGCCTCCCTGGGGACCACACCCATCCCCAGGGCCCCGAGAACCTGGTGTAGCCTGACGCTGGCGCTCCCTGAACAGAGGAGCTGGGTGCTGCTTGGAACGATGCCAGGCAGCAGGGGCGGGGGGCTCGGGCATGGCCGGGGGCATCCCCACCCCACCCAGGTCCACCCAGACCAGCCAACACCGCCCAGCTGCCCTCCTGTCGGCTGAAAGGCGAGGCCGCCTGCGGAGGCGTGGTTCCAGAAGGGGGGACGGCTCAGGCAGAAGGAACCCCATAACGTTGCCCAGGCGCGGCAGGCGGGTGCCGGTCAGGAGTGATGGCCCAGCAGCTCACGGAGGAAGAGGCAAGGCCCCATCAATTCTCATCTTCCCGCCAGACAGCCTTAGAAGTCTACAAGGAGGGACTTCCCTGGCGGTCCAGCGGTTAGGGCTCTGCGCTCTCACTGCCGAGGGCCCGGGTTCAATCCCTGGTCGGGGAACTAAGACCCCACGAGCCTCACAGCACGGACCGAAAAAAATCTACAAGGAGCTGTGAGGCCGAATGAATCCCAACACTGAGAAGATAAATATTTCTGACAGGCACGAGCCCTAAGGGGCTTTGGACCCCACCGCGTTGTTTGTTTTTACAGAAGAAACAAGTCCATTGCTGCCTGGGAGCTGCCGTTTGGAAGCTCTGGTCACTCACCCCTCGAACGAGGCAATTGGACACTTGGGGAGCTGGAGGTGGGGTGGGGGGGACTTGGTTTTATCCCCGACCTAAATTAAAACACAATCATGATTGCAGCCCCTGCCAATCAGAAGCCCGACCAGCCCAGGGGATTCAATTAAAATGCTAAATTAATTCAATTGAATAACTCCTCTTAATGACACATTCTTCTAAAAGGAAATTAGAGGAAATTTAAGATGTTCTTTTTTTTGACTGACTGGTGATGAGTCCATTGTTCACAGCTCGGAAGAAAAAATAAACGGCAGGGCAGCTGCATACAATAGACAGGGTGGGGGCGAGGCCTCACCTGCCACCAGCTCCAGCTTCTCGCCGGGGTCCCCCTCGGAGTAGAGCTTGGGGTGGCAGCGGTACCCGATCTGGCTGATGAGGCTGGCGGGCAGGGCCACCAGGTCGCGGCGGATGAGGACGCAGGAACGGCTCTCCAGTGGCACGGGCTCCGGCTTCTCTTGCACTGTGGGCCCAGAAGCCACCCAGTCAGGGACACAGCACAGCTCCCCTCCTGCCCACCCAGGCCCGGACCAGGCCTGCCGCATGCCCACCCTCCCCGCCCACCAGATGCTGCCCCTGCTGGGAGGACCCGAGTGAACCGGAGAGCAGAGAAGGCAGGCGAGGGACTCCCAGCCGGCCTGGGAGCAAGTCGCTGGGGGCCTGGGAGGCTCCCAGGGTGGGGATGTCCAGCAGGCTGAGGCCTGCAGGGTGAGCGGGAATGAGGGCTCCGGGCTGGGGGTGGGGGCAGGGCGGAGGTTGGGCAGAGTGGGGGAGGGGAACAGCTCTGTACGGTCAACCGCTCCCCAGCCTGTCTCCTCACAGCAGCCCCCCTGCACGCGGGCACCCCCAGAGGCTGCACCACGCATTCCTGGCCAAGAGCAGCGCCATCAGTGTTCACCACCAGTAAAGCCAGGCGGTGGCGGCCGGGCAGCGCTGACGCCGTCTCCACGCCGGCTCCGGGCCTCCGGGCCGTCTGGGGAGGTTCCTGACAAACCACTACTGGGGGTCATCCAGGGACCCCCAGGCGTGCCAGCACCTGCAGCTATGATGGGGCGGGAGGATGGGGAGCGGGGGAGGCCCCCTCGGAGTCCCCGTGTCACACCCTGAGCCCGAGCACCACGCACGGGACACCCAGCAGAGCATGGCCTCGGCCCCGTCCCCCCGCCCGGCCTCCTAACCACCCACCTACCCACGGGCCCTCTGCAGGGGCTCAAGGCTGGGCTGGGGGTTACCTCTCGGGCTCATGGGGTGGGGGGGGCCAGTCTATCGGGCACTTGCTGGGCACCCAGCACACCCAGGTGCCTCCCCAGGCGCTGGGAGGCCGAGGGCCTGCCCCCTGCTTGCAGGGAGTGCCCAGCCCTGAGGGTTCAGCAGGTGGCCAGGCCGGGTGAGGGCAGCGGCCACGTGGAGGCCCCCATGGTGGGCAGGACCCCACCTCACCAGGCTCGGCGCCCCAAGACCCTACAAGCAGGCCCCCACTTCCTGCCCTGCGCCTGCCCCCTGTCCCCTCCTCATTTTCCTGCCCGGCGCCAGCAGCCCAGGCAGCATCACATGCCCGGCCCCCACTGCACGGTCAGCTGGAGGCCTGTACCCGGCCGGGCTCTACCGCAGGCCGGCCTCCCCGTTCAGGCTCACACACGGCCACCCGTCCAGCACCCCTCACCCTGCAGCCCGCACTCAAGCCATCCTGGCCAGACACAGGGCAGGGGCACGGCCTCCCTCCTGTGTCCCCAGCACATGGCGATCCTGGGTCACTCCTGGGAGGGCCACCTGCTCCCGGCAGCTGTCGTCGTTGAGAAATCACAGCTGCTCCAGGGCAGGCCCACGCCACACACCTGGCTGAGCAGCAGGGCCTGCAGGTGAAGGCCCCAGGGCCCGTCCCCCGGGCACCCGCCCGTCACGCGGGCACCCAGGCAGGGTCTGCAAGTTGGAAAGGCTCCGGGCTGCTCTGATGGCCACCCGGGGCTGGGTTTTCCTTGCTGAGGACAGCGGCTCTCATTAGCAGCCTCAGTGACCACTGTGGGGGAGAGCGCACCTCCCAGGGCTCAGACACCCAGAGGGCAAGGCTGGGCTGGAAGCCCTCCTCCAGCAGCCTCAGGGCAGGGGCTGAGTGGCAGAGCCTGTTGCGGCGGGTCCAGAGGCCACTCCAAGATGGTCAGAGGCAGCCCCTTGGGCTGGCCGGTGTCCCATCCCCTCTGCACTGACACCCCTTTGGGGTCACAGGGAAATTCTGCAGAGGCACCTAAGTCTGGGGGAGGCCAGGTGGGGCTGGGAGAAGGACCTGGAAGCCCTTCAGGAGGGGGAGGTTGGCAAGGAAGGGTGCCCAAGCCCCAGACCTGGCACCGTGTGAGCATGGATTAGCCCCTAGTTATCTCTGCACCAAGCTCTTGTGGGGGAAAGGTCAGGGCTGCCCAGTCCCTGAAGGGCCAGCACCCCCCAAACCACAGGGCGAGTCCTGCGGGAGAAGGCAGGATGGTCAGTTCCAGCCCCGAGGATGGGTTGGGGACCCACCTGTTGCTCTAGCCCACCCGGCCTGAGTCTGGAATCACCCGCTCCGGAGTCAGCCCCAGTCCCCACCAGGGGACCCCCAGGCCACCCCTCCCCCTGTCCCGTCGGGGCTCAGCCGTTCCTAGGGAGGCACCTGTCAGCATGCACAGGGTGAGGGTGGCACGCGGTGCCTTCGGCCTGGCGGCGGCCAGTTCCAGTTCAAAGGAGGGAGTTTTCCTCAATCAGCCCAGCGCTGGGCGAGGCTGCAGCACAGCTCAGGGCAGAAGTCCGAAGGGTGGCCGCTCGGGGGGTTCGGGCAGCATTTCCCACCTGGCATGTTTGGGGAACGCTGACAGTGGGTGGGGGCAGATCAGCAGAGAGCCGCCAGAATCTTCCAAACCCGGAATTACCCAGGGGCTCAGGGAGCACAGGAAAAACAACCCGGATGATATTTTAAAACATAATTACCCGCCCCGCCCCTCCCCCTCCCCCTCCGCCAAGTCTGCTGTGATTACACTCGCAGACGCAGACTCGGGAGCAGGGCGCCGAGGCTGGCGCCGTGGCATTTACATAAAGAGCGCTCACCAGCAGACATAATCCCCACGTACAACTCCTCGGCCTCGATGTTCCTCCAAACAGCAGAAGTTGTCTGTGCTCCACACGACGCCCGCCCCCCCCCAGCCCCAGCACGGCTCCCCGAGAGCCAGAGGCTGTCAGATCCAGAAGAGCCAAAAGAACCACTTCTATTTCTGCTCCGCCATGTGCCGGATACTCTGCACCCGCTAAAAATACCAGCAGAGCGGCGGCTCATCTGGAAAGGTGCTCCGAGCTGCTTCACGTGCCCCCGGCCCTCCCCGCCCCGAATTACCCCCCACGGCCCGGCCCGAGCTTCCAGCGGCCTCCTTCTAGGGAGGGGTGCCGAGTTACAGACAGGTTCTGGAAACCCAGGAGAGTCTGTGCACCATAGTGACGGGGCCGCTCCAGTCTCCCTGGCGGCCTCTGGCGGGGTCACTCCAGTGCCTGACGGCAAGGGTGATGGGAGACCCCTCGGGGGGCTGTGGGCAGGGGTATGGCAGCCTGCAGAGACCCCTCGGATCACACCCAGGTCTCCCTGCGCACGGGGGACCCGGCGGCCGCCTGCATCGTCAACGGCCCCGGTTATAACCCTTTATAACGTTGGTTTCTAGGATCGTGGGCTCCAAATACTCAGGCCCCGTGAAATTTGGAAAGAAGCGCGTGAAAGCAGTTAGCTGTTTGTATCAGGGGGTGAGCAATCCCTCTGTGTAGGGAAGGTGAGTCACGGTGGTAAAGGTCCCGATGGAACCATCTGGAACAGCAGCTAATCTGGGCAAACGGGCAGCAGGGACAGAGGCAGGCAGAAGCTTCCCTCAGACCACAAGGGCCGAAGAAGACACCAGTGTGTTCAGAGGGTGCATGGTGGGCCCTGCAGGGTCTCTAACTAGAGAGGAAGAGGGGTCCAGGCTGTGCCTTCGAGGTCCTGCTGCCCCCACCACGACACTTGCCTGAACCCAAACAGGGGAGACATCACACAAGGGAGGTGAGCCCGACACGGACGGACACAGCCTGCAGGACCCACTCGTGTGAGGTCCCTGAAGGAGTCAAACCCACGGAGGCAGGAAGTGGACGGTGGGGCCTGGGGCTGGGGTGGGGGGAGGGGAGCAAGTGTCGAGTGGGGACAGTTTGGAAGATGAGAAAGTTCTGGAGGTGACGGCGGCACAATGTGCACGTACCTGGTTCTGTGCACTCAGAAGTGGTCTTAACAGTAAATCTTATATCAGCTACACTCTACCACAATAAAAAAAAATTTTTTTTTAGAAGAATGAATGGGGGACTTCCCTGGTGGCACAGCGGTTAAGAATCCATCTGCCAACGCAGGGGACACAGGTTCGAGCCCTGGTCCGGGAAGATCCCACATGCCGTGGAGCAACTAAGCCCGTGAGCCACAAGTGCTGAGCCCGCGTGCCGCAACTACTGAAGCCCGTGCGCCTAGAGCCCGTGCTCCACAACAAGAGAATCCACCGCAATGAGAAGCCCGCGCACCGCAACAAAGAGTAGTCCCCTCTCGCCACAACTAGAGAAAGCCCACGCACAGCAACCAACACCTAGCGCAGCCAAAAATAAAAAATGAATGGAAGGAGGGAAACCGGGAGGGTCACGTTGACCTCAGTCCTGAACTTCCTCAACCTCCTGAGGGTCAAAGACTGGGAATCTGAAGAAATCACGGGACCCTCTCCTTGGGCAACACACACCAAGACACCTGACCACAGGATGCTGTCATGTCCAGGAAGCCCCAAAGGGCCCCTGTTCCCATCCCCAAATCCATAGTGTGTCCTAGGGAGTCACCATCAGAGACAGCATAAGCAGCCCCCGCCCCTGGGAGCCCCGGCAAGGTGGGTGACCACCGGCAGGTGCCCGAGCCGCCCTGGTCCAGCCGCAGTGTAGCTTTGCTGAGGTTGGGTGGGGCGGACAGGGGACAAAAAAGGTGATGCCCACTCCACGAAAGTGTATGCCATTTGTTCAGATGGCAGCATAAGAAACCGAACCCCTAGTTCTTAATTATATAGAAAAATACAACTGAAAACCAAATGGAAAGAAAAATGCTGCACCACACCACCCGACACCGGCTCCCCACAGTGCACAGTGACCAGGCCTGCCAGACACACAGTGCACGGTCCGGAGACAGACCCACACAGGTACGCTCGGCCGGTCTGTGATAAAGATGCAGACGTACCCAAAGAAGGAAGTGACAGTCTGCCAACAAACGGTGCCAAGTCACAGGTCACACACAGGCACAGACCCATGAGCCGAACCTCACACCTTACGCGAAGATGAACACGAGTGGGTCGCAGATCTAAACGTAAAACGCAAAACTACAAAACCTTCACCAGAAAATCTGTGATCTTGGCTTCAGCTAAAAGCCTAGACATGACTCCACAAGCACAATCCCTAAAAGAAATTAAATGAGAAACTAAACTTCATCAAAATGAAAAACTCGTGTCTACAAAAGACGAGAAGACAAGCCAGCTACCACCGACCGAGGAAAGATCTGCAAACCACGTGTCTCCAGGGAGGCCTCTCGAAACTCAACAGGAGGAAAACGAAAAGCCCAATTTTAAAAATGGGCCAAAGCAGAAAGTAACACACCATTGTAAAGCAGTTATAATCCAATACAGATGCTAAACGAAAACAAATGGGCGGAAGATCTGAACAGACACTTCGCCAGAGAACACATAGATGGAGATGCTCGACGTCCTGAGCCGTTAGAAAAATGGAAACTAAAGCCGTGCTGAGATACCACCGCTCGTGATTAGGACGGCTCAGTGGGACCTGGGCGCAGCACGTGCCGGCAAGGACACGGAGCCACTGGAATGCTCGTCCCGGTGGTGAGGACACTGGAAACCACGAGGCAGTTTGTTATGAAGTTAACCGTATGCACAGCTGAGCCAGCAATTCCACTTTTAGGTATTTACCCAGGAGAAGAAAGAGATGAGGGCTGGACGCGACGAACCCCGTACAGAAATGTCCACACCCGCTCTGCTCACAGATGCCCCAAACGGGAAACACCCAATGTCCTGCGTCAGGGGAAGGGACAGCCAGGAAGCCATCCACGTGACAGTCACCACAGGGCCGCAAGAAGGAACAAATTATTGATGCACAACTTGGATGGATCCCAGGTTCACTGCGCCCAGCAGAGGGGCCAGTGTCCGGGGTTATCTCCCGGGCAGGTCCGTGTGTCGGACACGCTCCAAAGACAGAGCCATGGGGACAGAGAACAGTGGCCGCCAGGGGATGGGGTTGGGGGGTGACTGTCGGAGCAGCACGGTGGAGTCTTGGGGCCCTGGGGGTTGGTTGACGGAGCTGTTCTGGGCGGTGGACACTCAGGCCACACCACCCCATGCCAGGTGGCCGCCTGGCCCTCCCCAGCCCCCTCCCGCTCAGCTCCGGGTGGCCTCCACTCGTGACAAACGCACCACGGGTGGGCGATCTAGCCCATCTCTGCAGCTGCCAGCTCAGTGCCAACCAGACTGGCAGTTTTGAAAGGGCCACACCCGTGAAGCACATCTGTGCACTGAACACACCTGTATCAGCATCCCAGGAACAGGGCAGGTGGTGGTTCCTACAGATGCACTTGGGCCCAGGCGGCTGGGGGGGTCACCACGGGCATCATTCTGTCTTTTACGTGACACCAACGTAACTGTGATACACCACCGACTGTAAGATGCATCCCATTTCTTGGATCTAAAACGGGGGCACGAAATGCATCCAAGAGCCAATGCAATTTGGCATGTGGGGTAAAAAATAGCAAAAGTCTGGCAGGGAAAAGCCAGTAAGAAAGAAAAATAAAGGTGGAAACAGAAACACGCGGCCAAGAGCCGGGAGGACCTGTGTGTAAACCCCAGCTGCCAGGACACAAAGGGACACAGCGGGTCTCCAGGCCCCGTGCTCAGGAAGTTACAGGCGTAGCTGCTGGGGAAGACGCAGGGCCGAGAGACCAGACCCCGGACGGTGCTCCAGCAGGGCTTTGCGGCCAGTGCAAGCCTGCACCGCAGCCACCTGACCTGGTGACTGGCCCCGCGGGCCACGGCTCAGTACACTCGCAACTCCCTCTGGGCAGCTCCCCCTCCCACTGAATGGAAGCCCATCCCAATGAAACCTGGTGCTGTCCCTCCCCAGGCCCACGGTTCTGGGTTCTTCTGTCTCCTGCGCCCAAATCTGGCCCTAGGAGACCCCACCGGTCCCCTACCTGGTCTCCTCACCCCCACCACAGCGATCCCGGCAGCTCTTCTATCGCCAACCTGACCACGTCCCTTTTCTGTTCTCCATCCTCCTGTCCGGTGCTGACCTTGAGACGCTCGCAGCCTCCCTGCCCACCCGTGGATGCCTCTGGGGACCAGAGTGGGAGGCGGAGGGGCCACGTGGGAGAACGGCTTTTCACTGTATGATCGTTTTACATTCTTTAAGATAACGAGCACACGTGAGCTACACAAAAATACATGCACTGAACTTGTAAAATACCCCGGAGACGCCCACTGTGAGTAGGAGGCAGTAGCCAATAGTGGACTGAGTCCCTCGGCAAGAACAACTCTAAAAGCTGCATTAAAAAAAGTCGCCCAGTCGAGAGTGTCATACTAAGTGAAGTAAATCAGAGAAAGTGGTATCATGAGATACCACTTATATGTGGAAACTTAAAAAATGATACAAATGAACTATTTACAAAACAGAAACAGACTCAACAGACATAGAAAACAAACTTATGGGGGCTTCCCTGGTGGCGCGGTGGTTAAGAATCTGCCTGGCAATGCAGGGGACATGGGTTCGAGCCCTGGTCCGGGAAGATCCCACATGCCACAGAGCAACTAAGCCTGTGCGCCACAACTACTGAAGCCTGCGTGCCACAACTACTGAGCCTGCGTGCCACAACTACTGAGCCCACGAGCCACAACTACTGAGCCTGTGCTCTAGATCCCGTGAGTCACAGCTACTGAGCCCATGTGCCACAACTACTGAAGCCCGCGCGCCTAGAGCCCATGCTCTGTCTGCAACAAGGGAAGCCACTGCAATGTGAAGCCAGCGTGCCACAACGAAGAGTAGCCCCTGCTCGCCGCAACTAGAGAAAGCTCGTGCACAGCAACGAAGACCCAACGCAGCCAAAAATAAAATAAATAAATTAAAAAAAGAATGTGGTGTCCCACGTATGGGCTGGACAAACACTGAGATTTGGGGCCTGCTGAGGAGGCGGTGCTCTGGGGAACACCCAGGCTTTCAGCCAAGACCTGGGAACAGCCAGGGCCCAGGAGCAGGGCAACCGGGAACGTCCAGCCTGACTTACTCCAGGAGGTCACATCACTGCTTGATAAATCCGACGGCCGTTCAGGCAAACCTCTAACAGGTTCCAGACCCTCTCTGGAGCAGCTCTGCTTAGAGCTTCCAAAATGTCTTCACACAATGTGAAGCATTCAATAAAAAATTACCAGCAATACAAGAAAGCAAAGCCAAATGATTAAAATAAAAAAACCCCACAATTTACAAAGAGACATTAGATCAGACCCGTGGGCGATCCGCAACAGGTTCAACAGGCAGACACCGCGTTTCAAATAACTACTCTTAATTTGTGCAAGAAATGTACAAGATGGAGAATTTCACCAGAAAACTAGAATCAATAAAAACAATCAAATCCTAGAAATATGATTGGTTGAAAAGGAAATTAAACAGAGCACATGAGAAGACTGGTGAACTGGAAAATAATTCAATCCAAAACTTCCAGGTTAAAGCAGCAGAAGAAAAAAGAAATAGAAAAGTCATAAAACAGAATAAAAGTCACCTGGAATTCCCAGGACGTGGTGAATGCACACCATGTGTGTCACGGGAGCCCGGGAAGGAGGGCGGGTGTGTGTGGGAAGCTATAATGACCCAGAGCTCCAAACTGATTACAGACATGAAGCCACATGAAGGAAGTTATCCCAGATAAGAGGGCGAGGGTAGGGAATTCCCTGGTGGTCCAATGGCTAGGACTCAGCGCTTTCAGTGCTGAGGGCGCAGGTTCAATCCCTGGTCGGGGAACTAAGATCCCGTAAGCTTCGCATCAGGTGAACATCAGAGAGAAGGGTGCCAGGGCAGCTCTGCTGATGTAAGACCACGCAGACTTCAAAGCAAGAAACTCTCCTGGTGCTACAGGATACTTCACGATGGTAAGAGGACCAGGTCACCAGGAAGACGAAACAAGCCTGCAATTGACAGGCACCCAAACCAACACTTCATAATAACAGGCAGAACTAAAAGGAGAAATGGCAAACCTATAAGCCTCCCTGGAGATCTGAGCACCCCATCTCTTGAGCCAACATAAGAAGATAAAAACAGATCTGAAAGAGTATGCAAGATTTGATTTAATTATTGGTGCACCATAGTTTTTGTCTAGTGCCTATGGGACATTTGCTGGGGCCCAGAGTCTCAAAAGACGTCAGAGCAATGAAGTGACCACAGGAAATTTAATTCAGAAATTACAACAAATAGATGACCGGAAAATCCAAAACATGTTCGAAAATTTAAGCAACACACCAGGACATAACCCAAGGGTCAAGAAAAGAAAAATCACGAAAGCACTGGGAAATATGTTTGACTGAATGATGATGGAAACACGACATATCAAAATGGGTTGGGTAGAATTAAGCTGTGCGGACCAGGAAGTGGACAGCCCTGAAGTGCATATATTTTAAAAGGCTGAGAAATCAATCGATCAGGAAACTAGGAAAAGAATAGCAGATTAGGGCTTCCCTGGTGGCGCAGTGGTTGAGAGTCCGCCTGCCGATGCAGGGGACGCGGGTTCGTGCCCCGGTCCGCGAGGATCCCGCATGCCGCGGAGCGACTGGGCCCGTGAGCCATGGCCGCTGAGCCTGCGCGTCCGGAGCCTGTGCTCCGCAACGGGAGAGGCCACGACAGTGAGAGGCCCGCGTACCGCCAAAAAAAAAAAAAAAAAAAAAAAAAAAAGAATAGCAGATTAACTCAGAGGAAGTAGAAATAAATTGAAATTAAAAAAATATATATGTAAGTACAGTTGACCCTTAGACAATGTGAGGGTTGGTGACCCGACCCCCCTGAGCAGTCGAAAAGCTGCATATAACTTCTGTCTCCTCCCTAAACTTAACAACTGATAGCTTACTGTTGACAAGAAGCCTTACATGTGCAGTCAGTTCACACACATTTTGTGTATGTATTTGTACTGTATTCTTAGTCAGCTAGAGAAAAGAAAATGTTAAGAAAATCATAAGGAAGAGAAAATACATTTACAGTACTAGACTGTATTCACCGAATATCTTAAGTTTGCATCGTCTGTTTACAAGACGAATCACCTATCGCTCAGTACCTGCATCAATATTGTCTTATAGGATATGGAACACTGTGGGTATTATACGTGTTCCCAGCAGTAGACATCAAAACGGAGATGTGAAAAAGAGATGCCTGTTTACTTACAGGTACTGTCTTTATTGCAAAAGATCTGTGTATAAGTGGACCCGTGCAGTTCCAAGGTCAACTGTACACATAAGAGAGAAAAAGCCAAACGCTGGTTCTTTGAAAAGACTGATATGTGGGAAAAATCTCTAGCAAGACTGAATGAAGGATAATGAGGCAAAAAGACACAAATTAACAATATTAACTGTTAATATGATATTAACGTGACACAGCAGAGTCTGCAGAACAGGGGCTGGCAAACTTCTACCGTAAAGGGCCAGAGGGTCGTCAGTCTTTTAGGCTGGGCTCTGTTGAATGTCCTTCGTTTTTGCTTTTTCTCCTTTACACACCACTTGAAAAATATAAACAGCATCGCTAGTTTGTGGGCTGTACCAAAACAGGCCATGGGGCAGATCTGACCCAAGTCACAGCCTGCCACTTTCTGCGATAAACATTAGGAAGATTTTAAGAGGATATAAGTAGTAGATTCATGCCAATAAATCTAAAAATTAGATGAAACCTATAAGCTTGAAGAGAAACACAACTTACCAACACTGACACAAGAAAAAGAAATTTGAACTTGGACCTAATAAAGACATGAATCTAATAAACACCGTCCTGCAAAACACTCCAGGCCTAAGTGGCTTCACCTGGGCATTACTTCAAATATTTAAGAAATGGACTAAGGTTATACAAACTCTTCCAGGTCATTTTTAAAAGGGGGGAAGGGTGATAATTGTCGAATCATTTTATGAGGCCAGATAACCTTGCTAGCGAAAAAGGGAGAGATTACCTTAAAGGAAAATGAGAGGGCACCCTCTCTCGTCCACATAGTGGCAAAAATCCTAGAGAAAATATGAGGCAATATGAAAAGCACGGGCTTGTCCCACGCAGCCGGTGGCCCAGGCGCTGGGTCCAAACTCCCGCGCCTCTGATGTGGGTCTGGGGTACCTACACTGGCGCCCACACTGTGTGTGCCTTGTGTGGGTGGGGGGTATGCATTTAACAGGTTTCCCAATGTTTAGGCTGGAGCTCTGTGGTGGGCAGGGGGGCACCCCCGGCAGAAGCAGGGGCTCCGCGCTCAGGGTCCGGCCAGATGGGAGCGGTTCCCTCAATTTAGCAACTGCTGGACACCTGGCAACCCACCTGAGGCCTCCCTCTAGGAGATGAACACTGACTGGGGGTGGTCACAGCTCCAGAGAGCCCCCCCAAAAAGGGCAAAAAAATTAGGCAGTTGAACCCAGAGGGATGTAAAAAGGATACCACATCACAACGAGGTTGAGCTTATTCCAGAAACACAAGGTTTTTTAATATTCGAAAAAGCAATTTATAACATTAACAGAGCAGAAGAGGAAAACTATATGACCATTTCAATATTTAAAGAAAAGGCTGGGGCTTCCCTGGTGGCGCAGTGGTTGAGAATCTGCCTGCCAGTGCAGGGGACACAGGTCAAGCCCTGGTCCAGGAAGATCCCACATGTCACGGAGCGACTAAGCCCGTGCGCTACAACTACTGAAGCCCGTGCACCACAACTACTGAAGCCCATGCGCCACAACTACTGAAGCCCATGAGCCTAGAGCCCATGCTCCGCATCGAGAGAAGCCACTGCAACCAGAAGCCCTCGCACCACAACAAAGAGTAGCCCACACTCACTGCAACTAGAGAAAGCCCGCGCACAGCAACGAAGACCCAATGCAGCCAAAAATAAACAAACAAATAAATAAAAGGTCTCATTAAAAAATAATAATAATAATCCACCACCTGCCAATGCAGGGGACACGGGTTCGAGCCCTGGTCCAGGAAGATCCCACATGCGCGAAGCAACTAAGCCCACGAGCCACAACTACTGAAGCCCGCGTGCCTGGAGCCCATGCTCCACAACAAGAGAAGCCACCACAATGAGAAGCCCACGCACCGCAACGAAGAGTAGCCCCCGCTCGCCACAACTAAAGAAACCCACACGCAGCAACGTAAGACCCAATGCAGCCAAAAATATTTTAAAAAATCCCCTTTAAAAAAAAAAAAAAAGTAAATCTTGAGCCCCACATCACACCACATTAAAAAAAAATCAATTCCAGATATACTTACTACAGAGAGAAAAGCCTTAATAACAAAGCAGGGGAGTCTGAATCTTGACTGTTAGAGGGGAAAACAGACGTAAGGAAGAGAGGAGGCTGGGAGAAGCCTAGGACATTGAGTTAAATTTGGAGATACCAGTACAAACTCGTGATTTTTAAATATATAAATTCCTAGCTCTGACTACCAGAAGGGTATAAAAACAGCACCCTAGTAGCAATAAGCAAACGTAGCACCCAGATCTTGGTTCCTAAATACCATTCCCCACTCAGAGGAAAAAAAGCTGACTCCAGGGCTGGGGAACAGAAAGCATAAGATGAGGCTGGGATATTTTGCTGAAAAAGACAACATGAAAATGCTTAAAAAAAAAAAAAAGTAACTTTATACTAACACCAAATAAACAACAACAATAAGTGAAGGAATAAAATAAATAAGTAGGGGGTCTGGAGAAGCTCTTCCCTACAAAAGACCACCAACTAATAAGTGTAGGAGTTACGGAGTTCTGATCACCACTTTGCAACCATCAGAGTAGTGATCAATCCAGGCAAGAGTCATCAACAAACACTAAAAGCGTTGGGTGAAAGGCTAATGACACACCTTCTCTTCTCACAGTGACGCTACCTGGCAGAGATCACCTTGACCAAACGACCTAAGGGGCCAGCACCAACACTGAGCCAGACCAGGGTCGTGGCTGGAGAAGGACACGGCATTGCTCCTGTGGAATTCCAGCAGAAACGCACACCAGGCACCCAACCCAGCAGACCCAAACAGAGGGACCTTCTGCAAAACAGCCAGCCCATGTGCTTTCAAAAGGAAAGTCTCATGAAGGATAAAGGCTGAGAATCTATTCCAGAATAAAAGAAAAACCAGAAATGCAACGTGTGATTCTGAACTGAATACTGGATCAGAAAAACCCACGTGACCACAAAGGACAATATTGAGACAACTGGAGGAATTTAAGCATGGAAATTTAAGCATCGTTGATTATATAGCAGTGCTGGGTCAAAACTGAATTTCCTGGGGACCTCCCTGGTGGTCCACTGGGTAAGACTCCGTGCTCCCAATGCAGGGGGCCCGGGTGCGATCCCTGGTCAGGGAGCTAGGTCCTGCACGCATACCGCAACGGAGATCCCACGTGCTGCAGCTGAAGACCCAGCACAGCCAAAAAAAATTTCCTGAGTTTTGAACACTGTCCTGTGTTTATGCAAGAGAATGTCCCGTTTGTAAGCAATGCTCAGTATTTTGGGGTAAAAGAGCATAATATCTGCAACTTGCCTTCAAATGGTTCAGAGAAAAAAAAAAAAAACCTATACTTAAAAAAAGAAAAAGAACGACAAAGCAAAATGTGGCAAATTCTTACCAGCTAGTGAGTCTGAGGCAAAGGTATACAGGAGTTCTTTGTGCTTGTCTTGAAACACTTCTGTAAATTTAAAATGACTTCAAATCACAAAGACAACTTTAAGGTACACAGAACATTACACTGATCTGGAGGTAAAGGAAGATTCCTTTAAACAAGATATAATAGCTATTGATAAAGAGAAAGAAGTTTATACACTTATTACATCAAAATTCTATTAAGAAGATGACAAGTTGCAGAGTGGGAGAAGATATTTACGACACTTGTCTGACAGAAGAGGTCTATTTGGAGTACAGAGAAGCTCACGAAAAGTTGTGAGAAAAGGACAGACAACTCACTTTACAAGTGTGGGAAAGAAGATTTAAATGGGCACTTCACAAAGGAAGACAGATAACCTGTCGAGAGTATGAAAAAACACTCAAAATCATTACTCATTATGGAAATCCCACTTAACTCCACTATGAGAGACTCAGGACAAGACTGCTGGTGCTCTACATCCACGATGTCCAGCACCTGTTACAAAATTAATAGATACGTGAAGAACCACAAAAAGGGGATCCCAAAGAGGAGAAAAATCAGTAGGTAGAAACACACCGAGAAATAACAAAGCGGACAGCATTAGCAGGCAAAGGCTTTAACGCCAGCTAGAAAATACCATCAGAACTTTAAAAAAAATGGAAAAGCAGGAACTCAATGAGGGCAGAAACGGAACATACAAATAAGAACAAAACGGAACTGCAGAAAAGATCGGCAACCATGAAGAAACAGCAATGGAAACGACGCCATCTAAAGCCTAAACAGAAAAAAAGGCTAAAAACTAATAAATAAACAGAGCCTGGGACCTCAGGGACAAAAACATGTTTAATTGGAGTTGTGGGGGGAGGGGCACAAGACATTTGAAGGAATAATGGTAGAAACGCACACGTCCAAAAAGCTCAATAAAGTGTAAGCAGAAATAAAAGCTGCCTGAAAAGAAAAGACACAACTCGTACAGAGAAACTCAGAGAAGAATGACTATGATTTCCCGAGGAAAAAATATGCATTTCAGAAGACAAGAGAACGTCTACTGAAAGCAGAAAGTAACAGTCAGCCTAGGGTTCTACATCCAGCAAAAACACCCTTCAAGAATGAAGGTGACAACTGTACAATGAAAACTGACTAATTTTATTATACAGAAACTATACTTCAATAAGGCAGATTTTTTAAAAGGTGATATAAAGACCTCTTTGTGATTTTTCAGAATCCACTACTAGTCCATCACTAGGTTGAAGGAAATTCTTCAAGCAGAAGAAAAATAACACCAGGTAGAAACTCTAATCTATACGAAGTATGAGGAACTGGACAAGGTAAATATGTGGGTAAACATAATAGGCATTTTTTCATATTCTAAATTTCTTAAAAAAAAATTAGACATCCACGTGGAAAAAAAATCAGAACCTCGATCCATGTCTCACACCTTATACAAAAATTAACTCAAAATGGGCCACAGACTAAATGTCAAACCCAAAGCCATAAGACATCTAGAAGAAAACACAGGGGAAAAAATTCTTATAATCTTGTTAGGTAAAGAATCAAATACACCACCAAAAGCATCATCTGTAAGAGAAATTACTGACCATTTAAACTTCATCAGGGGACTTCCCTGGCGGTCCAGTGGTTAAGAATCCGCCTTCCAACCCAGGGGACGTGGGTTCGATCTCTGGTCAGGGAACTAAGATCCCACATGCCGTGGGGCAACAAAGCCCGCGGACCACAACTACTGAGCCCGCACGCCGCAACTAGAGAGAAGCCTGCTTGCTGCAAAGAAGAGCCCTTGTGCCACAATTAAGACCCGACGCAGCCAAAAATAAGATTTAAAAATTTAAAAAATAAACTTCATCAAAATGTTAAAATGTCTATGAAAGACTCTAGTAAGAGAAAGAAAAGACCAACTGCAGTCTAGTAGAATATGTTTATGAGTCACATATCCAACACAGGACTTTCACACCTAGAATGTATAAGGAACACACCATATCAACCATACTCAATATTCAAACCACCCAATAAAAAGAGGGCAAAAGACTCGAAGAGGCACTTGACCAGAGCAGGTATACAGATGGCAAATAAGTACACAAAGGGTGTCCCACATCATTAGACATTAGAGAAACACAAATGAACACTGCAGCGTGACACCACTACAGACCATGAGAATGGCTTTTAAAAAAAGACAAACCCAAGTGCTGACAAGATCATGGAATGACAGGAACTCTCCTGCTTCGCTGGTGGCGATATAAAGTGACAGAACTATTTTAGACAAGAGTTTGGGCAATTTCTTATAAAGTTAAATATGCACTTACCATGTGACCCACTACCTCATTCCTAGGCCAATTTACCAAAAAGAACTGACAATTCAAGTGTGCACAAAAACCTAGATGCCACGTTTGCAGCAGCTCAATCCATCACCACTAAAAACTAGAAATAAACCAAAGGTGCTTCGACTGGCAACTAGATAAACCCATCGTGGGAATACTATTCAGCGGTCCAAAAAAAAAAAAAGAACCACGAACTCACACAACACGAATGGACCTCAAACGCATTCAATCAAAAGGCCACACACTGTGTGATTCCACTGATGAGACAGAAAACAGACCAGTGGTCGCAGGAGCTGGGAGAGAGGAAGAAAAGACTACAAAGGGGCCACAGGGGGATGATAAAATGTGGGAGGTGACTGCTCTGCATCTTGATTATGGAGGCGATCACATGACTATCTACATTTGTTTAAACTCAGAGAACAATTTGCCCCAAAGAGTAAATTCTACTCTATTTAAATTTTAACAGTGACTACAAGTGGAAAAAAGACAACTGTCGGTTTCAAGTAAAAACAATAACATCACCATAAGGCTTATAGCCTACGAAGAAGTAAAATACGTGACAACAATTTCACTAAGGACCGGAGCGGGGAAATGAAAACCCCCAGTTTTGAAAGTCTGAGTTCCACAGGAGGGGGTGATATACCTGAGAAGGTTGATGGGATAAGTCAAATATTCACGAGTCAGCTCCAGACGACCGAAGCATGGCGGGGGTGTGGGGGGGATGTCTAACCACTGGGTCAACAGCAGAGCTAAAGAGAAACTCTGGAAAAAGTCAATCAGAAAGTGGTGGAAAAGAGGAAAAAAAGAAAACATGACTAATAAAAAACTAATAGTGAGATGACAGACCTGAACCTAACCCCCTTGAAAATTACACTAAACGTAAATGGTTGAAAGATTCCCAATAAAAGATGGTCAGACTGGATAAAAAAGCAGATCTCAATCATGTGCTATCTATAAGAATTGAGCCTTAAGACACAGGTAGGTTAACAGGAAAAGGGTGAAAACAGCCAACACCAGGTAAATAGTAAACATAAGAGAGCTGGCACGGCTATATTAATACCTGCATAGATCAGAAATGGATAAATTCCTTGAAAGACACAAATTACCATGGCTCGAGCAAGATGTGAGAGAAATCTGAACAGTTCTACATCTAAACTAACAGAATGTATAATTGAAAACCTTCCCATAAGGAACAAAAACAACAACAAAACTGCAGGCCCAAGTGGCTTCACTGGTGAATGAATTCTATCAAATGCTAAAGAAAGAAATAACATCAAACTTACACAAACTTTCAGAAAATTAAGGAGAAGAGACATAAGGTTAGCATATCCTCCTACAAAACCAGAAACAGATACTACAGGCAAACTACGGATAATTAATCTTCATGAACTAGATGCAAAATTCCTTAAGAAAACATTAGCGAATTGAATCCAGCAATATATAAAACAATAAAACATAATGACCAAGTGGGACTTATCCCAGGAGTTCAAGGGTGGTTCAACATTTAAAAATTAACTGATGATGGGCTTCCCTGGTGGCGCAGCGGTTGAGAGTCCGCCTGCCGATGCAGGGGACACGGGTTCGTGCCCCGGTCCGCGAAGGTCCCACATGCCGCGCAGCGGCTGGGTCCGTGAGCCATGGCCGCTGAGCCTGCGCGTCCGGAGCCTGTGCTCCGCAACGGGAGAGGCCACGACAGTGAGAGGCCCGCGTACCGCAATAAAAAAAAAAAAAAATTAACTGATGCAATACACCACATCAGTAAAATTAAGGAGAAAACCCACATCATAATTTCAGTAGATGAACAAAAAAGCAGTCCCGCGTGTACGTGGATGTTCACAGCAGCCCGATGATAGCGGCCACACACGACTGCCACTGGTGGCATGCCCACGGCATGGGAGAACACCACAAGGACCAAGGACCCACACTCAGAAGCACACGGATGAATCGATCTCAAGATACAGTAAATGAAAAACGTCAAACATAGAAGACTCCGTTCTGTGTGATCCCACTTAAGGAAAAATGATAGTGATGGAGAGCAACGGGGGCTGCGGTGGTGGGATGGGGTGGGGAGGACGCGGGGAAACATCTGAGGGAAGCAAATTGTTGTGTATCTTGACCGTGGTACTTGGCTGATTACAATGGCCAAACTCATCACCTGTACACTTGAAACTGGCACATTTTATTGTGTGTAAACACTTTAATAAATAAAAAAGGGGAGAAAAAGGTGGGACTGCCCACCCAGCACAGGCAAGTCTCAAACTCATTCTGCTGACGAGACAGCCGGACCAGAGTGCAGACAGCCTGACTCTGTTTACGTGACGGACAAAAAGTACCCAGAGGACAGAAAGCGGATCCGAGGCTGCCCGCGGCTGGGGGTGGGGGAGGGGATGCCAGCAAAGGGGCGCAAGGGCCTCCAGGGTGACGGACACGTCCTCCATCTGACTGTGCTAGTGGCGCCTCGCCCACATCTCAAATGGGTAACTTCATACCCGTGTCACCGAGGTATGTAAGTTACACCTCAATAAAACTGGTTTAAGAAGAACTCTCAGGGTGTTTGGGGGTGTGAGGGTTAAACGTGACACTGCATGGAAGCTGAGGCCAGGGAGCCAGGGGGCTGCGCCTGGAGGCCCTCAGGGATGAGCCCCGGATGGTGCCTGGGGTGCCCGGCCAGCCCTCAGGGCAGCCTCCGGGGTATACAGTGGGACAGACACATTGGCGTTGGCACCTCCTTCGCCTGGCCTGAGCTGCCAGGATGCTGCCTTAAAAGAGCGGGAACCCCCCGAGCCTGGGCAGGCCGCCCCCACCTGGGCACCACTGTAGGCAGGCCAGGGGTTGTGCTGGGCTCTAACGGTGCGGACGCTCTTGGCCCAGGGCAGGAGGCAGTGTGGGTGGCGGGGAGTGGGGCTTGCAGAACCCATCCTGACTGCTCCCTCTCTGTGGGACCCCCAAGCGACAGCTCGTGAGCTCTGAGCTGTGAGTGGGAGCAGCCGCCAACCCGGCTCCCCAGAGGCTCTGCTGGAGGGACGCCCTGCCGTGCGGAGGGGGGACGCTGCAGGCTGGGCCCGCCCCCCGTAAGATGGGACAGCAGCCGCGCTGACCTCACAGGCCGTGCTGGGAAGGCCTGGCCCGGGGCGGGGCTCTATCCTCCGGCGTGCAGCGGCCACCTGCAGCCTCTGCTCAGAGCGGCGGAACCCGGGAACAGACGTGGTGCCGCGTGCCAGGACCCCCTCCCGCGCACCACCAGGGTCCGTCCCACGTCCAGGCGTGGGGCAGTGGGCAGACCTGGAGGGGAAGGGAGAGCAGGGCCACACAGGGCCACCAGCTCACTGGCCACCAGCAGGGCACCCCGCGGCGGTCCCCTCCTGGGAAAGGGTGAAGGTGGAGGCTCGGGGCTGGTGCGTAAACACCTAGGCGGGCCTGTGGCTCAGAAGCCCATAGGGAGCACATCCGCCTGCCGGATTCAACATCTGCCCAGTGAGGGGGGTGGGCCTGGAGGCCAGAAGGGGGTCGGAACCGCAGAGACCAGGGGAGGGGGCCCAGGTTGGCGTGGGAACCTCCCCTCCATGCCCTCTGTCGTCTCATCCCCGCACCCCTCAGCCTCACTCCCAGGGCAGCCTGCCCTGACAGTGGCCCCCCGCCATGATGAAACACCACGTCAGGGTCCAGTCTGGTGTCTCTCTGTGTCCACAGCAGGCAAGGGCAGGGACTACGCCCATCCTGGCCACCACTGCTCACAGCCTGTGGGTACAGGTGTGCCCAAAGAGAGTGAACAAGTAGAGACCATGGGAGCGGACCCCTCACGGCGGGGGGGGGGGGTGCCCTCTGTGCCCTACCCACCCCCGGAACCAAAACCAAGCCCCCCAGACCCACGCTGCCTTGACGGGGCCGCCCCTGGCTCCTGCCCCACTCCCGGCTAGAGACTGATGTGCAGAGAGATGCCCACCGGCTCTGGGCCCCGCGGAGCTGAAGCGCGAGCTGCCCTGAGCCCCGGGGTGGGGGGCTGAGCCCACTGCGACGTGGAGTGGGTCTGATCGGCCCCATCATGGTTAGGGCCTTCCCAGTGGCACCTCTCCTAACCTAACCAATTAGGAACCACCCAATATCCTCCAACAGGGAAGTGGATAAATCAACCACGGCATCTCCACGAACGGACGATGACACAGGACTTGGACAGAATGGAGGAACACACAGCACGGAAACGGGAAACCACGCGGGGGCTGCTGGGGGGAGGGATCCAGAGCCCATCCACTCATCTGTAACATTCAATTCCTCGATTTCCCAACAAGAAGCCCATCACGTGGGAGCTGCTAACAGCTCTTCACGGGAATGAGGGTGGGGACGGGGTCTCCAGTGCAGGGCTCTGCGCCCTTCGCTTTCCTGCACACGGCATGCTGGAGAGAAGACCCCTGAGGGTCACTCAGGCCACCCCCTCCCTTGGCAGGTGGGGAAAGCGAAAGGAGAAGGGACTCCTGAGAACCCTTATGCGCCAGTTCACCATAGAACCTTCCGGATTCCACCAGCTCGAGAGCCCTGCCCAACCCCTGTCCAGGCCCCGGCACGGGGCACCTGGCTATTCGGCTGCCCACGCGGGGTGTGAGGATGCCCCCTGGCCAGGCCAGGCCAGCACAGAGGGAGCCCGGGTTACGGGAAACCAGCGCCCAAGGGGCAGCCAGCCTTTGGGGACGGGCCCCTCTCTGCCTGCCCGGCCCCCACGGACCCTCCCCCCAACCCTCTTCCCAGCGTGCCAGGTGCCCAGTGATGCCAGCGACGTCACTGCCGATAACCTAGATTTTAACCAAGAAATCACACACCCCCTCCCTGCCCCACTTACGGGCTCAGGGAGGAGAAAACCCAGACCGGAGCCTCCCAAGTCCTGTTGGAGACAGGCTCCCAGGCCACCGTCCCCAGTCTCGCAGCTTCCCTCCACCCCGTCCCACCTCCGACGCTCCCAGGGATGTGGGATGAGGGGCTCACAGGCCTTGGCTGACCCGTGCCCGGCCCAGTAGGACCCAGCAGCTGGTCTCAGTGCGGGAGGGGCTGGTGAGGAAGCCCAGACAAGGCAGTGGGGCAGCTCGGTCTCCCAAGCCACACCCCACGCTGTCCACGGCCACCTCCCTTGGCTCCTTGGAAAATCCAAGGGTGCAGGTGAGGAGGGGGTCCAGGCTCATGCAGCCAGAGGGGCAGGTGCCCTCAGACGGGCTACCGCCCTGCACCCACACCTAGCAATTCCAACACCTGTGGTGTCTCTCACCGTCTCGTACACACCAAGGCCCGAGGCCACACTGGCGGGAAGGGGGCCGTACAGGGAGGACCCTGGGGTGACACGTGAACTAGGGTCCTCTCCTGGTTCGGCACTGCACCACCAGGGACCACCGTTGGGCAGCCCCGCCCCTGGGCCCTCAGCCGATTCTGTCCTGACCCCTCCATTGAGCCCTGTCCAGCGGCTGGCATTGGGGGGGGGGGTGTGGGCGGTCCTGCAGGGTTTGCCCTGAGCCCGTGTAGCCTCTTTTCCTGGGGGAGGGGCTTGGGAGCCAACCCAGCTCCCTCTGGCCCAGTCTGGGTGCCAACGGATCTTTCTACCCCCTGGGGGCTGTCAGGGAGATGGCGGGGTCAGGCAGAAGAAACTGCACACGGGTGGTTCCCGGGGTCCCGGCCAGGCCTAACCCACACCAGAGCTTGCGGGTTTCTTGGTGTCAGGAAGACCAAGCCCTCCCCGCTACCACTAAGAGGAAAACACCCAGTCCAGACGGAGGTGGTCTGTGTGCTAGTACCCTGCGCAATTCATACAAATATGACAAAACACATTCAGATAAAGTCATGAGCCCTGGGAAAACCAAGGCCCAGGGCCCCTGGGGGGAGCTGCCCGGGGCAGTGCCTCCCCCGCAGCTCTGAGAGGGACCCTGAGAAGGGCCCACGTTGGCCAGACCAGAGACCGAAACCCAGCCGCCCAGTGCCACATGGGGATCGGCTGTCCCAACGGCCCGAGCTGGCCAGTGCACCAGGCTCCCTCCGCTCCTGCCCCCCAGGACTGACAGACCAGTGCCCGCCTGGAGGCGGAGGAGTGGAAGGGGGAGGAAGAGGAGGGGCAGCGTCGGCCCCATCAGGGCGCAAGGACGTGGTGGGTCTCAGGGGCGGAAAGAGTCCCCAAACTGCACTTTGGGGCCCCAGCTCTGGGATGCCACTTCCCCCTGGCAGCGTGCATCCGGGCCAGTCACCGGACACGGGCCCCGCATGCAAATCAGGACAGGCAGCCGGCCCAGGCACACAGCCAGTTTTCGGGGAACACAGAAGGCAAGAGGACACCTGACCTGGGGCCTCAACTACGGGACCCTTCACGCAGCAAATCCTGAGCCATCTCTGGCGACTGTGATGCAGTCTACAGGCAACACCAGGCATCGCAAATCAGTGCGTGTTGGGCTTATAGATCCCAAATGCGGGAGTTCCCCCCAGAATAAGTTGGGGGGCAGCACGTTCAGTTCAAGAGGCACTCTCTGGCCGGCCACTTGGTGCTAGCCCCAGGGAGACGGCCGCGACTGGGAGGGGCCCAAGGGACTCTCTGGCCTCCCTGAGTCAGAGTGAAGGCAAAAGCACATGGGTGGGGAAAGGGCTGAGGTCAAAGGCAGCGAAGATGGGCCTGCTGGGGCAGGCACCTCAGCGACAGGGACACTGAGGCCTCAAGCAGGGGAGTGACGAGTCTGGGTCACACACTGCCCTGTGAGCCCTCAGGCAGGTCCCTGGTCCACTGAGGCCCTCAGTCTCTTCATCAGTCCGGTGAAAGCCAGGGCTCTGTCCCACACGCTACGCTGCGGCTGAACTTTCCCGTGGCCTCTCATCTCACCCAGGATGAGTTTAGAGTCCCTAGCTAAGGCCCTGCAAGACGGACCTGGGTCCTGCTCCTGCCTCGGGTGTCAGCTCCTGCCAGCTCGTCCAGTCTGGGCTGTACAGGGAACTGTCCCTGTACACCTGCAGCACAGTGCCCCCGGACGTGTCCGTCTCCCTGCCAGGCTGTGAGGGGCCCGGGGTAAGGCCAGGTTGGCCTCGGTGCCCACACAGGAGGTGCTGGGAGGTCCACCGTGCCGGCAGGCAGGCAGCCGAGGTGGCGGGTGGGGATTACCTGCGTAGCTGCCCGCGGCCTTGACGTACATGTGGCCGTACTGCTCCTCCACCATGGTGTCGTAGGCCTCGTCATCCTCGTCATCCTCTTCGTTGTGGTAGGAGGTGGGGCTGTCGGTGGTGGGCAGGCTGCTGGCCCCCGGGCTGGTCCGCTCCCCCTGGGAGTACTGCGCCTGCTGGATGCTGGGGATGAGGGTGGCCAGGCTGGGCACCCCGTAGTAGGAGACCCGGGGCAGCTTGAGGGGGGCCGTGCCTGCCGCCACCGCGGGGCCCGTCGCCGCTGCCGCGCCGTCCCGGGCCCCTGTCTCCAGCGGGCGCTTGGGGGCCAGGCCTGGGCCCGCGGCCAGCGGCAGCTCCACGGCTTCATGCTTGACGCGGGTCAGCAGCGGGATGGGCACGGAGGGGGACACGACGTAGGGGGGCGCGGCGGTGACTGGCTGCAGCTGGTTGCAGGGGCTCTGGGGCTCGGAGCTGGCGTCCTCGATCATAGCGGTCTGCGAGTCGCAGTGGGGCGAGCTCACCTTGAACATGAGGTCCGTGCCGCGCTCCACGATGTGCTGGATCTGCAGGAAGCCGGCCGTGTACATGACCACGAGCTGCTCGCTGGCCGCCATGGTCAGCCTGCCCGTGTAGCAGAAGGACAGGATCTGCTGGAAGCAGGCGGGCGGCACGGTGCCCGGCAGCTCGAAGGCGCTCTTGCTGTTGCCGCTGAACAGGTCGCGGAAGTAGAGGCTGCTGGCGGCCAGGACGGCCCGATGGGCCTTGAAGGCCTGGCCCTTGACCACAATGGACACATCGCAGTAGAGGCCCAGCAGACGCTGCTCGTTGAGGCAGCCGAGCACGGTGTTCCCGAAGTTGGGGATCTCGATGTGCAGCATCTGCGACATGGCGGGCGGGGGCGGCGGGCGGGCCTCAGACTCTCAGTGCGGGAGCGGCCGAGCGGGGCGCATCTGCGGGAGAGAGGGCGCGGGGCGCCGCCGTCAGGGTCGGGCTCCGGACGTCCAGCGGCCCACTGGCAGGGCCGGGCCCCGCACCACCCTGCTCTGCCACAGTGCCCAGGCCCCGCTGCGGGGCACCCCCAGACCCTCCAGCCGCCACGAGCCAGACCAGGTCTCGCCGCAGACCCGGCCGATGGTGGGACCCTGGCAGGGCCGTCAGTGCCGCCCAGGATACTAGAAGCCCCAGCTGGGTTTCCAGCCGGGGTGGGGGTGTGGGGGCCCCCCACACCCCCACCCCGGGACGCTCCCAGAGTCCACCCAGCAGAGCATGTAAGCCCTCGGGGCCGAGAGACACCCTGTCCTGGCAGAAGACGAGAACAGGCCTGCAGGCGGCGGACAGACGGGAGGACGGGAGGACGGGACGGGGCGGTCCACCCACAGCACTGGAGGGGCGAGGGCGGCAGGCCCGCGTCTGCATAACTCTTCTCCCAGGAAAAAGTTAGCAGCAAAGGAGCCCCTTGCCGCCTGTCCCCTGGGAGGGACCCGAACCCGGAGCGAGAGGCAGGGCACCGCGGTGTGTGTGGCGGGGGTCTCGTGGCGGGCGGTTTCTCGGAGGCTTTGCTTTCGGTTTGCTTTTCCCGTTTTCCCTAGAGCAGCCGTGCAGAGGGCCCGCCAGGGGGGGCATTCTGCCCCGCCGGCTGAGAAGCCGCCCCTTCGGCCCTCGGGAGAGGCGGGCAGGAGTGGTTGCCCAGGGAAGTGAGCTGAAGCTGGGAGAACTCAGCCTCTCCGCCGCCTCTGCTCGCCCTCCAGGCAAAGGAGACCTCGGGCCAGAGGTGCTCCGAGCCGCGCCCGGCTCCCCCAGCCCGAGCTGCCTCGGGGACCCGGCTGCCAGCCCAGGAGTTGGGACCCTGTCGCAGCCCCACCTGCGCGCCCTCCCGGCCCCCCAGCTCCCGATGCCGGCCGATCCCTGCTGGCTCGCTCCCAGCCCAGGTGACTAAAGGGGTCGTGGGGAGACAGGGGAGGGCCGAGCAAGGGATTGGCCGTGGTCGGGATGCTGCCGGCCCGCGCGGTCTGGGGATGGGGCTCCCGCGCTGTGGAGCTGGTGTCCGACTCAGAGAAGCGGGGCCGGGACGGACGGGCCGGAGAAGGCGCCGGCCCAACTCCGCGCAGCCGGCGCCCGTACAAAGGGCCGCTCGGTCCCGCGGGAGGAAAGTGCGGGCGGCCGCAGAGGCGCCGGGCGGCCGGCGAGAGGAGGGCGGAGCGCCGGCCCGGCCGCCGACAGGAGTTGAGCAGGTGGGCGGCCGCTCGGGGTGGGGGGAGGGCCCGCAGCGCCCCCGCTGCGGAGAAGTTGCCGGCCTGGCCGGTGGCACCGGCGGCAGGGGAGACCTACCTTTGGCCGCTGCCGCCGTGGCCCCGGCACTGCCCGCTCAGCCTGGCAGGGGCAGGCTCGCCCGCACACCGGCCGCCCGCAGCCGCCAGCTGCTCCGGGAATGCAGCAAACGGAGCGGGAGCCCTTGGGGTGGGGAGGGCGAGAGGAGCTGCGGGGGGAGGAGGGGGGAGGGGGGAAGAGGAGGAGGGTGGGGGGAGGAGGGGGACAGAGAGTCTCGGCTGGGCCGGGCCGCAGCTCAGCTGCACCCAGCCCGGCTCTCCGGGGCAGCGCACAGCATCTAAATGAAGAGGCCGGATGCAGACGGACATTCAGGCAGCTCTCGGGAATGAATAGCCGCCTTTGATTTGGGAGCCGAAGTAATGCCAGCTCCCAGCCCCGGCTTTAAAAACAGTGGAGTGTTGGTGCCAGAGGAATGCACGGCTCCGGGTGTTGGTACAAGACAGACTTTTGATGACTCACTGCAAATGCAAACAAAGATGGCAGCAATACTGTACTGTGCGCGGAGAGACGCTCCTGGTGCCGCGGCAACCGAGACGGCCTGGAAACGTATAGTGCGGTTCTGCATATGAATTACCCAGTAAACTACCACCCTGCCATCCAGTACAGCCCGAGTGTCAAAGCATTTAAACTATGCCAAACAGTCTGCAGGGCTGGCAGAGCGGCCTAACTCCTGCAGTGCAGGCAGGGGGGTGCCGGGTGGGGGCCGGCGAGGGGGGCAGGGAGGCCAGGGGGTCGGGGCAGACAGGGCAGGAGCTGGGTGAGCAGGGGAGGAAAAGAAGGGAGATGAGAAAATGAGGCAGAGAGAGGTGAGAGCAAGGGGCCAGGGAGGAAGAGACCCAGCTCCCCTTCCCCCGGCGCCCTGCAGGCCCCAGTGCCCGCCTTCCCCCCTTCTTGGGGTCCCAGAGCGGCAGGCCCAGCTAGTCCGGCCCCAAAACCCCAGGTAATCACCCTGTACCCCCACTCCCCAGCCGGGGCAGCTCTCTTAAAGAAGTACAACTTTGTGATTACAACCGGGGGCCAGGCCCGTGGTGGCCAGCGACCAGGAGCCCCCGAAGGACCCGCCCTGGTCCCTGATGGACCTGCCCCGGGGAGGTGGCAGCCAAGGCACCGCCCCCAGGTTACCCGTGTGGCCGGGCCATTGGTGCGGGGTCCACAGTGTCTGCCGTCTACTGAACCTCTCCTGGGCAGGGGCGGCCGTGCTGTGCACACTGCCTGTTTGGCTGCAGAGGATGTGGGACCTCGTTCTAGGCTCAAGCCCCCACCTGCTGGACAGCGTGGGCCCTGGGGCAAACCACTGGCCTGCCCAGCCTCAGTTTCCCTGCTTGCCACCAACCGTGGCAGCCTGCAAGAAGGGGCAGGGTTGAGAGTGGAGATGGCCAAGGAAGGTCTGTCTCCTGCAGCGCCCAGCGTCGCCACCATCAGGTGATGCTGGGGCAAGGCGGGGGTGGGGGGGGTGGGCTACAGGCAGCACCCCTCCCACCGTCCCTTCCGAGGCATCCGGAGAGAAAGAAAGAGCCATCTGGCGCCTCCCCGTTCACACACCGTGGGCTCAGCTTCCGAGACCAGATAAAATGCTGCGAATGGAGAGACGGAAGAAGTCCAGGTGTAGGGAAGCCGCCCAGCGAGCAGCGGCCAGCAGAGGCGGCTTGGTGCCTCCTGCACAGGGCTGCTGACAACTGGAGGGGTGGGTGACGGCAACACAGGCCCTCACGCGGAGCGCTAACAGAAATGGTCCCCGCTCGGCGCTCTCGGGACCCGGGGGCTGTGTGGGGAGAGAGAGCGGGGCTTGGCCGGCCTTCCTCCGGCTCGAGGCCCAGGTGGGGCGGCCATCATCTCAGCACCACCAGGTTTCACATCCTGGCTTGGCCTCGGCCACCAGGTGACGGACCGAGGGCCCTTACGCACCGCACTCTCGGGTCCACGTGGACGCCCGGGTCTGCACACCTCCCCTCACCCCCACTGGGTAGCCTTGCCAGGCCCCCCAGACTGGGCTGTGTCATCCTGGTGGTCCCCCTTTCCTGGGGCCCAGGAGAAGCCCACTAGCTCCAAGATGAGGGACTGGGGCCTCGGGGGGTGGGGTGTGCGTGTGCGGGCACAGCCCCATGTGCCTGCCCAGCCACAAAGGGGGGCAGACTGGGCACACATGGAGCCAGTGTGGAGAAACAGAGGGACACTCAGAGGCCCAAGGACAGTGGGGCCCGTGATGGGTAGAGAAGGGCAGGGGCCAACCCTGGCCTGGGTGCAGGACACCCAGCCTTCCACCGCCCTCCACGAGCTCTCCCCTCCGCTGTGCTGCACCCAGGCCCTCCCTGGGTGGAGGAGAGCGACCACCTTCAGGCCCCTGTTTCATTGCCAGCTCTGCAGGGAAGTCCCCCAGGTGCCACGCGGGAGCTTGCTGAGGCTGGGAGAGTCTGTCCGATGCCTGACGGGCGTTTCACCCAATGCTGGGCACAGCCAGGGAGGGCAGCAAGAGAGGGGCTGTGCGGCCCAGTGACACACAGCACAGTGGGGAGGGCCGCCACGGGGCCCCCGCACCCACCACCGGGAGCCTCCCAGAGAGTGAGGTGGGGCCTCCTGAGCCAGCTGGGGGCTCTCGTGCCGTGAGAGGGGAGGGGGTGAGCAAGCCTGGCTGGGGTGGGCGGAAGCTGCAAAGGTGCAGTGCGCACCGGCCCCCAGAGGGTCCCCACTGCCCAGGGCTGGGCAGGGAGCAGCCAGCTTCTGAACTGAGAGCGGGGGCCAGCGAGGTCTGCGGAGCCGACCCTTCCGAGAGCGGCTCCTGGGTGCCGCTGGGTACCACCCCACATGCCGGGCCCGGCGCCAGCCACCTCAAGTGCAGGTCCTATGGCCTCCAGCAGAGGACTCCACGTCTGGGATGCCCGCCTGGGAGGGGGGTCACATTCGCCCTCCGACGGTGACCACGGGGTCGAGGCAGACGATGTTATTAGGAAAGCGCTCGGCTAGAGACGCACACGGCTAGAGACCGGCGCCCGCCTAGGCCCCGTCCGTGCTTCGTGGGCCTGCCCCCGGGGCTGCGGCCAGACCGTTCACCGGGAGAGGGGACCATCCCCCCCTGGAAGGTGACGGAGCCGTCTGGCCCCGGGGATGGGGACAACCAGCCCTGTTGTTGCCGTGTCCTCAAGCCACCTGTGCGGGTGAGGCCGCCGCCCCACGGCCCAGCCCAGGACAGCCCAGCACGAGCTGGTTTCAGGTTGCTTTCTTAGAAGCCTCGGCCGGAGCGAGAACAAAGCTGAACTTTAGGAGAAAAGAATAAAATAAAGGCTTGACTTACACACCCAGGACTGTGAAAGCAGGACGTGCCGAGGGCCGATCCGTGCGCGGTGGCCGGAGAGGAGAGGGGCCGGGGCCTGAGCTGGCCTCCCTGCCCAGCCCCACACGACCTCCTTCCCCCTCTGTGCCTCTGTTTCCCCACCCCTGCTACCCAAGCAGCACCACCTCTTCTGTTTCCCTCCACAGCAAGACCCCTGTGCCGTCCACTCATGGAAGGTCCTGAAGAGCCGGGAGGAACGTCCGAGATCCCATCTTTGTTCATCCCGGCCGTCCTCAAAGCCACTGCACCACGGAACCCTCCCCCTCATAATGCCCTTCAGAATGGAACCCACTTTGGGACATAACAAAGCCAGAGTCCAGCCCCTGCAGCTGTGCTAGCCTCAGGGGAGAGGCCCGTTCCACACAGACTCTAGACCTCCCCAGGAAGAAGGGGATGGGGGGGGTCTCTTCTCTGTGGACCCTCCCTTGGGAACGGCTGGGATTATGGGCTGTCCACCAGGATGCCTCCCAGCCCCCGGCGGGCCACGCACCCACAGGTGGCCGAGAGAAGGATGTGGGGCTATGAGCCCCCAGAGCTGCAGACACGCATGCACACAGGGGCCAGGGGGCGTCAGAGTCCAGCCTCCCCACGCACCCCAGATCCTCAGGGGCCTGCTACGGCAGGGGCACGGCGCCGCGCAGGGGCGCGGCGTTTAATTTCTGCAGAAGCACCACCAGCGGGGGAAGAGGAGGCGAGACAAATTAAACTAAATTAAATTAAATTAAATTATTTTGCAGGATTTAATTTCACCAACCTAATAAGCGGACTGGACCTCGGCAAACGCACAGCCATTAAACACACACCGCAGGGGAAGAAGGGGGCAGGTGCGCCAGGGAACATTCCGGCAGCAGAGAAAGGAGCCCCTCTCACCCCCAGCACCTAGCCCCCAGCCGGGGGCCCATCCCCGTGGCAGCCCCGCTGCCCGGCCGCCAAGCCCTGCCATCTCGGGACCTCGGGAGAAGCCGGCCCGGCAGCAAGGCCACCTCCTAAAAGGCAGGGCGCTCCGGAGCTGCCTTTTAGGCAGGGCCGTGTCCTGCGGGGAGGTGGGCAGGTTACTGAGTCAGCGTGAACACACGTGGGCGCGTCGGGGCATCAGGAATACCGCCCAGGCTGCCCCGCGGAGGCTGTCAGGAGAGCGTGGGCGGGACGGGGTGTCACTCTGGACAGCAGCCATCAGAGCGATGGCCTTGCTTTCCGATTACGATTACGGCGCAGGCTCCAGTTACCAGGCTCTCTGGCACCCCCATCTGCAGTCCCCCGTTCATGCTCTGGCTCTGCCGTGAGCTCTGCTCCTCCGAAGGGCAAGGGGGAAGCGTCTGGGGGTTGACCCTTCGGAGGTCCGGGTGGCTGTTTGAAGCAAGGCTGCTCGGCTCGGGCGTGCCAGGCCCCCTGAAAGCTGGGCGAGGCACCGGCCTGCCGGAGCCTCAGGTTTGCATTAAACTTTTAATACACCACAAAGCAGGGCTGGGCTGTCAGGGGGCCGGGCTGCTAATGGAAGGCCCCGGGCAGGGAACCGGGGCTCCAGGGTGGGGTCTCAGCTGCTCGGAGCCCCTCCCCACGGTCCCGACATGTGTGCTCGCCTCCCAGCCCCACCCCCTCCAGGTGGGTGCAGAACAGGAGGCTGAGGTACCCAGAGGATGAGCTTCCTGCCCAGGCCTCTGGCCTGGGCTGCACCCAGTCACCACCCTCCCCAGCTGCCTGCTTTCAACACCCATGATCCCGGGCAACCGAGGTCATCAAGAGGGTGGGGACTGACCCTGCTGGGCAGAGGGACGCTGAGGCCTGGACTTGCCCCGGGCCTCCAGGACTCTGCTGCAGAGGTGAGAATTCCACCTCAGCCTCTGCGCCTGGCTGTCCTGGAGTCCCCTGTGCCCAGGGCAGGGGGCGCACAGGCCTTCGAAACCTCAGGGCCACTCGGTCCCGGGCTGTGGCCACACCTCCAATACACCCCTGCCCCCCCCCCCCCCATCACCAGCTCACTGAGCCCCAGCCCGACTGGCAGAGGCAAGACGCCTCCGGTGTTCAGCCAGGCACCTGGGCAGCCTCCACCCAGACCACAGCCTGGACCGGCATCAGGCATAAAAGCCGGTTTTAACTGCACTAACAAATGTTTGCCTAGAAGCTTTTTTTTTTTTCCCCCAACCAGAGAAGGGCAGCCTGCGAGAATCTGCAAATTCAAAGATGTGCTTATCAGTCCGTCCCCTGCCGCCCTGGAGGGAGCCACAGATGCAGGGCTGGTCCTCAGAGACAGAGCACACACCTAAGTTCCCTGCCGGCCCTCCACACAGCACCTCCAGCCCCCCGAGGGCCCAGGGCCCTGGGTGCCGCACCCACAGCCTGGCCCCATCAGCCCCACTGGCCGCAGGACCGCGGGGGCTGGGCGGGGGCTGGGTGGACGCCCTCCCAGAGGGGACAGCGGGCCCTGCGTCACACAGCACGTGGCCCATGCGGTGGGCTCTGAAGAGGGTCCAGCCTGGGGGTCTGGGTGGCCCAGCTCATCCCATGGGCAGGGGGGAAACTGCAGCTGGGCCTCCTTCCAACATGCCACCGCCCACCAGGCATGACTACCTGCCACCGCCACGCCAGCCTCTGACCCTCCGCTCAGATATTCCGTGCGGAGAGGGGGTCGGGAGCTAAACAAACAGGGCGTGAACCTAAAGAAACAGGAGCGGCCGGCCCAGAGGGAGGGCAGCGGCCCCCATGAGCCCACCCGCCCACCCTGCACCCACCACGTCCACGGATTAGCCATCAAATGGTTCCAGAAGGCTTGGGAAGAAGTAAGCAGTGTTTTGAACAGAGCCGACAATCTCTCTCGCCCGTGTTTGTAACTCAAATACCGTAAGCTTGAAGAGTGTGCCCCTCGGGCACCGTCTAGTAACTTAAAAAGGCAGACCCATGCCTGCAGACGCCACCCTACTCCTCCCTCGGAGGCTGAAGCTGGGTCTCCCCCGCCCTGCACCCAGGCTGGGGGCACTGGGGGGCCGGCACTGAGAGCAGGGGCTGCCCGCGCCGGGCAGCTGGGCCCCTGGAGCCAGACTCGCCCCCCTCGGCCCTGCGGCACCTTGCTGTCCCCTCCGAGGGCTGACGGGGGTCCTCGAGGCGGCCAGGTCCCGGGCGGCAGGTGGAGGGGGCGCGCGTGCCAGGCCCGGCCGGTCCCCCAGCTCATTAGTGACGGCGCCTCTGCACACACTCACGTCTTTAATATTCATAGCTCTCCTCATTTGCATATCGTGCCATAAATAGTCGAGGTGAGACACAAAGCTCCCTGCATTTCTAATTATGCTTAAAAATCTAACGTAAATCAGACGACACAGAAATACCAAATCAGCTGCTGGGGTGGGGGGGGCACATAGGCTGAGACGGGTCACGGCACACCAGCTCCCACCTCCAAGCTCACGCCAAGGTGGTTGCCGGTGGGCGCCGGCCCAGGGTCCCCCCCGCCGGGAGCTGGGCGGCAGTGTCCCAGGCCACTCCCTAGCCAGCCTCACCCCCGCGGCCCTAAAGAAAGAGACAAGTGGGGGCAGGGGATACGCCCGCGGCACCTCAGGGACCCCGCCGCTCCTCCCCTGGGGCCGGCCAGCCTGTCCCACCTTCTCCCGAGGGGCTCCTGCCACCGTGCCTCCTTACCCTCCGCACTGGGGGACACCCAGCCACCCACCCCACCCAGGGGCCCAGTTCCTGGGCTCCCCTGTATCCACATTTAACCGGCTCTCCAGAGGGATCTGAGTCCACAGCAGAGGAGAATCAGAGCAGATGCGCCCCCAGCCCCAGGCAGTGCCCGACTCTGGGGATGGGATTTGGCAGGCAGGAGGCACAGCCGGAGCGCCAGGCCCCTGAAGGGCGTGGGGACAGGACTGGACGTGACAGTGGGCCCCTGACCCCCGAGGGGGCTCCAGCCCTGCACGGGCAGGAGAGGCCCGCGTGGGCCTCGCTCTGCACTCGGGTCCAGTCCCCCTGTCTGCGGGGAGACACAGAGGAGGGGCTACAGAACTGAAGGCTCCGGGCAACTCAGAGCCCAACACAGCACCAACCCTCACGGGGGGCACCAGAGGGGCATCCGGGGCCCTGGTGGGCGGCACTGACACCAGACCTCAGGGTCCCTGGGGGCTGAGGTGCAGCTGGGGCGGTGGGGGCACCTGGGGGCAAAGCTGCTGCCCAGGGAGCCCAGGAGGTGCAGAGCCAACAACAGGTGACCCGGCCTGCATCAGAGCACACGCCTGTCTCCATTTCTTCAAACAGACCCCAGCACCCCTGGCCCCCATGTTCCCAGGCAGCCCCGAACACTAGCGCTCAGCACATACCCTGCCCAGCCCTGGCCCCAGCCCCCCCAAATGCAGCCTGGAGTCAGGGCCCCTGGGCTGGTGCACCTCTGCCTGTCCTGGGGTGCAGAGGCGGGGCCCCCAGAGGGACCCGCAGGAGACACAGGCCCAAGTGACACGGGGGTTACCCCGCTCTGCCTTTAGAGAGAGACGCAGAGATGCCTGCTGCCCACATCTGCCTGGCATCACGCCCAGACCTATTTTTAAGCCCATTTACTAGAAATCCCACAAATTAAAGGAAATACAGATAATGCAGTAAGAATCCTGGGGGCCAAATAAAAGCTGCACATAACTGTCCTCGTGCTCCAGCGTGAGAATCTCAACCACAAAACCAGATCTCCCCGAAGCACCCCTGCGACACGGACACGTCCTGGGTGAGGAGGAAAGTCCAGCGTGCAGGCTGAGGCCGCCAGCACGGCCATAAAAGGCAGTTACCGATATGAAAATAAAGACCATGAATACAAACACCCGACAAACAGCTACTGACAGCATGCTGGGTGGCGTGTTCTCTCCTAGAGGCGGGTCCAGGCTGTGGGCAGGACCCCCCTCTCCTCCTCCCGTGGAGGCAGCTCCTCTGTGGGGCAGGCTGGGGTGGGGGGCGCCAGGTGGGGACCAGGGGGCCTCCCTCCCAGCACCTGGCCGCGGCCATAGCTCTGTCGCTTCCGCCCCCCAACCCACCGAGTTTCACGTGGTTCCCAAGACAAGCCAGGAGGTGGGGGCTACGGAGACCCAGATCTCCAGAAACTGAGGCCCACGGAGGGAACCAGCCAACTGGGTTTGCCAGGAACGGGGGGGAGGGCTCCGTGGGCACCCCGGGAAGGGCCAGGCCCCCCAGGACAAGCTGGTTGGCTGAGGTGAGAGGTTGAAAGGCCTCACACGTGGTCCCCCAGGGTCAGGCCCAGGCCTCCTGGCCTCCAAGGTCAAGGGCCGTCCTGTAGGCCCACAGGCTCGCCAAGGTCTCAAAGATGTGATCAGGACAGAGGACAAACAGTCAGATCGCTCCTGGGTAAAAAGCATCAAAGGCGCGTCTGGGTGGGCACCAAGCCCCTGCAGACCCTCAGGAGCCCCGGGCATGTCCGCCCCAGCCGTCCCCTGCTCGTTCCACCTGCCAGGTATCCAGGTATCCGCTATCCAGCCACCCCTCCACCAGAACCTCCCCCTCTGCATCTTGAAGCCCACCAGCCCCAGACACACCGGGCGCCCTGAGAGGCTGTGGGTGTCGGCGGGTGTGCACGGGTGGAAGGGGAGCCCGCGATGGGGAGGTGCATGTGTGCATCTGTGTGTGTGTGTGTGTGTGTGTGAGAGAGAGAGAGAGAGAGAGAGAGAGAGAGATGTCCCTGATCCCTTGGCCGGAGGTCACACGGTTCATCCTGAGCTGTCACTGGGTGGGGATAAGGCCCACCGGTCCTGCCACATTCTAGGATGGAACAGACCCTCCCCTCGGGGGCTCGGGAAGAGGAAGCAATGCCAGGTGGGTCAGCTCTGCCCCAGGCCTGCTCCCCTGACCGCCCTGGAGGTGCAGGAAGCCACAGCCACATACTCATATCCCGCCAGACGCTGGGTGGTCTCCTGCTGCCTGGTGGGGTGGGCGGTGCTCCCGACACGCCAGGCACACTGAAGTGGGTCACGGGTACCCCCAGCCACTGGGACCACAGCGAGGGCCCTGCGACCGACACCGCTGAGTCCTGGGAACTTGCCTCACTCAGATGCTTCCCCCGCTCTACAGAGCACGAGGCTGGTCCTCACGGGGACCTGGCCGTGGAGGCGTCACCTGGGAGCCCAGCCTGCAAGAGAGGCTGGTGGCAGAAAGAAGGGCAGAGCCCCTGCAGCACCTGCTCCAGCAACACCACCCCAGCCCCTGGCCCCGACGCCACCAGGTCGGGAAAGGCCGGACAGAGCGGCTCTACCTGCCCCGTGACGGGCAGGCAGCCGGGTGGGGGACAAGCTCACGGGACACGCAAACGTCAGTTCCGGGTGGGTGGGCGACGGTTCACAGATTATTAGAAACTTGGAAATTCAGCAAAATATCGACTGCTCGACCCTTCACCATCACAGGGGCTGCCCAGGGGATTATCCAAGGACGAGGACCACTCTTCTGCCCGTGCTCCACCCAGGCTCTGTCCAGTGACGTGCACACTCATTCATTTTTTTGTCCAGGAAAGATGCAAAGTATCTCTCCATAGAAGAGACACCCCCAAAGGTTATGGGTTCTGCCCTGCAGGACATCAGCCAGTTTAGGGTCGGGCCTGGCAGGTCCAGGACATCCCCCCCCCTCCCCAGGGGGCCCACCCTGCCGCTTCCTTCACGTCGACGTAGACACAGCTCTGACATGCACTCTCTCTGTATCTGTACGAGGGTCCTGTTTACAACCTTTAAACAACTATACCTGACAGGTACCCAGGTGGACTTGCCTGCAGGAACAGTCCGAGCTGGTTGGTGGCAGTCTGTCAGTCCACCTGTATCCTAACGTGTGGTTTGGGCCACGTCCCTTTTCTGCAGTGAGGACCAGGGATGGGCAGTTACCGGGACCACTAGGCTGGTCTCAGCCACGCTGTCCAGAGCACCCCAAGGAGGCGGCAGCGAGTGGGGAGACTCTGTAGGGAGGGTGACGGGGTCCTGTCTATCCCCACCGGTCATCTATTTGTCTATTTGTCAATCAAGGAAATAGCTCATGTCCCCTGCAAAGGAAAACATCTCTCGGAGACAGGGAGAAGAGACATTTTCCGTGTTTATTTCTGACCCATGGCTGAAGCGGAGGGTTCCCTGTGTCTAGACTCGAGGGAAGCCCTACCTTCACATTGAGGGTGGAATTTTTTCTTCCCTCTGAAGAGATTCCATGAATTACAGACTCTGAAGAGCTGCATCCTCGCGGGCTAAGAGACGAGCAGCTTTATAAGCGAATATTTTCAGAATTCCCGGAACATCAACGTAACTTCTAATATTTTAAATGACCCAGCATGTGAAGGGGAGGGGACCCTTTTCAGAGAAACCACTAGACCAAAAAGCACTTCCATGTAATACCCCAAATGCCTGCAATCAGGGGAATCCTGGGCAAATCAGACTGCTTTGATAATGGGTTAAAAAGACAACACAACGTCTTTTCCCTGATTTGTAAATCCGGCACATATTTTATTTTCAAGATCCAGATGTGTTTTCTCATGAGGAAAGGAGTTAATCTGAATTTCCTAGACTCCATATACTGTTTCAACCAGAGAAGCTAGCATCTCTTTTCCATGATGCTCAAGGCCATGGAAACTATAAAAGTATAAAGTCAACTATATTGAAGAATTCTGACAAGCTGACGTCAAAGTTAATTGTGACTATGGAATACTGCAGTGTTGCTTTAAAACCTGTCAGATAAACAACAAAACAACAATACAAAAACAAACAAAACAAGACCAAAAAAACCTCTGTCGGACGATTCTAACGTTTTTCATCTAAAAACGCACAGCACGTAAATAACACATAAAAACACTCAGCACCTCAAAAATACTCAACCGGCTAGGAATGGGGGGAACTTCCTCAATCTGATGAAGGACATGTGTGGAAAACCCACAAGTAACACCATAGCCCATGGTGAAAGACAGGATGCTGTCCCACTAACCTCAAAGACAAGGCAAGGAGGTCAACATGGTACAAGTTCTACGTTTGAGTGAGGGAAATTAGGCAAGACAATAAAATAAAAGACATATAGTTGGAAAAGAAAAAGAAAAACTATCTCGATTCACAGATGACATGATCTTGTACGAAGAAAGTTCTAAGGAGTCAACCCAAAGACTATTAGAACTAAGAAACAAGTTCAGCAAGGTTGCAGGATATAAGATCAATAGACAAAAATCAAACGTATTTCTAACACACTTACAATGAGCAATCTGAAAATGAAATTCAATAAGAAATTCCATTTATAATGACCACAAAAAGCATACAATACCTAAGAATAAACTGAACAAAAGTGGTGTAAAACTTATACTTTGAAAACTACAAAACTCTGTTGAAAGAAACTAAAGATCTAAATAAATAGAAAGGCATCCATGTTCATGGATTAGATCTAATATTGCTAAGATGGAAATACTCCCCAAATTGATCTACAGAACAAATGCAAACCTAATCAAAATCCCAGCTGACATCTTTGTAGAAATTGACAAGCCAGTTCTAAAATTCATATGGAAATGCAAGGGACCCAGAATAGCCAAAACAATACTGCAAAGGAAGAACAAAGTTAGAACACTAGTACCTCCCAATTTTAAAACTTACTACAAAGCTACAGTAATTAAGAGAGTGTGGTATTGGTATGAGGATAGACATTATAGATCAATGGAACAGAATTGAGAGTCTAGAAATAAATCCATGTATCTATGGTCAACAAGGGTGCCAAGACCATCCAGTGGGGGAAAAACTGTGTTTCAACATATGGTGCTGGGACAACTGGATATTCACATGTTAAAGAATGAAGCTGGACTCTTACCTCACACCATACACAGAACTTAAAGTGAATCAAAGACCTCAATGTTAAGAGCTAAAACTGTAAAACACTAAATCTTTGTGACCTTAGACTAGGCAGTAGATTCTTAAACACCAAAAGCACAAGAAAAGAAAAAAGATAAATTAGAATTCACAAAAATTAAACACTTCTGTGGTTCAAAGAATACAACAAAGAGGGCTTCCCTGGTGGCGCAGTGGTTGAGAGTCCGCCTGCCGATGCAGGGGACACGGGTTCGTGCCCCGGTCCAGGAGGATCCCACATGCCGCGGAGCGGCTGGGCCCGTGAGCCATGGCCGCTGAGCCTGCGCGTCCGGAGCCTGTGCTCCGCAACGGGAGAGGCCACAGCAGTGAGAGGCCCGCGTACCGCAAAAAAAAAAAAAACAAAAAAAAACAGAATACCACAAAGAAAGTGAAAAAACAAAAAATGGGAAGGAATATCTGTAAATCATATTTCTGACCACAGACTTGTATGCAGAATATATAAAAAAACTCTGACAAACTCAACAGTAAGACAAATAACCCAATTTTAAAATGGGTAAGAGACATTTCTCCAAAGAAAATACATAAACGTCCAATATGCATATGAAAAGATACTGAACATCGTTAGCCATTAGGGAAATGCAAATTAAAACCACAATGAAATAGCATTTTACACTCACTAGAATGGCTATAATAAAAAACACATTAAAAATGCAGGTGAAGATCTGGTGGGACTGTAAAATGGTGTAGCCGTTTTTGGAAAACAGTCTGCCAACTCTTCAAACGGTTAAACACAGAGTTATTACATGACCCAGCAATTCCACTCCTAGGTATCTACCCAGGAGAAGTGAATACATATACTCACGCAAAAACTTGTGTCTGAATGCTCACAGCACCATTACTCATAACAGCCAAAAAGTGGAAACAACCCAAATGTCCATCAATGGAAGAATGGATAAACAAAATGTGGTCTATCCATATGATGAAATATTGTTTAGCCCTGAAAAAGAATGAAGTACCGTCATGCTACAACATGGGTGAACCTCAAAAACATGATGCTAAGTGAAAAAAGCCAGACACAAAAGGCTACATGTTGTATGATTCGATTTATATGAAATGTCCAGAACAGTTTATGGAGACATAAAGTTGACCAGTGATTGCCTAAAACTAGGAGTAGTGAAGTTAGGGAGGGATGGAGGAAATGAGAGTGACTGATGAAAGTCAGGGGGTTTCTTTCAGAGTGATGAAAGTGTTCTAAAACTGATTGTAGTGATGGTTACACAACTCTGAATAGACTAAAAACTACTGACTTGTACACTGTATGGGTAAATTATATGGTATGGAAGTATATCTCAATAGAGCTGTTACTTTTAAAAAATACACTCGTGGCTTTTTGACCATCTAGAGGGGTGGGATAGGGAGGGTGGGAAGGAGACACAAGAGAGAGGAGATATGGGGATACGTGTATATATATATAGCTGATTCACATTGTTATAAAGCAGAAACTAACACACCATTGTAAAGCTATACTCCAATAAAGATGTTTAAAAATAATAATAATAAAATAAAAAACACAGACACAGGGCTTCCCTGGTGGCACAGTGGTTAAGAATCTGCTTGCCAATGCAGGGGACACAGGTTCGAGCCCTGGTCCAGGAAGATTCCACATGCCACAGAGGAACTAAACCCATGCGCCACAACTACTGAGCCTGCACTCTACAGCCCACAGGCCACAACTACTGAAGCCTGCACGTCTAGAGCCCATGCTCCGCAGCAAGAGAAGCCACAGCAATGAGAAGCCTGCACACCGCAATGAAGAGTAGCCCCTGCTCGCCGCAACTAGAGAAAGCCCGCGTGCTGCAATGAAGACCCAATGCAGCCAAAAATAAATAAAATAACTTTTTTTAAAAAAAGGAGGACTTGTACCCTTCTTAAAAAAAAATACAGATACATCAAAATAAAATTTTTTAAAATGTTCAAGTGACCCACAGGAAGGCAAGGAAAAAAAAACCAGAGAAACAATCAAGAAGAAAAAACAGAATCAAAAAATAAAATGGCAGGGCTTCCCTGGTGGCACAGTGGTTCAGAGTCCGCCTGCCGATGCAGGGGACACGGGTTCGTGCCCCGATCCGGGAAGATCCCACGTGCCGCGGAACGGCTGGGCCCATGAGCCATGGCCGCTGAGCCTGCGCATCCGGAGCCTGTGCTCCGCAACGGGAGAGGCCACAACAGTGAGAGGCCCGCGTAAAGCAAAAAAAAAATAAAATAATAAAATAAAATGGCAGATTTAAGCCCTGACATATCAATAATTCCATTAAATGTAAATGGCCTAAATGGACCAATTAAAAGACAGAGATTGGCAGAATAGATTTTTTTTTAAAGACTCAATTATATGCTGTCAACAAGAAACTCACTTCGAACATAATGATAAAGGCAAGTTAAAAATATATATATACATATATATATGGCTGAATCACTTTGCTGTACACCTGAAACTATACACTTTGCTGTACACCTGGAACTAACTTGATTTAAATCAACTATATTTAATAAAACTTTGAAAAATTAAAAAATAAAAAAGGATAGAAAAAGATAAATCATGCAAACTTAAAAGAAAACAAGGGTTTCTATATTAATATCAAATAAAGCAGATTTCAGAGCAAAGAAAATTATCAGAGACAGAGAGGGACATTTCACAATGGTCAAGGGGTCAATCACCAAGAAGACATAGCAATCTTCTGTATGTGCCAGACAACAGAACAGCAAAATATATGAAGCACAAACCAGTAGAAAGAGAAAAGAGAGTTGGGGACTTCAAAACCCTCTCTTGAACAACTGAAAGAACTAGAAAGTTAATCAACAAAGATACAGAGAACTAAACATCAGCTAACAGGATCCAAAAGACATTTACAGAACCATCCACCACAAAACAGCAGAATACACATTCTTTCCAAGTGCCTATGAAACTTACACCAAGATCCTGGGCCAGGAAACAAACTTCAAGAAATTTAAAAGAACCGAAATCATACAGAATGTGTTCTCCAACCACAGCGCAATCAAACTGGAAATTAATAACAGAAAAGTAAGAGGGAAATCTCCAAACACTTGGAAACAAGCAACATTCCTCTAACTCATCCATGTGTCGGAGAGGAAGTCTCAAGGAAATCGGATTAAAAGAAAATGAAAATGCAATATATCAAAACTTGTGGGACACCACTTAAGAGCTGTGAGGAGAATTTACAGCACTAAGTACATGTGGTTCTCTGAGATCAAACAAACTGACAAGCCTCTAGCAAGAGTGACAAAGATAAAAGAGAAAAAAGACTAATTAGTTACCAATATCAGAAAGGTATTGGGGGTATCACTACAGACCCTGCAGATGTCAAAAGAATAATAAGGCAATAATAGGGACAACTTTAACACATAAACTTGACAATCTAAATTAAATGAACCAATTCCTAAGGGAGGAGGGGACTACCACAATGAACAGAGCATTCAAATAGTCTTATAACTATTTTAAAAATTGAATTTTTAGTTTCAAAATTCTCAAAAAAGAAATCTCTAAGCACAGATGGTTTCCCTGGAGAACGCTACCAAACATTTAAAGGAAAATTAGCACCACATATATACAATCTTTTCCAGAAAACAGAAGAGAAAGAAACACTTTCCAATTCATTTTATGATTTATCCCAATACCAAAACCAAAGATGATACAAAGAAAGAAAACTACAGACCAGGGGTCCTTCATGATATAGATGCAAAAATCCTCAACAAAATATTAACAAACAGATTTTAACAACATTTAAAAGGAATTATATACCATGACCAAGTGGGATTTATTCCAGGGATGCAAGCTGGTACAGTATCTGAAAATCAGTGAAACCACATGAAAATATCATTCAATGCATAAGAAGGATTTGACAATATTCAACATCCATCCATGATAGAAACTCTCAGAGAATTTCCTCAACTTGATATAGAGCAGCTACAAAAATCTTACAGTTAACACTTTCTCCTCAAGATGGGGAACACAGCAAGGATGTCTGCTCACCACTCGTACTCAACACAGTGTAAGAGGCAAGAAAATGCACACAGATTGGAAGGAAGAAATAAAGCTGTCCCCGTTTGCAGGTGACAGGGTTGTCTTCGTAGACAACGTCACAGGATTTAAGATAAACTGTATTTCTGTGTACTAGCAATGACTAAAATTAAGAATACAATACCATCTACAATCACTCAAAAAAAACATACCGACATGTAAATCTAACAAAACACGCACAGGACTTACATGCTGAAAACTACAAATTGAAAGAAATCTAGGTCTAACTAAATGGAGAGACATACCATGTTCATGGATTGAAAGACTCAACACAGTAAAGATGTCAATTCTCCCCAAATTGATATACAGGTTTAACACAATTCCTTTCAAAATTCCAGCAAGATTTTTTTGTAACCATAGACAAGATTATTCTAAAATTTATATAGCAGGGCAACAAAACTAGAATAATTAAGACCATTTTGGAAAAGAATTACATGGGAGGAATCAGTCTACCTGATTTCAAGACTTACTATATAGTTACAGTAATCAAGACTGTAGGGGGGGACTTCCCTGGTGGTGCAGTGGTTAAGTGTCCGCCTGCCAATGCAGGGGACACGGGCTCGAGCCCTTGTCCAGGAAGATCCCACATGCTGTGGAGCAGCTAAGCCCATGCGCCACAACTACTGAGCTTATGCTCTAGAGCCTGCGAGCCACAACTACTGAGCCCGCGCGACTAGAGCCTGTGCTCCGCAACAAGAGAAGCCACAGCAATGAGAAGCCCGTGCACTGCAACGAAGAGTAACCCCCACTTGCCGCAACTAGAGAAAGCCTGTGCACAGCAACAAAGACCCAATACAGCCATAAATAAATAAATAAATAAGAAATGGTAATTAAAAAAAAAAAAAGACTATGGGGATAGACAGACGGCTAATGAACAGAATAGATAACCTTAAAACAGACCCACAAATATGCCTAACTGATGCTTTACAAAGATGCAGAGCAATCAGTGGAGGATTGCCTTTTCAGCAAGTGGCAGTGGAGCAACGGCACGTCCAGAGGCAAAAAAAGTGACCCTCAAACTAAACTTCATGCTGATACAAAAATTAACCCAGAATGGATCAGAACCTAAATGTACAACTTAAAACTAGAAGAAAGTATAGGAGAATATTTTGGGGATCTAGGACTATGCAAAGAATTCTTCCATAAGGAAAAACTGAAAAATTTGATGATTTTATCCAAATTTAAAACCTCTGCTTGGAACCCCCCCCCCCCGCAGTGCAATAATGTTAAAAAAAAAAAAAAATCTGGAACAAGACAAGGATGCCCACTCTCACCAATTCTATTCAACATAGTATTGGAAGTCCTAGCCACAGCAATCAGACAAGAAAAAGAAATGAAAGGCATCCAAATTGGAAGGAAAGAGGTAAAACTGTATGCAGATGACATGATACTATATATAGATAACCCTAAAGACTCCACACAAAAACTACTAGAACCGATCAACAAATTCAGCAAGGTAGCAGGATACAAGATTAACCTACAAAAGTCTTGCAATTCTTTACAGTGAAAGTGAAATATCAGAAAGGGAAAATAAAAAAACAATCCCTTTGAAAATCGCCTCAAAAAAATAATATACTTAAGAATAAACCTGAAAGACTTATATGCGGAGAACTATAAAACAGAGGAAACTGAAGATGACTCAAAGAAATGGAAAGATATCCCATGCTCTAGGATTGGAAGAATTAATATTGTTAAAATGGCCTTACTACCCAAAGCAATATACAGATTCAATGCAATCCCTAACAAATTACCCATGACATGACATTTTTCACAGAACTAGAACAAATAATCCTAAAATCTATATGGAACCATAAAAGACCCAGAATTGCCAAAGCAATCTTTAGGAAAAAGAACAAAGCTGGAGGCGTAACCCTCCCAGACTGCAGACAATACTACAAAGCTACAGTAAGGTGTTGGCACAAAAAACAGACATATGGATCAGTGGAACAGAATAGAGAGCCCCAAAATAAACCCATACACCTACAGTCAATTAATCTTCAACAAAAGAAGCAAGAATATACATCAGAGAAAAGACAGTCTCTTCAGCAAGTGGCATTGGAAAAGCTGGACGGCTGCATGTAAATCAATGAACTTAGAACACTCCCTCACACCATACACACACACACACACACACACAACTCAAAATGGCTTAAAGCCTTAAATATAAGACACGATACCATAAAACTCCTAAAAGAGGACGTAGGCAAAAAATTCTCTGACATAAATCATAGCAATATTTTCTTAGGTCAGTCTCCCAAAAAAAGGAAAAATAAGTAAATGGGACCTAATCAAATTTATAAGCTTTTGCACAGCAAAGGAAACCATTAAAAAAAATGAAAAGACAACCTACAGAATGGGAGAAAACATGTGCAAACAATGCGACCTACAGGGGATTAATTTCCAAAATACACAAACAGCTCATATAACTCAGTAACAAGAAAAACAATCAAAAAGTAGGCAGAAGACCTACATAGACATTTCTCCTAAGAAGATACACAGATGGCCAATAGGCACATGAAAAGAGGCTCAACATCACTAATTATGAGAGCAATGCAAATCAAAACTACCATGAGGTATCACCTCACACTGGTCAGAATGGCCATCGTTAAAAAGTCTACAAATAATAAATGCTGGAGAGGGTGTGGAGAGAAGGGAACCCTCCTGCACTGTTGGTGGGAATATAAATTGGTGCAACCACTGTGGAGAACAGTAGGGAAGTTTCTTAAAAAACTAAAAATAGAGTTGCCATACGACCCAGCAATCCCACTCCTGGGCAATATACCCAGACAAAACTATAATTCAGAAAGATACATGCACCCAATGTTCAGAGCAGCACTATTCCCAACAGCCAAGACATGGAAGCAACCTAAGTGTCCATCGACAGATGAATGGATAAAGAAGGTGTGGTACATATATACAATGGAATATTACTCAGCCATAAAAAAGAATGAAATAATTCTTCATTTGCAGCAACATGGATGGACCTAGAAATTATCACACTAAGTGAAGTAAGTCAGACAAAGACAAATACCATATGATAACACTTATATGTGGAATCTAAAATGTGATACAAATAAACTTATTTACAAAACAGAAATAGACTCACAGACATAGAAAACAAATTTATGGTTACCAAAGGAGAAAGTGGGTAGGGATGGATAAATTAGGAGTTCGGGATTAGCAGATACAAACTACTATATATAAAATAGATAAACAACAAGATTCTACTATATGGCACAGGGAACTATATTCAGTATCCTGTAATAAAGCATAATGAAAAAGAATACGAAAAAGAGTATTATAGTATCTTGTAATAAGCCATGATGGAAAATAATACATATACATATATATATATATCACTTTGCTGTACACCAGAAACTAACATATCATAAATCAACTATACTTCAATTAGAGAAAACTCACAGGAGAATATTGATAACATGAAAAGAATTTGCAGCATGTTAACTGAAGACACCAAACTGTAAAACCGAATGTATGCTCAGAACCCAGTTTTTAAAATAAATGACATACATACACATGTGCTGGAAAAAAAAGAGAAAACTGGCTAAAGTCATAGACACTTCTCACGAAAGAGGACACACAGATGACAAATTAGCACATGAAAGATGTCCACCACCTTTAGCCATCTAGGAAATGCAAATTACTACAAACAGATGCACTATAGACCTATCAGAATGGCTGAAACGAAAAACAACAACGCACCAAACGCTGGCAAGCGTAGGGGAGAAGGACCGCTTCCAGAAACAGAGACCCGGGCAGTTACCGACTGTCAGAGGGGCGGGAGAGAGGAGGTGGGGGGCTACGAAAGGGCAGCCCCAGGGGCTTCCTGCAAAGGGTCCACCGCGTCTCTCAGTATTATCTTTCTTAATACCAGCTGTAATAAGATATAACTCATACACTATAAAATTCACCCATTTCAAGGGTACTTCACTCCTTCCTATGGTCAAACAATACTCCATCATAGGGATGGACCACTTCTGTTTATCCATCCATTCTGTACTATTCACGGCAGCACGTGAATCTATAATCATCTCAAAATACAAAGTTAAAAAAAAAAAAGCAAGGGAAGAGATATGGGAACATATGTGTATGTATGACTGATTCACTTGGTTATAAAGCAGAAACTAACACACCACTGTAAAGCAATTATACCCCAATAAAGATGTTAAAAAAAAAAAAGCAACTGTGTTGTATATCAACCTAAAATTCCCGAAATCCTCATTTACTTTAACACCCTACACTAATATTAATTTAATTAACTACCAATGTTCAGATAGATGGATGATTTGTAAGGATAGGATCCAAACACTGGTCGGTAAGCCAAGCTTTAACACACACACCCTGCTTCCCACGCGTGTTCGTCAGATTCCATGTCCACGTTCCCGGCCACTTTAACAAGGTGTGAGAGGCACGTGTGTGTGTTGGGGGGATGCTGACAGGTGTGCTCTGGGTTCGCCTGATGTGCTAAGACGTTTACGTAAGACAAGCAGGTCCCTATCGTGTCCCTCCTATCACCTGCAGCCCTCCTGATCAGGGAGAAGTTAGTTACGGGAGTTAAAAGGCGCAACTAATAAAATGGGGCTACTAGCAGCGCGGCTCACATCCAAGCACACCGAAGGGTGTGTTTCCTTATCACGGGAAAAGAGGCATTCTGCCCTAAAGTGAAATGGTCTGGTTGCCCCAGCACGTGAAAGCGGATGGGGAAGATAAAACTAGGATGGACACAGGGAACGCTGTGGGAGGCGCATAGAGAGGAATCTTTATTTCCTTGGGTTTATAATACCTGGACATGACGAGTCTGAAAAGAAGCCGTGAAACGTTAAAATTTGGGCAAAATGTGCTTGGTTTTGATGGGCTTATTCATAAGACAATGTTTTTAAGGTGCCTATGGGTCCTTTACTGCCAAGCATTATATTTTGTAAAAGAAGAACCTGGTGTCGTGTGAAAACGGTGAGCGGTGCTGGTGTGTCGCGTCCGCATCGCCGTGGGATGAGGAGACCTGGGTGCTTCACCACCACCCGGACCGCGCATCCGATCGCCCCAGGGTAACTTTCAGTACTTTGCACTAGTCACATCCTTGGTATTTTTTTTTAATTAACATCCTTCTCTCCCCAAGCAGTTAAGGTTCCTTAGAAAGGTGTTACTGATCTCTAAGATTATTTTGTTAAATGTGTTGGGGAATGCTGGATTTGCTGTCCTGCAATTCTCAACTCCACGGGAAGAACTGCCCAGGAAGAGGCGTCAAGTCCAGAGCCAGCCTTCCCGGGCTCAGCTTGGCCCATCCAGTGCCGTCCGTGGGAACAGAATCCGCACGTGTTCCCTTCCAGGAGCTCCACGCTGGCCTCCACCCTCACCGTCCATTTATGCTCTTAACGCTGGGAAACAGCAAGCAAACCCTCATGCTACGGTTCTGCCTGATGCCCCTGCAGGATGTCCCTGCCTCCAGGCTGGCACTGCTCGCTGCCCTGTGAAAGAAGCCGACCCCATCTGGTCATCCACAGGCGGCTTCTGTTCCCCGGAAGCTGCAGGCCAGAAGGGGGCTGTCCACAAAGAGGGACGTACTTGCCCACGTGCGCATCTCCTGAGGAGGCGCCCCGCGTGGGCTCGCCCTCAGACGGCTCCTACCCGACTACGGCAGGGGGCCAGGTCTCCAGATGTCTTTAGGTCCACGAAGTGATGGGCTGCTGCCCAAGGTCCATGCTGACCGCAATGACCAAGACCTAACTGCGGGGCTGGTCTTGGAATATTGGGGAAGAAAACCCTCCTCTTCCATCCCAACGCAGCTCGAGCCCTCCAGGCAGCAGATTCACTTCTGCAAACTACACAAAACGTTCTGTACACTGTGTGCCTTCTCCCCAAGGCCTCAGAATTCAGAAACAAATACTTTTCCGGAGTCTCTTTCCCTTTCATGGCAATGTAGCCATCTGCAGCAGTTCCATGGGAATCTGGTCTCTTTTACTCCCTGACGGAGCTGGACAAGCTGATCCTGAAGCCGGGGCCACCGCTGGCAACACGCGTGGGCTCCCAGGCTCTGGGGGGAGACCGGTAAGAGCAAAAACCCACCTCTGCAGTGAGCGAGCTTCTTGAAGATGGACGTGAGCCTCCCTGTGAAATGCAGAGAAACTGACCAGCTCTAGCAGCTCCCCCGTGCCGCACAGCTCCGGTGCTGTCCTCCCCAGGGTGCCCTCTTCCCATGGCGTGTGATGAATCAGAACACAAAACCCGCTTCTAAAAACTGTACTTGGAAATTACAATCACAGAGGGATGCTGAATGATTATCAAAAACTTGGAAATATGGTAAAGGGTGACTGTGCCCTTTCCATGTCACAGGAGGGACTGGCCACCGAGGCCACCAGGACTGTTTCATTCTCCAGGGGACTGTAGGTACCTCTGTTTGGTTTGCTCTCTGGTATTGATTATGTCCCAGACGCTGTGACCTGCTAACTCTTAAACAAGGCTGTGCCCAGAAGAGATGCAAATGACGATTTCTGCCCAGGAGCAAAGAGCGTTGCCCAAGGGGGCCGGTGCTCCTGCCTGGGAGACACCCAGCAATTGTGTAACTAACTCAACAGTCTGAGTGCAACGTTCTTTCTTCAGTGGCTATACATACACTCAGTTCCTCAAATGCTCTTTGATCGAGCTTTCCTGCTCAGACCATGAAGTATTACTCAGCCTTAAAAAGGAAGGGAATTCTGACATGGGGTACGACAAGGATGACCTGGAGAACATCGTGTCCAGTGAAATACGCCGGTCTCCAGAAGACAAATCCTGTGGCATTCCACCCATGGGAGGACCTAGAGAAGTCAGCTTCATGGAGACAGTGGGGGCCAGGGGCTGGAGAAGAGGAGGGGCAGTGCGAGTTTTGTGGGGACAGAGCTTCAGTTTGAGAAGATGGGAAAATTCTGGAGACGGATGTGGTGACGGTTGCACAACGATATGAATGTACTTAATGCCACACTGAACTATACACTTAAAAATGGTTCAGATGGGGGCTTCCCTGGTGGTGCAGTGGTTAAGAGCCCGCCTGCCAATGCAGGGGACACGGGTTTGAGCCCTGGTCCGGGAAGATCCCACATGCTGCGGAGCAGCTAAGCCCGTGCACCACAACTACTGAGTCTGCACTCTAGAGCCCACGAGCCACAACTACTGAAGCCTGAGAGCCACAACTAGTGAAGCCCACACGCCTAGAGCCCGCGCTCCGCAACATGAGAAGCCACCGCAACGAGAAGCACGCGCACGGCGACGAAGCGTAGCCCCCGCTCGCTGCAACCGGAGAAAGCCCGGGCACAGCAACGAAGACCCAACGCAGCCAAAAATAAATTAAGAAAAAAAATACATCAAACTGTGCGCTTGAGATCTTTGCCCTTTTCTGTAGGCTACACGGCCAAGTGTGCTTAAGATATCCACTTACATGGTAATAAAAGGTAGGCGGAAGCAGTGTGAGAAATGAACAATGAATTTAAATATTAGTTTGTACTTCGTTACACAAAGGTGTGCTTTTTATTTTTTATTTATTTATTTTGTTGTTGTTGTTGTTGCGGTACGCGGGCCTCTCACTGCTGTGGCCTCTCCCGTTGCGGAGCACAGGCTCCGGACGCGCAGGCTCAGCAGCCATGGCTCATGGACCCAGCCGCTCCGCGGCATGTGGGATCTTCCCGGACCGGGGCACGAACCCGTGTCCCCTGCGTCGGCAGGCGGACTCTCAACCACTGCGCCACCAGGGGAGCCCTATTAATAGTTTTTTGATCATAAAATTTTCAGTGCTGCATATAAAAAAATCCATGCACAAGTTTTTAAAAATATAGTGTCGGGGGCATAGGGGGCAATGCCTACCCACAGACGCTGTGTCCGCAGGCCCAAGGCCCAGGCATGTGCCCCACCCTGTGGTGGGGCAGCCCGGGTCTCCCCAGGACCCTCACTCCACTAAGCTCTGAATCCAGAAAACCTCAGGTCCTTTGACCTCAGAATCCAGTTTCCTTGAGAAGAGCAGACATGTGTGTGGGGCGGGGCGGGGGAGGGGAGGCTCCCTAAATAATCCCAGGGCTGGTTTCAATGGCCTAAATTCCCACGTCCTGTGTCCTCTTTTAATTCAAGTTCAGAATAAATGCCATTACCCCATTTTACAGATTGGGAAACTGAGGCTCTGGGTGGGGCAGGAACTTGCTCACTGGCCTGAGAACTGGAGCCTGGGTCTTGAGAGTAGACATGAGACCTTTTCATCCACAGACAGGACTCAGGACAAAATGCTCCTGGGCCAAAAGCAGACACCAGAGAGAGGAGGACGAAGGCCCTGGGCGTTGGCCACAAGGACTGAGCAAAGCCCCGAGGAAAGAGCCACCACGGTGGGTGGGGTAGGTGGGGTCACGGGTCCTCAGGGCCACAGCACAGTCCCCTGCCTGGTTTCCTCTGCCTCATCCGGGGCCCCTGCGAGCGTCAGGGGAGCTGCAGGGGAGGCTGGGGGTGAGCGCTTGTGAGAACTGCCTGCCCGGGAGGCCTGGAGAGCCGGGTGCCACCCTCGCCAGCAGCAGGCACTGTCACTGCACACTGCAGCCGCTGCTGCACCCCTGCGATTCCCTAACGGTTCCCCTGGGAGCACCGAAGGTAAATATGTTAATTCGACTTCAATCATGGCTTTTTAAAACAAAGTGCACACTACACTAATTTAGGGCACAACCTGAAAACTACTCATGCATGTGTCTGAGCCTCCCGTCCCGGGCGAGGGGGACCCCGAACGTGAGGGGGCCAAGGGGGCAGGGGGCCAAGAGGGAGGCCCACCCGCCAGATCCCGAAAGGCGAGCCGCAGCGGGGGCCTGAGCCCGGTGGCATCAGCCGGGGTGCCGCCCCTCAGCTTCCAGGCAGAGGACGCTCCCTACCAGCAAGAGGCCCGACGGCCAGGGCCGGGCAGGTGGAGCAGGGTCTGCAGACCCCGGGCTGCCCAGGACCCCTGGGAGGGCCCAGCTCCCTGGTTCCTCAGCCCGTGACCACATCAAGGCACAGCCTGGAAGCGGGACCCCAGGCCCGCCCACCTCACCTCCGTTTCCAGCTTTGTGGGCTCTACAGCGGCCCGCAGGTCAGCCCACCGAGTGGGGTCTTAGACAGTGTTGTTAAGGTCACGGTCAGTGCAGAAGTGGCCCGGCCCAGACTGCACGGAATCAGCTGACAAAGGACACTGGTGCCCTTGCTCGTTGTAGTTTTCAGGGGGTGGCGCAGGTGGGGGGTCTCCTCTCCAAGCACCCGGGAGGGGGTGCCCTGCAATACCCCAAAGCAGAAAGGGCCCGGGGAGAGGACGCCAGCCAGACGCCTGAGCCAGGAGGCCTGTGGGCGGCACAGACTCTCCAGCATCCCCGGGGTCCGCCAAGCACCCTACGCACCTGGGGTGTCACATGTTTCCAGACGGTGCACTTTGGGGTGAGGGGGCTGGAAGGCAGTGAGAGAAACAGACCAGTTCCCAGCACTAGTGTTAAGATGACTTTAAGGATAAGTAACCACACCTGTGCTGTTCATCACCATGACGACAGCACTTCCGGGCCCTCCCGGCACCCGAGGTCCCACTGGTCCCTCTCCGTCACAAGCAGCTGTGACTGTGGCCCCAGGAAGGCCCCGTCTCCACGTGGGCCTGGGCAGGAGCCAGTGCCCTGCTTCTCCAGCTGCATGGGGGCAGCGGGGCCGGCCTGGGGGCCCGCAGCCCCTCCAGGAGGCACGGGGACGAAGGGAGGTGCTGGAAGAGGCTGACCTAGAAACACTGCAGCCCGGGGTCACGGGTCTCCAATAGTCTCGGGGAAAAGAAACAGTCTGTTCACACGTGTTCGTATGTTCTGGAACCAATGAGGGACACAGGAAAGAGTTCCCTAGAAGAGAGACCAAATCAAACTCAGAACTGGGATGGCCACCTCGGGACCCACCAGGCTCCCAGGCCGCTGGAAACCCAGAGGGAAGGGTGGCCGGGGGGGACGCAGGCCGGCCAGCTCCCAAGGGACTACCTTGGCCCACCTTGTTAACCAACGCCCTGCAAGCATCACTCCCCTGGCCGCCCGGAGCAGCCGAGGCCAGGGCAACAGGCCAGCACCAGCCCTTCGTCCTGCCCAGGCCGGGCAAGTGCTCCCCCCGCTACAAGCCGTCGGGAAGGCGGTGCCGGGCACCCGCGTCCACCGCGGCTATAACAAATTCCCTCGTGAGGTTTCTTGGAAATCAGTGGCTGCAATGTAATCACAGCTGCCGGGACTCGGAATGAGCCCGCTCGGGGGCTCTGTGCAGTTAAAGTTATTACGAAAGCTCAGTTAAGAAACACTGAGGAAGGGCTTTCCTGGTGGCGCAGTGGTTGAGAATTTGCCTGCCAGTGCAGGGGACACGGGTTCGAGCCCTGGTCTGGGACGATCCCACATGCCGTGGAGCAACTAGGCCCGTGAGCCACAACTACTGTGCCTGCGCGTCTGGAGCCTATGTTTCCGCAACAAGAGAGGCCGCGATAGTGAGAGACCCACGCACTGCGATTTAGAGTGGTCCCCGCTTGCCACAACTAGAGAAAGCCCTCGCACAGAAACGAAGACCCAACACAGTCAAAAATAAATAAATAAACAATAAATAAATAAAATTAAAAAAAAAAAGAAACACTGAGAAAGAACTGAAACCTTCAGGAATACCCGAGAGCCAGGGGAGGGGCGACCCCTCACCCCCACCCCACCCAGGACGAGGACATGCTGCCCCTTCCTGCTGGTCCCTCGTGCGGCCATCCTCACCCAGGGTCAGTCTGTCCTGACCCAGCTCCATCCACCCGGATGCACCTGGCCCAGGTAGCCGCTGCCACCCGGGGTCTCCGGCTGTCTTTGCCCCACCACAGCCCACCAGGGCAGCACCCTGGAACCCCAAGAAACCCACAAGTGGGCACAGCTATCACCACCCCCGGCTCTGCTCTGTGACTCACCCCTCAGGCCCCTGTTTCCTCACATGACATGAGCGGGCACAAGACGCTCTCCGAGGACGCTCGGCCCTGGCGTGGCCTGACGGCAGCTCTGGGCCAGCTCACCATCGGGGCAAGACCGTGACCGCCTGGGATTCCCCGCAGAGGGCGGGGCCGGGGGGGTCTGATGAAAGGGAGCAGCCAGCGGGGCCATCCCAAGCCTCCCCCTTGTGGCCTTGTGCCCGTGGCTAGACCTGCCTTCTCCCCGGTGCCCGTGGGGTGCCCTCACCCAAAAGGCATGGGGCAGAGCCCTCGGAGTCACGCCGAGCGACACATAGAGGAGCCAAGCTGAGGCCTCGTGGGTGCTGCGGAGCAAGGCCCCCCAGGCAGTGCCTCCCCTTCTGGCACAAAACCCCACTCCCGGAGCCCCCGGTGGGAGGAAGGCCGGGCCCTGCCCACACGCCTAGAGACAGGCCAGCGGGTGGAGGGGTCCCGGACCGCTATGCCCAACACCCGTCAGCGGCCAGCCGGCCACCGCAGAGCCCTGGTCCCACCATCCTCGTGCAGGTGAGGCCGGCTCGCAGGCAGAGCGGTCCCACCGGCCACTCCCAACCTGCAGGTGTTTCCTCCTGTCCTTCTCCCCGCAAGGAAAAACAGACACGTTTTGCCAGAAGCAGCCGATCTTACCTTGCTAACTGTACCCTCACATACGGACCACTTCTGACCAGGGTTTCATGCCGACTGCCTCGACCCTGTCAAACCCTGGAGCCAGAGGGCTGATCCTGTGAGTTCTGAGGCTGCGAAACTCCTACCATCCCTAACTCCTACTCCATGAGACATGCACGCTGACATGAAAGTCATCAGACCAACCCCCCCCCACGCCCTCTTTCCGATGGAGAACTCCACGCGGGCAAACAGCCTTTCTGGCGCTGGGCTGGACACCTCACAACCCTCTGAGCTGCAGAAGTGGGGCCATCCCACCAGACAGGAGGGGCCTGGGCGCTCCAGCCATCCCCAAGAGAGCGGAGCCAGTGGCCAAACAGCCCGGCTGGGCGTTCTAGAGGACCTGCACAGGAGGTCAGAGGGCGGGGGGCCCAGCCTGAGATCAGGAGACACGGGGACAGTACGGCAGCTCCTTCCAAGACTGGGGAGGGGGCAGCAGCCATGGAGAAAAGGGAACAGGGGCAGGTAGACACTTTGGCCTTCACCCCTCCGCTGGGGTGAATAGGGTTCCCCAAATCCATGTCCACCTGGAACCTCAGAATGTGACCATAAGTAAACCAAGTTCTCTGCAGGAGCAATTAGTTAAGATGAGGTCTTAGAGGGTTTAGGGTGGGCCCTGAAGCCAACGACTGGTGTCCTAAGAAGAGGGAAACCTGGACACAGGAGAAGCCGTGCGGCCGGGGGCTGGGAGAGGCGGGAGGGAGCTCGGCCCTGCGATGCCTTGACGGGGGGCTCTGGCCTCGGAACGGGGGAGCGTACACCTCTGCTGGTTCAGTCGGCCCAGTTGGCAGGGCTGTGTCTCAGAGTCCTAGGAAACTCACAACCCCCGGCCCGCTGACGCCGACCTTGACCCGGGATCTGAGGGAACAGGGACCTGCTGGTTTCGGACAGACCTGATCAGACTCAGACAACACCTGCCAAGTACCAGGATGGCCCCGGTGCGGCCCCGGGTCGGGAGATGGAGGACACACGGGAAACGGTGCTAGGGAAGCCGCTTCTCCCCACCCCCGCTTCTCCCCAGGGCTCATCGTGGGCAGGAGGGGGCCAGGCCTGGGTACACCTCCTACTTCATCCTCGCAGAGCCCCACAGCCCAGAGGAAGAGTGGGCCGGGGGCCAGGGGCTGTGACAGCAGCAGCCCAGAGCCCAGCTCAGAGCTTCTCCATGGGGGACACTGGAGGGACGTGGCCACTGACAGCCAGGACGGGACCCGCCTTTCTGGGAGCAGCTGGTGCTGATGAGACCCGACCTCTCACCACTCAAGAGCCTCCCGTTCCAGGGCCAAACACCCAACTCCCCCCCCCCACAGGGTCCTGTGCAGCCCCCCGCTCACCCCTGCCCCGCACCCCGTATCCTGCCCTGCTCCCACCCCCCCCAACAGGGTCCTGTGCAGCCCCCCGCTCACCCCTGCCCCGCACCCCGTAACCTGCCCTGCTCCCCCCCCACAGGGTCCTGTGCAGCCCCCCGCTCACCCCTGCCCCGCACCCCGTATCCTGCCCTGCTCCCACCCCCCCCAACAGGGTCCTGTGCAGCCCCCCGCTCACCCCTGCCCCGCACCCCATATCCTGCCCTGCTCCCCCCCCACAGGGTCCTGTGCAGCCCCCCGCTCACCCCTGCCCCGCACCCCGTATCCTGCCCTGCTCCCACCCCCCCCAACAGGGTCCTGTGCAGCCCCCCGCTCACCCCTGCCCCGCACCCCGTATCCTGCCCTGCTCCCACCCCCCCCAACAGGGTCCTGTGCAGCCCCCCGCTCACCCCTGCCCCGCACCCCGCATCCTGCCCTGCTCCCACACACAACCCTGGCCGCGACCCCCATGCTGGGGTTGCTTTAGAAACACACACCAGACAAATTCCCCCAAGTGACTGGACAAAATCCCCACGGGCCACCGCCAGCCGGCAGGACAGGGGCACGGCCGCAGCGCCGCTGTCCGAGACGCGCCCAGACCGGGGGCCTTCTGCAAAACTGGCCCGGGCTCTGGGGGCAAGGTCACGAGAGCCAGGGAAAGACCTCAGATCCTGCAGCGGCTGAAGAAGCCTAAGAGACACAACGAGACTTGGATAGACACGAGCACACCCGTGTTCACACAGCGCCATTCACAACAGCCAACCGTGGAAACAGCCACGTGTCCTCGGACAGAGGAAGGATACACCCAACGGGGTCCATCCACGCGGTGGACTAAACTCAGCCTTAAAAAGGAAGGAGATCCTGACACAGGCCACAGCAGGGACGAGCCTCACAGACATCATGCTGACCAAAGGCCAGACACAGAGGACAAATCCTGTGTGATGCCACCCGTGTGCGGCCCTAGAGGAGTCAAACCCACAGAGACACACAGTGGACGGCGGGGCCCGGGGCTGGCGGGGGGGAGGGGAGCGAGTGTTTAATGGGGACAGAGTGTCAGTTTGGGAAGATGAAAGAGTCCTGGAGACGGATGTGGTGACGGTTGCACAACAATGTGAATGGACTCAATGCCCCTGAACTGTGTGCTGGAAAGTGGTTAAGATGGTAGGTTTTACGTGCAAGTAACTAGAATTTTTTTTAATTAAAATTTTAAAAGCAGACCTGACAGGTGCCTGGGACAGGAACTCCACAGTGACCCTCTGGCTGTACAGGGCCCAGGCATGGGAGCCATTGGGGCCGTTCGGTGACCGCTGGAGCTGCGGTGAGGCGGGCAGCGCGCAGCCCTCGTTTCAGTGGGTCACCCGGCAATAAGGGGCCACTACTCTCAAACGGTCTGGAAGAAGTTCTGTGTTCGGTACGCGCAGTTTCTCTGTAAGTTTAATATTGTGCATCTTTTAACCCTTTCCTCAGGCATCAGAACTAGCGTCCCCAGCTGCCAGCGCTGGGCAGAGGGTAGGGGCACCTCCACCACACTCAAGACCTGTGACGGTGACAGCGGGGCCAGGAGGCTGGAGGAAGCCACGTCACCGTGCCCCCACCCCGGAGAACGGGTGCCTAGTCCTGGGTAACACCCACCCCCTGGGGTCCACCCCAAGTCCTGGCCAGACGTCCTGAAAACCCTCAGAAACGAGTTTCTGAACGTGGCGGGGACCCCCCTTCTGAGCTTGAGCACTGAGCAGCAAATCACGTCGCCTGTCCTCCCAGGAGAGAAGCCCCATGATGCCAGGCAGCTGGGGGGGACAGAGGAGCCCCCCAAGCAGAGCTGGGGGCCAACTCCCGAGGAGGCCTGGTGGGGGGACTTCCCACTTTCCCTGGGTTACCGAGAATGTGAAGAAAGGCCCAGCGCAAAACTGCACGGCAGCCTCCCAGGCCCTCAGGCCCTCGCCGGCCGGGCGGTCACCTGCACTGGGGCCACACTGGGGCCGCTGGGCTGGCAGAGCCGCGCGGGAAGAGGAGTGAGGGGCACCTGAGGACCCAGCTCCTCCTCCAGGAGAGACCCCGAGGCCCATGCCATGAGCCCCCTGCCAACGTGCCCCCTCTCAGCCCCGCCACAGCTGCCTGAGGTCTCGGTCCGGGAATGGCAGGGCCCCCGAGGTCTAGAGGCACAACGCCCGGGTGCCCCGCCTCACCGCCTGGACGCCGTGGCCTCCTCCAGACCCGTCCTGGGCACCCACCTCCTCCCGAGGCATCTCCGCTCTTACTTTCTCTTTGCCTCCATTTCTTGGCCATTTCTTCTCACGCCATGCCCTTATTTTTCTTCTGCGGGACGGAAGAGACATGGGGAGGAAGGACTTGGAGGGCCGCGGTGGCCCCAGTCTGCGCTGCAGTTTGGGGTCCAGCCCTAACGACTCCGCTGAGACCCACCTCCCTCTCCTTTCCAGGCTGCTTCCCGGGACAAGGATGGGCCGCTAAACTGGGTTATGACAATTAACACAAATTCTGCCTCCTGTCCCCAAACTTATGTAACCGCAGACACTCTTGTCTCAGGAAAATCCTCCTCTGTCGGTGGCCCCATTTCCCGCCCTCGACCCCGGCTTAGCTCCTGAGCCAAAGGTCCTTCCAGAATTCCCAGCCTGCGCTGGCCCTTCATGCCCGCGGTCCAGGCGCTCGTCGGGGCAGTGGCGACTGTCCATACGTCTGGCTGTCCACCCCCCTGGGCAAGCACAGGGTGGAGCCAGACGGCCAGCAAGGCCGCCCCTACTTCTGAGACGGCCCCTCCCCTCCAGGCACTAAAGGGTTTCTGCGCCCACCTGGCCACACCGGGTTGACTAGGGTCCCCCCAGAATTCCTGCCCATCTGGAACCTCAGAATGTGACCTTATTTGCAAACAGGGTCTTTGCAGATGTAATTAGTTAATATCTTGAGATGGGAGTGATACGACTACAGGCCAAGGAACGTCCAGGATTGCCGGCACCGCCAGACGCTGGAAGAGGCCAGGATTCTCCCCTACAGCCTCCAGACCGAGCCAGCCCTGCCCACACGTTGATTCTGGACCTCTGGCCTCTAGACCGTGAGAGAGTAAATTTCTGTTGCTTTAAGCCCCCAGGTTTATGGTCATTTGTTACCCAACCCCAGGAAACTGATCTCACCCCCGCCCCTGTTACACGCCAGGGCGACTGCAAGGCTCACGCCCCTTCCAGCCTGTCCTCTCCACCGGCAAACAAACATCGCTGCCCTCCTGGAGCTGAAGGACCCCACGGGGAACCCCCAGAGCAGTGTTCACAAAATAGGGGGGATGCACCACCCTTGGTAAGGGAGGGAGCCACCTTCAGACTCGAGGAGGGGGCAGGTGTGAGCGGGCAGTCAGGGCCGCACGTCAATCCCACCACCACTTTCCCACGCGTCTGCCGGGCCCGACATCGCGGCAACACTCACTCAACAGGTAGCACAGGGACCAGTGGCGAGCCTGGGGGACGTGAGCCTCCAGCCCCTACCCTGCCCGGAAGCCTCCACTGGGTCCATCCTGCCCCACTGCTCCCCGTGTCCCCCCCCCCACCTCCTCCCAACGCAGACAAGGGGCGAGGGATGGTGTGGAGGAAGGGGACAGACTCGGCCCAGTGTCCTGAGACACGGCCAGGAACCGACGATGGCTGATGGGCCGGCCATGCAGGGGTGTGGCCCCGGAGGGACCCGCCCGTGCCGCACACCCCACGCACATCCCCATCCCGGCAGAAGGTTTCCCGGAGAAGCCAGCGGGCAATTTGCATAATATTCTTTGCAAGTTAGTATCAGCCTCTGATAATGATCTCGGCATAGCTGGAGCGCTGAGGCGGCTGTTACAACACTAAGTAATCATATTTTAAATTATGTTTCCCTTTACAGAAAGCTGTTGCAAAAACACACAGACATGAAATCTGTTACAGCCCCTGCCAAGCACCTGACCAGCTTCCCAGCGCCACGGCTGCCACTGCAGCACGGGGGCTGGCGAGACCTGGGCCGCCCGGGCCAGCCCCGCGTCCCACACTGCCCGGGCCTCACCCGGGCCAGGGGTGCGTCCCAGCAGGGGCACCGCCCAGATCTGAACCACCACGGGAAGGGTGAGTCCGTGCAGAGAAGTTAACGGAGCACCTAGGGCTTGCTCTCATCGGGGGTCCCAACTCCCCTGGGGGTAGGTCAGGGGGGCGCTCCCCATCCCCACAGCCCCCAGCCCCTGCCTCGGGCTGGAGACTCCAGTGCCCACGCCACCAGACTTCCAGGCGCGTGTCGTGTGGCGGACGCGGGATCCTGAAAACTCAAAACCATCGGCGCTTCCAGAACTTCCCTGTGGCAGCCCCTCACCCAGCAGCTGGACTCGGGGACCCAGCCCCGGAAGGCGAGCTCATCCTTGACCCCTGCACACCCACAGCCCGACTGCGGCCACGGCACACCCTCCCGCCACGGGTGAGCCGGTCCTGGCATGGACGCAGGTCTGAGCACACGGCCACACTCGGTCCCCCTGGGGGCGCCGCAGGAGCAGGGCCTGCGTGGACGGTCACCCACAGGGATGCAGAGAGGACCGAGGCCAGGACCCGGAGGAGACAGGGGGCCCAAGGCCGCCACCAAGGGGAGCCCCTTCTCTCCTTTTCTCTTCATGCAGGAGCGGGGCCCACCACTCAATCTCTATTTTCTTAAAAGCTTTCTTTTTTTTATTAAAAAAAAAAATCCAATTATAGCACAAATCTCTCAGCAGGGGTCAGTGTGGAATACGAATAACTAAAGTTAATGGACATGACACAGGCAAGATTAATGCCTAAAGGGTTTCAAAAGTTGTATGATGCAGATTTCATTAACATTTTAATTGTAATGTATCTTTTTAATCTTCTCTCACCCTAATGGCTTTACATGGCCAAAAAAACTGCTGACAACAACAAAAAGTATCAATATACAAAATTTCACAAAGGCGCTTAGCAGTGCAATGGAAACTAAATTAAAGGAGCAAAACTATGTTAACACTGTGATTTTTAACAGCACAAAAGTCAGAACGGAGCAGAGGCGGCTGCTTCTCCTTTCTTGGTGCAGAGACTGGGATGGGCGAGTTAGGAAGACAGGCAGATGCCCAGGGCTAGGGTGGGGACCCAGGACAACCCGGGGGCACAGGGAGCAGACTTCCTGCAAAGACCACCGGCAGCGCGGGAACGCCCGGCCCCTTCCCCACTAGCTGGACTCCAGGCAGTGTCCAGGAGGCAGAGGGAGGGAGGCCCTCTTCCAGAAAATGCCGCCCATCTCTGGGGATGGGGAGGGAACATCTACGGGTGTCACCATAATGAAGGGGGCATTTTGTGGGGCAAGGGCTGTGGGTGCAGACGAGCTGGCACCCCGCCCCCAGCCCACAGTGAGGGGCCCTCGGTGGCTACGGCCTCCAACTTTCAAAAATGGCGTCTCAAGACATACACTTGGCCCAGACTACCAAGTATCCAGGAGATTTTTATTTTCAATCAACAAACACTCCTGGAGCACCAAACCTGTGCCTGCTGCTATATCTGATGTTTCGCCCCAAATCGAGGACCTGGGGGCTGGGCCTGATGCTGGGCCTGGGGGCCAGCCAGCCCTGGGCCTGGGACACAGCCCCACAGCCGGCGGCCGGGCTCACTGCTCACCCCAGTGACTATATATGGGCACTTTCAGGCCCCTGCGGTCCCCGCCCCCGGCCCTGCTGCTTCCCAGGCACACAGGCAGACACGGGGCGGGGCCCAGGAGCTCCCGGCCCATCCATGGCCATGTGCCCTCCTGGATGCCAGGGCCCAGGGCCAAGAGGGAGGGGGAAGATTCCTTCAGAGAGACCCAGAGCCAGCCTCTCCTTTCCGTGGGACCAGAGACCAACACCTCGGAGAAAAGTATGCCTCCATCCGCCCTGGAGACCGAGAAGCAGCCTCCCCTTAAAGGGGCATGAACCCCTCACTGGCTCTGGTCCACCTCCAGGGAGGGGGCACCTCCACAGGGCCCCCAGGCGGGGCCTGCTCACCTTGGGCCTCGCAGCAGTAGCATCACGACACACAGGCCAGGGTGGGGCTCAGAGGGGGTACGTTACCCACCCAAGGTCACAAAGCCTTGAGCTGGATGTGACCTGAGAGAGACCTCCGAGGTCCTGCTCCCAAGGGCCTCCTTGCCCGGACCCAGGTCCAGCCAGCGGAAGCTGGGGGCGGGGCAGGCCCCAGAGAGCCGGCGCCGCATCGGATTCCAGCTCCGTTTCTCCTGCTCAGACCGGCTCCCAGGCCCGGGCAGGGGTGAGCGGCCCCCACTGTCCATGTCCTCATGGGGGCTTTGCCACTCTGAGGATGCCAACCACAAAGGCAGCCACCAGGGAGCTCGGCTCCCAAGTTCACGTCCCAAACACCTCTGTGCCTGCCCCACCTGCTGAGACCCTCCCCCACAGGGCGCCTTCTTCCAAAACCTGAACTTTAAATGACAAAGGCCAGAGGCCAGGGCAGAGCAAGGCCAGCTCCCAGCGAGCAGGCAGCTGCAGGTGACAGACACAATGAGGGAGCCGGGGCCAGCCGGGAAGCATACTTTGCAAATGATCTCATCGAGAGCCAGGCCTGGTGAGAGCAAGGATTTGCTAAAAGAGAAACAGAGGTCGCCAGGATCCCTGGCTGCTCAGAGGCAGGGTGGGTGGCAGTGGCGCCTCGGGCCTCGGCCTCGCTAAGGGGACTGCTTCCCCCGGCCAGCGGGCTGGGTCCCTGGAGCCCAGGATGGCTGGGGGGGGGGGCTCGGGGGGGCGGGGGGGGGATGTAGCCTCCCAGGCACAACCTCGGTGGCTCAGGACACAAGGAAAGAGGGAACGAGGCTGCGGCGGGCAGGGGAGGACACACAGGCTTCACCCAGGGCCACGGCGTGAGGGGCTCGCTCTCATCTCTGAACTGGGGCGAGGACACCAATGAAGATGCTGGCTCTGGTCCTAAATTCCGGCCCCACCTGGAAGTACCCGAGGGCCAGACGGCTCACCTCGGGGAGGACCAAGGGGATGCCCGGGAAAGCGTGCTGAACGCAAATGAGGCGTTCGGAGAGGCCTGGGCAGGATCTAGAACGCGGACGGGCCGGGCAGCGCTCTCTGCAGACCCGGCAGGCGGGCAGGCAGGCAGTGAGAGGCCCTGAAGCCCCTCACCAGCCCCCAGTCGGACCCCAGCCCCAACCAGACTTTACAAGATCCTGAAGTGGGGCTGCCCACAGCCAGCAACAGCTCTGGGTCCAGCCAGGGACCGGCGGCCCCTGTCCCTGTGGAGGGAGACACCCCTCCAACTGTACCGAAGACATTGCTCCCCTTCAAAAGACCAGGCCTGAAGGCCAGGTTCCTTGGGCCGGGACACCCCTCGGGGACACCGGCCACGGGAAGGAGCCAGGCCCAGGCCAGCTAACACGATAGATCCTCAGCTGGAAGGCAGCTTGTCTTGTCCCAAGAACGCAGCCCGGGTCAAGTTCCCCAAGTGCGCCTGTTACACGGGGGTCTGCAGGCTCTTGGGAGAAACACGCTGGAGAATCAGGAGCGAAGGGCCGTGATCTGGGCCGCAGTTCCCGCTCAAACGGCTCAGCAGACGTTCCCCACCCTGCCCCCAGCCAGGGCAGCTCATCTCACCCCCCACACCCCAGCAGGACAACAGAACCCAGGGAGGGACCAGGTCGGAGAAGAGCCGGGCGAGACGGGACAGGGTCACCCGGAAGGGGGCAGATTGGCCATGGGCCGCAGGGACAAGACTTGCTTCCCCGGGGTGGAGGGAATGAGGCCTCAGCTGCCTGAGACTCCCAACCCTACAGATGGTGAGTGCAGTGGATGGTACCGGAAGGCCCAGGGCCTGGAGGGAGTCCGTGTCCGGTGCAGCCCATACCTGCCTCTGCATTCCTGGGAGCACAGACCTCAGAGGAAGAGGCGGGGGGTGGAGCCCTGGGAACATCCTTGAAAGGGTCAAAGCCACATTTCTTACTTTCTGTCCCAGGAGGGGTCCCAGGCCCACCCCAGCCCAGGCTGCAAGTCAAGCACGCTGAGCCCTAGAGGCAGAGGTGCCCGAGGAACGTAGGCTGTGAATGTCAGCTCAGCACTTACCATCAGCACCGTCTCTCTTGTATGAATAATGCATCTCACGTTTTCGTTGGAAAACAGAGAGAGGCTTTAAGGGTTCTGTTAAAAGTCACCCACGAGCCCACCTCCCAAAGACAGGCTCTCTTGACTGTCCCAGCACATCCAGGACAAAGAACCCAGACGCACTCCGGGCAGCCAGGGTGGCCTGGTGTCCCCGTGTCAGAAAATGCACAAGCTTTTTCTCCTGGTCCAAGATTCTGCAGGAGGCTCGGAACGGCTGCAGAGCAGAGGCCGGCCGAAGCCGGCTCCGACTCAGCGCGGTTTCAGACACCATGTCCGGCGCCCACCCCGCCTGGGTGTGACCACCGAGAACCGATCTCTGCCACTGAGAGGGGACGAGGGATATCCTGTTCTACTGCTGTGCCCCTTCCAGCCAGCTCACCGAAACAGCAGGGGGCCAACCACCCTGGGTCTCCCCCTCCCATCTCCTTCACTCAGGCTCCAGCCAAGGTACCAACAAACGGTGGCTTGTCCCACGGGAGAATGCCAGCGGCCTCCTGGGAGGGGTGGACACCACAGAGGGCCACGGGGAGAGGGGGAGGGGGATTGTTGGAAGGTGGAGGGCAGTGCCCGCTGCTTGACCCTTCACCTAACTCCTTGTTTCCTCATCTCTAAAATGGAGCCAACACTTGAAGATACCTCTCCTGGGCTCTGTGCGGGGCTTAGACGACACCCCGCACGGAGTGCTGAGAAGCACCTGCGCCGAGACCAGGAGAACCGCGTCCTTTGTCATCAGGGCAAACTGAGGGGGGCGAGGGGAGAGGGGTCTGGAGCTCAAGAGGGAAGCGGAGGGGAAGGTGGGGGGATGGGAAGGGGAGACCTGGAGAGAGACCCGGACCAGACCAGACGGGTACAGGGGTGTGCGTGCAGGGTGCTCAGAAGACCAGCTCTACCAGATGGCCAGCCCACGGAGGGTGCTCTCCCCCCGCCCAGCCCCCCACTACACAGGACAGGCTCAGCTAGAACAGACAGCCAGGGGACACATGGCTAGGTGCCCAACAGGTCCCTCCCTCGGACGGCCCAGGAGGGAGGGGCGTGTCCCCGGGGCCGTGTCCCCAGGCCGAGCCCGCGCGGGTTGCCCACCCCAGAGGGCTGGGCTCCGTCCGTCCGGTCGGGGGAGACCTAGTGTCCCGAGCGCCCCGAGAAACCCGGCAGGAGAGGAGACGCTCGGAGCCCGGGTCCCCGCTCGGCGGGGCGGGGCGCGGCCCGGCCCGGGCGAGCGCCTCCCCAGGCCCGGACGCCGCCGGCCAGCTCCGCGGGCGGCGCGCGGCGCGAACTTGGGCACTGCGGCAGGCGAGGGCGGGCGCGCCGCGGAGTTCGCGGGAAGTGCGGCGGTGGGACCCGCGGGCGGCGCGAAGTTGGGGTACCTGCGGGCGCCGGCCCGGTCCGGCCTGCAGTAGGAAGTGCTCCGGCGGCCCGGCGCTCCGGCTCACATGGACTTTCTCCGGCCGCGCCCAGCACCGGGCCGCACCGCGGCGGGCGGGGCGCGCGGGGGAGGCGCCGCGGGCCGTTTAAAGGGACAGCGCGCCGGCCGCGCGCGCGCACTCGCCGCCCTGGGGCGCGCCGCCCCGCCGCCAGGTGGGCGCCCTCGGAGGGGCAGGGGCGGGGGGATCCCCGGCCCTGAGGTCCGGGGTTGGTGGGGGTGGGGGGCGGCCGTTCCGCGCCCCCTCCGTGCGCCCCCTCCGCAAACTCCTGGCGTGCGACTCTGCGCCGGGCACTGAGCCGGGGCCGGACGCGGGAAGGGCAGGGGCGCCGACCCACACCCTCTCGAGGTGTGGAGCCCCCGGTCCTGGGGCGCCTCCTCCCCGCGGCGGCCGCGCTTGCACGGGGCAGGCTCCGGGATGCTGGGCCAAGTGGCGCCGCCGGCTGGAGCGGGTACGCGGCCTCGGCTGCACCGACGCCCCGGAGGCCGGAAAGCGGGGACGTGGGAGCGCCCTTGGGCGAAGCGCGCGTCGCCGGCGCCTCCTGCGCGGATCCCGGTAACTGCGAGCTGCGTAGACGCGGCGGGGTCTGCTTTCAGGCCCGGCGTGATCCGGCCGCGCTGGCCGCTAGTGACTGCCGCCACCCCCCCCCCGCGCCCCCCGCCCCCCGCCCCCCGTGGCTCCCGGTTTGCTCGAGGTCACCCTCCTGTGGACAGAGGTGAGGTTTTAAAACAAGTGCGCAGAGATAGAATCAGCCACAAACCGGAAAGGACCCACAGAAGGCCCCTCAGTCGCCCCACCCTAACCTGAGGCCTGGGGTCAGGACAGGCTGCAGTGGTCCTCCAAGACTAGAGACCTCCTGGCTCCCTCACCCCTACAGGGTCCTGGCAGGAAAATGGGGGTGGCACCAGGACAGTGGTCCTGAGCATAACGTCACCAGGAGGACGGGGTTGATGTGAAGAGCAAGATGCCCCCCACTCCCCCCCCCGCTGAGCACATTCTGGGCCCCTTGGGGGTCAGGGGCTAGGGCTAAAGCCCTGCAGGACAGTTGGCCAAGGTCACTCCTAGGACACTGCTCAGAAGCCTGGCCTAAGTACTTCTGTCCCCAGTCTCATGGTAGGTCCTTGACCTTGGTCGTGGACTGACCCCTGACCCGCAACGTGAGGGTCTGCACAGAAAGCTTCCACCCACCAGCTCACTCCTGCCTTGCCCTCTGGGCGATGGGTATGAACCCTCAAAGACTCCCTGGGCACACCCCCAGAACCCCACTTAGATCTAAGCTTGTCCCAGGTCCCACCCCCCCAGCGCAGCGCATGCCCCAGCCTGCAGGGCAGTCTGACTGTCCTGAGGGGCCTCTACCGGTTGCCGGCACAGTCCCGTGGATTGGCGTGTGGTCCCAGCCCAAGAGGTGCACGGAGAGAGTGACAGGTAACGCCACCTGCTCAGCTTGGGGACCAGCTGAGGCCCTGGGCCGGGAGGGAGGCCATGCGTTGGCCTAGGGCAGCTCAGCAGCCCCAAGGTTGCAGCTAGCTACTAAGTGTTATTTAGGATCTCGGGGCCCTGGGAAACCGGGGCTTCTGCCAACACCACCTGTGAGCAGAACACCTAGCTGCTTCCAGGCAAGGGGTCAGGACTCGAGAAGCCCTCCACGAGGCACCAAGGTCCTCCCCTGCCCAGGGCTGGGGTCACCGTGTGGATGGGGTCTAGAGGTGAGGATGGGCGGGGGTGCTGACTGTTGTACACACTCCCGGTGGGAACACACTCGCCGGGGGGGCTGGTCGCAAATCTACACGTTCCAGTTGTTTTCCTCTCTTGTATTTTCTTATTAAAGAGATTCTTCTTTGATGAGGGACCTTTGGAAAGTGTTAAGTTTTTAGAAGACAACAGATAACCAGAAACCCGTCCCAAGGATAAGGGGCTTCGGTGCAGTTTCCCTGTGCGTGTGTGCGCGTGTAAACCACACTTGCACACTTTCAACACTACCGCTGAATACCTACTAAAATCCAGGCCTGTGCTACACGTTCTGCGTGTTATCTCACTTAATTTTCACAACAGTTCTATAAAGCTGGTTCTCTATTCCTGTTTTACTTACGAGAAGAATGCAGCTTAGGAAGAAAATGCAGCTGGGCTGGGGGTCCCTCACGCCGGGCCCCCCAGCAGGCAGGGTGGGGCGCGGTCCTGCAAAGCCCCCTGCCTCCGCCTGTTGACCCTCAGGACTCTCAGACGGTACAGACGATTCGCCTGGGCCGGCTGGTGTACAGGCCTGGCAGCGGCCCCAGCCCCCTCTCGCGGGATCTGATTAGCACTGCAACCCCCCGAGATGCCGGCGAGGGTTTTCTCAGCTCGGGGAGGCCTGGCCTGGCCTCTGGCCCTGGGCTTTCGTGGCCTGCAGCTTGAGTTTCCCCCTTTTATCCAGAGAGCGTCAGGCTGGGGAAAGAGGGTAGGCACGAGAGGGAAATCTGCAAACAAACTGCTGAGCAGGGTGTCGGGGGCGGGGGCTCGGGGTGCACTTGGGAGAAGGGCTGGTCACCTGTCTGTCCTTCCCTGGACGGTGGAAGCGTTTGGTAGCCGGCCAGGTGCTGCTTCGGCAGTCCTGCAGGTGGCCGAGTGCTCAGCGGAGGCCTGTTGGAGCAGCGGCCGGATGGAGCCGGGCTCCTGGGGAGGAGGGACCTGAAGGGACGCCTTCCTCCTCCGGGCTCCCCGTGTCCACACCAGTCAGCTGAGACCGCTGCGCCATGCACCCAGGCTCCGCTCACTCTGCTCTTGTCCTGGGCTCCGTGTCGCACGGGGCGCCCACCCTGGGGGCTGTGGTCATGCAGGGATCCCTGAAATCGAATGCAGACGGGCGCGTCTGCCCCAGTTGGCCTCACCAGTTCTGGGAAGAGGCTGCTTCCTCCACCCAAGGCTCATCTCGAAGACGCATTAAGACCCATGAAACACACCCAGCCCAAGTCTCACTTAGCCAGGCGCTTCCCCGCTGTCCACTTGGGTGGCTGATAGATGTCTCAGTGTGACACGGCTGAACAGACGCTGACTGTGCCCCAAAACTGCCCCCCGACACGCCCTTTGCCTCAGCAAATGACAGCTCTTCCTTCCGGGAGCGCCATCCTTCAGCAGCTCAGGCCAACCTTGGATTCTCCTCACTTTTCTCACACCCCAGTCCTGACAGCTCTGCCTCAAGGCTGTGTCAGGGATCCTACCACCTCTTACTGCCCCCTGCTGCTACCTTCCTGCTCTGCCCCCCCACCCCGTTCTCATGTCACTGCAACAGCCCCATAACTGGCCTCCCCGTCTGCCCTCTCTTGCCCCTGCCTGTGTCTGTCACCACATGGCAGCACAGAGGTGCTTCTAAACATGTCAGATCATGACCTTCCCCTGCTCAGGTCCCTCGGTGGCCCCCATCTCACTTCTCACTCAGAACGCAAGTCCTTACAGTGGCCGGGACCTGGCTCCTCATGCTACACTCACCCCAGCTTGGTCGCTCTCCAGCTCTAGCCCCACTGGTTTCTGCATGGGTCCTCCACATGCTGGCATCCTTCTGCCCCAGGGCCTTTGCACCTGCTGTTCCCACTGCCTATACCTTCTTCCCCCAGTGTCTTTGAGGCTTACCCTATCACTTCTTTTGGGTCTCTGCCCAGATGTCCCTGGACCGTGGGCCTTCCTGACCCTCCCATATGAAAGAGCCAGTTGGGCCATCGCCAGTCGGCTCTCCCTGACCCAACCCTGATACTAATCCACTCTGACGTTCACAGCCCCCGTCTCCCCCTCGGGCACAGGCTCCCCGTCTCGTCCACTACCCCGGCCCTGGGGGGTACCACACACAGACAAGAGGCCCACGGACGTCTGCAGAGTGTGAGTGCCTGAGGGGTGCTGTGTGCTCACTGACGAGGGGCCGGGACCTCCCACCCACCTGCCTGAGTTCTGGGTGCCACTTTCCCATCCTCAGAGTGTCCACGGTGCCTGGTCGGCAGGAAGGCAAGGAGCAGGCGGGGAACCCCGGGGTCAGACCCTCGGCCAGGACTGCGGGGCTGAGAACAGACTCCAGCGTCAAAACCGGCAGAGCGAGAAAGCAGTGCTTCCCCACGAGGGTCCTGTCGGCTGCCCTGCGTGAGAGCCAGCAGCCCAGCGGAGACAGCGCCTTGGCCCAGGCGGCCCAGCGAGCAAAGGGAGGCTTGTCTGCCTCCTGGCTTGACCTTTGCCAGTGGGACACGGAAAAGCCTGGGGTGGCATGGCCAGCGTTTACGTCCTCAGGGGAAGCCTCTAGGTCTGGGGCAGAGGGGATACCTGACTCCAGGTCCAGTCCCTCCTTGGAAGCTGCCCCCAGGTGGGGGCTTCCCGGGCCTTCATCGGGAGGGGCTCGTGGGGGGTTTTCCTGCAAGCATCGGAGCATCTGTGTTCCCAGCAGGGGTACAGTCAGCGAAGACCCCCACCCCACACCAGGCGACTGTCAGGAAAGGGGTGAGGCTCCCTTTCCGGCTCCGAGAGGGGCCCTGGCCACCCCATGAGCGGCCGCACGCCAGCAGCCCACAAAGCGCCTCTTTGTTAGGACACCGCTCCGTGCCAACCAGGCCATCCACTCGCGGTTGGGCTTTGAGCAGGGCCCCCGCCCTCCCCTAGACCCGCAGAAGTCAGGCCCTCCAGTTTAGCTGCGTTTCTGCCCACCCCGTCCCCGGCTCGGGGTTCATCGAGGCCAACCCCTCTCTTAATACCAATCCTTGGGCCCACCTGAGGAGCCCCCCCAGGAAGTCTGCCAGGACCCCAAGGTGGTGACCACCCAGGCTTGGAGGGGAGCATGGGACTGCTCCCCATCACAGCCTCTCAGGGCGATGACAGCCCGGGACAGCGGGCACGGACCTCCCCGGCCACCCAGGGCCCAGGCTACCCACCGGCCAAAGCCCTGCACAGGCCGGTCAGGCTGGGCACCTCTCCGAGGAAGGCCCCAGCTGCCCTCCCGGGGAAACCATCTCTGCTTGGGTTCCTGGCGGAGCCTGGAGATCCCGTTTGCCCGCAGGGGCACATTGTGTGCGGATTCCAGCACAAGGGGCGGGACGCTGGGGAGGTGTTGGCTGGGGCATGCGAGTCTGAAGGGCTCCCCCGCCCCTGCAGATCCTCCGACAAAGTGGCTGGCAGCCTGGCCTCCTGGAGATAAGCCCCCCCGGCCCTTGGCCCCCCCTCCACTGCCACTGCTGTTTCTCTGGTAGCTATTCTGGAGAACCAGGGAGACCCCTGGGGAAGGGCCACCCCCCAGGTGTCCCTCCACTCCCCTCTGGGGCCGTGCTGGGCCGCGGGCACCTGTGGGCACTGTGGGCACTTTTTTTTTTTTTTCCCGGTACGCGGGCCTCTCACTGTCGTGGCCTCTCCCGTTGTGGAGCACAGGCTCCGGACGCGCAGACTCAGCGGCCATGGCTCACGGGCCCAGCCACTCCGCGGCACGTGGGATCCTCCCGGACCGGGGCACGAGCCCGCGTCCCCTGCATCGGCAGGCGGACTCTCAGCAACTGCGCCACCAGGGGAGCCCCTGTTGGCACTTTTCAGTGTCATTGCTGAGCTTGCTCTGAAGCCTGGTGTGGCCTGCAGTGCCCAGTGGCACCTGGCTCTGCCTGCCAGGTGCCCGTCATCCCCTGCAAAGCCTGCATTGGGGGGCATCCGCCTACATCAGAACTGGGACCAAGCTTGTCCTGCAGTGAATCTGGGAACAGACTCCCAGGGCTCCAGGCCCCCAGCCAGCCCATGTTCCCCTGTGGGTGGCAACTGGACCCCATGGAGGGGATGTGGTTCTTAAACTTCTGTGCATCCGATGGAAAAGTCCGGTTGTACTGCAGACACGGGAGCTGGGGACTAGGGTGATGCCCAAGGACAAAGTGTGGGGGTGAGTGGGGGTAGATATAGTGGAGAGAAAGGCTGGCGAGACCCCACTTTGTGTCTCTTCTGTGATCAGTGGCGTCCCACCAGGCCACTCCGCAGCCTTGGTCCTCCTCCTACCCACGCACACTGCCTTCGCAGGACCCAGGCTGCCTGACTGTGCAGGCTGCTCCCCCTGTGCCTGCGGCCGCAGGGCCTTTGCACCTGCAGCTCCCCTGCCTGGGACACCTCCTCTCCAGCGTTGGCAAGGGAACTCCGGCTGGTTCATCCTTCAGGCCCGGGTAATTCACCTGGGCCCTCGGGGAAGCCATCCCGACCCCCCAGCTGGCTCTCACAGTTCTGGGCCCCCTCCTCGCGGCTGAACTGCTACGCTTGTGAGCAGATGGTTTAATCAGGAAGAAGAGACAGGACTTGCTCAGAGGGAGGCTCCGGCAGCCTGGGTGGGCTGCAGGCGAGCGAGCAGGTACCTGTCTCCAGACATCAGGTCCTCCTGGAAGTCCTGCTCTGTGTCAGCCCTGGGACCCTGGAGAACGTGATGGGCCAGGGCTGCTCCCCTGGGGCTGCTGTCCTAGTCAGGGAGACAGACAGCTAAAAACCCCCAAAATATCACGGACTGAAAAGTGCCGTGCACACAGTGAGATACTACTTCATCCATTAGGATGGCTAGAAAAAACCCAAAAAGCAAAAAACCCAGAAGATAACCAGCGCTGGGGAGGATATGTCGGGAGACGAGGGTGCAACGCTGGTGGAAACTTAAGCGGTGCCGCTGCCGTGGAGAACCGTGGGCCGTTCTTCAAAAAATTAAACGTGGAGCTACCGTATGATCTGGCAACCCCCCTCCTGCGTGTGCACCCTGAAGAATTAAAAGCAGGGTCTACGAGAGACGTGTGCACCTGTTCACAACAGCCAAAATGTGAAAACAGCCTGGGTGTCCACAAAGGGATGAACAAAATGTAGTATATATGGTACTTTTGATGGAATATTGCTCAGCCTTAAAAAGGGGTGGAAATTCTGTACAGGCTGCAGCACGGATGAGCCTTGAGGACATTGTGCCGAGTGAAATGAGCCCAACGCAGCAGGCCAGGTCCTGTAGGATCCACTCACAGGAAGCCCTAGGGGAGTCACATCCACAGAGACAGAAAGGAGGGGGCGGGGCCAGGGCTGGGGGTGGGGGTGGGGCGATGGGGAGTGAGTGCCCAGGGGGGACAGAGTGTCAGTTTGGGAAGACGGGAAAGTCCTGGAGACGGATGTGGGGGTGGTTACACGACAATGTGAATGTGCTCGATGCCCCTGAACTGTATTCTTAAGAGTGATCAAGACGGTGGATTTTATGTTATGCATATCTTCCACAAGAAAAAAACAAAGGGCCGTGCGGGGCACTGAGAGGAGGAGGCTGTTGGCTGAGGAGACCTGGGGGCTGGGGGGGCAGGTGGGCAGGGCCGAGGGAGCAGGGATCCAGGTACCACCAGGAACAGGATCCGAGGGGGCGGGGCCAGGCGGCGAGGGGCGGGGCCAGGACTCTGCCTTGTTCTGACCCGCCTGCAGATGAAGAGGTCTCCTGGCCGCTGGGCAAAGGAGAACGTTCTGCTAGACCCGCTGGGGCCTCTCGGGGTCCAGGGAGGGCTGAGGGGCATGGACTGGATCTGGAGGGGGAGCCAGAAGGACCGAGGGATCGGGGGTGCAGCGCTCAGACTGTTGCTGGGAAGGTGGCCCATGATGGCCATTTCCCCAGATGGGGAGGTGGGAGAACAGTTTGGGGAATCAAGCCCCCCGTGGAAATGACGAGTAGCAGTTGTTGCTCCTGTGTCGAGGCCCTGGGGAGTCAGACCAGGCTCAGCTGGGGGTCAAAGGCTCGGGGACGGAGGCCCCGCTGTCACCAGTGGTCACATGATCTGCCCTGACCTCTCGGCATCTGGCCACACGGCTGACCCTCCCTCCTCCTCCAAACACCTTCTAGTGGCTTCCTGAGCCACGGCTGCTGTCCTGGATCCCCTACGCGCTGTGCTTCCCCTCTGCCCTCCACCCCAGGCCCCGATACACAAATCACAGAGTGCAGGGCCCCAGGTGACAGGTGTGCGTGTTAGGGTCTGAGGTGCGCTTGTCCACGCTGGGGTCTGTGGGGAGCGTCCTGGGGCCGGCCTGGCCTGCCCTCCCTGCTGCAGGACCCGAGCCCTTGCCTGGGACTCACGGGCCCTGCCAGCTGTGCGCCCAGGGTACGCGGGGGATGGCTGGGAGGCTGGGCCGGGGAGATGCTCTGGCAGCTCAGACCCCAGGCAGACACACAGAGTTTGGTGTCTGCACTTGAGACAGCAGCTCACGCCCCGGGGCTTCCACCTGAGGCCGGCCCAGAGTGCTGGCCCCAGGATTTGGATCCCGGTCTGGTCCTGTGAGGAAAACCAAGTGCTTGGGCTCTGAGGCACATGCGACTAAAAATCATTCCTTCTCCGGGGTGATGGGGTCCACACAGGGAACTGAGGGGAGGCCCACAGGGCGTGGCCATCAGCAGAGCCTTCCCCGAAGGGCAGGGGCCGGACTCGCCCCCAGGTGCCCAGGGTCAGCTCTCACCCGGCCCGCTCCCCAAGGTGGTACTCAAGGGGCTGAATGCTGCCCCGGGCCCTGTGAATCGGAGCCTCCGCGGGGGGAGGAGGTGACATGTCCAGTTGACCCCGTTGGCCTCTGACCCTGCTGGACCATCATTCCCGTGCCCCTGGCTATACATGGGCCTGGCACCTCCTGGGCCTCTCCAAGGGCAGCCTCACCTGCTCCATAGGGGGTCATGAGGTTTGGGTAACAAAGTCCACGTGGCCATCTCTGGCCCTGGGAATCTTCCCCCAAAGCAGCGGCTTCACTGAACTCCTAACACCTCACCGTGGGCTGGGGTCATCCCTCGCCCTGGGCTGGGGGGGTCCCCATGGAGCCCTGCACTTCTGGGAATCAAGTGCCCAGCAGCAGTGCCCCCGTGATGGCCGAGTCACTCTCTGAGCCCCCTCCAGCTCTGTCTGCTCCTGGGCCCACCAGAGGCATGGCCTGACCCTGGGAGAGGGGCGTGGAGGGGCGGTGCTGCCCAAGCTGGCTCTGGGCCTCTGGGGATGGTGTGGGGCCTGGCCAAGGCCCGGTGGGCAGTGGGGAGCCCGAGGGACACCCCAGCGCGGCTCCGCCCCTCCTGCCGCGCCTGCAGGGACGAGCTGAGGCCTCCTGCCTGTTTCCCAGGTCCCACGGAGGGGCCGGGACCCACTCTCTGCTTAGGGGGTAGGCACAGAGAAGGGACGCACAGGGTCCTCTGCTCTCCAAGCCCGACCCAAGTGAGACCCTCCCACGCAGATCCTCAGGGAATCAGGGCAGAGAGGGGAGCCATGGCCCAACGCCCACAGCAGGTCACTGACAAGCGTGGCCCTGAGCCGGCAGGCAGGAGGATGGATGGAGGTGAGGTCCCTGCACTTTGAGGCACTGACTGTCTGTACCTGGGGCGCTTGGGATGGCAGGGATGACCGAATCCAGCTCTGCCCTTCAGTTTCACGGCCCCAGTCCCTGCTGGCCATTGCCATCCCCGTGTCATCTTTCTTTTACCCTGGGAAGTTCCGGGCAAGGACCCGGCAGCTCAGATCCGGGGTGCCAGAGCAGGGCGTCCAGCCTGGGGGAGGGGCGGGTAGGTCTTTTAGTCACTAGATATGGCCTTAGCTCAGGCCTGGGCTTTGTGCTAACAGCCAAGTCCCCATCTGTCCCTGGTCCCATCGCCGCCGGAGCCCGAGCCTCACCAGGGAGCTCCCGCCTCACGGCCGTGGATCTGCCAGTGTCCAGGGAACGAAGCCCTATGGGCACTTCTGTGCAGGAAAAGCCGATCCCGGGAACTAGGTGCCTACAGAACCACAGGAAGGGGGGGCTTCCCTGGTGGTGCAGTGGTTGAGAATCTGCCTGCCAACGCAGGGCACACGGGCTCGAGCCCTGGTGCAGGGAGATCCCACATGCCGCGGAGCAACTAAGCCCGTGCGCCACAACTACTGAGCCTGCGCTCTAGAGCCCGCGTGCCACAACTACTGAAGGCCGTGCGCCTAGAGCCCTAGAGAAAGCCCACTCGCGGCAACGAAGACCCAACGCAGCCAAAATTAAATAAATAAATAAATTTATTTAAAAAACCCATAAAACACAGGAAGGGCCAGGAGGGAGGAGCCAGGCTGAGTATTGGCCACAAAGAGCGAGGAGGCTGAGGGTGCAGAGCGTGGCCACCTCGCCCTGTGTCCACGGGGACCTGCCTGCTCCTCTCACCCCTGCCCAGACCTGAGCAAGCCACTGGGTCGGGGGTAGCCTGGCCCCAGGCAGGCTGCAGGGGTGCCGACACCTGGAGATGGTGCCTCTCTCCCTGACAGCCTGCCAAGCTCCCTCTTCTTTAGTCTCTACAGTGGGAGGGACCCCTGCCCCGGGCACTCTACTCACAGCTGAAGGACTGAGCAGGCACTGGGTTGAGTACCGTTTATCTATCACGTAATCCACCGCCCTTGCCCTTCCAAACCCCAGGCAGAGCGGCGTTCCTTTCCTTCTGTTAGTTCCCTTTACAGACCGGGCAGGAGTGCCCACCCCTTTCAGGTCCTACTTGTGGCTCCAGCACGGGTCTGTGATGGGGGTACAGACTGGCTTCGGAGAACCGGGGATCCCTAAACACCCCTGGCAGGGACCCGGTGTCAGCACACAGACCCCGCTCCAGCCTGGAGGCTGAGTCAGGGCCCAGCGGGGTGGACAAAGCCAGCAGGTGTGAAGTCAAGCCTGCAGCTCAGGGCTGGGTCCCTGTTGGGGAGGGGATCCAGAGGCCCACCTCCTGCCCTCTTGCTGTCTTACAGATCAGCCCGCAGCAGCCGGGCCTGGCAGTTCCACTGAGGGTGGGGTCCCCATTTAGGGGCAGGAAGTTGCCAAAGGCTACGCTGGGGATTAAGCCTTGCTCACCTGGCCCCAGACTCCTCCCCGAAAGCCCTTCTCTGGGGTCAGCCTCTGCTTCCACTGGACTGTCTTCTCCAGCTGGGAGCCTTGTCCAAGAGCGCACCCACAGCTGGGGCGCAGGAGTCCGGGACTGCTAGGGTGAGGCACCGCCTCCCAGACCCCGCGTGGCCTTGGGCTGGAGGTGCAGCTGGGGGTGGGGCACCTGTCTGCGCAAGTGCCTCTGGCCCCTTCCCCATCCCCTCCAGGCCTCAACCGGGCCTGCAGGGCAGGTGCACCAGCCAGAGTGAGGGGCCTGCGGTGCCCCGGGCCGGCTGAGGCTCCTGGGCAGGCGAGTGTGGGTCCTTCGCACAGAAGGAAACTGGGTGAGTATTCTGGTTTCTCGTTAGAAGCTGCAAACCCGTGGCTCTCTCTGCACGTGAATTAGGGCAGCACCGTTTTGGTTTCTGGATGCCTCCCCTCGGTTTAAATTGGACGCTCCAATCTTCTTCCTCTTTTGTCCTAAATTTCCCTCTAACATTTAGTGCAGCTGTTAAGCAGCTGCTGGCTGCTCCTGCTCCCGAGAAGGCTGAGGGCCAGGCGGCTGCGGTGACTCACCTCCTCCCAGGAAGGACAGCAGGGTCTGGCGCGGAGTCATGCCAGGGTGGGCACGGCAGCTTGGGGGGCAGTCAGTGCCTCCACAGGATGCAGGTGAGAGCTGGGCACAAGCTCCCCGGGGAGGAGGAGGACAGGATGCAGACAGGACTTGGGAAAGGCTTCAGCCGCTGCAGCTAGAGACACCCAGGTGAGACAAGCAGAAGGACTTCCGGGGGCCAGGTCCTAAACAGTGGGGCCGCCTTTCCAGGAGTAACTCAGCAAAATGCAAGCACCCATGCCCGTGGGCACTTCTGGAGGGAGACATCCCGCCCCTGAGACCCAGCTTACAGAGGCCTTGAGTGACCCCGGACACCGTCGTTGAGAAGGTAGAGGGCCTACTGAGTGCGATCCCTGGGGATGCAGGGGCACCTATGGTCTCAGTGTGTGTGTCCCCCAGGTTCATATGTTAAACCCTAGACCCCAGGTGGTGGTATTAGGAGGTGAGCCCTTGGGGAGATGACTAGGTCATGAGGGTTCCACCCTCAAGAATGGGATTAGTGTGGTGACCTCATAAAAGAGGCCTCGGGCGTCCCTGGTGGCGCAGTGGTTGGGAGTCCGCCTGCCGATGCGGGGAACACGGGTTCGTGCCCCGGTCCGGGAAGATCCCACGTGCCACGGAGCGGCTGGGCCCGTGAGCCATGGCCGCTGGGCCTGCGCGTCCGGAGCCTGTGCTCCGCAACGGGAGAGGCCACAGCAGTGAGAGGCCCGCGTACCGCAAAAAAAAAAGAGGCCTCAGAGACTCTCGCCCCCTCCACCACGTGAGGGCTCAGAGAAGACGGCGTCTGTGATCTGGGAAGCCGTCCTCATCAGCCATCGACTCTGCCCACTCCAGGACCTTGGACTTCCACCCCCACAAGTGTGAGGACAGATGTTTGCTGTTTGCGAGCCACCAGGTCTGCGATACTCTGTCCTGAAAGGGCCGAGACGGGACAACTCCACTCGCTCACCGCTCATGCCTCCGACCACTGCGTGCAGAGTGCCAGGTCCCCTCGAGAAGGGCTTTCTACAGGCTGTCCCCTTGGGACGCGTCTCTGAGGTCAAGACCAGGGCCATCCAATCTGCACCCCCCAGCAGGGCCTGCAGCCCCCGCCCCGGGAGGAAATGCTGGCCTTGGGCGGTACTCCCCAGAGCCCTCTCCCCGCCCCACTGGGAAGAGCCGTGTCCAGCAGCCCCGTCCACTCGGGCTGTGAGTCCAGACTCCCCTTATCTCACAGGAGGAGCTGGTGGTGGAGAGAAGCAATCCCTCCCTCCCCAGGGGCAGGGCGCAAGGCCCTTCCCCACGTGAGTGGGCTCCGACAACAGTGACCAGCTGACCCCAAGCAGGAAAGGCAAACGGAGCCAGGACACCAGCCTCCCAGCTGAGTACAGCCCACTGTCTTCCAGGCAGGAGCACGTGGATAATGGCCATCAGGGGCCTCCCATTTCCGGGGGCCCGAGCCCCCCAGCGCTCTCCAAGAGCACCTAGAGGGAGCCCTGGGCACAAAGGGCGGCAGGGCCGGGACCCATCCAACTGCCCTGCTCAGAGCCTGGGTGAACAGGGTAGGGCCTGAAACTGAGGACACACACAGGCACGTACACGTGTACATACGCACACAACGGCACGTACACGTGTACATACGTACACACAGGCACGTGCACGTGTACATACGCACACACAGGCACATACACGTGTACATACGCACACACGGGCACGTACACGTGTACATACGCACACACAGGACTTGGGACGCACCGGCCAGCCGCATGGCAAGAGGAGGGGGGTGGGTCAAAAATGGCGGCAGCCGCTCCGCAGTGCGCCTCGGTGGCCCGTCTGCTCGGGACACGGGTGGGTATGGAGCGCGGGCTGAGTCAGCCCAGGCCGTGGATTAGGAAGATAGTCGTCTTCACGGGGCACTTTTAGGCATTGAGGGAGCTGGGGAAACAGGGTCATCGCAGTACAATTTGAAAAACATACAAATAATTCGTGCTACCATTATGTCACCATGCTGTGGTAAACGACGAATTCCCACTTAAAAGCCAGATTTCTATCATCGAAGGGCTGCCCACAGCCACAGGCGGCAGAAGCCCTCTCGGTTCTGCAAAGCAAACTCCACAGGTGGGCATCCGGGCAGCAGCCCAGGCCTGGAGGAGCCAGAGCTGAGCGGTGGGGCCAGGGGGGCCCCCGGGCTCATGGGACAGAAGGGACAGGGGTGCTCCGGGCCGGAGCGAGGCCCAGCGCCGCCAGCCAAGGTGGCAGCACGGTGGGGGGAGGGGAGAGGGCGCAGGCACACACCGGAAGTAACTGGAAACCCGTTCTCTGGTCAGGTGAATCCCTTCACAAGAGCAGCCGGTGGTCAGAGTGGGCAGCAACATTCCTACCAGCGGGGCCCAGGTTGTATGTGGGAGCTCCCCGCACACCTGGCTGTGCCCGACCCTGGGCCAGACCGTCCGCCTCGCCATCTCGGCCTTGGCCAGCCGGTGCCTGGCTCCTGACCCCAGTGAGGGCAGGAAGGTGGCCTCCACTGCAGGACGGCCGGCTCCTTCCGCACGCACAGGAAGGAAGGGCCCACAGCCCTGCCCAGCCTCCGGGGCCCTCAGCTCGGGGACGGGCCTGCTCCCGGGGCCACCTAGTCTGCACTGATTCTGTGTGAACATCCATGCAGCGTGCCAGCCGGGACTGGTCGTTGGTGTCTAGGGAAGCAGAATGGAGCACTGTCCTGGTCCCCTCGGGTAACGAACAAGGGTCAGACACTTGCTTTGGACTCCGGGGCTTTTGTCTGAAGAAGACACTCTCTAACCAACCACGGATTCACCGCAGGGGTGAACTGCGGTGTCCAGAGGGACAAGCTGGCGGGGGGCGGGGCGGGGGGTGGGCGCGGCTGCCCCAGGCCCCACCCACTCTGACCACACGGCCCTCCAGCCCGCACGTCCCCCACTTCCCGGGATGCTCGCCCCACTTCCATGGCCCTCCCTGTACCGGGGATGCTGAGGAAGGTCCTGCATCTTACGGGACCCACAGAGCTGGCACCTGCCTGCCCTGGGCTCAGGGCCTGCCCCAGCGTCCACCTGGGCCGCCTGTCATTCGGGGCCCTTGGGGGTCCTGGCTTATGCCCGGCCCCCTCTGGCCCAGGCTGCTCCCATCAGCTGGCCAGTCTGCACGGGTGGCAGTACCCGCCCTTTTCAGCCTGTGCCTGCCCCGGGGCTCCGGGTCACCTGGGTCAGGGTGGCAGGTGACCACTGTTGGACCAGCCAGAGGTGGGGGAACTCTGCCCGCCCTGGGCTCCTGGGAGCCTGCACGTGGCCAGGTTGGCATACTTGCCGTCTCTTAGGAGGACGAGCTGACTTCCTGGCTGTGGTGGCCATGCCCTAGCACCCTCCCGTGAGCCTCTTCTGCATCGGACCGTGGATGTGCCTGTACGGGGGCGCCTGGCACACCGCCCGCCCGCCCGCGCAGGCCCTCCCGGCATCAGTCTGCCACCCCCACCCCCGCCCCGGGTGCAGTGCGGGCCACACAGCGAGAGCCACAGCAACCCTGCCTGAGGCCCCGGGTGACACAGCTGCCAGCCTGCCTGGGCATGTTGCCCGGCGGCGGCTGGGGGAGGGGCGGGCCCACGAGCACTGAATCAGCTGCTCCCGCGTGGCCCTGTCCCCTCCAGGGCAAGGATGCTGGTGAGGCGGGGGGAGGGGATGGGGGGTGGGCCCTCCATCTTTGGGGAGCTGTCAGGCTGCCGGGGATTTTCTGGAAAGCCGCCCCTGCAGGAGCCAGGCCTCCTGGGGGATGAGAGGAAGGACCTTCCTGGAAGAGGGCCTTTTCCAAACAACACCAAAAAGGGAGAAGGGAGAGGACCGGCCTGTGCCGAGGGAAGGAAGCGCTGAGTCAGCAGCAAGCCCTGCCATCCTCCCTCCTCCAATCAGGCGCTGGAGCAGACAGGGACCTCTCAAGGTCAGGGAACATCAATGTCCACAGGCGGGTCCCAGCGGACGGCCCTTCCTCCGCAGCGGCCCGGGGGTCAAGCTCTGGTCCGGAGGTGGGCTGTGCCCGCCCTGGCCGCCCTCGGCGGGGGTGCTGCGTCCCTCCCACTGGGCTGTGCTCCCAGGCAGGCAGGGCGGTGGTACCACCGGGGGACGAAGAGGGCATCTTCGAGGGCACCTCGTCCACCCCTGCCCGGGGCCTGGGCGGCACCTGGACTTTCTCAGAGAACCGTGTGGCTTCTAGAAATTCCTTCTTGCCATTGCCTCCCTCCCACTGTTGGCTCACCTCCCACCGGCAGCCCCTCCCACCCTCCGGGCCGGGGTCCCTCAGCACAGGGAGGGCCGGCCCCACGGGCGGGCCAACAAGAGGCCCCCACACCCGGTGCAAAGGAGGCCACCACGAGGCCCTGTTCTTTGTTGAAGGGAAGCCCCTCTCCCCTCCTCCCCGCCCCCACCCCACCGCTGCCGGCTTCTGCCCCAGCCTTGACCTCCTGCTGCCCGGGATGGCCGCCCCCAGATCTGACCGTCCTCTCCCCAGGCCGCCAGGCTCCCAGTGCCCCCTCCGACTCTCCCAGGCCTCGCCCCGTCCCCAGCTCTCGCTGGGGCACTGCTCGTCCCCTCCCCTGGCCAGCTCCCTTCTCTGTGGTCACACTGCCTGCCCGCCCTCCCCCACCCTCCCCGACTCCCAAAATCAAGGCCCGGTGTCACCACCACCGTCCAGGTGCTGTCTCCCCCCCAGCAGCGGCGCTGCTCCCGGGGTCCCCGGGCTGAGACCCCTCTCTGGACGGTGCCCGAACTGGTAACTAGGGCACAGTCTGGGCAGAATGCCCCTGCCTCCCTGCGGTGGCCGGCTCAGCGTGCGCTCTTTGAAAATGGTGACTGTCCCCCCAGGGGGACATGGGGTTCGTTCAGCCCGGAGGACGGGCTGGTGGCTCCCGCACCAGACGGTGCAGACAGCATCCCCACCACACACGAGTCCTGCTGGACAGCGCCGGTCTAGAGACCCACTGAAGAAAACGCTCCAACCTGCGCAAAACCAGGGGAGGCCAGGCCAGGAGGCCTGTGGACGCTGCAGAAGGTGGGCAAACCCGAGGCTCCAGCGCGGCGAGAGGACAGATCTGGGGCAGTGCTGCACACTGCCAGCCGCTCCCAGTGAAGCCAGCACGCCGGAGAGTGGTCTCCCGGCCGGGAAGCCGCATCCCCACCCGCTCCTCGGCCAGGCTTTGTGCAGCAAACTGCCCCTCCCAAGGGTCCTCTGCGACTGCTCGGGGGCCAACTGCCCCTCCCAAGGGTCCTCTGCCACTGCTCGGGGGGCCAACTGCCCCTCCCAAGGGTCCTCTGCGACTGCTCGGGGGGCCAAGGCTTTTGCGAGGACTTTACCAGCTCTGCCACCACAGGCTGAACCCCAAAAGGACTCGGACTGTTTTTTTCTGAAACGTCAAGTTCCACAAAATTCCAGAGATAGCAGCTACGCCGCTCTGTCGTGGACCCCCAGCTCTTCCGGGGCCACATTTCTGGCCACACTGGCTGCGTGGAAGGGCATCACCCTCATCATCACGTGGGAGGAAGTCTTTGCAAGGGAGAAACGTGAGCGTCCCCTGCACAGAAGCCAGGGAAGGCTTTCCACGATAGAGATACTAACTAATAACCTGTCACTCGTTTTCCAATTGGTTTTTGGTTACACAAGGATTCTTAACCCTGGTTTCCTTCCAGTTTTTCTCCTGTGGGTAAGCGTCTCCCCATCCGGCTGCCGTCCTGGCACTTGAGGGCGTCATCTGTCTGATAAGGACGATACACACTTGCCTGTTGGTTGAACTCAGCCCTCCTGGACCTCACCAGGCCCCCCGCTTGGCCAGCGCTGACAAATTCTCGCTGCCTCCCCAGCCAAATCCCCAGGACAGGCTCCAGCGGTGGGGCCCCTGGACTCATGGCAGGGTGGCCCTACAGCCCATCACACTCCTTCTCCAGCATGGCAGACGGCTGCTTTGCAAGGTTCGGATCTGACTCGTGAAGAACGGCATCTGTGGCATTTGGGGCTGCTTATATCCTTTAAAAAAGGTATAAACGTTTTGAGCTTCAAACAGTCACGCTGTCAATGTGTTAAAAAAATAAGTTTAATGCAGGTGGCTCACTTCATAAAGAATTTCACAGGCACTCAAGACACCAAGCAGCTTTGTGTCCACACCACCGTGACCCCCCTGCTGCCCCAGCCCCGTGGACACGTGCGCACCTCAGAGGGGGCCTCAGAGTAACGTGAGTCAACTAACACAGAACAAAGCTTTTAGGAAACAGCATGATTTGGTGCAAAACGTCCTCTGCAGCGCCGAGAAGTGGGGTCCGTGTGGGTCGGCTCCTTGCCTGCCGTCCAGGTAACCGGGAGAGACTCACCCCCCGATTCCCTCGGAGGAGCTGTCCACTGACCTCGAGTGGACAATCGTCCGACAGAAGCTGGCTACAAATTAAAGAGCACAGTTTACAGCCAAGTGTTTTTTGCCTCCTTTACCTGATTTGGCTTTTTTTTCCAGTGGCACACAACTGCCCCGACAGCTCCCCCTGGCCACTGGGGGACCCGGCCAGGCAGGGTTGAAGGGGCTACCGCCCATGCCTGCGGGTGTGGGGACAACTTGGGGTGAAGTAGCATCGGCCTCCGTCACCCTCAATATGGGGCCCTATGTCCCGCCTCTGGCTGTTGTCCCAGCTGAATTATTTAGTGCCCCTCGCCTGCCCACAAGGCCTGCGGCTACCCTGTCCCCATCTGATGGAGGCCACGGTGAGAGGTCTGGGCAAAACTGGCCCTCTGGTATGTTCTCTCTGCAACCGGAAGCACCCCTGGACCACTGGTTCTTTCCTGGCCCACATTCATTTTTGCTTTGTACTCCCAGCTGCTCTAACAACCGCCGAGGCAGGGACAAAGGGGCCGCCGAGCTCCTCACTCAGAGGTCCAGCCCTGGTGCAACCCTGATTCCAAGAGGTGTTTCTTCCAACAGACACGTCTCGAACCTGGACATTCCCTGAGGGGAAGAGACTGAAAGCCCCCTGAGGCCAGAAAGAGACTGAGTTGCCTCCCCAGAAATCCACACTTGAAGAGTGGAGCCCTGGACCCGGCACTCCCCTGGGCTGGCCCCTGATCTAGGCACTGACAGGCAAACCGAGGTGCCGCTGAAGCCCGGCCTGGGACTCAGGACCCCCACGCCTCTCAGGGTAACAAATGGAGGAGCGTCCGTGGGCTGAGTGAGGACTCGGTGGCCCAGGGCAGAGTGAAGAGCTTGGTGGCAGTGTGGTGCACCAGCTGGTGGAGACTGACGCTTCCCCAAGGCTAGGGCGGGGGGCCGGGCGTGCACAGGAGGGGGCTGTGCGGCCAGGAGGATCTCCCCTCCAGATCTGCACCTGGGTAGCACACCCCTCCCGGGGACCTCCAACACCACTGGTGACACCATTGCCCTGGAGAGGGGACAGGGACACAGGCTCTCCAAGTACAGACTGGACCCATACCCGTCCCCCCCCGCCCCCCCGCCCCGGGAATAGCTTGGAAAGTGCAGGCTGGAACCACAAGCAGGTGGCGCAGGGGACACCGCACCGAAACCACACACAGAAAGGGTCTGAGCAAAGGCCAGCAGGAGGGAGGGCGCCAGTGTACCCTTCACAGAAGTCTCAGCCCTTTCCTGAGCCAGAGACGCAGGCGCCGGGGCGGGGTGGGGGGGTTATGCCTCTGACGCAGGGCAGAAAGGGCCCCAACCTACCGCGTTGAGAAAAGCGCCCACTGCAGGTGCATCTACGGCCGGGTCACCGGAAACCGTCCCCGGAAGAGCCCGCGGCGCCCTCACATGTCCACGAAGACCATGAAGCACCAGCCCAGGCCCCCGACCAGCAGCATGGTCACGTGGATGCCGTAGACCAGCAGCTCGTTGAGGAGGCGGAAGTCCACGCGCCGACGGCCCAGCAGCAGCAGCAGCGCCGACAGCTTGAGCTGGAAGCGCAGCAGGACGCGCACGCCCAGGTACTGCAGGCAGAAGAGGGCGGCCAGCGCGCCCCACAGCGCGGCCGTGAAGAGGCTGCAGCTGAAGTAGAGCAGGAAGCGGATGAAGCCGTAGAGCCAGCGTGCCCGGACGTACACGTCGAAGTTGTTGTACTTGGTGCGGGCCGGGCGGGAGGCGCGTGCCGGGCCGCAGGCGGCGTGCAGGCAGGTGGTGTGCGGGCCCTGGAAGGAGCGCACCCGCCGGGGGATGGGCATGACCGGCATTGGGCCCAGGGCGGTAGTCAGCATAGGCGTCGTGGGTGCCTGGGCCTGGGAGGCCGAGGCTGAGTCCCGGGGGAGGCGTGGGCCTGCAGGGAGAGCGACACGGAGAGGAGCCAGGTCAGCCGGGACATCAGCCAGCGCGGGGCCGCAGGGAGACCGAGTCTGGGACTTGGGATCCGCTCACATCCCCCGGGGTTACTCTTTTCATAATTGCTACCGAGGACACTCCAAAGGGAGCCCCAATCACGTGGGAACCAAAATTCCACCAGCGACACCGGGAAGAAGGGTCAGGACAGTGGCCGCAGGCCCCCTGGCAGTCAATGCCAAGACCCACGAGGAAGGGCCGACAGAAACCCTGGCTAACCGCCCCCTCCCCCAGGCTCGGCGAGTCCCCTTCACTGGACTCACCGTCCGGCTTTGATCTGGGATGCCCATGCCTGCCTGCGCTTCTGTGGCTGCTTTATCCAGGGCGAATAAGTCCCCGAGTGGCAGCCACACAACAGGACAGGACGAGGGAGAGGGTGTCCACAGGGCAGACGGGGGCCGTTCTCTTCAGCAACTTGACAGGCCAAGTGCTGGGGACCAGGCAGCCGGCACTGGGCTCTGGGCTCCCCTGCGGGGCCTGAACCCTCGTGCTGTCGTTCACCAGGAGTGACCTTTGCCAGGTCACCTCACCCCCCGAGACCGTCCCTGCTCCGCACAACGGGGATGTCGAGCGCTGGGCTCGCAGCGGTGCTGTGGTTATAGGCAAATGGAACGTTTCCGGGCAAGTGCTGCCCGTGCCTGGCGGAGAGGATGGCGGCCCAGGGCCAGTGGTGTTGTCGCAGGGCACGGGCCCTGTGGCTTGGGCCGCCACAGGAGAGGAGAAACGGCAAGTGGTTCTCTAGTTCTGCCTGGCAAGTGTCATTTATAGCTCGCCTGAATCGTGGCTGGAAACACAGAACTGGGAGTTCGGGACGTGTAAAATCGGAGCAGCAAAGTTGGTTACAGGCTCCGGGGAGGCACTGCCGAGGGCATCTGCGTCCCATCGCATGGCTTGTAGCCTGAGGGCCTGCAGGGGGATTTCTGCTAGCTCCCTCTCCGGCCGCCCACGTGGTGCTCTGGCCGGAGGCGGAGGAGGGGAAGGCCGGGCGCGTCCACCCTCCCCTGCCCACAGCCCCAGCCCTTCCCACAGGCTTCGGTCTGAACGCGGTCTGACAGCAGCTAATGGCACTCAGATGTCGATGCTCCCTTCACGCGGCGGAGTCGCGCCTCGGGCGGGCCGCTCGCCATCCTCCCATCGCCACCTGGCCGCGGGCAACGCATGTGCGCCACGGGCTTCCAGGTCGGGGCCGGGGCGTCCGCGCGGCACCCACGCGCTCGCTTCTGGGGGGTGCCGGGCCCCAGATCCCGGAGGCAGGGCCGACCCGTAGCGCCCCCGGGAGCTGCCCCCGCCCCGCCCGGGCACCCCCGCCCGCTCACCGGGTGCCCTCTCAGCGCCGGCGTCCCGAGCCGCGCGGCCCCCTGTCCCTCGGGGCTCCGGGAGCAGGGCGGCCGCATGGTGCCGACGGCGCGGCCCGGACCCTCACGCGTCCCCGCCCGGGGCCGCCCCGAAGGGCCAGGGGCTCCCGCGCCCGGTGGCCGGCGGCGTTTGGCCTAGCGTGGGAGCCGTAGCGCCGTCCCTCTGCGGCCACCGTAGGACTTCCCTCACGCCCCTCCGCCCGAGCTGACACGGAGAGCGCCTCCCTTCCCCCAGCTCCGTGCCGACACCGAGCGCCCGGAACTCGGCCCTTCCCCTGGGCGTACGTGCGTGCGTGCGTGCGCGCGCGGCGCGGCGCGCGACCCCTGACTTTGCCAGCCGACTATACCACCCCGCCTACGCCGCCGGCGCCTCGGCCCGTCCTGCGCAGGCGCAGATAGCGGACCTGCGCCGCGGAGCCCCCGGGCAGCTCCTCTGCTCATGCGCCGCCGCACCCGAGGCGGTTGGCAGTGCGCAGGCGCGGGCCCTACGGGCGCAGCTGTTCTTCCGGCCCTGGGAGAGCGCTTGCCAAAGGTCCCGGGATCGGCCGCGGTCTTGCGTGTCTGCCGCCCGGCGAGTCTGAAGCGGACTGCGTGACACCACCCATGGACGCACGTCCCCAAATGTAGGGAAGACTGGCCGGCTGACCACCCACGGACACCAAGGTCCCCAAGTGTAGGGAGTCAGGGCGGGCTGGCTGACACCCACGGAGCCCTGGGGTTGCCCTTTGCCAGGAGAATGAGGATTTCCGTGTAGACGTGTTTAAACATTTTAATCCGATCGAGGTTAGGGTGGGGGAAACTTCACGCGCCTTGGATTTAGTCGGCAAGTTCTATTTGCCTGAATTCTATCAATTGTGGAGAAGCTGCTAGTTGCACACACGTGGGAACGGCTGGTTCTGTTCCCCAGTGTCTGCGGGTCCTGGTCCTGGTCGCTGTTTTGGATACTGGACGCTCTGATAGAGGCCAACTCCTCGGGCATCCTTTACAGAAGACGGCTGACCCGCCAGGGCGGAGAGCCTCCACCTGCAGGAGCCCCTACCTGCAAGCACGTCACCTCCCCTTGCAAGTCCTGACCCCGACCCGCCCACACCCTCGCCCTGTCGTGTAGGAAGGGGTCAGATGCCTGCGGGCACGTGTGGTCCTATCCCTTCAGCTGCAGCTTTGCTGGTGAGGAGTCTGGCAGGGTCATGCTGGAGAGGGGAAGAAGGGGCCCAGAGAATTTTGAGAAGTTTCTAGATCAGGCGAAGTGGCAGCAGGAGAGGATGGGAGAGAAGAGGGATATTTTAAGAAGTGATTCTTAAAATGCATCTTCTCTGCTGCTGGGTTTCCACAGTGGCCCCCCTGCTTTGCACCCTACCCCAGGGTGCTGGTTTTTTTCCCTAGACCCTGGTCCAGCTCTGTCCCCTTGAGATGCCCTATACAGGCCCCCCTTCCCGGCTCTGTGAGGAGGCCCCATTGCTTCTATCCATGACGTGTCCCTTCACACTTCCTTTTTCTGTCCCTCTACCTGTCCTCCACCCAACGAGCTCCTACTCACCCTTTAAGACCCCGATCAATATCCCCACCTCTGAGAAGCCACCTCCAACTATGTGCCACCCCTTCCCCCGCCTTGGCAGGGGGGATTCTCAGTCCTGCCTTTCTTACACCCCGAAAGCTACCTTTATGGACCAGCCTCTCGCACTAGCTCAGTTTTCTTACCATGGCCCACACAGTCAGATGTATCTTTTCATTGTGATCTAGTCCACACACGCACATGTTTAAACAACTCCAGAAGCTTCACAAACAGTACTTCTTCTGACCATGCGCTCTGCTGTGTTCTGTTGCTTCATTCAGTAGCCCCGAGGACGAAGACAAGGCTTGTCCTCACAGCCAGCTCAGTGGCAGGGCCGGGGGAGCCCCGCCGAAGTGTGCCGTGTTTGTTCGCAGGCTCGGCCCGGTGTGGGGATTCAGTGGGGGTTTCCTTCATGCTCTCCATCCCCCCAGGCATCCCTCCCTCCCCTCCTGTCCCCGCCCTTCCCGTGGGTGTCCAGGCTGTGGGCAGTGGCCTGGCGCCACCTGCTGGGACGGTGCATGTGGTGTCGCAGAGCCGGCCGCTGTGATACCTCGTGAAGGGCCTGAGAAGCGCCTGAGTCCATCAGAGGCTTCGAGGCCCCGGCCGTAAACCAGGGCACCCTGGGCCAAATCGCACCCGCTCCCTGGTTGTCTGTGGCTGCTTTGGAGTTACCGTGGAGCTGAGTAGCCTCCTACAGCAGGCCTGATGGCGCACAAACCCTCTACTCTCTGCCTTTGCAGAAACCTAGTTTAAACCTGGTGGCATTTGGGATCTTAGTTCCACGACTAGGAATCGAACTCAGGCCCCCTGCATTAGAAGCTCGGAGTCTTAGCCACTGGGCCGCCAGGGAATCCCCCCACCCAGGTTTAGACAAGCATTTATCACAGGGCGCACAGGGAATGCTGAGGGTGCAAACTGCCAGGTTTGGACGGCTTTAGCCACCCACAACCTCCACTGTGCCTGCACTTGCTAGGGAGTGAGGGTCCAGTAGAGGCTGAGTGACCCCAGACATCAGGCTGTCCTGCAGGTTTGGGTGTGGGGAGGGGCTGACCTCTCTGCGGTCATTTTTTTTTTAAAAAACATTTATTTATTTGGTTGCGCTGGGTGTTAGTTGTGGCAGGTGGGCTCCTTAGTTGTGGCATGTGAACTCTTAGTTGCGGCATGCATGTGGGATCTAGTTCCCTGACCAGCAATGGAACTCGGGCCCCCTGCGTTGGGAGCACAGCGTCTTAACCACTGTGCCACCAGGGAAGGCACCGCAGTCATGTTTTAACTGTCCAGTCCTCGGGCAGGGCCAGTGTGACTTCCAGCCCCGTGACAGTGGGTTTAATCCTCACAAATATCCCGACAACGGACTCAGGCACGTTAGCGTGCAGCGACCGCACAGTCCTTGTAAACGGCCCTGCAGTCACCTCGCCATCAAGCGACAGACTACCATGTGATCCAGCAACCCCACTCCTGGGCATATACCCAGACAAAACTCTGGTTCAGAAAGATACACACACCCCTATGTTCCTAGTAGCACTATTCACAATGGCCAAGGCATGGAAACAACCTAAATGTCGGTCGACAGATGAATGGATAAAGAAGATGTGGTGCGTATATATAACGGAAAACTACTCAGCCATAGAAAGACTGAAATAATGCCCTTTGCAGCAACATAGATGCAGTTGGAGATTATCGTACTAAGTAAAATAAGTCAGAAAAAGAAAGACAAGCACCATATGATGTCACCTATATGTGGAATCTGAAATACGACCCAAATGAACTTGTCTACGAAACAGAAACAGACTCAGGGACGTAGAGGACAGACGGGTGGTTGCCAAGGGGGAGGGGGCTTGGGGAAGGATGGAGTGGGAGTTTGGGGTTAGCAGATACGAACTATTAAATATAGGATGGATAAAGAACGAAGCCCTACGATATAGCACTGAGAACTCTATTCAATATCATATGATAAACTGTAATGAAAAAATGTTTTTAAAAGGATGTAAAAAAAAAGAACGTAAAATGTGTGAAAATGATAATGTGCTCAAGGGAGTGAAATTGAAAACCACCGAAAAAGAAGAAGAGACGGACTCGAATTCCCTCCCCTTAGCTTTGGACTGCCTTAGTGACCAGGCCCTGAGGCCCAAGTGACGCCCGTGGTTCTGGGGCTGTGCAGCTTCGTCCTCAGCCTCCGGGATGCTCCTGGAAGCGCCAGCTGCTGCGCTGTGAGATGCAGGCCCACGTGGGGGTGTGTGGACAGCCTGTCATGGGCAGCCCAGCTCAGCCCAGCCTTCGGGTGTCCCTGGGCAGGTGTCAGACCTGCGAGTGAAGGGCCCTCCAGGTGACTTTGGCTCCAGCCCTCTGGGTCACCCACCGACTTTTGAGTCTTCCCAGCTGAGCTCCCAGATGGCGCAGAGCAGGGAAGCCCTGTCTGGGCCCTGTCCAAATCCCCGCCTCATGGACCCTGAGGTTACTGCTTTACGGTACCAGTTTTGGGGTGGTCTTGTCACATGCCCAGATGGTTTGAGCGAACATATTTCACATCCTTATAACCACCTTCAAGGGGAATAGTCTTGCCTCCACTTTACAGACGAGGAAAGAGGTTTCTGCTCAAGTCAGGCCTGACTCCCAAACTCCTCACCACCCACGGGTGGCTAATACGTGGCATGCATACTGGGCCATCTCCTCCGGACTCGCTGCAGACATCACTAGTTGATTTGGCACTCTGGCAAAATCCCTAGTCATCTCACCAACGGCTGTTTCCTTGCTGGTCCTCGGTTACAGAATCCCAGCCTATCTTTGGGGGGCATCGTGCCTGGCTAACAGATCACAGCATCTCCCACTCCTGATGTGATTCCTCCTTTAGCCCTGTGAGTCCAGAGAGGATGCCCTCTCCTCAAGGTGGATTCTCGGCCAGTGTGTCACAGGGGCCAGTAGGACCCCCAGAGGTCGCCACAGAAGCAGTGGACAGCAGTTACGGAAGGCAGCGCAGGGGAGCGGCCGGAGCGTGTGCTCCAGACCCAGCCTGCCTGGTTGGGCTCTGGCTCCAGCACTGTCTAGCTGTGGGCACCCCACTCTCAGCATGGTGGTGCCTGGCAGGGAGGCCTCCCGCCGCCCCCCACCCCGCCCCACCCCTCTGGAGCTGGAGCTCCAGCCGTAGCCCTGGTACCTGGCACGCAGCCGGCCCAGTACTACTTGAGTTGTTGGTTGGTGGGTGGGTTGGTTGGTTGATTAAGTGCCTGCCCTGTGCTAGGCATTCAGAACTGGGGGCCCAGGCTTTGGAGGGAAACAAGCCTCAGCCTGGCACCACCCAGTGACATCCGCGGGCATTAGCTCGCCCGGCTCCAGTCCAGGCACCCTGGGCGCACGGTGCAGGGGTAAAGGGCGTGGGAGGGAAGCAGCTGGGGCTGCTTGCCGGGGCAGCACGGAGATCCCCGGCTCCAGGCTTGGGGGGTGACGCCGGGGGGTGGCCCAGGCAGCTGGACTTGCCCTGATTTCAGAGGTGTGTCCACCCTCCCTCCCCACTCCCCCCGGGCTCTGCAGTGGGTGGGCTAAGCTACGTAACCCCCCTAAGTGTCCAGCCTCCATCCGTGAGCTGGATGTCGCATCCCCAGTGGCTGTTGGTGAGGGTTTCAGAGTGTGGAGCCCTCAGCCAGGGCCGGGGCAGGATGCATGCGCGTTAAATGCTTCCAGTGACCGAGCTCCCGGACCGGGACCCGGCCTCTCACCGTGGGAAGGAGACCACACGGCCCGTCTCCTTGGTGGTCCTGACCTCCTCCCGGGTGGCAGGCCCACCATCTCACGGACGTGCCCTCCTGAAACCCAGACCCAGGCCGCGAAGCGGGCAGGGGAGGCTTGGCCCCTTTCCAGCACCCACCGCCCCGCTCCCCGGCCCAGGTTGTATTTTCTCCTGTGCTAATTTCACAAAAGACAGAACTCACACTCCCGTTGATTGAACAGTTTTGTGCTGACAGGAGGGAAGATTTGTGGCAGAGTCACCATCACCCCCGAGGCTGTGCGATTTGTCCGGCTCGGAGGAGACGGGCGGGGCGGGTATGTTTTATGGCGCGCTTGGAAGAAAAACCTAGGCATTTATATGTCACTTGTTGCAATATAAATGCTAACCTGCACTTCTTTCAAAACTTTTAATGAATTGTGTACATTCCGGAAGATTTATAAGGTGAACGCGATGGCTCAAAATGTTACTTTTAACATATTTGTCAGTTTGGCAACAGCACCAAAAAAATCTGGAAGATACCGCATTCAGAAATAAATCATAAATAGATGCATCTTAAAAGAGGTTTATTTTGGTCGTTAATGGTTGATGGGCCCCCCCAGTGCAGGATTTAAAGGTAAATTATGCAAAATCAAAAACAAACCTTATAATACTTAATCAAACATGCATAAAACTGTCAGGACCAAATAAATCCTCTCAATTAACTTGCTTCAGATTGTGATTACATTCGCTAATTTAATCAGCCCCAGAATAATCTGGAGGCCCGGAAAGGATGGATGGCTGTGCGGGCACGCCCCCGGGGGCAGGGGCGGGGCTAAGCCGTAGCAGGATGGGGAGGTCAGGGCCCACCTGTCTCCACAGGGCGGCCCTTTCCCTCTCCCACTCGCGGAGGTCTAGCCCATCACCAGGCGCTTGGCTGGATCCCCGTCAGCTGCTGCCCTGGGGATGCAGCAGCCTTCACATGTGTCACCTGGATGGCCGGGCCTGGAAGTCACCATCTGGAACCAGTCCCACTCTGGTTTCGCTTGGCTCCAGAAGCCCTGGCATTCACATCGGTGTGGATGCCAGCTCCCTCCTGGTCTTTTCCAGAACAGCGGAGCCGAAATGGACTGGGAACGGTTCCCTTGGCGTCTGTCCGTTCCTCCCTCTGATTCTTGATTAAATGAGGGTTTTGACTTAAACTGTGTTTTGTCCATTTTGCGGGGGAGTGGGGGGTGGGGTGGTGGTGACAGGCAGTCAGGCCAGGGTGAACCTGCGCCTGGGCCTGCACGGGGAGGAGGTGGTCTCCACTCAAGGTCTGGCCCGAGGTGGGCACGGAGCCGAGCTCGCCCTGTGCACCCTGTGGTGGGGACCCAGGCAGTCCCGTTGCCCCATCACTTTGCTTCCCTTCTGACCAAGGCTGTGTGCCCGTTTCCCTTGGTACCTGCTAAAGACCTCCCTGTCCAACAGGACCACCCAGACCAGCGCAAATCACCAAGGAGAACCGCAAGAGGCTTTGTGCTTTAAGAAGGGAACCGAAGCTTTGTGAAGTGTTTCTTTTTGTAAAATCTGGCGAGTGTGTTTCAACCAGAACCGAATCTGCTTCCTGTGTAATTCTAGCAGAGGAGAAAAGGAAAACACACACGAGGAGGGAGAGACGGAGAGAGGGAGAGGGGAGGCTCACGTACACCTGGTCGAGCTGATCGGGGCGGTTGGGTCTCCGTGCTTCAGTCTGAGCTCCTGACTGCTGCGCGGATCTCGGGACCCCACCTCGGGACCCCCCTCTCTCCCAGGGCCCCTCTTTACCCCTCTCCCTACGTTTTGGTGGACGTGGCCTCTGCTAAGCCATCAGCACACACCCTGCCTCCGCTGCTTCCCCAGCTGCCCTGTGGGGCCCCTTGGGGACAAGCCCGGCTTTGCCCTGGGACGCGGGGGGACAAGCTGTGTTCCTTGGTGTCTGCACTCCTCCGGCGAAGTGCTCTAGTATTGTATTTAATTGTCAAAGCGGGACTCTGTTGGGTACCTGGGTTTGCATTCTGCTCTCTCCCACTTGGCCTTTCGTAAGGAACGCTTTCCACGTCAGTGGACACTCTTCATAAACCTGGCCTTTGGGGCCACCTGTGTTCTGGTGCACAATGTCCTGCCACCTCATCATTCCTCTCCAGCTGGACGCGAGCCTTGGTGTCAGCGTTCTGTGAGCATATACAATTCTGTGACGCGCACCCTGGTACACAAACCTGGGCGCGCACACCTTTCTCCTCCCCTTGGGATGGATCGCCCACGCTGGCTAACTTTTTAAGGCCCCTGACGATTGCTGTGGCTGGACCCCTGCTCTCTCTGCTGCAGACAACGACTGAGGCGCGAGGTTCGGGGCTGGGGGGCGGGGAACTCCCCGCCTGCGGTTCTGCCTTCACACCCCTTGCCTGCTCTCGCTGGTACGGACAGAGCCTCCTGAGAACCGGCAGCCTCTCCTGCCAAGGGGAATCGTTCCTCCCGTCATTTGCAAAACAAGCCGCAAAGAGTGTCCATGCCTCTGAGAAGGAGAGCTGCGACCTGATCATTCTGGGGGCCTTGGAGCCATGGGCTTCCATGGAAGCACAGAGGCTGGTGGTCCGGGACACGGCAAAGGGGGACACTTATTTGGAACACGGTGTCCAGGCTCAACATGGTCTTAGCCAGCAAATGCACTGAGGGTCACCGGGGCCAAAGAACAGCCTGTCTGCTGGACTGTCAGCCCATAGGGGCAGGAAGCTCCTTCAGTAAAAGGCAGTGAACCTGGAAAGCATCGCGCTCAGCGAAATCAGCCGACAAGTACTGTGCGATCCCGACCATGTGAGGCCCTAGAGGAGTCAAACCCACAGACAGGAAGTAGATGGCGGAGCCAGGGCTGGGGGAGGGGAGGGGAGTGAGTGTTTCATGGGGACAGAGTTTCAGTTTGGGAAGATGAGAAAGTTCTGGAGAGGATGGTAGTGATGGTTGCACAACAACGAGAATGTACTTAATGCCCCTGAACTGTGCACTTAAAAATGGTTACGATGGGGCTTCCCTGGTGGCACAGTGGTTGGGAGTCCGCCTGCCGATGCGGGGGACGCAGGTTCGTGCCCCGGTCCCGGAGGATCCCATATGCCGTGGAGCGGCTGGGCCCGTGGGCCATGGCCGCTGAGCCTGCGCGTCCGGAGCCTGTGCTTCGCGACAGGAGAGGCCACAGCAGTGAGAGGCCCGCGTACGCAAAAAAAAAAAAAAAAAAAAAAAAGGTTAAGATGGTTAAAAAAAAAAAAAGGTTAAGATGGTAAATTTTGTGTTATGTATATTTTACCACAATAAAAAGAAAAAGAAACGGGGGGCAATAAAAACATACATTCCTAAATACTTGAATTTGCATAAAAAGCGCTGGAAGAGCAAGAAGGCTTGGGGTGGAGGAGCAGGTGAGAGGGGCTCTCCCTGTGCAGACGGCGGGGTGTGGGCCTCACGTGCCAGCTGATGGGACCCAGGCCTCAGCCCTCACACAAGCCGACTGGGTGGCCTTGTGTGGATGTCCACTAAGGCGTGCACGCGTCCCTGCCGTGTTCACGCCTTTTCAACTGACCCGTCCCCTCCCCGCCACACCCTATATCCTTCCAGATGCTTTCAATGGTCCTCCTGCAGCTGCCTCCACTGGGACTCTGAGCTCCTCTCTGCTCCCCTAGAAGCTCTCCAGCCCGGCCAAGGGTCCTAGGCCTTCCGGCCCCTCTGGGCTTTGAGGGTTTAGTGGAGGGAAATAAACTAAACGCAACCCGGGCAGGGGCAGAGCGTCGGTCAGCACGTGCCCCTGGAGGGAGGCCGGGAGTGGGGGACTCCGGGCCCATCCAGTTTCCTGGCTGGCAGAGGCAGCAGCCCCAGCCTGGGCGGCAGTCACCTGGCCAGGGTCCTCGTGGCGTCCCCGCTCCGTGGAGACGCAAGGCCCCTGGACTCCGACATTCCAGCATGCAGGTGTCCTGAGCAGTAAAGGGATTCTGGGGGCTGGTCTGTTGACCCTCCGAGAAGGACAGCGGAATCTGTGTGCCCCAGTTTAAGTCATCTCAGCGCGCAAGGCTGTGGACGATGGAGCCGCAGCACCAGAAGACTCTCCCAGGACAGAGGCGCCCCAGCTCCGCGGCCCGGGCTCGGTCCGGCTGGTGCGCGCGGCAGCCGGCAGGGGGCACCCCCGGGCCAGGCCGGGCCGCGCCGCGCACTCGGGCCGCGGCCTCGGTCTCTCCAGGGCGGGGCCGTAGGTCTCCCGGAGACCAAGCAGGCGCTGGGCGACTGGAGCCCGCCGAGCACCCCTGCTCACCCCCGCTCACCGCGGGGACCCAGGGGCACCCTTGCTCACCCCCACGCGCCCGGGGCACCCTGGCTCATCCCTGCTCACCCCGGGGCACCCCCGCTCACCTCCGCACACCCTGGCTCATCTTGGGGCACCCCTCCCTGCTCACCCCCGCGCACCCGGGGCGCCCTGGCGCATCCCGGGGCCGGGCTGGTCGCCCGCGCTCTCCGTGCCAGTGTCTTCCCCGGGTAGCTGGGCGTGAAACGGGCCGCGTTGCCGCCTGGCCCTAGTTCTGGGGAGTCCTCAAGATGAGGAGTGCGCTGCTGCGGGTCAGGGTGCAGCCGCGCCGGGAGCCCAGGCTTTTTTGGGTGAGCTGAGCGCTGATCCCAGGAGGAACTTGTACCCCCTGTACATGGGACCCCCGCAGCAGAGCAGGTGGGGAGCACCCGGGTATGGAGAGAGTGGACCGCGCCAAGAGGAGGGCTTTGTGTCCTGACCCGCCCACTCCGGGGTCCGCACCCGCCCACTTGACCGGCCGATAGACCTCACCCGGCAGACCCCACCCCCTCGAGGGGCGTGTCTCCCTCCCGCCGCGGGCGGGGAGGCTCAGCGAGGAGCCTGGAGCCGCGCTCCTCCAGCGGCGCTAGGGGCCGCCCGCTCCCTTTCCACCGGCTCCTGGGAACCCTGGTCCTCCTGTTCCGCGGGGGGGTGGGGGGGGCAGGCAGTGGCAGGACTCGCTCTGCAGCCCCATCCCCACCCCAGCAGCCTTCCTCCTGAAACAGGATGAGTCCTGATCAGGTGGGGCGTGGAGGGGCTGCAGGTGTTTCTTGCAGGGACGCACGGGATGGGGGATGACCCGCAGCACAGGCCTGGGCTTGTGTGTAGAGAGAAGAGACAGAGAGAGATGCATATACAAGGGGAGGAGGTGGGTAAGAAAATGAAGGTGCAGAGGTTAAGAAGCCTGACTCTGGACAGAGGTCTAGGATGGCTAAGGCCGGCACCAGACACCTACCCAAGAAACCCGGTGGGGTCATGGGTCCAGCAGGACGATCGATCACCCAGGCCCCTGCTGCCCCGGTGGGGCCACCCCTAGGAGATGGGCATTATGACCTCCCATTAAAGGAGGTGAGTGGGGCTGCTGGGCACTGGTTGGGCCCTCGGGGGGCCGCTGTAGTGCTGCGGAGAATGTCGAGGGCCCCGAAGACAAGCGCCAGCCTTGCGGGAGCCCGCCACTGATTTCCTGGCCCAAGTGTCTGGTGGGTGGTCAGGGCTGCTGGGCAGGTGCGGACAGGAGTCTCACAGCCCCGTCGACTGGCTCCTGCTCTCTTCTCCCCGGGGGTTTGGGGCACAGCCTGGGTCTGCCCCACCCCAGGCAGCAGTGCCCCTGCCCACCGTGTCCAGACAGCTCCTCGGGTTTGAGACAGAAACATCTCTTGGGCAAAGGAGTCTTCCAGGCACAAGGGGGACTCGCGGACCCGCGAGCCTGAGGAAGCCAGTTCCTTTAGGTCTGGGGGGACCACCCGGCAAGCTGAGAAAGTCTTCTTCTAAGGAGTTGTGCTGAAAAAACGCTTAAGTAAAAATGGCAATGACCTCTGATGGTGTCACTTTAAATATGTACGTATAGACCACTTTTTTAGAGCAGTTTTAGGTTCACAGCAAAAGTGAGAGGAAGGTACAGAGATTTCCCCGTTTACCACTCCCCTCCCCGCACAAGCACAGGCTCCCCCATTACCATCCCCCGCCAGAGCAGTCCATTTATTACAATTGATGAACCTGTGTTGACACTCGTAATCACCCAAAGTCCACAGTTTCGTATTCACGCGCTTCAGATGGGGAGACTCAGGCTTGGGGGTGAAGGAACGCACACCCTCAGGACCGGCCAGCCAGGAGGAGGACGGACCGCCGGCCTCAGCGCGCAGCTCCCAATGGCAGCGCCAGACTCCACTCCGAGGACAAACACCTGGGAAGCGCATCCTTCCGGTGGCCAGTCGGGCAGTGCAGTGGCGCCCCCTCTGTGGGCCACTCATGCTCCTGGGCAGAATCACGGCCACACTGAGCTGTTCCGTCGTCACATGCTAAATGGAAGAGCCAGGGCTGCCAAAACTGTAGGCCACGGGCAGGCAAGGCACCCGACCAGCTCTCAGTCAAGGGCACAGGGAAAGTCTACGGGGGGGTGTCACTCAGCACGGAGCGGGCAGCTTGGAGGCCGGCAATCAGCTCGCGTGTCCAGCGGCTCCCCCAGAGGCTCCTGTCCGGCCCACCTCGCTCACCGCTGTACCCCACGTTCTTTTGTCGAATGTGTGAATGATTCCACGGATGAACAAGTGCCTTCTTCCATGAATCGTCTTGTGCCCTGGGAGGAAGGGCCAGAGGCCACACCACCTGGCTGTCAGAGTCGCGGGGTCACTTATCTGCAGACCGGATCCCCACGGGAGCCAGAGCTCAGCAAGGACCCCCATTTGACCAGCCACAGAACACTCACCCACCTCATGCCAGCTCCAGGTAACAGTTGGGGACAGTCACCCCTGGTGGGGCCACGCCTTGCTGCTCTGGCCGGACACGGTCACAGGGGCGCCGTATGCATTAGCATGGAAGCAGTGTTGATATCAGCACTTCAGGGTTATTTATGAATTCATCTATTTGCAGGGACAGGCTTTTCTGCATTCGGTTGCCATGGTTGCCTTAAAGCCGGTATCTTATTAATTCTGCATGTTATGAAATAAATTTAGATCAGACAATCGCTGTGAAGGTTCTTTTTTTATTATTATGCCGTTTAGTTCTTGACGCCCGGGGTAGGAAGTTTCCAGCACAGAGAGTCACGTCGACACACATCCATCAGATTCTGGGCACCTGGGCGGGGTGCAGGGAGGAGGGGGAGGGGGACAGGATGCTGCAGGGGGGAAGGGTGAGGCCAGAAGGACCCAAGTGGCCTCAGCAGCTCCTGAAGGGGTTGCACAGTTGGATGGACAGTGCCGTCAGGGAGGGAGGCTGGGTTCCCTCTGGGGTGTCTCAGCTGCGATTGCAAGGCGGACTGCTGGGTACCGAGGGTACCAGGGTGAGGGGCCGCTCCCTGCCCTGGGGCTGCCTGGGACAGCTGGCAGAAATTCATCAGAAACAGCATGAGCTCCCAATGGGGTGAGTTCAGGCTGGCTTGGGAAGCCTGGCTGAAGCGTCCAGGAGGGGCCCTGCTGGGGTCTCTTTTGGCCAAACTGGCTGCATTTGATGTAGTTTCTGTTCGTTACCTGCCCCGGATGGCCTTGAATCTGCCTGGCGGCCTCAGGAAACACCACTGTTTGACCTCCGATCTACAGAAGAGGCAAGAGGTCAAAAGCACACAATTCTGTGATGCCGGGACTGGGTGCAGGTCCGTTTACTGCCCACACAGGGCCCTCGAGGGCCCCTCCGCAGCTTCTGGAGCAAGGCCTCCCCATGAACCCTGAAAAGCCCCCAGGCCTGTTCCCCTGGCCCACTGCAGCCCGGGCAGCCACCGCATCCTGCTTGGCCACGGGGTCACCCCCATGGAACTCAGTGCGTGGGGCTGGGCAGCTGGTGGCCTGAGGGCCAGTGGGGCTGGTGCCCAGTGCCCAGGCCCCGGCACAGATGGCTTCTGTGGAAGCACGACAGCTCTGGCCAGGCCTGGCCTTTGCTTCCACTGACTGCTAAGACCCTGGGCTCAGGGCCAACAGGGCATGAGGAGGCCGGACGGAGAGGAGGAGGTACGTGGGCGGAGGGGGGCCCAGCCCGGGGCTCTGGAGGCGGAGAGGACCAGCCTGGTCGTGGAGTCCGGGCTGGGAGCTGCCTCGGCTGCCGCTGCTGCCTCTGCCCTAGGACACCGAGACCCCTGGAGCCGGGCCACCGCAAGAAGAGGGGGCTGGGGCTCGGCTGCCAGGTGCCCTAGGCCAAGTAGTGGGGAGGCCCGGTGCCAGCTTGCTGTGTGACCTCGAGCTGTCGCTGGCTCTCGGGGGGCCTCAGTCCCCTCTGTCGAATGGCTGGGCGTCTCCAAGGTCTTCCCAGCTGAGCCAGGAGGTGTTGACTCTCTGCAGGGTGACCCCGTCACGTCGCCACACCTGCCGTCCTGAAACACGCTACCCCACCCCCAAGCCCTGTGGCTGCGGCCCATCGATCCCCCTCCCACCAGCACCGTGTGGTCTCCTCGGATGCTCCGAACCCCCCAGGGCCTGATCAGGGCATCGACAGAGCTGGGCTCACCATTTAATTAAGCTGAGTTTAATTAAAAACCTGGGGTTCGTTGTTAGACTTGGTAATTGATTTAATTTTCTGTGGAATCCAAGTGCCCAAATCCTCTATTCCGTGAACTCCCAAATTCTGGGGGGTGGAGTTGGACGGACCAAAAGGAAAAGCTTCCTGAAGTGGGAGGTTTGCTCCCACCCTCCGGTCCGCAGGGTCCCTGTGGCCGTCCCTTCCCCGCACCGCTCCTCCCCCCAGCACCTCACCTCCCACCACCTTTCCCAGCCCCCCACACATACCTTAGGTTTTGTCAGTTGAAGATTCCCACCTGGAGCTGCGGGCTCCCCTCAACCAGGCAGTTTCCCTAACAGGAAAGGTGGGCAGGGCCATGACCTTGCTGCCCGGCGGGGTTTCTGGAAACCCTGCAGCACAAGTGCCTACTGTGGCTCAGGCCTCTGCTGGGTGCCCCCAGCCTGGGGGATGGACAGGGGTCTCCTCGAGAGGTCCCAGCAGACAATGAATGACATGTGCTCTGATTCGGAGGGGCTCTGGATTGGGGGAACGGGGCTGCCCCGCCCTCTCTCCCAGTGTATGAGGGCCGAGTGGGCCTGCCCTCCGGAGACCCCTACTGCAGCGATCCCGCCAGAGAGCAGAGTGCCAGGCGGTGGCTGCACTGGGGTCTGATGGCCTAGGCGAGAAGGGGAGGCAAGAAAACCAGCGATGCTTGTAGCAGAAACGCCTCTGCTCATCCTCCGAGAGAGAAGGCAGGAGTTGTGGACCCTGAGGTCACCTGTGAGATTGAACGCCTGGACCGTCTAGGGCAGGGCATGGGGCAGCGATCTTTCATTACCAAACGCCTCGGGAGGACTGGACACCCTCCTGCCTGATACGCAACGGCGATCTTTGACCCCCGGGTCCTCCCTGGGCTGAGAACATCTTCTGTAAAGGGAAATTTCTCCTCCCTAATCATGGTGAATCCCGAAACCACCTTTAAAAAATAGAGGTTGGGGCTTCCCTGGTGGCGCAGTGGTTGAGAGTCTGCCTGCCGATGCAGGGGACACGGGTTCGTGCCCCGGTCCGGGAAGATCCCACATGCCGCGGAGCGGCTGGGCCCGTGAGCCATGGCCGCTGAGCCTGCGCGTCCGGAGCCTGTGCTCCGCAGCGGGAGAGGCCACAACAGTGAGAGGCCCGCGTACCGCCAAAAAAAAAAAAAAAATAGAGGTTGGGAGCAGCCTGGTGGTCCCTCCAACACCTGAACCTGGAGTGAGCGTTTGCCCCAGCGATTCCACTGCTGGGTCCACACCGAGAGGACCGCAAACACGCGTCCATGCAGGAGATGGTGCACGTGTGACCAAAGCGGCTTTATGCCTAAAGGTCAAAGGGGAAACAACCCAGATGTCCATCCCTTGATGAATGGATAAACAAAACGCGCTCCATCCACCGGATGGCATATTATTAGGTGATAAAAAGGGGTGAAGCATCGACACGTACAGCACGGAGGGACCTCAGAAACACGATGCCGAGTGAGAGGAACCAGACACAAAAGCCCGCTTGGGTGGGGTCCCGTTAATGTGAAGTGTGCAACGGACAGACAGTGGACCAGCGATTGCCAGGGGCTGGGATGGGGGGTTTGCGGTGAGAACCAAGGGGTACAAGACTTCTTTCCTTCTTTTACTTTTTAAGTTGCAAAATACACATGACACGAAATCCACCATCTTAACCACTCAAGGCATCAAAAAGCACATTCACGTTGTTGTGCCACCGTCACCACATCCGTTTCCAGATGGTTCTCATCTTCCCAAACTGAAGCTCTGGCCCCACTAGACGCTCCCTTCCCCACGCCCCCGGACCCTGACCCCGCCCACCCCGGACCCTGACCCCGCCCACCCGCATCTACTTCCTGTCTCTCTGGGTTTGACTCTTCCAGGCCCTCCCATGAATGGACACCATAGGACTGGTCCTTTTACATCTGCCTTTTTCACTCAGCACAGCGTCCTCCAGGTTCATCCTTCTCGGAGCCCGCGTCGGGATTTCCCAGGGTTTCTTTCCGAGATGATGAAAATGTTCGAAAATTGACCTTGGTGATGGCAGCACACATCTGTGAATATATTAAAAGCCACGGAACTGTACGCTGCAACTGGGTGAACTGTACGGTGTGTGAATTATAAATAGAGGTTGGATCCAGGCTGCCTGCCCGCCTTCCCTTCTCCCGTCCTGCAAGGGGCTGAGCTTGAGAAGCCAGAGGCCGTGGGCTTTGCAGCCACATCCTAGTGACAGGGGCACGTATGTGGCTCCCTGGTGATGAGAGGCTTCTGGAAACTCTTGGACTGAGGGACTCTGCCAGCTTTCTTCCCTGCTGGGACCTGTCCCACCCTGACACAGCCCCTCCATGCACCCCACCTGGAGCCTGAGGACCGCAGCCCCTGCGGGTCTCTGGCCACCCCAGCAGCATGGGGAGCGTTCCAGGGCAGCAACCGTGTCAGCGTTGTCACTGCCGCTCTCTGCGGCTTAATCCTGCCCTCACCTGGTCCCAGTCAAACGCCTGGTGCAGCTGTGCCCGGCGCCCGTCCCAAGACGCTCAGCCCTCTTCCCAGGGCTGTGACGGTAGACGCCCGAGGGGATAAAGCCCTGACGTGTGGTGCCCAGTGAAAGGCGGGTCAGACCAGCGTGCAGCGGGGTCTCCGCTGGCCACGTCCCCGCCGGGCCTTCGGCTGGCAGCGAGGCAGTAGGGGGCTTGTGCGGTTGGCACCATCTGCAAAGCTTGGCGCACTTCCTGGGCTGAGTCACGCACTCACCTTCCCCAGACGCACATCCGCTGTTCGGATTAAAGAACTTTCAACGAGCAGAGGGTTCGACGGGCAGCAGGAGGCCCTAGGACACCCGGCCTGCGGTTCCGCCCGGGCGCCTGGCCGACCCTGCCAGCCCCACAGTTCCCCTTTGAGGTCAGGGAGGGTCCTCCAGGATGCCCACCGTCCCCCCGTGCGCCCGGGGCCCTTCCCCAGCCTGAAGCCGGGCTGCGGTTTATTCTGCCTGTTTTACATCACGATACGGACGGGCTTGCTGTGTCCACAGCTATTGATTTTGCTCTATCTTCCTGGCTCTAACTTAATGACTAGAAACCCCAAACAAATAAAATTTGCTTTAAAAACTCAGGGAGATCAATGAGTGAGGGCTAGAATCACTATTCTGTGAGTCGAAGGGACGGTCCCCCAGGCCTCCTGGCGTCATCACTCATGGCCAGAGGTTCCCCAGGGAGGGAGTCCTGGGGTGACGACGGGGCGTGCGTGCCTGGGGCCTCCGCGCTTCCCTCATAAAGCCAGACCCCCACCTCTCTGCACAGTGCGGCTGTTTGAAGGCCTGTCTCCGGGTTGTAAAACTGGAAAAATCTAAACTTGTTATTCATGTTTCCATGAGTCCCAGGTGGCCTCCACCCTCGGTGACCTTGGAGGCTGGCCAAGGATAGAGATGGCCCAGGCCAGGCCAGGTCGCAGAACCCCCGGGGAGGAGACGGCTCCTTCCGAGTTGGGTTCGCCTGGGTGGCTGCTGGGCCAGGTCTGGGGAAGGAGCTGCTGGCAGCCCAGGAAGAGGGGCCCTGGTGATGTTTCCCTTGGGGGCAAGCAGGGTGGGAACCTGTGTTTGTCTTGTTGGTGCCCAGTGCCCCGCACCCCTGGCCCTGTGTGTGGGTGCAGAGGTGGGAGGCCTCCTGGGAAGGCCCAGCCAGAGTCACCATGAGGGTTCCACCCTCCCTTACTGATGGGCTGGGGGTGAGGGGAGTGACGGTCCTGCAGCCCGGGGATGGGGCCCCTCCCACTGCTCCCCCTACCTGGACTGGAGGCCGCCCCGTGGCCCGGCTGCCTTTCTGACACCAGGGTCTCCAGTCCATCTTGGGAAGGGGAAGCTGAGGGGGGACCCTGGACAGGGAGTCCCGGCTACACCCTCTCCCGTGAGGCCTGGAGCAAGGCCCCCACCCAGGGCCCTTGTGGGCGCTCACTTCCACAGATCCGTTTCCTCTGTGTTGACCTGTGGGCAGCCCAGCCACAGGGACCGACAGGGGGCAGGAGAGGAGAAGGCCCCGCCTCCCCTCTGCTTCCCCGATGTGCCCCAACCCTGCGGGAGGTGGAATGGCAGAACTCCCCCTGTGCACCGAGGGCACCCAGCCTGGCCTGTCCCAAGTCTGGGGCCCAGGAAGGCACCTCCTCGTCCTTCCCCACCAGGGGTCTGGGTCAAGGTCTGGGGGGCTTTCTTGGGACAGGCTCCCACCCCCACCACCCATGAGCATCACTTGGGAAGGTTTTGGACCAGCTGGGACCAGTTACTGGGAAATCGGAGTCCCTGAGCCTGGTGAGGCTGGCGGGGATGTGCAGAGCCGGGTGGGACCCCCCTCCCCCAGGGCAGCCCCCCAACCCCTTCCCAGGTGCAGGGCCAGGGGCTCATCTACTCTTTGCCCACCGACCCCAGCCCATCCCCTGATTGCCCTGGCGGGGGGTGAGTTCAGACAAAAAAGTCAGTTTCCATCTGGGGACGCAGAGTGTTTCTGAGCGGAGGCTCTTCCCAGCCTTTGGCGGGTGCCCTGCCCCACCGAGGTCTGAGCGCTGCTGCAGCCCGGGTGGTTCCCAGGTGCCCCGGGTCACAGGTCCCGTCTGGGGCAGGCTCACGGAGGGAGTTTCTGGACCCACAGGGATGCTGCCCCCACACCCCGCCCAGCTCCACAGTCTAGGGGCCTCTGCTTTGAGGGAGGTGGGGGGCAGGGCCACGTGAACACGGAATACCACCCCGCGCCCCGGGCAGGGTCAAGGTTGGCAGAAACGTCGACCGGAAGACACCCTTGGAAGTCCAGTAACTTAGGGACAACTAAGGGACGCTTCTGTAACGACGAAATCATTGACTTGGGTGGGGCTGGGGAGGTGGGGCGCACTTCCCAGGTGCGGGGTGCCAGTGGGCGGGGCTGCTCCTGCTGGGCGGGTCCTGCAGGACCCAGAGTGTCAGGTGCCCCCTGGCTGGGGCCGGGCTTGGGAGGCGGGGAAGGCAGGCGAGTGTCCGAGGCCCTCACTTGGCACTGGCTTGCTTATCCCAGCCACCCATCCAGGGCCCTTGGGCTGGGGATGCACGCCTACCCCGCCCCCCCAGCTCCTGCTCAACCCCAAACAAGGCGTGTGGCTGGCTTTGGGAGCTCTTCCGTTTCCTCTCCACAGACATCACTCCGAGACCTAGTACCTGAGTCCAGAAAGCCCCGGAGCTGGCTGCCCCCTCACCAACCCCCACCAGCCCACAGGTGCCCCCTGCCCTTCGGGCCTCCAGGCAGAGTGCGAGCGGGCTTTACACCAGCCCAGGAGGAGGATGCTGCCATTGACCGGGTGGGCACGGACCAGGAGCCCCCTGCCCGCCGAGCCAGCCGTCCAGGCTGCCAGGAGCCCACGGGACATGGGGGGGCGGGGCAGTGGGAGGTAAGAGTGAGGACTCGGGCATCGGGGCACCGGGTTTGGAGCTGGGCAGCATCGGGCAAGTCCTTCTCCGCCCCAGGCCTCAGTTTCCTCAGCTGCAAAATGGGATGATGCTGTTGAGCTGTGAGGATTAAACTGAGTGTAACGAGCGAAGGGGCCAGGGGGCCGCTCATTCCGTCCCGAGAGCAGCCGATTCAGGGTCAAGGGATTCCCTGTGCATCCCTCTGTTGGACTCTGATGGGTCTGAGAGAGCAAAGCCCTCGCTGGGAACCAGTGGTCAGCAAACCGCACCCCCCCGCCAGGCCCCAGGGGTCTGGCTGCCTCTCCGGCCCCTTGCCCCCAATCGCCACATTGCCCTGCCCGCAGCCTGCAGTCACCGGCCCACACCTCCACCCCCCGGCCCCTCGCACCCAGGCCTGCGTCCTAAGGCTCCCGCCCGCTCCGGTGCGGTCGGACCTCAGCAGGAAAGATGCTGGCCAGTCGGTCTGCCAGTTGCTGCTTCTACAACCAGGGTGCAGGACTGCCCGTTCTTCTTTCCCACCTCCAGGGTGGGGCAAGGAAGAAACTTCCCAACCTGGGCTGGAAGAGGTCCCTGCCGTCCCCGGAGCCAGCCGAGATGGCAGGTCGCCCTCACAGAGGGACTGTGCACGTGTATGTGGTATGTGCATCAGTGTAAGTGCACGCACGTGTGCAAGCAAGCACGTGCACACACAACCTGCCGTGTGCTCATGGGAAGTGTGCGTGCCCAGGCGTGCAAGTGCGCATGTGTGTGTCGTGCATGAGTGTACGTGTGACGTGTTTGCACGTGTGTGCAGCGTTGTGTACATGTGTGGTGTGTGTGACTGGTGTGTCTGTACGTGCTTGTGGGGGGTGAGAGTGTGTACTCGTGAGCGTCTGCCCCAGCCCGGGCACCCGGCAGCCCCCTTTGCAGAGGGACACCCCTGCCCCGGCAAACCCTATGTTGCAGAGAGGGTGCCCTGGTCGTGGGGGCCAGGCGGGGGCAGGGAGTGGGCACAGCTCAGTGCCCTGCCCCCCACCCAGCCAGCACCCCTCCTTCGGCAAAGTCAGTTGAACCTGATGCTGCTGCCTGGGTGAAAAGCCCTCCACCTGCCAGATGTTCGGCAGGGTCAATTGTTAATGCCTTTCATCAATTATTTAAGGGGAGGGAGCCCTCTTTTCTGGAAAAAGCAGCAGCAGCAGCAGAGGAGCAGGCTCAGGTTACCTGGCCTGCAGGTGCCCACGCGAGAAGAGAGCTGGGGGTGCCTAACCCTGGGCCACGATGGGCAGGCGCAGCGCCCCAGGAACTGGCAGGCCTGGGAGGGTTTCCTGGGGTCCTGGGTGAGCCCCTCCCCGCCTGGGTTCTCGCCTGTTTTAGTCCCCACAACACCTTTCCCAGCGGGACCCCTGGACCGAGAAGGAGGGGGCAGAGGCCCTGGCGGTGGCCACACTACAGAGGATGCCTTCTCTCTGCTCAGCTTGGCCACGCTCCCCGGGGGCCAGGAGTCTGGGGGAGATGAGGTTAGGGCAGCTTTGTGGTCCTGGAGGTTGGCTCCTCTGTGCCTGGCTGTCCTGAGAGCGTGTGGCCCGGCCGAGGTCCTGCTGGAAGCAGCCAGCTGCAGATGGGGTCATGCGGAGCAAGCGTGCCCCACGCCCCATTCTCTGTCCAGGCTGAGAACTCCTTGTGGTGATTATACCTGAGATTCAGGCCAGGACGTCCTGCGAAGGGTCAGCCCCTGGCCGGTGTCCTCCCTGGAAAGGGGGGCAGTGAGCTATCCCATCACCCAGTGGCCCGTGGCAAGGCCGGGATGAAGAGCCCCGAAGCCCGGACCTCCAGGGAAACCCACAAGCGTCAGGACAGAGATGCGGTGGCTGCACAGCGGCCCCTTGGAGCTGCTCCGTGGCCCCTTGGGGATGGCTGGGCGCTCTGGGTGCTGCAGACCGAGGTCTGAGATCTCATTTTAGAGTCAGACGTGAGAGGCCAGAACCACCTCTCCAGTTTCATCGAGCGAGAGGGCGTGGCCTGGGGAGGGGAGGATGTGCCCTGAGGGCCAGAGCAGCCACCCAGGCTCCAGTCCGGGTCTCCAGGACTCCAGCCTCGAGCTGACCAGGCTGCTGGGCCTCCAGAGGCCACGGCTGGCCGTGCCTTGGGGCAGCCCTCACCGGTGCTCATCCTCATGCCTTTCCAACCGTGAGTGGCAGGGCCTGCCCTGGGTCCATTTCACAGATGAGGAGACTGAGGCCTGAGGGCTGCCACCAGCAGGAGAGGGGTGGGGCTGGGGTCCGAGCCAACCGCTGCCCACAGCCCACTGGAGCAGCCCAACCCCTGGCTGTGTCTGGGGCACCTGCAGTCAACAGAGCCCCCCACACCCGGGAGACCACCCACACTGCTCCCTGCCCACTGTCACCAAAGCCCAGACGGGCAAAAGGACACCCGTCCTGCTCATCGCGTGTCCGATGTCACGACATCCGATCAGGCCCGTCGGGCCTCGTCAATGCTCGTTCGCTGGGGCCTCTCCAAGGCACCTGAATTATGCACAAGGCCCGGCCACGTGGGTGGCAGATGGAGACGCATGCGGTAACCAGAGCCGGGGGTGGGGGGGGATGGGGGATGGGGGGTGGGGGCGGGGGGGGGGTGGGGGGATGGGGGGTGGGGTGTGGGGGGGTGTGGGGGATGGGGGTGTAGGTGTGTGGGTGTGGGGGTGGGGGGATGGGGGTGTGGGGTGTCGGGGGGGGGGTGGGCGGGCTGTCCAGGGGGAGGCAGGCAGGCCGCTTGCCCCCAGGACTCGCCGTGAGGGAGGGAGCCGGTCTGGTCCTGGGCACGTCGTCTCTGAGCCCCTGGCTCTTGCTGTGTGGATTCTGGCCGCCAGGGGCCTGGTCCTCCCAGAGCTGCAAGAGCTGGGCAGCCAGGGTTGGGCTGCAACGGGGGACACAGGGCCCAGAGGAGCCTGGGGCGGGGGGCGCACTGCCGGCTGTGCCTGGAGCCTGGCAAGGCCCGTCTTTCATCGAAACACCAAGGTCAGGGAAGTTCCTCTGGTTACAGGAGTGGAGGCGTTGCCCAGGGGACCCAGAGGGGAGGTGGGCGTGCCGGAGGGGTGGTACCCGAGGGCAGCAGGGGCACCCTTGTCCCCAGGGTCTGGGGCCAGAGCTCACCATGGGGGCGCGGGGCAGAGATGTGGGGAGACCCTTGCCGAGGACGGGGCCTCCCCGGTCATGGGGCTCAGACCTTCCCCACGAGGCCTGTTCCTCCCCAACCCAAGGTGGACCTTCTGGTTCTCGCGTCTGTTGAAATGGCAGCCCTGAGATTTCTCGAGGAGTCACGGGGTATCCCTCAGCCTCCCCCACAGCCCCTGCCCCCGGCCCCAGGACTGGCCCTCTCACTCACCTCCCCAGCACGAGGAGGGACTTCCAGACTGAATATGCCCTCGGAATTGCCCATCATTCCAGTCCCAGGGCCGGCTGTGCCCGAGCCCTTCCCCGAGTGCCCCTGGTCCCCTGGGTGGGGTGGGCTGTGCGAGTGTCTCTCCAAACAATGATTTATTTCAGAATTAAGTGTATTACACCGAGAACTTGCCAGTTCCGTCCCGCCAATGTGCATAGGAAATCTGGCTAATTAAATATATTATGCAGTGTAGCTTTGATTGTTGGGAATGAATCAGTTTAATTACGGTTGGAATCACGCATCATAATTAACGTTATAGCTCTAAATCAGAGATGGGGCGCTTTCCTGCTCCCCACCCTGGCATGGCAGACATAGAGGGGCTCCCGTGAGACCCAGGACGCCCGGCACCCCCCTCCTGGTCTACCCACATGTTCCCTTTCGGGGAGACGGGGCCTGGGCCCAGTTCTGCCCTTATTAGAGGCGGGTGGCCTGTAAAATGGGGAAACAAGCCCCCGGGGCTGGTGGGAGGGTCAGGGAGACACACACGGGCAGGTTCCAGGACAGTGTCTACCGGGGGCTGAGTCCAGGGAGCCCAGCTCTGCTCTCCACAGAGTCCTGGCCTCATAGAGTCAGATGAAGCAAAACACATAACAGGGCAAGTCCGGGATGTCGGGATGGAGGCAGCCGACCGGGCTGATCCCTTCAGCCGCCTGGGAAGTGCCTGTGAGCTGATTCCTGAGTGGCAGGAAGGAGCAGGCCACACGAGGCCCCGGGGGAGGAAGTGGCAGGTGCAAAGGCCCTGAGGCACCCCGGGAGGCTGGGCGGAGGGCCTGGCCGCGCTGGGCCCTGTGCTGCGGGTCACCTGTCATCCTGCACACTGCCCCCCCCCCCGCCTCTACCCTCTGCCCCTCGTCATCATGATATATTTAATTACCCAGATTTCCTGCGCACGTTGGCAGGACAGCCCTGGCAACTATACCTGGTGGCCCCCGGGGTAGGTCTGGGCCTGAACCGTCCAGTTCCCGGGCGGCCTGAGTGGGGGCAGGGCACCAAGCGTGGCTCGGGAAAGGTTGACCAAGTACTTGGAAGCCACCCTCGTCCCAGGCACGTCCCATAGCCTTCCTGCCTCTGGGCGCAGCCGCAGCCTGGCTTGAGGGCCACGCAGGGAGGCACGAGGTCATGACCCGCGTGAGCCCCCCGGGGCCTGCTCTGGCTTGGGACCGGCGGCCGCTGGGTCCCCACCTGTCTGTACCATGGGACCCCGGGTGGCGGGGCCCCTGGGCAGAGGCTTCGGCCACAGGTCCTGCACCCCCTGTTCCCCAGCCTGAAATCCCACTGCCTCAGAGCCATCCTGGAGGGTTCTGAAGACCCCCTCCCTCTCCTGGAGATCCTCCTTGGGAAGCCACGGTCTGGCTGGCTGGGGGTCCGGGTGGGGATGGGGGCGGCGTCTCTTCTGTGTCTCCAGGATCCAGCGCCAGGCCTGGCTTGGGCAGGAGCCCTGGGCGTCCATGGAATGACCTGGGCGCGTGGGTGCAAAGGAGGAAGTTCAGGGGTGGGCATCGAACCCCGAGAGAGGGGAACTGCAGGCTCCCAGAAGCCCCCCTACTGCATTGTGGGGTCTTCCTGGGGTCCAGGGCCTGAATTCCTATCACGTTCACCAGTCAATCTGATTGGGGGTGCACAGGCCACGGGAGGGGACACTTCAGGGACCTGCCTTCCCATGCCAGGGAAGAGGTGCTGGTGGGATCGACCCAGCTGGGAGTCCTGCGGCAGGCGTCCAGCACCCCTGCGCTCTCCGGAAGCTCTCAAGGTCAGTGCCACCCCCGCCCTCTACAGCGGGAGGCAGGGGTCAGGGGCCAGGCGGGCCTCAGAGAGCTGTGTCCAGGCGGACCCCAGCAGCTGAAGGGCAGAGCACGTGGGGCAGCCCCGCAGCCTCCTGGTTCCACTTTAATCTCATTTCCCTGATGAAACTGCAGGATCAATCTGCTAGCCGGTTAGCAAGGTGTCCCCATTTGCATACTTAAAAGATGCTGCTGGTGGGGGGCGGGCTGGGGATGGGAAAACGTGCTGCGGGCTGATTGAAGCCAGGCTCGCTTTGCTAAAGGGAATTTAATTTCCAAGTGCGCACCGCGAATGGATTGGGGCTGAGCCACACACAGGACGCCCGTGTGCCAGGAGAGCCACGGAGACAGCGTCTTTAGGGAGGTGATGAGCGTTTGCCCGTGTCACTTCCCCTCAGTGTCTCTGTCCGGCCCTGGGGTTTACCTCGAGTTATTATTGATTTTCTAAACACTAGAGGTTTCCCAGCCTTCTGGAGAAAGGGTGATTTAGTCCCCAGGAAGGTGACAGATGGATCGACCCCTGGCTTCCCCATCTCCCCAAGAATCTGGGGTGCAAGCATCCCCCCATCCATCATACAGAGCGCCCCTAGCACTGGGGCCTGGGGAGGAGCCTGGACCCTGGGAAGCCACGCTAGACCCCGCTGCCGCGGGGCTCAGCACATCTGGGTGAGGGGGTGGGGCTCCCCTGGGGGTCCAGGCGGCTGCCCTCAGCCAGGCCCCCCGTCACGGGACGTGGCCGTGGTGCGGTCCCCAGAGCTGCCTCAGCAGAGGGGCCGTGACCAGGTGAAGTCCCGAGGGAGAGCTGGGCGGGGCCTACGGGGGCGGGGCGCTCAGACCCAGACACCCTGGGTCGCTCAGAGCCCTGCGGACGCAGCCTCGCTCTCCTTCAACCGCGAGGGGACCCTGCCCAGGCTCTGTTCAGGACAGCAGCCAGCGCCTTCCCCCTCCGGGATCTGGGCTCCGCCTGGGGCTGGCGGCTGGGCTCAGGGCCCTGTCTGCCCCAGGGATGGGATGCAGGCCCTACCCGGGCTCCAGGTCCAGACTGTGACAGGACTCAGGGCCCACTGCCCCCGCTGCTCCCACTGCCACCTCTTTGAAGGGCCACTTGGTCGGTGGCGGAGTAGCTGCCCCGAGACCCTTCGGCGAAGAGCCCAGTAGGGTTCTGTCCCGGCTAGCGTCAAGCCTCGGGGCAGGTGACTTCATCTGTAAAACGGGCGTAACAGCAGCATCTCCCTCATGGGCGCAGCCATCAGGTGAGCAACTACGGTTAGACGCTGAGAGCAGGCCTGGCGCAGTGAGGGCCGCGTTGGCGGTTCTGGTTCTGATTCTAGCTCGTCCACGTCCCCGCATGTCCTAGAGGGGGAGCCCCTTCCTCCTGGGACACACAGTGGAATCTCCTCTGGGACCAGTTTCGGAAGCTGGATCACAGTTTCCCCAGGACTGAGCCTGGGACAAGCAGGCAGCAGGCCAGCCCTTCCCTCCTGCCTCTCAGCCCCTCTCAGGGGTGGGCTTGTGCTAGCCGCCCCCCCGCCCCCCGCAGCTAGCACAGGCTCATCTGGGGGTTGGGGACTGGGAAAGCTGACTGTGCCCTTCAGACCGTCCAGGGTCAGCTGGCGACCCAGAGGGAAGATCAGGACCTTCTGTGGGTGCAGGTTGCTCCCAGGGAGGCCCAGGAGGTGGCCAGTCTGAGCCACACTCCAGGCCCCGAGGGCCTGTCCTGGTCTCTTTCCCTGGGCACTTAAGCCACTCAATGCCAAGACCAGGGCCGCGGCCCCTAAAAGGGGCTGAGCGGGAGGCTATGAAGGGGTGGACGGCACCTCCCAAGAGGCCTCTGCTCAGATGCCCCCATCATGGTGTCATTCTTTGTGCCCAGGAGCTCCAGGAAAGAGCAAATAGTGGGGCCTCCACTGCCCAGAGTATCAGAAAACCGTTTAAAACGACATGTAGGAGGGTTTTCACCAACACAGAGAAATATTTATGCTAAATATTTAACCACAAGGAGAAAAGGTAGGTACACAGCTGAGGGGTCTTGGCGGGCAAGGACGGGCCCCAAGCAGTCCGAGGGGAAGGCAGGCCTGCCTCCGGGTTCGCGGCTGGGGGCTTTTGTTTGCTTTGCTTCTTTCCACTTTTCTGAATCTTATAGATTTAGGGCAATGAGGACGTCTGACTTACATCATGAGGGAAAAGTGGAAAAATAAACCGCCAACAATCTGGCCGCTCCCCAAACGATGAAACACAGAATTACCGCAAGACCCAGCAATCCCACTCCAGGCGTGCACGTGCCCAAGAGAAATGATACCTTCCCTCCACGCGAACGCTCAGACAGACTGTTCAAGCAGCACTGCTCACGACGGCCAAAAGGTGGAAATGTCAACGGATGACGGATTAACAAAACCTGGTCCATCCGTTATTCACCCGTAAGAGGAATGCAGCCCTGACACGCGCTACAACACGCGTGCAGCTCGGACGCACGCTCAGCGGGAGTCCAGACACAAAAGCACATGCATTGCGCCTCCGCTCACGGGAAGCGCCCAGGACCTGCATCCACGGAGACGGAAAGGAGTTGCCAAGGACGGACACGGGGGGAGGAGGGGCAACAGCTAAAGAGGAAAGGGCCTTTTTTCCTTTCCAAAAATAGACTTTATTTTTAAGAGCAGTTTTAGGTTCACAGCGATATAGAGCAGAAGATCCAGAGCTTTCCCACGTGCCCCCTGCTCCCACCTCCACGCACAGCCTCCCCACCCTCAGCATCCGTTTGTTACGACTGACGGACCTGTGCTGACACGTCATCATCACCTCGTTTGCGTTAGGGCTCACTCCTGCCCTACTTCTGTGGCTTTGGACAAAAGTACAATGATGTGTACCCACCATTATGGTATCATACAGAGCAGCTTCACTGCCGTAAGAGTCCCCTGCACTCCGCCAGTTCATCCCTCCGTCCCCTCAACGCCTGGCAACCCCTGACCCTTTCACTGTCTCCAGTTTCTCCTCTTCCAGAATTTCACACTGTTGGAGTCACACAGCCTGTAGTCTTTCCCCACCTCAGTTTTACTGAGACAGAATTGACACACAGCCTTGTATTAGTCCAGGGCGAACAACACGATGATTTGATACATGTATGTATTGTGAACTGACCACCACGGTAAGTCTAGTTAACATCCATCACTTCACAACCTTACAACTCTCTTCTTATTGTGATGTGAACTTTCAAGATCTACTCTCTTGGTGACAATACGGACAAGGTTAACTATAGTCGCCGGGCTGTACGTGACATCCCAGGACTTACTTATTTGTCTTATAACCAGAAGTCTGTACCCTTTGAATGTCTTCATCCATCCCAGACCCCACCTCTGGCAAATGCCAATCTGTTCTCTGCTCCTTTAAGTTTGATGTTTTAGTTTCCACATGTAAGTGTGAACATGACACTATTTGTCTTTCTCGTCTAACTTATTTCACTAAGCATGATGCCCTCAAGGTCTAGCCATCCAGACCACATCTTCTTCATTCACTCATCCGTCCACGGACACAAATCGTTTCCATGTCTTGGCTATTGTACACGTGCTGCAATGAACATGGGGCTGCAGATATCTTCTCGAGATAGTGCTTTCATTTCCTTCAGATAAATGCAGGCAGACCTGGTTTAATCGCACTTCACAGATATTGCGTTTTTTACAAACTGAAGGTTTGTGGCCACCCTGCGTTGAGCACGTCTATGGACACCATTTTCCAACAGCAGTTGCTCACTTTGTGTCACATTGCGGTAATGCTCGCAATTTTCAAACTTTTCGTTATTATTATATTTATTATGGTGACTGTGGTCGGTGATCTTTGATGTGACTATTGTAACTGTTTGGACATTTTTTAGCAATAAAGTATTTTAAATTTATGTGTGTACATTGTGTTTTAGATATAATGCTATCGCACACTTAATAGACTAGAGTGTAAACATAGCTTTTATGTATTTATTTATGTTTCAATATAAATTTATTTATTTATTTATTTCTGGCTGCATTAGGTCTTCGTTGCTGTGCGTGGGCTTTCTCTAGTTGTGGCAAGCGGGGGCTACCCTTTGTTGTGGTGCGCGGGCTTCTCATTGCGGCGGCTTCTCTTGTTGCGGAGCACGGGCTCTAGGCGCGTGGCTTCAGTAGTTGTGGCTCACGGGCTTAGTTGCTCTGTGGCACGTGGGATCTTCCTGGAGCAGGGCTCGAACCCATGTCCCCTGCCTTAGCAGGCAGATTCTTAACCACTGCGCCACCAGGGAAGTCCCTAAACATAGCTTTTAGATGCACTGGGAAACCTCCCCCCCAAAAAAAAATTGTGTGCGACTCACTTTATTGCGGTGACCTGGAACCAAACCCGTGACATCACCAAGGCCTGCCTGTCCCAAGGAGTGGAATTGCTGGATTGTGTGGTAATTCCACTTTCAATATTTTGAGGAACCTTCAGCCGCTTTCGCACAGTGGCTGCGCCCATGTACATTCCCGCCAACGGTGCGCAAAGTTTCTATTTTCCCCACCTCCTCACCAGCACTCAGGTCTTATCTTTCTAATAATGGCCATTCTAACAGGTGTGACGAGGGGGATAGCACTTGTGGCTTAGATCTGCATGAATGCAGCCTTTTCAGATTGGCTTCTTTCAGTTGCTAACAGCATTTAAGGTTCCTCCGCGTCTTTTCTTGGCTAGATGGCCCCTGTCTTTTTAGCGCTGGACAATATGCCATCATCTGGGTGCACCAGTTTATTTATCCACTTACCTACTGAAGGCCACCTCAGTTGCTTCCAAGTGTTGGCCAGTAGGAATAAAGCTGCCATAAATACATGTGTGCAAGGTTTTGGGTGGACATGTTTTCACCTCCTTTGGGTAAATACCAAAGGGTGTGATGGCTGGATTATATGGTGAGAGTGTTTTTTGTAAGAAACTACCAATCTGTCTTCAGGGTTTCCTTTCGGGGCGATGAAAATGCTCTAAAATTGACTGGGGTGCTGGTTATACAGCTCTGCCAATGCCCTGAGAACCCCTGAATCGTGTACTTTGCTGGGGGGAATGGTACGGGGCGTGAGTTATGTCTCAAGAAAGTTGTTGTTTTCTGTTTGTTTGTTTAAGCAGTAGCTCCCGCCGATGGCAAATCAGGGCAGCAGGGGATGGGTCCCCTCTCCTCCTCCCAGGGCAGGGGCACCCAAGGGGGGCGGCCGGCCAGATGGCAGGCCATCCCCCCGTGCCTCTGCCCCACGGGGCCCCGGGGAGCCAGCCGGGCTGTAATCAGCGCTGGTGACAGGCTGAAAGGCCAGATTAAAAGCACTGAAGGGACCTCCATGGGTCGAGGTCAATAAATCTTGCCTCTGCCGCCGCGGCCTCCCTCCCTTTCTGTTCAGCAATCTGTCCGGCCGCCTTCACGGGCCCAGTTGCTCCCCAGCACCTCGGGGGAAGAGCCACAAATCACTGTGACAGACCAATCAACAGGCCGGGACATTTTTATACACGCTGCCTCTTGAAGGATGACCCTCCCTCAGCAGCACATCAGAATAAATCTCTTCAAAAACTTTCCGCGAGCCTCCTCTCCCGCTGCCCACCCTGCCCCGCGGCTGGCGGCCTCCGTGCGCCCTGCCAGCCCGTCCCATCAGCTCCCCACCCACCCAGCTGGGCCTGTGTCCACCCTGGGGCTCCGGTGGCTGCGGCCGCCTTGACCGGGGGCTGGGGGATGACGGGGACCCCCTGACAGAGAAGTCCGTCGCACACCGGGACTTACCAGGCCCTGCGGGTGGACACTGCCGGCCCCTTGGCCCACACCTAGGGGTGTTGGGCCTCCAAGCTGGGTCACCTCATTTCAGCAGAAGAAAGAAAGCTTTGCAAAATAATTCATAGGAAACTTAAAACACTCAGACACCGAGAAATTGCAAATGGGGAAATATGATGGATTGTGGGTTGAAAGAAGGCGACTTTTACAGGCAAAATTGATCCCTTGGAAAATGGTTTTGTCTGCTATGAAAAATGGACATGAGCTTGCTGGGGCTTGAGAGCTATAATCCCGAAAATAATTTGCTTTTGATTTCCTCTTAGTCTCTGCTGTTCCTCTCCCTCCTCGGGAGCCCCAGGCCTGCTGGGCGTGGGGAAGGCTCTCCCCATCTAGGGAGACCCGGGCTCCCTGCTCACTGAGGGGCTCGCCCACTCTGTGTCTGGAGGGCTACTTAGCGAGGGTCTCTCCTCAGTGGACACAGCCCAGCCCGGCCACCCCCCGTGGTCCCCCCAGCCCTCCCCCTCAGTATCCCCTGCGCCGGGGACTTTCAAGAAGAAGCACAAAAGCGAATCATTATCTCCTGGGAGAGCTTGTGGAAACCACACAACCGCTCCTCTCCTGCACACGCTGGACGCGATTCCATCAGCGGTTAGTCTCAGCATGCACCCCTCCCCCTGCAGGTGGGGAGGCTGAGGCCAGAGGGGAGGGTCGTCAGAAAGGGGCAGAAGTGGAGCTATACCCGGAGGGGGCGTGGCTTTGTGGAAAGTGGGGACGCAGTCCTGGACTCCAGCCCCGACGGTCTGCCCCCCGGAGCGTCCCCTGCCCACCTGGGCAAAGCCTCTGTGAGGGACGGGGCTGTGAGCCCTGGGGGCACCGGGCCAGGGCTACTCCCGCCCGGAGCTCGTGAGACCACAGACCCCTGGTCCACTGGGTCGGGGTCTCCAGGTGGGCAAGGCAGCCCACACTCTCCTGGGGAGCCACGTGCTCAGCACGTACTGTGAGGACAACGACATCCCCTCACTGGACGTCTCCGTGGAGCTGCGGATGTCGGGTTGGGTCAGAGTCGCGATGAAGGGCTGCAGGTAATGGGGTCCAGAGGGGTGCTGCCTACGGCCTCCTTGTCCCTGTGGCAGCCACCACGTTCTTAGGGGCATGGGGCTGCTGTCTGTGGGAGGTATCCTAAGTGAGGGGCACGGGAGCCTGGGCCTCCGGAAGCAGTGCCTAGGGGTGGCTGGTGGGCTCACCAGGTGGCCTGGGTGGGCTCCCCCCTCCTTCAGGTCACAGGGTCTCTCCAACACCATCGTCCTGTGTCTTTCCTCTAGCGGGAAAGCATGCGACACAAGTCACGGGGAAGACATTCCTTGAGGAAGAAAGAGACGGGGGGCGGGCGGGGGGTGATGGACAGCTGCCCTGTGACCCTGTAAAGGCCAGGCCTCTTGCCTTGCTGGCCGGCCCTGCAGAGGGAACACGGGCAAACCCTGCTCTGGTTCAGTTGGGCCCAGGAAATGCTGTGTCTGCAGACGTGAAACCCGGGGACACACAATCCGTTTCTCTTTTTGCTTTTGCCGCCAGGAAGCAGAGCTATGTTCTTGACCCTGAGCTCAAAGCATGAAGTTGTCTCTGGAAAGAGGTGACTGGCTACAAACCTTCCAAGTTGTTCACCCACCAAGGTCAAGGGCCAGCCGAATCCTGACCGTCAAGTTCCGGCGAGGCCTGGACCAGGATTCATTCATTGACTGAGTGAACCCACCTCATGCGTGACACTGTAGAGACCCCCATGCAGGGGTCCTGGCCATAGCAGGGGGGCTGACCCTGCCACCGGGCAGGATGGGGGATTCCAACAGCCCCCTCCATTTCTCCGGGAAGGACCTGTGGTCCCCAGCAGCCTCCTGGGAAGACAATCTCCAAGGGCTGGCGCTCCACGGCCGGTGGCTCCTTGCGTGTGTGCCCAGCTCCTCCTCACACTTGGGGTGGGGGTGAGGGATGCAGACAACCCCTCCCCCCGTGATCTATTTCCATTGCCCCCCCACCCCCGCTGTGGTCTGTTTCCATTGCCTCCTGACGATGGACTGGGCCAGTCTATAGCCAGGTGAGGCTGGCCATGCGCACAGGCTTAGTTTTCAAAAATCTGATGGTTTTCCGTGACAACCTCTTGGCGGTACATCACCTTTTGGTTGCCCTGCGTGACTCTGTCCCTCCTCCCACCTTTAACGGTCCTCACCTGAGGGGTGGAACCTGGAAGGCTCTCTCGAAACGACTAATTCTCGACTTGGCCGAGGTCATTGATCACAGTTGCTTTCAGACGTCAACTTTGAAGGTGAGGGGGGCGCTCGGAAAGCAGGCTTGTCATCAGGAAGCTGGGGGCTGGGGCACCACGATTCCACCCCCCAAAGCTGGCTACCTGATGAGCCCATGTCTGCCCACTTCCTGGGGAATTTGGGGCCCAGGAGCGCCACCCCTGGGTCTCCAGGTAAGGTTGCCTGGCCCCTAAGTGGAGCTGGTGGATGTCCCACGTGGCCTGGATCTGAGCAGGGGGTGCAGAGCCGTGGCCACCTGTGCCACCACCACCATCAGATCCACTTCATGGAGGCCCAGCGGGGTCCTGAGTGAGCCCATCCTGCCACCCCCTCCCCAGATCAGAGCTCCCCATCCACCCCCTGGGGGGCCTTCCCAGTGTGATCCGTCTCCAGGGCGTCCGTGTTTGGTGAAATCTCCTGGCAACTCTGCCCTCAGCCAGGCTGAGACCCCTGTCAGCCTCTGGTTACTCAACGTAGAAGGAAGACGCCGCCAGGAGCCAGGCACCAAGCTGCGGGGCTGCGGGGCTGCAGGGCTCGCGCGAGGGCAATCACAGACTCCAGGTCCCGGGGACCCCAGGTACCCAGGGCTGGGGCTGCGGTTGTGGGGAGCAGGGCAGGAAAAGCTGATGGGCGGAGACCCGGGCCGGGTGCAGGCCAGCTGGGAACTGCAGCGGCCAGAGGCCGTGGGTCGGAGCCCTACTCCCCACGAGCCTGTGGCTGGGCCCGGGGCCCATGCTCACCTCTCTGGGGGTCCCTGCCGGAAGGCGGGAGGGCAAGGAGGCCGGGGTCAGCCCAGAGCTGAGAGAGGGCAGCCTCACTCTGCTTCCACAGATGGACCCCACGCCTCGTGAGCAGCTTCCCCTGGTGGTGGGGGTGGGGGTGGGGGGGGGCAGGCGGGCAGGTTCCCAGGGCCTGGGGCCGGCTGGTCCAGGCCCCTTTCCTCTGGACCGTCACCTGGAAGGAGGGGCTGCCTGTGGGGCGGGAGGCGGGTGGCCCTCAGCTGATTGTATTAGACAGACCATCATCGATCCGGCTCTGGTTTATCCCTGGTGCCTCATTTCAATAAACAGCAGTTGGAAGGAATTAGCAGAGGACACAGCTCTCTCCCCTCCTCCTTTCTCCTTGGCCCTGGGCTTCCTCTGGTTTGTCTGGAATGGAAGATTTATGAGGATATTCAAGGAAGATTCTCATTTGTCCCTGGGACACGGGATCCAGCGTACGGAGGGCACGGCCAAGCCCTTCTCGTTTTCATGCCCTTACATGGGGTCACGGGCAGGGGCTCTGGGCACCAGGGGACGCAGAGCGGCGACGGAGAGATGTCACCGAATGGGACTGGGTTGACCTTGGGAGAAGCTGGCAGGAGGCCGCTCAGGATGGGATGGAATAATCCCAGCGGCCGACTCACGGTTCCTGGCCAGCCCTGGGCAAGCGGCTGTCATATCCCCTGTGCCCTGTTATAATTGCATCACATGGTTGACTTTATTTCCTGTTTTTTACCCACTGCAACAGACATTTCCCCAGGTTATTCAACATTCTTTTTGAAAAATATTTTTTTAATGGCTGCAAAATGTTCAATGGATTGGTGGTAGCATAAAACTCCTAATAGTTTCCTTGACATTTAGACATTTAGGAGGATGCTATTTCACTGCTATTATAAATAATGTCGCTCAAATTGGCCACTCGGGTTGCAGCCCTGCAATTTCCCCAGCCTGCAGCCCTGTTTCCCTGATGCCCACGGAACTTCCTCCCCACGGCCCCTCCTTGAAGCCTCCTCCTTCCCATCACATCCATCCCCTCTTCCAATACTCTTCACAGCTTTTCCTCTTCATGGTCTCTTCTAGAAGGTGAGCTTGCAGGGCCCAGGCTGAATGTTACTTGCTCAGTCCCTGTCAACAACGGTGCCTGGCACACAGTGATTTTTAAAATTGATTATGACAACCATTGCCTTTTTCTTTTTTTTTTTAACTCTAACTTTTTAAAAATAAATTTATTTATTTATTTATCTATTTATTTTTGGCTGTGTTGGGTCTTCGTCGCCGCGCGTGCGCTTTCTCCAGTAGTGGGGAGAAGGGACTACTCTTTGTTGCGGTGCGCAGGCTTCTCATTGCGGTGGCTTCTCTTGTGGAGCACGGGCTGTAGGCTCACAGTCTCAGTAGTTGTGGCACACAGGCTTAGTTGCTCCACGGCATGTGGGATCTTCCTGGCAGGGCTTGAACCCGTGTCCCCTGCATTGGCAGGCGGATTCTTAACTACTGCGCCACCAGGAAAGCCCCACCTTTTTCTTTTAAACAGTTTATTGAGATATTAGTTTACATACTATATAATTCACCCATTTAAATTGTACAATTCCATGAAGTTTGTTACATTTCATTATTAATTTTTAAAATTGTGGTAAAATATATACAACATAAAGTTCATCATTTTAGCCATCTTTAAGTGCATTAATTGCATTCATTATTTTGTGCAACCATCACCACTATTTCAAAACTTTTTCATCACCCCAACCCCAAAGTCTGTCCCCATTAAACACTCACTCCCCATTCCCTGCCCCTAGTCCCTCATAACTATATTCTACTATCTGTTGCTATGAATTTGACTATTCTTTGTATGTTGTATAATGGAATCCTACAATATAGGGCCTTTTGTATCTGGCTTATCTCACTTAGCATGATGTTTTCAAGGTTCATCCACTTTGCAGCATGTGTCAGGATGTTATTCCCTTTTATGGACCAAGAGCACAATCATTGTCTTTTAGTTGGGTGTTTAGACCATTTACATTTAATGTGATTATTGCTATCACTTGCTCTTTGTTTTCTCTTTCTTCCAGATGCTTTTTGTTTCCTTTTTCCTCTTTTTCTGCCATCCTTTGGATTAATCAAGTATTTTTACGATTAAAAGAGGATTTCATTTTATCCCCTTTATTGGCTTATTAGTTGTGACTCTTTATTTTGTGTTTTTGGTGCTTTCTTTAAGGATTACACATCTTTAACTTATCACAATCTACCCTCAGGTGACGCTAAACCCCTTCACATATGTGTAGGAACCTCACAACAGTAACCCCCTCCTGGCCTCTGTGCTACTGTTTCATACTTCCCCATATGTCGTAAACCCCATGATACATTATCAGGGTTTTTTTTGCCTTAAACAATCAATTCCTTTTAAAGATTTTTTTTTAATTAGAAAGAAATCATTTTATATTTAGACATGCAGTTGCCATTTCCAGTGCTCTTCATTCCCTTGTGTAGACCTCTCTTTCCATTGGGAATAATGTTCTTTTTGTCTGAAGGATTTCCTTTAACATTTCTTGTGGGGTGGGTTTGCTCGCGATGAATTCTTTTAGCTTTAGTCTGCCTGAAAAGCCTTTATTTCACTTTCACTTTTGAAAGAGCCTTCAGCAGTCGTAGAATTCAATGTCGATGGACCCTTTTTTTCCTTCCAGAGCCTGAGGGACACTGCTCAACTGTCTTCCACCTGCATTGCTTCTTGCAGGTTGTTGGCTGTCCATCTTCCTTCCTCTGTCCCTTAGGTACTTTCCCCACTAGCTGCTCTTAAAATGTACTCTTCATCCCTGATTTTAAGATATGTAACATGCTTCAGTGTTGTTTTCTTCATATTTCTTGTGTTTAAGGTTTGTTGAGCTTCTTGGACCCATCGGTTTACAGGTTTTGTCAATTTTGGAAAGGTTTAGCCATTATTTCTTCGTGTATTTTTCTATCCCCCATTCTCTCTGCTCTCCCTCAAGAGCCCCCATGACAGGTGAATCAGTGCCACTTTTCCTGGTCGTTTTACTCTGTGTATTTCATTTCGGACACTTTCTCTTGCTGTGTCTTCAAGTTCACTTGCCATCTTTTCTTCTTTGGTGCCTACTCCGCTGTTAATTCCATCCGGTGTTTCTCATGTCTAGGAATTCGATGCAGGTCTTTTCTTATATTGTCCATGTTCCTCTGTGAGGAACTCAGTCTCCCCTCTACCTTCTGGGAGGAGGAAGGAGGGTGATAACACCTGCTTTAGTGGCCACGTATACTGACTCTCATCTGTGTCATTTCTGTGTCCTTGTGCTGAGTTTTCTCCTCATCGTGGGCCACGTTTCCCTGCTTCCTTGCATGCTTGGTAATTTTTGCTTGAATGCCAGACATTGTGAGCTTTGTCTTCTCGTGTGTTGGGTATTTCTGTGTCCCTGCAGCTCCTCTTGAGCCTTTTCTGGGGTGTGCTTACATTACTGGGAACAGTGTGGTCCTTTGGAGGCTGGCCTTTGATCTCTGTTAGTCTGTTAGACCACAGCACTGTTAGTTCGGGAATAATCTTGCCCCAAAGCTGAGGCAATGCCCTCTTGAGTGCCCCACCCAACGTCCTGTGTATCATGGGACCTTCTCACTCCAGTCGGTGGAAACATAAACCACTCTCAGGTGTGAGCTCTGAGGATTACCCTGTGTTCCTTTTCCAGTGTCACGTGCTTTCCTTACACACGCGTGTGCTGTCCAATCCCCCTGGGACTTGAGGGGCTGCTCTGCAGCTCTCTGGAGCTCTCCGTGCAGCCCTCGCCCCTGTGGTACTTGGCCCTTGAGGGGTCACCTTGCTTGCTCCCCATCTCTTGGGGTCACTGTCTTGTGCTGCCTACATTCCAATGTCAGACAACCATCGTTTCATACATTTTACGTACTTTGCTGTTGCTTCTTTTCCACATGAAGGTAATTTCAGTCCCTGTTACTCCTTCACGGTTAGAAGCAAAAGTCCTCCAATGGTTTAATAAATACTTCGAAGCAAATAAACGAATAAGTGAGTGAGTAATGCTCCAATTATACCTTTGAGCAGAAAGCCTTCCTCCTACTTAGGCTGGTTACTATTGCCTCAGCTCCATGAGGGCTGGGGTGTCCTGTCCGCCCCTGCATTGCAGCATCTGGCCCAGGTAGGCAGATGAATCGACCCCTGGAAGTGCAACCAGAAAGGTCAACAGGTACGGACAATTGTAAGGCCCTTGACCCGTGTGGCTAGTTGCCTCCCAAGTCCTCACGGAATGATCCCTACGTGCAGCCTGGACTCCCGTACTCGGGGGGCATGCGAGGAGAGGACGGGCTCTGGGTGGCGGTGAGCCCTTGCTGGTTTCCGCCTCAAGCCCAGGAAGCGGGGTTGAGAGCTCTCCCTGTCACGTGCTCATCTGTCCGGTGGGGACTATAGGCTCCCAATAGAGGGGCCTGGAGGCAGGCTGTTTGCAGGCGGGGTGGAGTTGCTTTATTTCCTCTTGACATGAAGACGACGGTCTGAGTGCTGCATTATAAAGGAATTACGGCTCAGGCTCTCCTGGGCCTGCAGGTTTCCCACGTGAGCGCAGGGCGCCACGGGGGAGTCCAGGGAGCACCCCAGCCTGCTGTCCCCATGCACGGCCCCTAGATGGGGGCCTCACCGGACCCTGTCCCTAAAGGGGGGCCTGGAGCTCAGCTCAGCACATTTAAGGTTCCGCCTGGGTCATAGCCCCTCACTGGGGGTGAGGGCAATAGTCAGGGGGACAAGGTCAGGGTGCCCCCAGTACGGGGAGGCCAGACAGAGAGAGGAGGCTGAGAATGGGGGGGGGCAGCCTCCGCCACATGTTTCCCCCCAGTCCCTGACATGACCTCAGGGCCATGGCTCCTCGTGAGGAAGAGACCCCCAAAGTGTCCCCAGGTGCTGGGAGAGGGGGACGGCAGGGAAGGAAAGGTGAGTCACCGTGGAGCAGTGGTCCCGAGGGGCCCTGGTCCCCAGGGAAGGCTGGGAGGAGGGGGGGGCAAGGTGGGGGCTGCTGGGGAGCGGAGCCTCCGGGTAGCGGGCAGGGGGCCCTGTGCCCCTGGGGGTGGGCAGTGACCATCTAGATGATGGATCGCAGAGGCTGCCCTGATGCAGCAGATGCGGGGCTGCACTTGGCCTCAATCGCTCCCTGGGGGCGCCGATCGATGAAGACCTGCGCGCTGCCCGAGCAGCCTGTGATGAATGACTCAGGATTGATTTTCACTTAATTGACAATTTGGTGAACCTGTTTGCAAAATCCCAGGTTGGGCCCTAGACGGAGCCTCAGGGTAATATATGGTGGGGTCGCTCAGGCCAGGCCAGGGTGGCAGCCAGGGGGCAGCAGAGGCCAGCCAGCCACTGGGGGGTGGGGGTGGGGGTCGGCAGGGCTGGGGGTGGGGTGGGGTGGACACAGCTAGGCCAGGGCTGAGACTCCTCTGTGCCCACCCCGGGGAACTCACTGCCTTGGGAGGGGGTGTGTATAAGGCTGGGAGCCCGGCTACAATGGGGTCTCCCTCTCGGGTCAGAGGGGGTGGGGGCCAGAGAGGTCACGAAAGCAGGTTGAAATCCCCAGGCCAGGATCTGATCCCAGCCCAGCCCCCGTCAGCTGCATCACCGGGCACTGCTTCTGAGCCTCTCTGACTCTCGGTTTCCTCTTCTGTAAAGTGGAGCCCATCCACCCGCAGAGCCCGTCTTATGCCTCATCTCTGACCTCCCCTGCAGGCTCTCAGCTCCCTCTGTCCTCTGCGTGGGCGACCTCCTTCCCATCCCTGGGACGCTCACCCCACCTCTGTTTTTGTTTAAAGCACTTGTCGCCATTTGGCATATCTCCCAGCGTGTGGGCTTTCTCACCCACCTCTCTGCCGGGCCGTCAGCCCCACGAGCACAGGGACGCCGCCTGCCTGTAGCCTGGCCTGTGGGCTGACCGCCCTCCCCGCTCGGGCAGCGGCACCTGGAGGCCTCCCTGAGTCTGGGAGCGACCACAGCAGGTTGTTACCAGGACGACATGAAAACAGGCCGAGAGCTCACCTCTGCCGCTGGCCCTGAACTCATGAGCAGGGCCGAGACTTGGGAATTGTAACAGGACCCCCGGGTAATCCCTTCTGGGGGCCACCCAAACAAAAGCCAAATTAAGTGGACAGAACTGCAGTGGGGAGGCTGGGAGGCTGGAATTTACCCCCAGAGCAAACAAAGCGCGTCCCCTTCTCAGGTGCAGCCGCGTGGAGTCTGATTTCCATCCTGTGCAACTTAAAGCCACCCCGGGAACCCGTGGACAGCACCCCTCCCTTCGGGGCTGGCACCGACGGTCCCTGGCAGAGGCACCCCTGACGGGACGTGGCACCTGCACCTGCCCCTCGGGTGTTGGGTGGTCAGACATGGCGAGGGGTCCCTGGGGGAGCTAGGGCACTGAGGGGTGCTGTGGGCTGTGGGAAGGCCCCTCCTCCCGCACGCAGCGCTCAGGGGGCCTCTGGAATCCCCCCTCCAGGTCGTGCCCTGCAGCCTGTCCCCTCCTGCTGCAGCCTCGGAGGCTGCCCCGGGGAGGCTGCTGGGGGCCTTTGGGGAGGCGCTGGCCACCCCAGGGGCTCCCGCTAGGCTGGAGGGCCTGGAGGATGAGCAGGGTGGGAAGCAAGTCTTTGCCGCCAGCTGGTCATGGCCTTGGGCCTGGCCCCCACCCCGGACCCAGGCCCAGGAGCTACTTGTAAACTTGAGCAAGTGGCCTCACTTTTGGGAGACGCAGTTTACTCATCTGGAAGTGGGTGACGGTCCCCTTGCGTTGATGGTCCCTGGGATCGGCCCAGATGTCCACCAAGCCTGGTGCCGGCAGCGTCTGGCTGCGCGGCCGGAAGCTGTGCCTGGTGGCAGCGGTCACAGTGTCAGGGTTGGGAAGCCCCCATGTGCAGGTGAGGTTTCCGGGGGTGGGAATGGGACCCCTGCCACTGGCGCTGCTGGAAAGGCTGGAGGGGGGACGCCCATACCTAAAAGGAGGCATCGTCCTGGCCTCGCTCTGCGGCGACCACGTGGCCCCATGGGGCTCCGGCTTCTGAACTGGCTGAGCGCGTGTGGTGGGCCGGGTGGGGTCAGAAGCTCCGGGCCTGGGAATGCGGGGCCCCTCCCGCGGTAGTGGGCACACTGCAGGGCCTGAGCACAGCTTTGGACCCCCATCCAAACCCCGCAGGTGAGATCCAGGTGAGCGGCAGGGACAAGGGTCCTGGTAACGCCCCACAGAGGCGCCAAGCACGCCCCGACGGGTTCGCTATTGACGACACGAGCTCTTCCATCCCCCCTGCCATGGATGCCTCAACTGTGCAAACACGGCTGGATATTCACTACGATCAAGGGCTCCCCCGCCAGCTGCACCTGGGGGCATCCAGTGGACGTTTGGAGACATCCTTCAGACTGAAATCTTTCCCCTGGGAGAGCAGAAAACACCGCTGTCAGCTCGGCCCTGACTCCTGGGCCCTCTGGGGCATTTCTCTGGGTCCAGAGTTCAAGCAGGTGGGCAGGGAGCCTCTTAGAGTTTGGCCTCCCCCACGGTCCTCTAAGGGGGGACAGCCACGTCCAGAAGGGACACAGAGGCCGGGGAGGCTGCCCAGGGCTCGTTGTCAGCCGGTGAACAGCAGACCCAGGGTCTGTGCGGATGTAATTAGTTAAGGATCTTGAGATCGTCCTGGCTTAGGGTGGTCCCACATCCAATGACTGGCGTCCTTATAAGAGAAAAGCAGAGGAGATTCAAGACAACCCAGAGGAGCCGGGTGAAGACAGGGTAGAGACTGCAGTGACGTGGCCACAAGCCAAGGACACCTGGGGCCCCCAGCAGCTGGAAGAGCCAGGAAGGAGCCTCCGCCGGAGCCTCCTGAGGGAGCACGGCCCCGCCCGCACCTTCATTCCAGACTTCTGGGCTCCTGAACCGGGAGAGAGCCAATTCCTGTTGTTTTCTGCCCTCTAGTCTGTGACAGTTGTTACAGTGGCTCCAGGACACTGATTCACGGCCCCAGGTGTGGCGACCCCGGCTATGTCTGTGCCCCTCTCACCCCGCCCCTCCTCACTCCCGTTGCTCCAGGAATCAAGGGAGGGACAAGTTTCCTCCCTGTCTTAGGGCCCCTGGCTGGGTCTGAAAAGTGAACTGACAAAGACGGAGGAACAGAGAAAAGCACACAGTCTATTTGGTATAAGTTTTACATGACATGGGGTCCTGCTAAGGAAGTGAACACCTGAAGAAACAGTGAGCCCCGGGATGCAATGGGGGCGTGTGTGATGGGGGCGGGCAGTCATGGAGGAGCCGGGAGGGTCAGGAGCGTGAGGTGAGCATGGTAAACGGGGCGCTTAGCAAGGCCCGCTGGTGAGGATTCCTCCCGGGTCCCTCGTCTTTAGAGATGAGGATGTGCCCGTCCTCCGGCTGCTGGGAGGGCCTATCTCACCCGACGGTTCAGGGGAGAAAGTGGGGGAAGGTCAGAGTGACCTTCTGTTTCCACAGTTTTCTCAGACTCCGTCAGCTTTAAACATTCATCAAGTCCAGGTGCCGCGTTTTGGGGTAGTGTGTCCCAAACCCCATCACAAGCTCCCGCTCTGTCCCTCATCCACTTTCACTGGCCTCGGACATTTCCACTGTGACCCAAGGGGACCGGGCTCCCTAGCACAGGCCTGGACCACACTCCAGTGATTCCAAGTGGGGTGAGCCACGTGGAAAGGGCCCAGGGAGCTGGTGTGGGTAGCTGAGCCGATGTCCCATAGGCCTGGGGAGGGGGTCCCAGCGTACAGTTGGAAAGTGTGCCAGGCAGAAGACACAGCAAGTGCAAAGGTCCTGAGGCCAGAGACTCAGAAAGGAGCCGGGTCACAGGGGGCTGGAGTGGGGCTGGAGTGGGTGGGGCGCTGTCGCCAGCACTGCTGGAGAACAGGAAAGAGGGCCAGCCCCAGGGACTGCCCAGTCCTCTTTCTTACCTGGTGGCCCCCTGGCTGGTACACCTGCTCCCAGCTGGGAGCTCCCCAAGGGCGGGGCAGGACTGTGGGGCCCTGGGAGCCAGGTAACGGGTGTGAACAGATGCTTGTGGAAGCCGGGGGAGGGCCCTTTCCAGGTCACCACTCTGGGCAGCCCCTGGACGGCCTGAAGCCCCAGTCAGGAGGCTCCACAGGCTACCTGGGCAGCTGGTCCAGCCTTCCTGACCACCTGGGTTCATCCAGGCTGTCTAGTGAAGCAGCCATGCCCCAGGGCTGACCCATGGGACCTGGGTTCCTGGAGCCTGAAGATGGACCTCCCTCCTGGGGCAGCTCTTGGGGGCGGGGGACTGAGTTCCCCAGCGGGGGGCTTTGGATCCAAGGGACCTCCTGACCCTTGCCCAGGCCACTTCCTGCCTCCTTTTCCTCCCTGGGCTCAACAGAGACGCTATTGTTCAGACCCATGGAGAATGGCAGGCCTCCCACGCGCCACTCCTGGTGACCCAGGCTCCCCACCCCCTCCCAACCAAAACCTAAATAAAATAAATAGATGGGAATTCCGAGGGGGCACTGGAATGCAATCAACCAAAAAGGCCCGAGTGCTTCCGAAACGATCGGATTCATCAGCATGACGGCTCCGCAGCCCGGCTCTGAGGAAGCCAGGCTTAGCGCTTTTGTCTCCGGTGCCAGCGCCTAAGCTCCTGCCCGGGCAGGAATGTGGGCCCGACCGGGTCGCACCCTGAAACCCGACGCCGCTGCCCCGGTGACTCTGGCTCTGCAAAGGCCCAGCTCCTCTCAGCTCTGCGGGATTTTGTTCCCTGGCCGAGCAATTTCTCCAGCACTTTCCCTGGGATCAGCTCCTAACCGAGGCCATAAGTCTTTTTCTTCCAAAATGTAGACCTCATTCCTTTTGGTTTCTGACACAGACTTGCAGCATATTAGACCAGGGGGCCTGGAGCTGGGGGTTAAAGCCCTAAATGAGTTTGTGAATTGCTTCCGTGGCAATGTCGCCCCCCTCGGATGGCATCACTGCCGACGCGGACCCGCCTGGGGTCGGGGGCCCACCTCCACCCTCCCTCTGCCCAGGGCCGATGTCCTCGGTGCCACCTGCAACCCTGACCGGCGTGGGCTGTGGGTCGACCGCTTTCCTCGCTGGTTCTAGAAGCCTCTGCGCAGGTGTTTGGCATTCACAGTCCAGCCGTTTCTGCTCTGAAACAGTTAGGGCCGGCAGAAGTCCTTGCTTAATAGCAGTCTAGCTGGCCAGGTGGTCACTGCCTGCGCGGGCCGTGCGGTCTCTCTCAGGTGGCTGTGTCTTCATCCTACAGATTAAGGACGAGGCTGGGAGAGCGGCCGGGGAAGCCCAGCGGTTCAAGCCCAAGGCTTCTGTCCATCCCACTCCCGCTGAGGCCACCCAGAAGGTCACGCCTGGCACAGTCCTAAGGCCACCACACAGTGCGGGGCCCAGGCAGCACTCTGAGCTCTGACGGTCTTCACCAGCTCGGCCCCTGTCCACCTGCAACCCTGCCGCTGAGAAGGGCAAGAATGACTAGCTCTTTATTACTACAGAGATTTCTAGAAATTTTAGACCGAGAGCCAAAATGTCCATCGGTGGTGGAGGATGAGAAGGAATTAGCCACGAGTCGGGAGCAAATCCTCGCGGAGGGCCCGGCTCTGCCGCGACCCGAGTGTCCTCCCTGCCCGGCTCCCCCGAGCCGTCCCCTGGCCCCCAATCCCCACTACGAGAAAGGGGCTGGCGGGGGCGGGAACGGCAGCCTGGCTGGTGCCTCTTCTGAGCCACCCACTCTGGACAAACACCGTGACCTAAAGCAGAGCCGGGAGCGCCAACCTTTCCATCACGAAAGGTTTAATTTATTGCGAGTGCGGAGTCACAAATCATAGGCAGGGGGATTTATCACCTCCAGGAGTGGAATTGACCACAGAGGGACGGCAACACTCCCAAGCTACACTCACTCCTTTAATAAAGTTGAAAATGTAAGATACGCCCGTCCCACCCCGGGAGCCATGGGCAGCGGCCAATGAGTTTATGGAGGGTAGTAACACATGACTGCTCGCCATTCCGTTCTGGAGAGACAGAGAGACGCAGTGGGGACCTCCCAGGTCACGCTGGGCGTCTACGATTTAGGGGTGATAGCGGCCCGGAGCCGGGGCAGGGAAGGTGGCAGGCCTGGATGGGGGGTGGCACAGGGGTTCCCCAAGCCCCCTGCACGCTCTGCCCCTGCTCCGTGCCTGGAAACAACCTTCCGAGCTCTCAGTGGAGATCCCCAGACCCGGAGGGTCTCCTGCCTGGGGAAGACGACACCCCTTAGGAGAAAAGCTAATCCCTGCCCCAGCCGGCCTTAATCCACCCCTCAGGAAATGCCTGATCCCCACGGCTAGACCTCTCTCCATCTGAGATCGGGGGTGTTTCCTGGCAAGGGTGGTGCGAGATCTGAACTGGCCCCTCGGGCGGGGGTGTCCAGACTGGGGCCCGGAGTCATAGGCTCTCAGACTGTCTGGCCAGCCACCTCTCTAGTTACAGCTGGGAAACTGAGGCCCAGAGCGGGCGGGATTCACTTGGGAGCCAACGGGCAGCCCCCAGCTCTCCCCAACAGACACAGAGACCCTCGGAGGTGATGCGCCAGCTGGGATGGGCCAAGTGTCCCCCAGAGACCCCCTGAGGCCCTGGACCTGGCCTCCTGGCCCCCCACATAACGCCAGGCCGGCCTCTGCCTGGGACTGCGCGGGAGGGCCGTCTGGCCTCCGTCGCCATCCAGGCCGCAGGTTTGCTTCCTGCTGCGGTATCAGACCCGGCCATGATGCTCTGCCCTTGGCCTGAGCCCATTTCTGTCAAACAGGGGCGCCTCCTCCAGTCACCCAGCAGTGCTTTCCTGCGGCTTTATATAAATAAAAAAGTAGAGGGTGTCCCTCTGCCCTCCGCCCACCCCAGGACACTGTGACTTTGAGCCCCTCTGGGGATGGGACCCTCGGTGCCAAGAACTTCCCTCAGCAGGGAAATCGGAGGCGTGGCTTTGAAGCAGGAGGTGGCAGGGAGGTTGTGGAGCAGCAGGTGTGCGTGTCTCTATGCACGTGTGCAGGGTGTGTGTGTGTGTGTGGGGTGCACTGTGGGCATGTGGATTCGGGCACGCGTGCCCATGCACGCACGCACGTGTGCACACACGTGTACAGCGTGTGCATGAGTGGGCACGACGTGGCCGTGCGCGTGCGTACCTGCAGGGGGGCGGGCAGTTGTACCTGTGAGTGAGTGTGTGTGCCTGCCTGGCGCGTGTGTTGATACCCGCAAGGGGGCTCACCTCCTTGGGTCCTTTCTTCCTTCACCAGGCTGATGCCCTGGGATTCTGGAGCCCTGAGACCCTGGGATGGGTATGACTTGGTACCCCCCAGCCCGGCCCGCAGCTGCCCCCCCTCACCTTGCCGAGCCGCACCCTGGGCGCCCCCCCCATAATTCTCCTGCCTGCCGCCCAGCGGCTCCGCCCCCGCAGAGCTCTGGGACCACCCACTTGCCCAGCCCCTGCTTCCCCGCCCCCAGCACTCTACTTAATGTCCTTCTCATAAGGAGTTTTCAATTATAAGCCTAAATGAGGTCTATAAATTTGACTTCATAAAATTCCACGCACGTCATTTTCCAGCAGAAAAGGCTCTCTAAGAAATATTTTCCTTAGGGCCCCCTGCGTCCTCCCCCCGGGGCAGCATAACATTTATTCTAATATTAAAATGGCAGGTGTTCTATAAATTGAGGGTCATTAGCACGCTTCATTGATTTTCCCGCAGCTTCCAGCCCGGGAGGAGCCACGTGTGAATATCAGTCTATTCGATTGAGATTCATACCCTATTTGGGGGTCAAAGAGCGGGACCCCATGAGCTTGAACTTCTATCAGCCTAAGGCGGATCAATACTTGGAGATATATTGGGGTTGGGGGCCGGCCGCTCGCACAGATTCAGTGGCCGTAGATATGAGGTGCGGGGGCGGCCGGCGGAGAGGAAGGCGGAAGATGGGGCCCTGCTGCCCGTCCAGCGAGGCTGGGGGCTCTCCCGGGCCCTGGTGGCGGGGGTCCTCAGGGGGGCTAGACCCAGAGGGGGGGCGAATAGGGTATGGCACTGTGATGCAGGGCAGGAGCTGGCATGCTCAGCCGGATGACCCCTCCGGAGGTGGGGAGGGCAGAGGATGGCCACTGGGGCCCAGGGACCTAGGAAACTGCAGAGACCCTGGTCCCGGCCCAGAGACCCGACCCACAGAGCCAGGGGCCCAGTGAGTTCTCGTGCTGGAGGACCCTGCCGCCCGGAAGGATACTCGGGGAGCGGGGCAGGGGCGTGCACCCTGTTTTTAATTGTACCAAAGGGATTCAGAATGTAGCTGCGGCTCTTCGTCCTGGTTTTGGGGTCTCCGGGGCTGTCCAGCCGCTTCCGCCCACACTCTGGCCGCATGCTTCCTCGCCAGGGCTGCTCCCTGAGTCGCACACGGGCAGGCTTCCCTGCTTGGCGCTCCCACGGACGCCAGCCATCCGGGCCTCTGCGCTCCTGCCTGGGACTCCAGTCCATTCTGCCTGGACCCCTGGCCCCTCGAGGCCCCTGGGTGACATCGTACACCCAACACCTCTAAGATCCCGCTGTGTCCCAGGCCGGGGAAAACCACTAGCAGGTCTGCAGAAGCCAGCGCTGACCCCGATCCCGCAGTTTACGGCGGGCACGTGGGGTCAGTGCTTGTTGCTGCCCCCAGGGATGGTCAGGCTGACCCGCACCGCCCCCCCCCCGCCGGAAGTGGCGGGTCCCCGGCCCTGGGGACATTGAAAAGGCACGTCCTTGCTGTGCCCTTGCGGTGGGGTCACTGCCGTAAGGATGGCCCGCCCCCTCATATATCACCGCCCACCCCGCCCCGCCCTGCAAGCCCCGCCGGCCTCGACCGCAGAAGGCAGGGGATCTGCTCAGTTATTAGGGAGATAAATAATTTGAACTCTGGCCTTTTACCTTTTCCCCCAGAGGGCGGGCCGCCCCCACGCCCCTCGGGCATCCTGCCTGGAGGAGCAAATTTCATTAGGAGTCCTGGCAGCTGGCAGAGGCCACCCTGCGAGGCCGGCGAATGGAATTTCTTTATGGAGATGAGACATAAGAATATGAAAATTTAAGCCGGAGCGGATGTAATTTAACTTTGCTTTATTTATCGGGGACACAAATCCTTTCTAACGGCGGATTTGGGAGGGCCGGGCAGGGTTGCTGGGGCCTTTGGGGAGAGAGGGGGCAGCTGGTGGGCTGCTTCCCACCCTCTCTGCCTATACAAAAGTGATGGGGGAGTCGGCAGCACCGTTGGGCCGTAGGTGAAGTTGCAGATGTCCACACGGGATGGGCAGCCAAAGGGGATGGGCCCCGCTGCGGGGGGCAGGGCTGCGGGCATCCGGGGCAGCCCGGGTGGGGGGAAGGATGGAGGCCCCCTGGGGATGCCCTGCACCCGATTCTGCACCCAGCTGACTAGCTTCGCCCCCGGGCCTGGGGTGAACAGGACCCTGAGCGCCTCTCACCAAGGTCCTGAGCGGACTTTCTGGGGGCTGGTTAGCTCTGGACGCTGGCCTGGGGTGGAGCTGAGAATCCTCCCTGCAGGGGGCCACGGTGACAAGGCAGCACACCCTGGGCAGCGGAAGGACAGATACGTACCCTCTCCCAGCCCTAGAGGCCACAGTCTGAAATCCCAGTGTCCGCTGGGCTGGTTCCTCCGTTCCAGGCCCTTCTCTAGCTTCTGGTGGAGCCCGCGGTCCCCGGCGCCCGTTGGCTTGTAACGCAACATCCCATCTCTGTCTGTGTCATCACAGTGCCATCTTCCCCTGTGTCTCCCTGTGTCCCCGGGTCCAAATTTCCCTCTTCTCTGAAGGACACTAACTACTCAGGGTCAGGGCCCACCCCACCCCAGCCCGGCCTCCTCTTAATTTGATCACACCTGCAAAGACCCGATTTCCAAATAAGTTTCCATTCGCAGGTACTGGGGGTGAGGACACGGACACCTCTTTTGGGGGGACATGATTCAGCCCCCACAGCAGGAGCGGGGAGGGCGTCTGCCACCCCAGACCCGGAGGACGCCCGGAGGACAAAATAGCCCGAGTGCTATTAATTTATCCTGTGCTCTTGAATGTTCTCTTTTTTTTCCCATAAAAAAGATGATTCAGTGTAATCTGGTTTTTCAAATATTCAATTAACTCGAAACTCTAGTTGTTTGCTAAGTTTTTAAGTTCAGTTTACACATATAATTCTCTTATGAAGCTTAGCAAATGCTAAGAACAATGTTAAGGAACTTCTACAACTCAATGAAATGCCCTTAAACATTTAAAATCCACTTAACGACCTTCATCTTTTGTCTCCTTGTTCATAACTTTAGTTTCTGGATGGAACAAAGAAAAATTCCCCAAAGCATAAATCATTGTATATCCAAAAAAACCACAGTAAACTTGGAAACACAGAGACTCTTACGTCTTCTTATGTTTCCAGTGCGGTTTACAAAGTTAGTAAGAGATTGACCCTGAAAGTTGGAATGGTTCATTTAATTAAACATATCAGCTGGAATCACAAGCTGATGACTAAAGGACCAGATGAAAACAGAAAACAGCAAACACACAGATTCCTTAAACTCCAAGTGGGGAAGCATCCTTAATTCTGCATTTTCCTGAGTTAAAGTTGCTTCCCTCCCCGCCGCTGCTCCCTCACTCGGCTGCTGCCCTGGGTCACGTCCCGGCTCTGGGCCAGCTCTGCGGGGTGCGGGGACGGAAGGTCCCGCTGGGCCTGGGCACAGGAGGAAGGGGGCGGCTGTGCCCCCTGCGGCTGCCCGGGCTCCCCCATCCCCCTCGACCCCAGGCTCATTAACCCCTCTCCTGGCCAGCGGCTGGGGGAAGTCAGGAGACGGTTCCATTGAAAAATTCCTCAGCGGGTTTGTTAAAGGTGGTGACAGGAGGCCGGCCGGGTCTCTTGGGGAGGGGACTGCCGCCTGCCTAGACCTAGTGGGGCGCCTGCCCAGCCACCCGCCAACTGCAGCCAACACACAAAGGGCCAGATGGATGAGATGGATGGCCAGATGTAGGGGTGGAGGGTGCAGGCCACCGGGATGGGTTGCACAGGCCTCTTCCCAGGGGCCGGCCCTCTGGAGTCAGCCCCCAGCTCATTGGCCAGCTGGGAGGCCATACGCCTGCGTGCCTGGGCCGGACGAGGGGCTGGGAGCCGGTGGTGGAGAACACTGTCGGGTTAGGGATGGCACAGAGGTGGGGACCCGGCACGAGGGGCCCAAAGCCTGGGAAAGGCGTGCCGTCTCTGTGGGAGGGCGAAAATGACACTTACAGGAACGGGCAATGAGGAGCAATGGCCACGGTTCCGGGCTGCCTCTGGGTTTTCCTGCAGCTCCACCCATCCCGGTGTGGACCCACCTGCTGCCCCTCCACCAGCTGCTCTCCAGGGCGTCCCCTCCAGCCTCAGCCGTCACCCCATCACCGTGTGCTCCAGAGACACCCGGCTGAAAGCTGCCCAAAGCCAACGTCTAAGCGCAGATGCCAACCCTCCTCTGAATGGAACGATTCCACCCATTTGCTCCCGGAGAGAGACCCCTTGCGTCCCCTCAGTGCCCCCCGGACCTTCCCAAGCCTATAACCAAGTCCACCCACCCCCAGGCCAGAGCCACCACCTGACACAATGCACAATGTCAAGCACTCGTGCAGAGCACCCAGGAGCTTCCGAGAGCGGGGGCCCTTGGCCGAAGTTGGAGAAAGTCCACAGGACCAAGCCAGCGGCCCCCGGGGGAGGAGGAGAGAGCTAGTGGTGGGGTGGGAGCCACGGAGATGACTGTGGGCCCCCCAAACTGTGCTCAGAGCTCCATCAGAGACAGGGGGGATTATAGATGGGGGGTGGGAGTAGCTTTGGTATGGGAACCTTCTAGAAAAGAAGAGGAAGTCTACACAGGGTTGGTCCACTAGGCCAGGGAGACGTCCCTGGAGAAGGAAGATGCTGACCCTTCCCCAGTGGGTCCTGGGCCAACAGCTCTGGACTCTAGGGCGTGCAGGTAGGGACAGGCTGTCCCAGCGTGCTCCCATCAGCCCGGTGAGCGGCCCCCTCCTGCCCAGGCTGGACCTGGTCTGCTCTGCCAGGAGCTGACACCCCCAGGAGACCAGTACAGACAGTAGTAGAGGCCTGAACGGCCAGTCAGACATCAGATAAGGCCTCCAGCAGACACATCTCAGAAGGGGCATTTGGTGGCCCAGGAAGCAGCCGTGGTGCGACACCCGAGAGAAGAAGCAGGTCACAAAGCCGTTGTGCACAGGTGCAACCCACCCAGAACATACGCGCCACGGCGAACAGTCTGGAAGGAGCAATACCAACATGGTCTCTTGGTTAGAGGACTTCAGCGCCTTTGCAGGTGGGGTGAAGTGTGTTTTTCTGTTTTCCAAAGTTTGCATGATGAGAGTATATTACTTTCATAAGAGGAACATAAGCCATTCGCATTCGTCTATAAACACTGACTGTGGCCTCTGCCTTCCGGGGGCTGTGAGCAGGCAGCCCCGGACCTGGGAGATGGGACCGGAGCGCAGGGACCCCCAGGAGACCCCAGGAGGGCGCCAGCAGCCACCCACCCGTTTTCCAAACACCTGGTAGGGCCCCGGGCTCAGGGGTCCCCGCTGGTGACATCATCTCTCCAGGCTGCGGTGTACCCCACGCCCCCATACTTTACCTCCCTGACAGCCTCCCCGCCAGCCAGCCGGCTCCTGCCTCGGGCTTCTGACGCCTGACGTCACCTGAAGGACTAGGAGAGAATTCCGCCCACCTAAGTTATGACCCGACGTGGAGCCGCCAAGGCCGCCCGTAAAATTTCCTGCCTCGTTATCCGTCTCCGTGGCCACGGGGCCAGCCTGTATCCACATCCCACCCCCCACCGGGCTTCATTTTAACTAATAGGACACTTAGTTTAATGAGGAGAGTTTGCATAAGAGGAACTTGCTAATTAAAGTTTAAACCTTGTCACTCTAAAGATTAGCGGGAGCTCTGAACAAAGCCTTGTCAGGGAGACAGGGAGCCGCCCCCCCACCCAAGGAAAGTCCAGTTTAAGGTCTTGAGTGCAAACTACTGAGTGGCTTCTGCCTGACCAGCCGAAAAGGAATCTTCCGGAAGGTGTAAGAGCCTCGTGGCCCCAGGATGAGCCGGGCTCCTGGGGCCATCGCTGGAGGGGATGGTGAGGAATGCTCCCCCCACACCCCACCTGGGATGCCAGGCGCCCGACGCAGGCTGGTGGCTGCCCCCTTCCGAGGGCCGAGCGCCCGCCTCTCTCTTCACCCACCTGCCATCACCTGGGGACCGGTCCCCACAGCTCAGAGCTGGTGGTGGCTGGCTGTCTGGCGGGCCTCCCCTGCCCCCCAGAGAGGCCAGGGCGAGTCCCTCCAGTGCAGAGGCTGCAGGGGCCGCCCCCAGCGCTGGGCCACCTGCCCTGCCGGCAGCCCGCATTGTTCCCCCAGCAAAGAAAGAAAACGGGGCGGGGGCGGGGGGCAGCATGTGAAGAGAGTGTGTCACCACATCACCATGTCACCCGGGAACATCACAGGTCTCGACTTCTGACCTTTCTGGAAGTCAAACAAGGCTGGTGGTCAGGGCAGGCTAGCTTGGGTACAATGGCCAGGGGGCCAGGACACAGCCACTCCCCAAATGACCACCAGGCCCCAGGGGCTGGGGGCTGGAAATGCACTTTCCGCCTGTGCCAAGGGCCTCCCCCAACCAGTGGGGTCTCCCAAGCCCCCCTCCTCTCCAGACAAGCCCTTTCCAGGAAGGGGAGCGGGTCCTTCACATCCATTCCTGTCACTTGCTGGAAGCTGGTGACACCGGGCCGATGAACTTAGCTGGGGGGGGTCCCTCTGCGGCCAGACTCCTGCCTTGCAGGTGGGGCCATGGACCCCACCACAGGTGCACCAGCCCCTGTCCCGGGGCAGCAGCGCTGAGGACCCTCTGTGCGCTCCACCCTGGAGGGGAGGGTCTCCCGGGAGGGGGGCTTCCAGGGACCACCCTGGGGAGGGGAAGCATTTGGAGGGTTGGGACGCTGATGCTGACTCCATGACCCAGCAGGGCGGGGGGCGAGGAGGGAGGGCTCTTACTGGTCCTGCTTGCTCTCCTTAATCACATGATTTCCTGTCTGCCGACAGGCTGTGAGCCAGGCCTGCCCGGGAGGGGTGAGTGGTGCCCCCTTTATAAAATTGAGGTGAGGGACTTCCCTGGCAGTCCAGTGGTTAAGACTTCGCCTTCCAAGGCAGGGGGTGCAGTTCGATCCCTGGTCTGGGAGCTAAGATCCCACGTGCCACCCCGGCGGGGGGGGGGGGGGGAACCAAACCATAAATCAGAAGCAATATTGTAACAAATTCAATAAAGACTTTAAAACAATTGAGGTGATATTCACATAACACAAAGTTAACCATTCCAAAGCCTACAGGCGCAGCCATCGCCCCAGACAGAAACCCCGGACCCATCAGAAGCCACTCCCCACCCCCGCCCACCCCACAGCCACGAGTCTACTTTCTGTTGCTGGGGATCCACCTGTTCCGGACATTTAAGAGAAACTGAATTACATACAACGTGTGGCCTTTTGTGTCTGGTTTCCTTCACCCAGCACGACATTTCCAAGTGTCCCCCGTGTTGTATCACGTCCATGCCCCACTCTGTGCTATGGATGGACCACATTTTAAAATTAATTTATGGGGCTTCCCTGGTGGCGCAGTGGTTGAGAGTCCGCCTGCCGATGCGGGGGACACGGGTTCATGCCCCAGTCCGGGAAGATCCCACATGCCGCAGAGCGGCTGGGCCCGTGAGCCATGGCCGCTGAGCCTGCGCGTCCGGAGCCTGTGCTCCGCAACGGGAGAGGCCACAACAGTGAGAGGCCCGCGTACCACAAAAAAAAAAAAAAATTAATTTATGTATTGATGGACATTTGGGTCATTTCCACCTTTTGGCTGCTGTGAACATCCTTGTACAGGTGTTTGTCTGAGTCCCTGTTCTCAGTTCCGTTGGGTTTGATCTAGGAGTGGAATGGCCAGGTCACTTGGTGATTCTGTGTTTACAGCTTTGGAACCAACAGACTGTTCTCCTCAGTGGCTGCATTGTGAACATTCCCAGCAGCGGTGCTGCCGGGGCTGATTCCTGTTTCCCTGGGGCCGTGATCGGCTCCTCCCATGCTCAATGACCAGGATCATCCCCTTTGATGGTTGAGGAAACAGGGTTTGCAGAGGTGCTGAGTGTGGACCGCAAGCGTGCGGGGATGGACGTGGGCTTCCCTCCCGGGCCTCATGTTCCGGGATGCAGTCCACGTGGACGAGGACATCCTCCGGCCATTCCCCACCCTCCCCCTTCCCGCCCACCAGTGGGGCAGACACTGGCCGGAGCAGGGCAGATGGATGTAAGCCACCTCTGACCCTGTCTGGGTTCCCCACCCCTAGATTTGGAAATGCCCCATTCAGAAGCACGGGGCACACAAGGGCCCCAGAACCTCAGCACGGAAGGAAGCCGTGTTTCCCTCACAGCCACCAGACCTACAGATTAGGGAGAAAGTCCTGGGGCAACTTTGACCATGCCCCTGCCTCAGGGCAGGTCTGATCTAACCTGGCCGAGTGGGTATTTGACCTCTGTGACAACAGGCTAGAGGCCCCTCCCATGGTTCACATGTCACTGCCCTCAAAGAGCATGGCTGGGGGGTTGTGAGTGTGAGCTGTGTAGAGAGTGGGTGAATGTGCTCACGGGTGAGCGTGCCTGCGTGTGAGAGTCGCTGGCGTGTGCATCTGTTCTGCACGTAGCTCTGTGTTCTGAGTCGTGAGTATGTGCAGGTCCGGCGTGTCTGGCGGGTTCTGCCTCCTCCAGGTCAATGGGATTTGCCCTCAGAACCTGAGGAAGGTGGCTTAGGTGCTGCCCCAAGGTTTGCCGAGCGTTTCACTCATGCTTGTTTCCGGCTTTGCCTTGGTAAGTCTCCCAGTAAGCCTGGAAAGGAGGTTGCACTTGCTGCCCTTTGCAGGCTCAGAGAGGTTGAGCGGCTCACCCATGGTCACACAGCTGCAGTGAGTAAGTAGCACGGATGGGAGGGTCCCTGAGTCCATTGACCCAAGCCTGCGCTCTACCAGGTCCATAACAACAGACGTGGGACTCAGTGGGGAGCCCAGGTCATCCCTACCCTGTGTCTCTCAGGCTCCCCGGACCTAGCCTCACCCCAGCTCTGCAGATGTCAGCTGGGTGGACCCCTGACAGGTCACATTCCACAACCTGGACGGGCTCTTGGGAACACATGGAACCGAGGGTCTGAGGGCTGTGTGAGTGTCTGGGGGCTTGTGACCACTTCTCCACGGATGGCCTCCACACCCGCTGTGACACTCATACGCACTCCCCCACCCACACACACACGCTTCGCTGACTCTGGGGTCTGCGGAGTCTGTGCTTTTCTCCCAGGTTTGGCCTTGGACTCCATCCCTGTGGTGCCCCGTGGCGGCTTGCTTCTTAGGCTGGAATCTATTTTTGAGCGCTGAGGGGGCTCCGCTGGTCAGGGGGGAGTATTTTTATGGTGAAAAATGAGCCATGAGCCAAGTTGCATCAGCTCCGGGGGTGGCGGGGGAAGCCGCCACCGCAGGTCACCCAGGCAGACTGATGAAAATTCCGCTTATGAAGTCGCTGCTCCCCCATTAATTAGGGGGGAGGGGGCCCTCCGTGCCACTGTGCACCTCGCCCACGGCCAAAAGCTTGTCAACACTTTCCACGAAGAATGAAAATGTAAATAACTTTCAGATTATTCAATGTCACCAAGGTATGGAAAAAGGTCGTCATGCTGGGTGTCATTTATCTCGTCGCGGATTTAAAGAGCTTTTTTCTATTAAATTTCTTAAAATTAATGTTTTATGTTGCTCAGAGTAATTTGAACAATTATGGGCTTAAAGAATTGATCATTACAGCCCCTGGGATTTAGCGCTCCAGACTGATTCCTTTGAAAACCCACTGATTTATCGTTTTGCTACTCAACCAGGCAAGCCCCCGGGGTTGGGGCCCCCAGCCCGCTCCTGCCCCAGTCGGGGGACCAGTCCCCAAGATAGTCCGCCCCCTCCTGCCAGCAGGTGGGGAGGAGGGAGTTAACGCAGGAAGGGGAGTGGCGCGTCCCCTGGTCTCAGGGAGAGAGGTGTGCCTCTGATTCCCTACGGTCCTTCATCCCCTGTGCAAATTTTATATTTAAAAGGAAAGAAGTCCTTTTATGTACTGGTCGAAATTATTATTTTTATTATTCAGGTATTTACGTTTGATAATGTATACAAGCGTCGGGTTCAAAAATTAACGACAATGTATATGTCAAGATGAGTATTCTATGTTAAAATTTAATGTTCTAATTATTATGATAAAGAGATTACTGTTGAAGAAAAAGTTGACGAGCCCTAGCCCCCGTCCCCCCCTCCACGAAAAAAGCTCAAGTGGGTCCCGCGTGCCCGCCAGGGTGCCTCCCACCCCGAGCCTGCGGCGCCCCTCCCGCTCGCCGCAATTCGGTGGGGGTCCCGGGAGGGCGCGGCGCCGCCCCTCCCCCAACGTCCCGCAGGCCGCCCCGCCCCGCCCCGCCCCCGCCCGGGGCCCACCGGCTTCGCAGCGCCCTTTCCTGCTCTGTCCCTCGCGGGCGGCGCCCGGAGCCGGTTGGGCGGGGCAGTGGCCCGGCCCGGTGCGGCGCGCCCCTCGTGGGCGGGTCCCCTCCGAGGCCCCGAGACCCCAGGGCCGGTCCTCGGACTCGGAGCTGGGTGCCCCCCGCCCGGTTCTGCGGCGAGAGGGCGCGCCGGGAACCCGCATCCTGGGCTGTGACACCCACAAACGCCTAGACGCCCCGCCTGGTTAACAGACTCCATCGTGGGAAATAAGTTGTGGTTTCCAGGTGACCTCCGCAGACGGGGCCCGAAAGATGGGGCGTCCACCTTCCCCTGCGGAAAGCCCGCAGCCCGAGGTCCTCCCCACCAGAGGTCTGCCCCGCCCACCTCCTCCCTGCGGGTTCCAAGCCTCGAGTCCGGGCTTGGGCCTCCAGTCCGAGGTCACGTCTGCTGGCCGAGCGGGGCCCGGAGGTGGGAGCTCGAGTGTCTGCCCGGGTGGGGCGAGCGGAAAGGGAGAACACGCGAGCTGGCGCTCAGCTCAGATGCGGAAACAGACCCGCGAGGTGTGCAAACGGGCACTGTAGCGGTGACCGCGGGTCTGACCCAGCTGAGCCCCCGCCCGGCTGCCCGCCCGCCAGCCCCCAGTCCCGGCCGGGGCGCGTGGCGCGCGCGTCTCCTCCGGCGGACGCGGCCCCTGCGGCATCCACTCTCCTCCCCGCGCCGGGGGGGCTGGATCTGGGGCCCCGATGCCGCCCCGACGCGCCGCCAGCTGGAGCGAGCGCGGCCGGACCTGCAGACAGGCGGAGGGCCCCGAGGGGACAGCCGCCGCTTTATTAACCTGTCAGCGCCTGAAAGGTCCCGGGCGGCCTGGGGAGGTCTCCAGGCTGGAGGGGGGGCGCGATTTGAGGATTTATACCTCCCTCGGGGCTGCTGGAGGAGGCAGCGGCCGCCCCGCGGCCGCCAGGGCCCCCTCCCTAAATCCTGAATCCGACCCGGGCTCAGCCGCTTTCCGCTCGGGGTATCCGTTGCCAGAAAGAGTCCATAGTGGTTCCCCCCAGGAGCCCGCCCCACCTGCCGCTCGGCCACGCCCCTGGGAGGCCGAGACCCTTGCCTGGGACTCCTTGCACTTCCCGATGGACACCTCTGCTCATCATGGGTCCCCCAGTGGCTAATGCAGCCACCCACCCCCACCTCTGCTCAGCCGGCTCTTCCCCGGGCGCTCCCCCCGGCTGAAGGGAGATCAGGGCCTCTGCTCCCACCCCTGAATTTTCTCCCGAGGGCCTCCCCCATTTCCTGACCCTGGCATGCCCCTGCCCCACACCTGGGCCCCAGGCCCAGGTGTGCCTGGGAGATGTCAGCAACATTCCTCCTGGTGGGCCACAGGCTCTGGGTCCTGGGCAGCAGCAGGTGCTGGTGAGGGAGCTGTCCCTGCCAGGGCCAGTGGGACTGGGGGTGACTTGACCAAAGCCCCTTGGGCTGCCTGGCCGAGGGGACATCTGGGGAGCTCCCCCTCCTCCTTTCCCACACAGGGGACCCTCAGCCTGTCCCCCATCCTCAGCTCCCCTCCCCCCAACTAGGGGCCTGTTCACCCACCCAACTCAGTGCCCTGTTGTCCAGTGAAGGACTCAAGAGCCAGGCCTCTGCCCTCGGGCAAGGTTGGGGGGGCCCCAAATTCACTAACTCTCCTTTTATGTCCCCCGTTGGAGGGGGCGGTCACCACTGTCTCCACAGGAGGAAAGCAGGGCGCAGAGGGGGCAGGTCACTTGCCCAGGGTCACACAGAAAGTGAGCAGATGGCTGGGACTGGAATCCAAGTTGGAGAGACCCCCGTGACCACGTTCCTTGAATCTCCTGACTGGTTGACTCCAGCAGTCCCCCTCCCCCTGCTGAAGCCAGCTCCCAGCTGCGAGCAGTTTTGCTTGGTCTTGCTTGGTCGTGTCACCTGGCCACCCCGGCACCGGCCTCTCCCAGGGAGAAAGCGGGAAAGCCCAGCCCCTCCACCCATGGCTGGGCCGTCTGTTCTCTCACATCTCCTTCCAGTGCTCAGAAGCCTGGCTGAGATCCAGGGACAAAGGGGCCCCAGTTCACACCAGGTACCATCCCTGGCAAGGAGCCAACAACTACTCCAATGGGGCTTCCAGCTTTCAAAGAGCAGTCCCCCACTCCCAATGACCCCCTCCGCCTGCACCCCCCAGCATCATGAAAGGTACGGGCTTTCCAACGACTCTTACTGACAAATTTATTGAAGTCTGGGAAAGAACCAACGGTCAGAGAATAAATAAAAGACAGGGGACGGTCACAAAACCAACAGGTAGCTTGGGATGCAGGCTTGAGGAATAACTTGGATTCACACCCAGCCAGCCTTTGTGTCCGTGGCAGGCGGCAGGCAGCAAAGCATCTGTCGAGGAGGGCAGCGCAGGCTCCGCGGAGCCCCTGCTCCAGCCTTCTCCAGCGGGGCGTCCAATCCTCCGGCAGTTGGAGCCCGTGGAGAGGGGGAACTGGGGGCTGTTTGGCAACGGAAATCGGGGGCCTGGGCTTAGCCTGGACGCTGAGGGCCTGGGGGCGGCTGTGACTGGTAGGGAGCTCCTTAGGGGCTTAAGGAGTCCATCTCCCCCCACCCCAGGGTAGTGGAGCCCAGAAGTACGGGAATATCTAGAGCCAGTTGCCCCAGGGGAGAGGGGTAAGGAGGTTCCTGGGGAAGGTAGGAGTTGGTGGCTGGGAGGCCCCCAGAGGGACCAGGAAGGGCACAGGCGTGGCCTCCTGCCTGGCCAGACAGGCCAATCTCTGACCTAAAGGGGGGGGGCAGGGGGCTATAGAACTCAGACATACGGAGCCTGGGAAATGAAAGCACAATTAATATGGTTTTTTTTTTTAATTTTAGAAATTAAAGCATCTTCCGGCCTGAGGGCTGTGCTGGTCGGGGCAGAGGCCCCAGAGCGGAGTGAAGGCCTGGCCTTGGGGTGTGTGTGTGTGTGTGTGTGTGTGTGTGTGTGTGTGTGTGTGTGTGTGTGTGTGTGTGTGTGTGTGTGTGTGTGTGTGTGTGTGTGTGTGTGTGTGTGTGTGTGTGTGTGTGTGTGTGTGTGTGAGACAGCTCCTGTTTGGAAACTGCAGCGAGCACTCGGTTAATTGGTCGATGAAGGGAGAAATCTGCCTACAAAACAAGGCTTGCTGAGTGGCCACCAGGTGGGCTGGCCCCTGTCCCAGGAGGAGCTTCTCAGACGGGAGCCTGGAGAGTCCCTCTGCCTAGGGGAGGGGGCTGCGGGGGGGGCCCTCCCTAAGTCCTCATCCTGTCCCCCGCCGGTGGCACTGCGTCCTGCAGGGGTCCAGGGCTTTGGGGACAGGAGAGCTCAGCTCAGACCACCCCCAGCCAGGGGCCGTGCTGCTGCCCAGACCCCTCGTGTCCGGTGCTCGGTGGGGCCGAGGGTCTCAGTCAGAACTGAGCGTGGTCCACCTCGTCCAGCCAGGAGGCGGGGCTGGCAGGGAAGTCGGGGTAGCCCCCGCTGCTCCCCGTGGAGAGGTCAGAGCTGGGTCCGTTCCCTGCCAGCACCCTCATGGGTGAGGGCCCCCCTGGGGCTCCCGAGGGCAGGAGCCCCAAGCCGGCATCCGGGTACACCAAGCTGGAGAGGAGGGGCTGGGGGCCAGGGAGGCTCTGCAGGGCAGCAGGGGATGGGGGGACGCCGTAGGGGCTGCCGGGGCGCAGCTCTCGGTACTGCTCCGGGCCGGCCAGGCCTCCATGCTCCAGCGGGAAGCTGCCTGGGGCCCCCGAGGGCCGGCCCAAGGCTGGGGCAGGCTCTCCCAGGCTGCCGTAGAGGCCGTTGGCAGGGCCCATTTCGACCATGGCTGGCTCATCTGCAGCGGAAGCAGAGGGCACTGCTCGGTGCCCACCGTCCGCCACCTCTGGCCCCGCTCAGTGCCCCCTGCAGGGGTGACCTGCCCCACGTCACACGACAGCTCAGCCCAAGTCTCTCACCCCTTCCACCCCTGAGCTTGTTCAGCTCAATCCCACCTGATGCCTAAGGAATGGTGGGCTCCCCTGGTGGGATCAGGGCCAGGAATAGTCCAGTCAGCGCCCGGGGCTCCAGTACGATCCCAAGGTTGCCCAATTATGCAGACAAGTTAAGTCCCAGAGAGGCTAGGTGAGCAGCTTAAGGTCACAAATGCTGGCAGAGTCTCTTGCACAAACTCTCTGAGGATGGACATTAAGGGGGGGGGGTCTTCCTGCTTTGGGAGGAGATAATCGGGTTCCGGAGAGGACCCTCCCCCAACTCCAAGCAGCTCGGACTTTTCATCACCCCCAAATTGTGCTGCCACCTTCCTAAAAATCATTGCAAGTGCCGCGGGGCAAAGACACCGTCCACACCCTCCCACCAGGACAAAGCCTGCAGAGGGACAGGGCCTCGGGTCACAGGGGTTCTGTCCCCCTCCAGAGGAACAGCAGTGGTCCTCAGTGGCCAAACCACAGGGCTTGGGGATGGGGGACCAGGGTCTATAAACGAGTGCTTTATAGGTGACGCTAAAGAGGCCAGGACCCAGGACGTTCAAATTTCCAGGCTCCCTACGGTCAATCAACCCAATGCTCTTCCCCGTTCGGGGCTGCCGCTCTGGGCGCCGCGGGTGAGGTGGCCGCCCGCGCCCGCCATACCGGTGAAGGAGACCTCGGCGTCGCTGTCCTGCCCCTCTTCCTGGACGCTGTCCTTGTCCGACTTCGAGCCGCCGCGGGCGCGCTTCATGTTACGGAAATACTGGCCCCAGCGCTGCCTGCCCGCGTCCTTCTTGAGCCTCTTTTCCTTGGCCCGGCGGTTCTGGAACCACACCTGGGGGCGGGGGCGGGTGAGTGGCCGGCGCCCTGGGACCCGGGGTGGCCCTTGTCGGCCAGCGGCTCGCAGGGCGGGCGGGGGGCGCCGGGCGCTGACCTGCACGACGCGCATGTCCAGGCCGGTCTCAGAGGAGAGCTGCTCGCGCACATGGCGCGCGGGCTTCGGCGAGGTGTTGTAGGCGCTCTTCAGCGTCTCCAGCTGCTTGGCCGTGATGGTCGTGCGCGGCCGTTTGGCCGTGGCCTCGGCCTCTGCACCGCGGGGAGCCGTGAGCCTGGGCCTGCTCCTGCAGCTGCCCATTGGTCCCACCCCCCTCCAGGCGCGCGGACGTCGGGGCCACTGAGGCCGCCGCCGCCGCTGCGACAGCCCGTCTCGGCCGCGGAGGCCAGCGGGTTTCGCGGGACGCGGGCGCCGGGGAGCGATGGAGAAAACGCGGCGGGGGGCGTCCGGGCCCTGCGAGGGGCGGCCCTGCGGCGGCCTTCTTTAGGGACCCCGCGGCCCTGGATCGGGGCGCAGGCGCCTCCAGCCTCGGCCCCTCGCTGACAAGTGCCCCCCACCACCCCCCGGGTTCCTCTTTGTTCCAAGGGTGCGGGTAGGGCCGGATCTTCACGGTCAAGGATTTAGGAAGATAATTCAGACGCGGAAAGTTAATCCACATAATTCAGACCAACAGCCCTGCGCTCCCAAGGGCGGCGGCCACTAAGACCCCAGACCCCGGCTTCCCCGGAGCGGGTCTGATACTTGTTCCCGCCAACTCCAGCTCCGGGGCCTGGGGGTGGGAAGGCGCTTAACTTCTCGCCCCGTGGTGAGTGCTTCGCAAAGGACCCTGGAGGGGAAGGATCCCTCCGCGCCCGATCCGGACTGGCCTTAGCCCCATTCTGCAGGCGAGGAAAGGGGAGGGTGGGCCCTGCCCAGGCCCATCCCGGGGACCATCGCCAGCCCCCCACTGACCTCGCTGCTTGGCGGTCTCGTAGTCTGCCTTGCACACGAGCCGGCTGTCCTCCATGAGGTAGAACTCGTCTCCCGTGGCCAGCTGCCGCTTGCACACGACGCAGGCGAAGCAGTGCAGGTGGTACACGAAGTCCTGGGCGCGGCGCACCACCTGCGTGGGCGGGATGCCCAGCTGGCACGCGGCGCACTTGGTCCCGAAGCGCCTGCGGGACGCACAGGGCGCGGCTCAGCGCGGCGGGCGGATAGGAGAGCAGCTAACGCGGCGCCTCCGCGCAGGGCGCTTTCTGGAGGGAGGCTCCCCCCGGGCCCTGCCCCTGGTCGCCTGCCCGGCAGCTCCAGCAGAGCCGCACAGACTACCGAGAAGGGGATCCGGAGGCCCCGGGGAGCACGGCGGTCCTCTGTGCTGGAAGGGGAATGTGAATCCTGGTAGGCGCCCCATCCCCAGCATTAAGGACAAAAACAAGATCAAGATGAAGAGGGAGTCAGTCCAATAGAGCGCTACAAACTTGGGGTTACCTTCTTAACGACTGCTTCAATGATTCACAAAATTAATTACTTTAAAAAATTGCTAATGTGCTAGCCCAGCTGCCATCGGAGAGGCCCCAGAGTGCCCTGCCTGGGGAAAAGGAGGGGTTTGGGGATGGGGGCTTTCGGGGCTCCAGACTTGGTTATTGTGGGGGCCGGGGGAGTCCCTCAGGGTGGCCCGCTCTCGACCTCCTTTCCACTGGGCAGCCTGCAGCCAGCCCTTCCCTCCCAGGCGGCAGCCGGGCTCACTTGAAGAAGTCGTCCTTGCAGTAGACACTCTCCCCGCGGCTGAAGCAGCGCTCGGCCAGCGGCGTGTGGCAGTCGCTGCACTTGAGGCACCTGCTGTGCCAGTGGCGGTCCAGAGCCTTGAGGATGAAGCGGTCCAGGATGTGCTGGTCGCAGCCAGCACACAGTGGGATCTCTGCAGGCAGAGGAGCCACCAGTGGTCATGGGCACCACACAGAGGGGGAGAGGCCTCACCTTCCCCCACCCCCAGCTCCCGGGACCGGGGCTGCCAGGAGACCCCCTTCCCCGCACACCCTCTTCCCCGGCCAGCGTGAGCGGCTGCCTAGCTCCCCAAGTTCAGGGAGTGCATGACTCTGAAGTCCACAGCCCGGCGCACAGTTGAAATTCACGACAACTGAAACTAGGTTTAGAAACCTGCCCATGAGCAGGAAGGTGCCCAGGCCATCCCATTAGGCCAGATACCTTCAACTGCAAAATGTTTCCAGTTCATGAAGGACGCACGTTGAGCTCAAATGAAACCCCCGCCCCAGGGGCTCTCTTCGAGGCTGGGCTGGAAAACGGGTCCTTACCATCACTGGAGGCCAGGCACGTGTGGGTCGTGGGGCATCCGCCACCCAGCTGCCCTCATCACTTGCACAGTTAAGCATCATGGCGGCTAGGGGGTCCCTGCAGGGGTGGCTGCCTGGCCCCGGGGCCCTGTCTGCAGGCCACCAGAGTAAACACTGCTGCCCTCCCTGTCTCTGGGCGGCTGTGAGGGTACTTGTGAGTGGATGGACACGTGGACCCTCTGTCCTCATGCTCAGACGTGGATGCCTGAACTCACAGTAGGCAGTTTGCCCTCCCCACAGAGACACTTGGCTTCTGCTCCCCTGGGCCTGCAGGCCTCCAGGGGAACCAGGCTGGGGAAACGCAGGGAGCCACAGGTCCACGAGGGGCTTTGCAGGGTGCTCAGGGGGTGAGGACTCCCTGTTACATTAGAAAAGGTCTCTGGAGGGAAGAGAGCCACGAGCAGGAACTGGAACATACAAGAATATAGCACCACCGCACCACGCTCACCTCACTGACGGCGGACTCCTCCGGCCCCAGGCTGGCCTGGCAGCAGCGAGAGGGCCGGAGAGGGACCTCCCTCAGCCCCAGGAAACCACGAAGGACGGGGTCCCGCGTCGGGCAAAACCGCAGCCCTGGGTGTGGAGCCTGGGGATCTGCCGCCTGCCCTGACCCCCCAACCCCGGGCGGCGGTGGCAGGGCGGCCAGGACACCCGGCACAGAGCTGGTGGCTGGACAGGCCCGCGCAGCGCGGATTCAGCACCGCGGCCCGGACAGCGCCCCGGCCGTGTTACCCGCGGAGCCCGCGTCGGGCAAAAGCCGCTCCCGCCGCGCCCCTCGCACTCTCGCGAAGCCCTGGCGACCCGGGCCTTACGTTGCATGGCGACTCCGGACTTGGCGGGGTCTCCTACCGTCCGCGCTGGCGAGGCCCAGCAGAGCCTTGCGCCCGCCCGCCGATCCCCGCCGGCTCTCCTGAGCCGTTTCGCCCAGAGCCCGCACCCCTCCCTTCCTCTCTCTCCGCCCTCCCGCCCCTTCCTCCCAGCCCCTGTGGCCACCCCTCCCAGGAACCTTCGGAAAATAAATAAATAAGTAAGTAGGAGGCGGATGAGACCCCGCAGCCTGGATGCAACCCCTTTCCCACCTGCTCCATCCCTGCTGCTCCCCGCCCCTCCAGGGCCACCTCCATCTCCATCCTGCGGGTCCCGCCTGCTTGGAAGCCCGCGGAGAACCATCCCAGTTCACAGGAAGCCAAGGCGCTGGGGGCGAGACTGGTGCCACCGGGAAGTTGGGGGCCTTCCTGTAGGAGGACCAGCCCCGAGTGGGCCAACAGAGCAGGTGCGTGTGAGTGCAGACCCCTAGACCCCAGCTAGGGGTGTCCTACGGCCGGGGTCCAGCTCCACGCGGGCCCTTGCATTTGACTCTCTTCCCCTGGAAAGTGTGTAGGGTCTGGGTGCAGGCAGCCTTGCTGCAGATCCTCCTACGCCGTCGTCACTGGGTCTCACGTTTGTTCTCTGTGCGATCTCCCGATTAGGGCGAGTATTTCCTGAACCGGTCCTGGGACCCGGAGGCCCGCCTCCCTCCCCAGCCTGGGCACCACGACCAAACATCCGACAACACAGCTCCAGGGGCCCAAAGGCAGCCTCGCTGCTGGGTCGTGCTGTGCTGGGGACCTAGCACCTACTCCTGCCGGCGTTCCCCGGCTCCCGCCGCCTCCGTGGCCAGGCCGGGAAGGGAGCGAGGACCTCTGGGTCTCCACGGGGTCCGCCCTCCCGGGTGCAGCCGCTCGGCCCGGGCACCCACCTCGGCGCAGGTCTTCCCTCCGCGCCAGCAGCGCCAGCAGCAGGTCGCCGCCCGCCGACTCCCGGCCCGGGACCAGCTCCCCGCGCGCCTCCATGGGTTCCCGCCGCCCGGCGCCGCGGCTCTCCGGCCCTGAACTTTCCAGGGGCCCGGCGAGACCACGGCCTCAAAGGCCCCGGGCCGGCGTCTGAACGACTCCCGGCGCTGCTGGGCGCTGCGCCCGCGGGCCGCCCAGGGGCCCGGAGGCTCGGGCCGCGGGGAGGCGGAGCGGCGGGGGGCGGGGCCGCGGCGCGGGGCGGGGCCGGGGTCGCCGAGACGCGCCGGTGGCGGCCGCGGACTCCGCGCGCCTTTGCGCGGAGAACTGCTGTGCCCAGACGCCACCCCGAGTGCCCGGCCCGAGGGTGGGGACGCTCAGGGGAGGAGCCGGGCCGGAGCTGCCCGAGCCCGGCAGCTTCCTGCCCCGGCGCCGGCTCAGGGCTGAGGCCTGGGGCTCGGGCGTGAAAGCCCGCGGGCAGGTTGGGGGTCAGGGAGGGAGCCGGGTCCTACCGCCGCTGAGGCTCGGACGTGAGAGGCTACGTACGAGCTGGGAGGCTTGGTCACAATGTCTGGTCGCGTGAGCGCGACCCAACACCCAGGGAGGGTGAGTGTGGCGTCCAAAGGGCTCACAGCGAAGCCACCAGGAGCTGGACCCAACCTTCCCGCTCTGAGCAGCTTCTGGGCCCCACCCTTGGAACTGCAGCCCACAGTGGGCGCAGGGAAGCAGGGTGAGTCTCCGGAGGGAAACCCGGTGTCCTCGGCTCAGACTCCAGGATGAAGCCAAGACTCCAGGTCAGGAGGGATGGAGCTGGGAAAGCCGGGATCCACTCTCACGTCCCTCCACCCGCCAGCACCCCTGCCAGCACAGGAGAAAGCCCCCATGCCCGATTTTCCCACACCCTGCCCCCAGTCCAAACAGGTGAGCTTGCGGGAACGCACCATCCTTGCAGGTAGAGACGCACCTACCCCAGAAGGCATCCAGCACCTGGCCACAGGCCAGGCCACCCCCTGCAGTCACCCACAGTCAGCACACAGCAGGGTGGGCCCCTGGCAGCGCAGGGCATGGCGAGGGCAGGGACCCCAGGAAGCCCTGGGGGACTAGAGGTGGACGCCACCCTCCAAGAAGCTCCACCTGGGAGTCCCGCAGTAATGCCCCATCTCACCCTGCCTCCGCCTGGCCTCCAGTGGCCCGGTCTGCACACTTTAATTTGGAGGCCGGCCTGGAAGGACCTGGGCAGGAAAAGCACAGCTCCTCTTAGCTCTGAGCAGACCCCATGTCTCCGTCTGAGCAAAGCCCCATGCCGCCAGCGCCTGCCCCTTCACTCTGTGCTGCATTTGCTCCCCGGGACAGAGAAGGAGCGTGCAATCTGGGGAGCTGAGCGGGTGCTGGGTGCGCTGGGGTGTCGGCCGTTGAGTGTCAGCTGCTGCAGAGGCCTGCCTGAGAGGAGCCATGTGTGGTCCGACTGGGGAAGGGGCGGGCGGGCCCGTGCGCTCGGCATCTGGCCGGCTGGCCAACAATGCCTCCATTATTTCCCAACGTCCTTGCGATCGAATGGCCCTTGGGGAGGCGGTTTAGGCAGTGGGCCGACCTCGGGGTCTCGGTGCCGCGCGGTTGGGCCGGCTGGCGAGGCCCGGGCTGGGCTGTGTGTGGGAGCTGAGACGCGTGGGGTCTCTGGATCTACTCGGCGGCCCTTTCTCTGCCCATCCCCTCCCCACTAGAAATGCCTATGAGGTCCCTTCTGTTCTTGGGGCTCTCCGCAAAAAGCCACGGACACTAGAGCGCAGGTCCAGTCTTCCCGAACCATCGCAGGGAGCTCCAGGCCCTCTGCCCACTCAGGGCTCTGCCAGCCTCCCGTTCCCTCACCCCGGTTCCCGTCTCATGTCCTGCCAGAGGTCTCCCCAGACTCTTTCCCTCCCTGCCCTTGGTGTGCTGCACCCATTCCTTCCTGCCGTCCCCCTGTTTGCCTCTGCCGACCCTGCTGTTTTTCCCCTCCGGGTCTTCCTGCCCAGGTTGGAGGCTGCGGGCAGGCGGGGCTCTTACCCCTAGTCCCGCTGAAGGTGCAGAGAGCGGCGGCTGCGGGGGGCCCGGGCCGATCTCGGTCGCCCTCGAGATCCGTTTCCAGCAGCATCGCGGCCGCGGGGCCAGGCCGGGCCCAAGTGGTGCGGGTCAGCGCTCCTTCCTCCTCCTCTGCGACCCCCGCCCCCGCCGGGAGGGTTTGGCCCTCCCCGCGTCCCTGTGCGCGCAGAGCGGCCAGACGCAGGAGCCTCTGGGCCGGGCGCTGTCCGCGGTGCTGAAGGAGGCGCGCAGCCGCCCCCCGCCCCCGCCCCCGCCCGCCGCCCCCCTTCCCAGGTCCCCGGTCCCTCGGCCCGCCCCGCCGCGTCCCCATCCCCTCCGCCGCCAGGCCTGGGCGGCAGCGGCAGCTGGCTGCGCCCTGAGCTCCAGGCCGGCCCGAGGGCTGGGGATTCGCCCCAAGCGGGTGCTCCACCCTGCCGTTCCTGCTCTTTCCTGCTCCCGGCCTCCTGGAAGGCAGCGTCCAGGCCGAGGGTTCTCCAGCCCCATCGGCCTCCAGACAGGCTCCTACTGAGGCTCTAGCTCCAGGTGCTGCCCCGTTCAACGGTTGCTTTAGGCGGGAGGAACTTTCTGCACGCCCGACCTCCCCAACACGCAATGCCCCCGGGTCTCAGGCCACAGCCCCCTTCCACTCCCCCAGGGCAGCGGGGAGGAAGGGCAGCTGGGGCGCCCCAACAGAAACTACTCAGAAGGACCCAAGAGCCATGAGCGCCAAGACCCTGGGTGACAGGGGTTACCCGATGGTAAGCCTACACCGGCACCACACAGACCGGGCTGGGGGGCAGGGTGCCTGCCGGTCACTCAGTGCCAGCGGCTGCCTGTGCCCTTTCCGGACGGGGGCACAGACCGGCTGGGAAGGTGAATTCACAGAAACTGCAGTCAAGAGAACGCCCCTGAAGCCGCACTCGACCAAAGCAAGGCGGGGGAGGCGGGAGAAGAAATCAAAGTAGTTCACAGGGGCTTCCCTGGTGGTGCAGTGGTTAAGAATCCGCCTGCCAATGCAGGGGACATGGGTTCGAGCCCTGGTCCGGGAAGATCCCACATGCCGCGGAGCAACTGAGCCCGTGCGCCACAACTACTGAGCCTGCGCTCTAGAGCCCGCAAGCCACAACTACTGAGCCCGTGCACCACAACTACTGAGCCTGTGCTCCGGAGCCCTCAAGCCACAACTACTGAAGCCCGTGAGCCTAGAGCCTGTGCTCCGCAACAAGAGAAGCCCCCGCTCGCCACAACTAGAGAAAGCCCACGTGCAGCAACGAAGACCCAATGCAACCAAAAATAAATAAATAAATAAAATAACTTAACAGTTCAGAACCGGAGGCAGCAAACAGGTGTTGGGGCAAAGCCGTGGGCATGAGGCAAACCTGGTGGCCAACTGCGAGGCTGGGCATTCAGGCCTGGCAGGAGTGGGGCGGCCCAGGAGAGTGGTGCGCAGGGAAGGCCGAGGTCTGGCAGCTCCCTCACCTGGGTGGGGGGGCCTCTCTGGTGCCTTGTGAGTAGGATTTACACCCATCGCAGTCACCATCCCGTCTCCCCTCTCATGGGAGGAAGGGTGCTGTCCTGAGCCCACTCAGTCTAGCTCAGCTCCAAGAAGACCATCTATCATTCATCATCGATTTCTCATCTTTCACCTTCCACCTGACCCTTGGGCCATCTTCCAAAAAGCCTCTGGTTCAATACAAGAAATTCTGGGATTTCAGACGTCCTGTCCACACACCCGAGAAGGGAGAGGAGGCTTCGTCTGACACTCCCGCCCGACACCGCATCCCTTGCAGAGCTAGTGCTCACTTCAAAAGAATTACAATTTTTCCAAACATCGGATTTCTTTATTCTTAAAATGTGCACGTTATAGTTTACTTAAATACAAAATGTTCATTTTCCTTGCAGGTAAGAAATTTCACCGACATTTCCATGTCCATTAGCTTCTTTTTAATCAAAATCCTTCCATTAAAAATAAATATACATTTAAATTACCGAACTATTATATTCATTAGTCTCAATACTTACAACTTCAGAAAACAGAACTTAACCCTTGCCTAGAGGGAGCGTCCAGTTCTGATCAGCGACGGGACACAGCGCCCGTGGGCCACCTTGGCATGTCCTCTCCCTGACCTACTGCCCCTCAAGATGCAGCATTATTACAAACGCGGAAGCCAGCGGCGCCCTTCAGCTAGGTTCTGTAAAGTACATAAGACGGGACACTTGCAAAACCACCCAGTTCCCACTGTCGAAAGAAACTGCCTTTAGGGGAGAAAAAGACGTTCAATACAAACCAAAAGGCAGTTTAATTAACGGTTCCAAGTATTTCCCTTTCGGTTCTCTGTAAATCTGCCCGGTTTTCAAGTTGCAAAGAAACAACAGGTGTCTTCAGTAACCCAGGCACACAACTTCGCCACGAAGACAAGCTCCTGGCTTTTAAAACACAAAGGCTCCCAGGGGTTAAAAAAGTGTCAAACAAGAAGAAACCTCTCACGGCAGAGAAGTGCAGGGGAAGCGGCGGCTCGGGAGCAGGTTCCTGCCCGGAGGCCTCCAGACCACGCCTCCCACTGAAGGTGACCACGCCTCCCACTGAAGGTGACCACGCCTCCCACTGAAGGTGACCACGAAGCTCCTGCGAGTTGTCCAAGGAATCAGCCCCCTATTCTCCCTAAGCTGCAACGGTCACATCCGCGTTACATGGTCACATGGTCAACGGTACTTAGTAAACACACAACTGGAACAGGCAGAGTAGGAAACACTGTTACAACCATCATAGTCACACACACAGACACATACACACGCGCACGCGCGCGCACATGGGTACATCTGAGCCTGTGAGACAAACCAACAAAGCCACAAAGGATCTCAAAGGAAACGTTCCCTGCCATAGTTTGTTCTGTTTCTTTGTTTACATTTTCAGAGGCAAATTTACTTCCAAATGTTTTGGGTTTTACAAATAATGTGTTAAAACCATTCAATGTTAGAAAATTAATCATCGAAGCCTGGGGCACTGGGGCCCTGCACCAGGACCCAAGGTGAAACAGCCCCAGGCAAATGAAGCTTGGCCCAGACCACAGTCTGCCCCGGCTCCCTCACACCGAGCCCTAGGTTCTCACGGGGACTGGCAGGTGCTAGAGGATGACGACACAGGATCCCTTCAGAGATCCTGAAGGCAGCCCCCTCCCCAAAGGCCCTCCCCTCCCACAGTGGACGCAGACTGGGATTCGCTTACGGCCTCTGGTCACCAGATTAACAAGCACAGACGATGCCCCTGGAGACTAGAGGGGCACCACCCTGCCCCGCAAACCCACCGGCCCCCCTTCCCCTCCACACTCTCATCTCCACGTCTGCAGAGCCCGGGACGACTGACTAAGGGGCTTCCCTCCCCCGGTCCGGAGCTGCCTTGGCGCCCGGAGATGTTCTCTTGCCTCAAGCAGAAACAATCAAGCGGCGAGTGAACCACTGAGATCACTGGCTTCGAGGAGCAGCGGGAAGGGGAGGCGTCTGGAGGCCCCAGCGGGGGAGGGAAGAGAGTGCGTTTTCTCCAGATCCCAGAGCGAGGCCTTGCAGTCTAGCAACTCGAGCTGAAAGCGGGAGGCAAAGCTCTGTTCGCGGGGCCTGGCCTCCCCACTTCTTTTTCAGACCCGGAAGAGTAAGAGCAGACAAGGCTTTCCGCTCCAGGATCTGTGCAAGGCGCCACCTGAGGGCCCCAGGAGTGCAGACAGTCTCGCCACGTGCCGGGTGCGGCCCCTGCAGGGAGAGCACGTGGGGGAGCAGAGGGCGCCATGGAGGCGACACCAGGTCCGAGTGTTGACCGAATCCCTGATCTGAAGATTAAAGCTGCAGGCTTTCTGAAGGCGGTTCCGCGGCCTCGCCGCGTCCTACACGGACGGGTGGTGGTGCTTGACCTTCCACCGCTTGGACCGCACCCGGAAGAAGAAGTACATTAACATGAGGAACAAGGACGAGGCCACGTAGAGCACGACACACAGGCTCATGTCCAGGCTGGAGAAGCCCGTCCCCAGGAAGGCCGCCCCCGCCCCCGCCCCCCGGCGGCCCTCGGCCCCGCTCAGACTCCCGAGCTTCACGTCCAGCGCCTGCTGCGACCTCTCTGACAGGCGAGGCCTGGGGGGCAGCACGCCGGGAGGACGGAGACTCTCGGCACCTTGGTCTGCCGGCGGCTGCCCTGGGGAAGCATGGCCCCCCGCCCGCTCCGCGCCCGTGGCCGGGGCGCCTTCACCAGCGTCTCCCAAGTCCGAGGAGTACTTGTCCTCGAGGTTGTCGCTGCTGTAGTGCCGCTTCAAGAACAGGAGCACCTGGCCTTCGTTCCAGCTGGTCAGGCCCTTGATCTCCTCATGGCAGGCCGGGCAGAGGTCCGGAGTGGGCCACGGAACCTTTGGGAACTTTGGGTCCTCACTCGGGTGGCCTGTGAGGAGGAAGGGCCACTGTGAAGAGGCCTCCCGGCCATCTGACCGCCCACCCCGGCGCCGCGGGCCCCCGTGCCTCCTGCCTGCCCACTACCGCCCTCTCCCTCCACGGTCTCCACTGCCACCGTCCAGTGGGGGCCACACGACGCTCCCCTCCCACGCGCCCTCCCTGCACAGCTGCCGGCGCAGCACCGCGCGTCCTCCCTCACGCCCTCTGGTGGATTCCCGGCCCATGGCACAGGGAGCCGTCCACACTCAGGCACCACCACTCACCTGGCCAGACCCCGCCCCAAACACCCAAGCGGGCTGGCAAGTTCCCAGCTCCACGCCCTTGACCTCGCAGCCCTGCTCGAGGGGCCCCCACCTCCGCTGTCCTCCCTTCCCTCAAGGTGCTCCCTCAGCATGCGGACGGGCCGAGGGGACCCTCTCCCATGCCCTCCCTCGCTCCCTCGTTCGACACCCATTGGCAGAGTGCTGCCTGGGCTGTCAGCCAACGACTGGGGGGCAAGCCCTCGAGGCAGAGCCACGAAGCCCCCGCACTCGCAGCTGCACTTCCAAACTCCTGTTTCTCTTCCACTTGCGAGGCTGTGACAGCCCCGGACCCCCGGCTCCCACAGGCCCCGCTGACAGCAAGCGTGGCCCGTGGCCCTCCGGGCTCCTGGAACTCGCTGACCCGACTTGGGGCTGCCTCGCCACCTCAGAGTGCTTCCGGAAGCACACGTAAAGGGCATCGGTCAGTCTGTGGGCCTCCTGACTCGGCAGAGGCGCTCTCCTCCGGCCCGCTCGCCGTGCGCACGACGGGCCGCGGCTGGGCAGAAGCTGGAGGGCAACGCACACCACTCAGGGCCTGGGCGCGCCCCTTTGGGGTCTGCATCCAGCGGGGGGTTTGGATTCACACCCCGAGACGGGAGGAGATGCCAGAGTGTGTCCGGCGCAGCACTGCATGGACCTCAACCCCGAGGCCAGAGGCGGGACCGAGGGGGCTGGGGGGACGCGCAGAGTCTAAGGCGCCTTTCTGGCGCAGCACCTCGTGGGGCACAAGGCGGCGCCCGGACACGGCAGCTTGGCTGGAGTCTCGCCGGCTGCTCTGGGGCTGCGCACTGCCGGGACGGGGTCACCACGCAGCCCCTGAGAGGGCGGGCAGACTGACGCCCTGGCCGTGGAGCCGTCTGTACCAGGGCCACAGCGGAAGTGCCTTCACCTGCAGCCGAAGGCGAAGGACAAAGCCGCCACCGCGAGTGGCCGCGGCCACGTGACTGGAGCCGCGGCGGTCAGCTCCGAGTCCAAAGGAAAACCAATTCTCTTTAGTGCTTTAGCTGTAAGATGTTTTTATGATACGGTGGATTAAGTAAAAACCAATAGTTTAGTGGCATTTTCTATTCATCTCTAGTAAGATTTATTTCTCAGTGGATTATTTTTAAGCCTAATTTTAATCTACCATTGATTTAGGAACAGTTTGAATTACTTAACTCTGAGAAAATACACGCGCCCTAGTTTTTTTTAAACAAAACCACCCTGAGGAGTTTGGTCTACGGTCTGAGAGCAGGTTTTAACGACGCTAAAATTTTCCTTACTGAAAATTAATTATATTCCAAGTCTTCCACTGTCGAATTTACTCAGGGGCCTAGCGGGCTACCGAGGGGGACAGACGTTTCCGTTTCCACGCAGCCTGGGAGCCCTGCAGTGAGAGAACAATCTGGAATGCCGGGGACTGGCAGACGGGAATGGCTGTTGTCTCTGGCAGCTCCCTGGCCAACGTCACCAGGAAACTGACATCTGGTCAGGGCAGACGACCCGGCCGTGAGCCCCGCGGGCAGGCAGGCTGGCACGTGGCGGGCAGGCAGGGCAGTGGCGCAGCTCAGGTGCCATCCCCGCCACCCACAGCTCGGGCTCCGCACCCAGGCACAGGCCACGCGGAGTGGCTTCCGCTCACCTGCCAAGCGGCTGTTGACCACGTTATGCTTCTTCCAAAGCCAGAGGATTGCCTGGTCCGGGGTTTTCACGGAATCCATCGATTCTTTAGCCATTTCCTCAAAATGCTCACCGCATTCCTTACACCCGAAGAAGACGTGAACGTACCTCCTGATGGCCTGCAGCACTGCCTGGGGGTCGTCTTCAAACCCTGCGGAGGGACCAAAGCATGTCAGACTATTTCCACCAGAACCGCAGGGCCTGGGGTGGCATCGGGGGAGCCAGGGACGAGCTGAGTGCCTGATACAGGCCGCGGGCCAGCCCCCTGGGTCCTCGCACGGACACGGGAAGAGACGGCTCCTTCCCAGACGCCCACCGCGACCGCAAGATGGCTGCTGCCCCGACACCGCGCCAGATGCGCGCAACCCAAGAGCGGACGGCCGCCTGTGTCCAGCTGCCGGAGCCACTCCAGGACGTGCGCTGGCCCGCAGGAGAACGAGCCAGAGCCCTGGAGCTATTAGGTCTGCCAGGAGCCCCTACCCCACGTCCAGAGGTCCGGGCTCGCCCCAGGCTTGAGTCCCACGTGCGACTTTCCCCGCCCTACACGCGGACCCCGGAGCTCCTGCCGGGTGTGGCAGCCGCTCACTCGGAACCTGCAGTTGCTCTGCTTTGGGATCCTTGCAGAGCACAAGCCCGAGCACGAACCAGGCCTTAGGAGGGGCCTCCGGGCTTGCTGCCAGCCCCGCCCTGTGGCGGATCTTCCACGAAAGGGGCAGCGACGGTCACGGGCTGGTCAGCTGCTGGGGCTCCCTCTGGGAGCAACGGGGTGGCAGGCTGGTGACGGTCTGCACTCTTTCAAAGAGGCCGAGCCCCTCCGTGTGAGGAAACCCTCCAGCATCTACCAGCCACACAGACGGTTTTCATCACCGGCTGTAAACACAGACCCTAACGGGAGGACAACGGGTGCCGAGTAAAGGCCCTGGGAACGAGGGGCAAGACGTCTGCAGAAAACAATGTCCCCAAGAGCAGGACGACGCAGCCTGCAGTGCGCTGAAAGGAGGACCCCTGAGGACGGCAGAGGGGCAGCAGCACAGGCCTGGACCAGAGTCCTGTCCAGACACTAACACGGGGGACTGGGCGTGCGAACAAGAGGCTGTGAGATTAAAGCAGATTAAATGTCAGCACTGAAAGGAATCCAGCAAAATAACTGGAAAAAAAGAAGACGCGGTTTTGGAGGCTGAGCCCCTCTTAACGGCAGCCCTCACGAGCCACCTCTCTCTGTGGCCGGTGCGGTCCTGACGCCCGGGAAGCCGGACCCGCCCGGCGAGGCCTCGTGGGCCGTCAGCCTCGCAGTCCTGCTCGGGTCGCTCAGAGAAGGCCCGAAGCCGCACGCCGCCACCTGCCCCGGGCTCCCAGTGTCTCCCAGGGCAGCCAGGGGGCACCCAGCCCCGAGGCCACGTGCACATGCTGCGGCCTCACTGTCGGCCGGGCGCTGCTGTCCCAGCTGCGGGCCTGTGGCTGGCATCTGCCGCGCCCGGCGGGGTAATCCTCCTTCCCGCGCCCCCACCGACCCACTGCACGCTCGGGCCACCCTAATCTTTAAAGTGGACAAGAACCTAAACCCCTACCTGTGGGGGATTAGGGGCCGCGCAGGCTTTTCAGTCGATGGGGCTTAAGCGTGCAGCAAGGAGGAAAACCCTCCCAAGACATAATCCGGGTCTCAGTCTGACCCAATTCTTTCAGCGTGAGACAGACTCCTCGGATACTGCTTCCATTTGCGCGACGAGGAGAAAGCGCACTCGAGACCTCCTTCTTTGTGTGCTCTGTCATCCCGCTGCCCTCATTCTGCCGGCATCGGTGCTGCGGGACTTTACAGCGCGTCCCGGCGATGACCTCCTCCCTGCTGTCCCCACCTCCTTCTACGTGTCTCCCTGTTCTCAGCAGAACCTTCCGCACAACTGAGGCTCACGTCTCAGACGTGGGCTCCAGCGCCGCGGCCGGCGTCCCGCCGGGCAGTGCTGAGGCTCTGATCTCACCTGCTGTTGGGCTCCCGAGCTTTCTCCTGAACACACCCTACGTGTTCTGCTGTGAGATTCTTAAGAGAATTTTCGATTGAAAGCCCACCTCTCCCACCAGACCCCGGAGGAGTGGAAATCCAATGTCACCTGGAGCAGGGCCGGGGGTGGTAGAGATGTCTGAAGACGCCACATGCCCCTCTGCTGCTTCTCCCCGACAGGCGGCCTCTATCTCCCCACCATGAACCTGGGCTGGATGAGGCCTGTCTGAGCAACAGGCTGTGGCGGAAGTGATGCCCAGACCCCAAGGCCCCTCCCGGATGTGGCGATGCCCCGTGGGGAGCTGGCGCTGCCTGGGAGCCCAACCTTCTGAGTCTAGACCAGTCAGCCGCCGCCACCTGAGCGAGGCCACAGGTGAGCCCGTCCAAAGAGCCGAGCCCCAGAACCATGAGCAAAAACCTGGTGGTTGTTTTAAGCCACGGCGTCTGGGGTTCGTTTGTTACACAGCAAAAGGTAACTCTAAAAGAATTTTACAATTTTACTGGAAAGAATATTTGGACAGTGTGGGTCCCAAAACTTCACTTTGACTTAATACAGACGTCAGTGAACCTGAATGATTAAAAAAACAAAACTAGGACTTCCCTGGTGGCGCAGTGGTTAAGAATCCACCTGCCAATGCAGGGGACACGGGTTCGAGCCCTGGTCTGGGAAGATCCCACGTGCCGTGGAGCAACTAAGCCCGTGCACCACAACTACTGAACCTGCGCTCTAGAGCCCATGAGCCACAACTACTGAGCCCGTGTGCCACAACTACTGAAGCCCGCACGCCTAGAGCCCGTGCTCTGCAACAAGAGAAGCCACTGGAATGAGAAGCTCACGCACTGCAACGAAGAGTAGCCCCCGCTCGCCACAGCTAGAGAAAGTCCGCGCGCAGCAACGAAGACCCAACGCAGCCAATAAACAAACAAACAAATAAATAATAAAATAAAAAATAAAATAAGATACGGAACTAAAAGCAGACATTCCCATGGCTGTCAGGGGCCCGCTGAAACTGAGAGGCATACACACAACGCAGTCCAGAGAGGATCCAAAAATCCAACACGTTTTTTAGCGCTTTGCGTGGGATATAAACGTGGTCCCACCTCCTGTAGCCACGTCTGTGTCATCGCCTACCCTCGTGGGCCTACTGGCTCACTTCTAACGAACAAACATGGCAGAGGTGACGGACTTAACACCACCGAGGGCCCCGATGAAGCCGGCTGCCTAGGGGGAGGCCACACGGCGAGGAAGGATAGCCCCCCATGTGGGGCGCAAGTGTCGGGAGGGTGTCTCTTCCTCTCTTCCCCACCGTCCCGGGCCAGCACTCTGCGCCCAGGCTCTGGGAGACCCGAAGCCGAAGACCCTGGTCAGGCCACACCTGAGCGCCCGCCCCACAGACGCCGTGAGATGAGGAGCGCGCGCTGCTCCAGGTGACTTGTTAGAAACACCAGGTCACCACACGCTTCTCCAAATGTCTTTCACTTACTCCCGTGTTCTTTAAAGCAAAGAAGGAGGCGCTGACACCAGAGGCGCTCCTGGCCAGCGCTCCCTCACCCCGCCCATGACTCCCATCCCCAGGGGTCAGCCAGGCCCTGGCCGTGAGGGAAGAGGGTGGGGACTCGGCTCCGGTACCCCGAGCCGGCACGGGGGCTGAGCAGACCTCCAGAAAAGACGCTCACCTCCACCCTCCTTAGAATGGACCCCGGGCCCCCTTAAGGCACGTCACCCTCTGCGTGAGCTTGGGACGGCCCCGGCAGGCAGTAGCGCAGCACCCGTGTCGGGTGGCCCAGGTGGGGACAGCTCACCTGTGCCGTCCAGCGCTTTTGGATGGGTCCCAGCTCGAACAGTCAAAGTGTGGAACAATTTCCACAGAGAACATGTGTAGCCCCTCAGCTCTGGTCGGCTTCCTTGACATCCAACCCACTTTATGTGATTAGTAAGGAATATTCCAGAAATCTGGGGGGGGGGTAGGAAAACAATAAGAGATAATTGAATTGTTAAAATTAGTTGGTGGTGGAATTCCCTGGTGGCGCAGTGGTTAGGAATCCGCCTGCCAAAGCAGGGGACACAGGTTCAAGCCCTGGTCAGAGAAGATTCCATGTGCCGCGGAGCAACTAAGCCCGTGCGCCACAACTACTGAGCCTGCGCTCTAGAGCCCGTGAGCCACAACTACTGAAGCCCACGCGCCTAGAGCCCAGTAGCTGCCATGCACTGCAATGAAGACCCAACACAGCCAAAAAACCAAAAAAAGTTGGTGAATGTGGTCAGTCTTGATTGGGCGGTGGTTACACAGGGAGCACGTCTCTCAAAACTTCAACTGTACATCTCACCGTGTGTAAATTTAAATCCAATAACGAATAAATGAGAGAAAAAAAAAGTCTCTATTTTACTAAAAGAGTTCTCAAGATACGGAAACGTGGCCCGTTCTTTTCCAGTCCTTGGGGAGAAGGGAAGAGCTCACCTGTGTCCTCATGAAGCAGCCCTAGGCAGCATAAAGACACCCAGCCTTTTTGTTTTTTTGACACCCATTTTGTTTTAAAGTTAGAATTAGTTACAATGAGATTCATAGGAGAAGACTAATAACAAAAAAATTCAATTGTCAGGCAATTCTCCATCTGAATGAATAGGACCTTCACCTTACAAGCAGCGAGCTGAAGGCCGAAGGGCTGTAACAGCCCAGAAGTGGGGCTGTGAACTGCGCTCCGCGGGCGTCCCGGCCCCTCGGTCCCCACGGGTGACTGCACAGGCCCGGCCCCTGCGGGTCTGAGCCCCTGCTCTCGGCCACCTTCCCCGTCACACGGCTCAGGTCCCATGGAGCAGAGGCCAAGGCTAGAAACCGGCACCCACAGGGCCGCTGGAATCAGACCCCGGGGAGCCTACGCCCTGGAGCCTGTGGCCACCGACGCCGGCCCAAGACCCTGGCTGCACGCCCGGCCTGCACGGCAGCTCGACCCATCACCTTCATTCACTACTTTAAGTGTGAACTCTAGATGAGTTCACTAAAAAAACAGAAAACAAACCCTAATGCTTCACTGCCTGACAAAAGCCCCATCGTCTCGGTTGGCTGTCTGTCCCAGACCCAGGCAGAGGGAGCTGGAGGTTGCCGTAGAAACCGGGCTGCAGAACCGGGGAGGGAGACTGGCGGTGCATCGGCCGAGGGCAGGTGCGGGGTCCCCCATGCTCGTCGAAGGGGCTGCCTCACCCGCATCTTGTTGTTGACCAGGTCGAGGACGGCGTCGTAGGGGATCCTGTCCAGGGGCAGGCTGGCCAGCCACTCCTGCAGCGTCTCCAGCAGCTTCCTGACCGGTGGCCGCCCGGGGAACAGCTGAGCAGGGAAGACCACACTCAAGGACGGGTCGGGAAGCGGCCCCCACGGCGCGGCCTCCCAGCGGCGGAGAGCGGGCCTGCCCTGCCCTGGACCCACCAGCTGGAGGGAGCAAGCGTCTCCAGTCCACCCAGGCTCCGACGGAGAACAGGGGTGGGGGTCTCTGGGGGAACTAGAGTTTCCCCAGAACACAGACAAGGGGAAGCCCGCACTGGACCCCATTCCTGCAGCTCCACCACCGCCCGGCACCCGGGACACAGCCACGCGTCCTCAGGCCCAGCGGCCACTTCACGACAACGGACCACACGGCCGCCGGGGGCCTTATTCATCACGTTGTCAAGGGCTTGTGGGCCTTTCTGAAATCACTGCCTACTCATCCCACGCTCCTCATGGTAATTCACGCTAATCCCGCCCGCTGTCCTGACACTCCCTCGCCTCCCCCGCTGCCAGCTCTGACTGTCAGACTAACTGGAAAAGGTATGCACACCCCTGAGGCTTCCACGCAAAGTGCCACTGCTGGCTAACTCCACGTCGACACTCAGGCCGCGCTGGCGGCCCGGGAGGCCTCGAGTGCAAGGATCCCAGCGGTCCTGCAGTCCTTCTGTGATGAACTTCGATTAGATGCTGCCAATGAAATGTGCAAATTCAAGGCTGAAAGAGCTCTTAGAAACCTGGGCTGAGACCTTACTAACAACGGTGCTGAGACAGATGTCGCTGCCTCAGCTACAGGAACAGCCAGAGCGGAAACATCGCATCTTCAGCTCTGCAAAATCTGGGTCTTGCCAACATTGGTTCCAGGGCACCATGACCAACGGACCAGCATTTAAAGTTTAAGTAAAGGGTAGAAAAGTTATTCAGAATAATTTATGCTGATCTGACTCACAGGCTCTGCCCACGTGTGGAGCCCTCCAGCGTGACGCTGGACTGGAACGAGGGCAGAGAACGCGAGGCACGTGCGCAGCAAGACCCCTGTCCCGACGCGGAGGGCGGGGGGGGCGTCCCTAAGGAACGAGGACAGTGGGGGGCTCCGACCTCTGCGGGCGCAGCGTGAGGAGAACTCTCTAAACAGCTTCCGTTTATTCATTTGAAACAAATCAGGTGACTCCTTATTCCCTTAAACGTAAATTCGACTTCCTGAGTTTCTTCAAAGATCTTACAGCGTGAGTAAACCCTGACCAGCGGAAGTGTTGGCTGTGAAGCACCTTGTCAGGAACCGCACACACGTGGCAAGGGAAACCTTTCAGAATTAAGCTTCCTTATCTCTTAGGTAACAACAGTGTTATGAAGGGTGGCCTCTGGAGACAGCTGCCGTAGCCAGCGCAAGCCCAAAGGTGACCAAAGGAGACCAACAGCGCGCGGGGCGTGTCTAGGGCCTGGGCTACCTCAGAGAGACCTGAGAGAGGAAGGGCCACGGCCAGGGCTGCTGGGCCAACAGAACAGGGGCCCAGGTCCACTCCCAGGGAAGAGGGATGACCGACTGCTCCAACCTCTGCCCAGCGCAGGGGCTCTGGGCCCAGAAAAACACCACAAGCCTGGACTTGCAGCTCTGGAGCTATGAGTTCTTGGCAGGAATGCAACCCCGACAGCCGCTCCCCTCTAAACGTGAGCTGACACAGCAGCCACCGTGTGCCCCCCGCCCAGGGCCCACCCGACACGACACCGCAGGCCGCAGCCGTCTTCCTGCCCGGAGGCCCGCCGCTCCCCACCTCTCCTCCCAGCTTCCCGACGCACAGGCCTCCTGCCCACTCCCCGCTCGTCCTGCTGGCCCTCAGGCCTTCCCCGGCCACCGCTCGCCCCGAGCCGGCAGGGCCCTCTGACCGCGGCGCTGCCCTGCCCAGTCCCCATCCCCCTGCCCCCCCCCACCCCCGCCGAGTGCGCGGGCGTCTCCACGTGGCCAGGAGCTTTGTGCCCCGCAGGCCCCCAGCACACGGCAGGCGTCTGGGTGAGTGGAAGACGGGCGAGGTCGTGTGGTCAAGTCCAGACGCCCATGCACCTTGGCCAGGACGGTGACGAAGTCCTTGAGTGTCTTCAGCTCGGCCCCGGCCAGGGACCTGCGGGCTGCCAGCTCCACCCTCAGGAGGTGGTGCAGCCCCGATTCCAGGTCAGCCGCGTACAGCTTCGACCTGGGAGGAAACGCTACAAGGTCAGTGTGGGCGCCTCTCTCTTCACGTAGATTCCCGCATGCTGGCTCCTACCCCAGAGGGACGCCACCCCGGGGAGACAACGCGGAGAATCCCCGAGCGCTGGCGGGCGGCTGGCGGGCTTCTGAACGAGCGGCCCTGCAGTGACCCCCGGACCCCCAGCCACACGCTCCCGGCAGCTTCGCTCACCTGTCAAATTCCCTCCACACCACGGCTTCAGAGGTGTCTTCTTTGCTTGGTTTTTCAGGCAATGAAAGCGATTTCTTCCTCACATCCGGCAATGACTTCAAGTAAGAGGAGAAAAACGATCGGAGAGGCTTCCCGCTGCGAGAAAGAGGAGGGCAGGGCACGGGCTCGGAGGCGGGCTTCGGCGGGCCGGCCCCCGTCCGCAGGCGCCTTGTGGCCCCAGGGTCAGAGCAGCCCTCCCTCTGTAACTCCAGGGTGACGTGCACCACCCAGCCCAGCCATTCTCTGGGCATCTCCTGCAGGTTATCTTGGGCGGGGTGGGATGGTGGCAAAGCCCGGGCCTCGGGGAGCTGGCCCCTCACCTGAGAACGTTTAACATCCCCACCGAACAAAAATGAATCGTAGCACTACGCTGGTTTCGGCACCTGCCAAGATCAGCTTTATCCTGTGCTTCCGACATCCTCTGCCCACAGGCTGCCAGCTCCGCGTGGGCGTCCGGAGCCGGGCGGGGAGGGGGAAGGAGCGCCCAGCCCCTCCTCACAGCCCGGTGGCTCCTGGGCACTGCAGAGTGGCCCCTCCACTGGCGGAGAGTGGAGGGCTGTGAAGGCCGTTACTGTGCCCTCCCCAGGTAGCTCAGGGGCCCCCCAAAGGGTCCAGAGCTTATTTTCATTCCCCAAAGGAGAACGCAGCAGTTACTGGTAAAAATATCAACGTCACTTTATGTTGAGGGTGTAGAGATGACGCTCTGAATGTGAAAATGCTGAGGGTGCACAGGTGACGCTCTGAATGTAAAACGAGCTTTTTCTCCGAAACAAGATAGCAGTTTGCTCAAGGAAGGTCTGCTGTAGAGCCGGGCGCCCCCGGTAAGACCTCCTGGCTTACCCTGAATTCCATTTTTTTTAAAGAATAGAAAATACACCCAAGGAACTACGGCATGCTTGAGGCTCCTGGGGGCAGCACCCTCGGTGCCCCAGCTAAACTTCCCAGAGACTGAGACAGGAGCCCCGAGGGAGGAAAGTGCCCGCCTTCTCGCCGCCGTGTCCACACGCGGTGCCTCGCCAAGAGCTCCGGGGCCGCGGGCGAGGCTGGCCTGGGGCCTCCGGCGTGAGGCTGGGGGGCCAGGCAGGCAGCTCACCTCCCCGCCTGTGACGCTCTCCCAGCCGCGCCTCAACTTGCTTCCTCTCCAGCCGAGCTTATCTTACGGGCGTGCAGGCACCCAGCGCAGAGGCCAGCGGCATTTTCACGATGGTGCTGCTGGTGTCAGCAAGGCGAGCGCCCGTGTGGGGCCTGCAGCCGGTCTCCCCCACCACCCCACACAGCAGTGAGCGCCCAGGGGCTGGGGGTGTCGGTGGCGTCACAAACATCCCTGAAGCCAGACTCTACTTACACGGTAACTAATCCGTGGGACCCGTTTGGGTAAATCAAGTAACACGAGGGGACAGAAGAAACACCGAGCTTCTGCAGAAAGGCTTTATCCCAGCCCAGCGCTCTCTTCACCTCGATGTTCTCGTAGGGAATCAAGTCTAAGATCACCTGGGCAACGAGAAAGTAGGTTGCTTCGCTGTGGACTGCAGGGTCCTCCGGAAATGGACTGACGAACGCAGCTTCTCACAGCATCGCAGCTCATCCCCTCTAAGCCAGACCACCGACATCCCTGTTCTGTGGCCCCTTCAGGCCCCCGACTGTCGCACGGCAGGAACTACAGCCTCCTCACCGAGCAGACCATCAGAGGGGTCTGGGCTGTGCTCCTCACACATCCTCCAAGGCCCTCAGTCGTCAGACAGGGACGGTCAGCCCCACGTAAGCTGGGGCCGCGCCCCAGCCTCCAGCTTCCCCTCCACCCTCGGGGCCTGCGTTGGGAGGCTGACAGCGTCCCCGGTCAGCCGTTCCTCCCTCCAGAGCTGCCCAGTCCAGGGCTGCTGAGGCTGAAGGCGCAGTGGTGGGGGGCAGTGGCAGTGGGACCCCCGGGTGGCATCTCAGGAGCTAGAAGAGAGTGAAAGACTAACAGCAAGCCCCAGGCATGCCACCCGGACAGTCGGGTGCGGAACCACCTCTCTCTCAGGAGCGACAGAGCCGTGTCCCAACCAGGGGCCTTGCTGAGAGCAGGAACCGGGCACCCACCTGGCAGCCAAAGCCCCACCGGGACCACCACCCTTCCTTCCCAGAGCCCCAACCTCGGAAGAACAGTCGAGAGGCCAGCAGAGGGAGGAACATGGCACCCGGGGCTAAGTTCCGGAGTGAGGTGTCTTCTCTCATCCCTAGGAGACCTCGGGGTGAAGGATCCCTGTCCTCCAGCCCGGCTCCTGGCACCTGGATTTTACTGAGACTTTGCCAAAGGCAAGGGCTTCAGACCCACACGTGTGAAGTGACAACAAAGCAAAGATTCACGACAGAAACACTGTTTTCCAGAACCTGGGATTTGGCAAAAAAGTTGGGAGTTCAGAACACAGCAAAGAAAAGATCTTGATCATGACGCCTAGGAGGGCTCCCCTGGTGGCGCAGTGGTTGAGAGTCCGCCTGCCGATGCAGGGGACGCGGGTTCGTGCCCCGGTCCGGGAGGATCCCACATGCCGCAGAGCGGCTGGGCCCGTGAGCCATGGCCGCTGAGCCTGCGCGTCCGGAGCCTGTGCTCCGCAACGCGAGAGGCCGCAGCGGTGAGAGGCCCGCGCACCAGAAAATAAATAAATAAATAAATAACGCCTAGGAAAGAGAGAATGCCCTCAGGGAAGACGCGCGTCCCGAGGGCCAGGTCTGCCGTGAGTCCCTCCTGGCCACCCCCCGGGGGACCAGGCCCCCCACCCAGAGGACCAGGCTGCACTCGGGAGCTGCTTCCTCTCCCCTTGGAGGCACAGCCTCACCCCAACAGGCTTCTCTGTAACCAGTGCGTCTGCTGAATAACACAAACGCCAATTCCGAGAATACGACAGATCAGGCGGACGTAGTTACTGCCTCACAGGAATCTGACACAGACCCGACACTGGAAGAGGCGCAGACAGTACCTCACGTCCAACGTAGGAGCTGTTGCTTTCAAATAAGACAGCCACGTAACGGCCGCCGCTGTTGTCAATGAGAGAAAGAACGTCCCTGGGCCTTTGAAGAGGAAAAGAGGCTTTCAGTGCTTTCAAGGCCATCGCAGACCAGTGCCCACGTCACTTAATGCAAGTCGCTACTTTACACAATTACACTCAGCTTGCAGCGCGCCACCTTTCTACAGCACTACGCACCGAATGGGGTTCAAAGACGGGCACCCGGGAGGCCTGCCTTCGTCCGTGTGGCTCTGCAGGAAGTCGATCATCGTGTGCCGCACCGTCTGCGGCTCTCTGTCCGGCCCTGCAGGGCGGCACCCACCGTCACGGCCGCGTCTGCCTGCCGAGCGCCCGTCCCACCCCAGGGCCCCGATAGGGCGAGCGCACACGGCCGTGGATGCACATGCCGGGAGGCCTCTCAGCAACCAGCGTGGGAATCGGTGGGCTCCAGGGACACACGGCCACGGGGGGGCACCCCCCCCCCCACGCACACGCACGCGGCCTGGAGACAGAGGCATGTGTCCATCTACACCAAGTTCAGAGGCAGGCAGACTGCCCTCACTGTGGGCTCCTGGGGGGAGCTGGGGGGGATCACTGACAAAAATTCATCGGGGTGCCCTTGTGATGTGTGCACTTCTCAAACTTTTCTTTTTTCCAGAAAAGTTTACTTAAGAAAATAAATTTCCCACCGTATTTGCCAAGGAAGGCAAAGCACAGAAGAAAGAATTCTCGCTGCAACTAGGACCGTTTGAACCCTTACAGGAAAGGAAGGGCCGATGTGCCGACGTAAACGCGCCAAAGCCGGGGTGAGGGGCAGACCCAGCCAGGGCGTGTTCTCGCCTCACGTGAACAGATTCATCTAAGGGGGAAGGGATCTAGGACGGTAAAATAGAACACTTAGGTCCTTACCTTTAAAATCTTCTCCAGTTGTAAAGTCCTTTGCAAATGCTTTAAAATACTAAGAAGAAAAACAGAACAAATAAGCAACAGCCTTGCCTGGCGTCTGTGTGAACGTTTAACCTTTAAGCAACAAAACGACATCGTCTCTGAGAGCTTTAGTCCCTTTGTTCCAGACACGTGACGTTGACTGACGACGAACCACATTTCTGTGTGCTTCTGTGGACGCCAGTGCTTCCCTCCAGACTCGCGAGCGGCTGCTCAGTGCCAAGCGGAACCCCGCTCTTTAGGGCCGGAGCTCTGGCAGACGGCGCATCCCCTAAAGGCTCCTGGTGCTACATGTTCGCGGTATGTCCGCTCAACGACACAAAAACTCCTAGGGACGAGGGCAGGCACTATATCAAGTGTCTCTGAGCAGAACAAAAGGACTTTACATCAAAATTAAAAACTTTCTTCATTAAAAGACACAGTAAAGACAGTGGAAACAGTGACAGGCTGGGTGCTGACACCCCCGGACACGCATAGCTGAAGGAGGGCGAGTGTCGGGAAGACACAGGACTCCTGTAAATCAGTCAGAAAAGCACACACGGGGGAGAGGAAAACGGGCAAATGACACCAACAGACAGGGCCACCCGCGGAGTAGTGATCACTCCCTGTCACCCGTCAGCAGGGAAGGCCCAGCACCGCACTCCAGGCCGGCGCCAGGCGGCACAGGACACACACACGAGTGCCCGGCAGCTCAGGGCCCGTGGCGGTAAACCGTGCTGCTGGCGGAGCCCAGCCCCACCCAGCGTGCGGGTGATTCTAGCAACGTCCTGTTAGGAAAGAGGCGGCCCGAAGCTCACACATAGCACACAGAGCCCTGTGTGTAAAGCTGAAACAAAGTAAGACAGGAAAATAAAAGAGCAACACGTTTCGACACGGGGCTCAAGGGGAGGGTGACTCTGGTGGGGCTGGGGCACCAGGCCGACCAGTGGGCATGGCCCAGCCAGGAGACGGATGCACGGCTGTCACCAGGTCAACACTTAGAGGAGAAGCATCTGACGCTGCACAATAGAGAGCGTGGGATGTGAGGGCTGAGAGGCTGGGGGGTCTCCAAGCTTCTCAGAGGTCACTTCCATAGCTCAGCATGTTCCCTGAGATGTAAAGTCACCGTGATGCGCTCGGGTGCAGGCGAGTGACCGCACACGCGCGCACACAGACCTGGGTCTGCTTCTCAGCTTCCAGTCCGCCCCCTAGTGGGAGAGACAGGGACAGGCCTGTGTGAGGGACAGCCGTGCAGGCACACGGCCGGGCAGGCCGGCCACACGCCGGCTCCCAGACCCATCGCCGCCGCACACCGACACCTGGGGGCTTCAGACCGGCTCTCAGGGCAGCCCCCGGCCATTCCCCCACCCGCAGGCCTCACCCACCTCCCCTCGCTGGGTGAAAGCAGGAGCTGCGGGTACCGTCCCACCACGACACGGGCAACCCAGCAGGGTGGGAGGAGAGGCGCCCCTCTGCAAACAGAACCCCCCACGTTTCAAGACGCCCGCCCCAAATGCTGAAAGCGCAGCAATTACACAGCTGGTGGGTTTCAACCTAAAGCCGCCGCCACGCGCAGGGAGGAGGTTCTCACCCGGAAGGTGGGGTAGAAGTGGATCTCGTAGGCGCGGCACACCTCGTGGTTCTTCTCTTCCGCACAGTCCAGGGCGGCGACTCGGATGGCAGCGGCCCAGTCTGAAAAGCAGGAGTGAGACCGTCAGTGCGGGCCCGTCCCCACGGTCCACCCAGGCCCGCAGCCTCGCGGGCCATTCCGCAAGCCCGTCCACGCTCGGGACAGTCCTGAGCTGAGCTGGGAAAGAGGATGGGACCCTCATCAGCGCTGTTGCCCAACCTGCAAATCGCCCCGCGGCCTCCTCGGTCTCCTAATTAAACGACGCCGAGACGGATGAGAGCGCTGGGAACAGAGGGCGGCCATCAGCCCGTGGCCGGCCCTCCGTCAGGGACACCGAGCCAGTGTTTACAGTTTAACTGGACGCACGTGGTCCAGGCCATTTAGCCAGAACGTTCCCGTGTACTCACTCGAACGAAAGGAAAGGCCGGCAGCGTCTGGCCCCCGGTCTTTCAGGCCAGAGACACAGCTAGCTGTGTGCAAACACCAAGGAAGCGGTTCCGAACCCTTTCCCCGAGGCCCTTCCCACACCCTCAGACACTGCTGCCGTTCTCGGGAGTAGAAAAGGCGGTTTCAAATATCTTTTTTCCTACCTTTAATATCAACACTTAACCAGCTCACAGTTGAGTCCTGTTTCACTCAAACCCTGCGCCCCTTCCCAGCGGTGCCAAGTGGGCCTCCGCCAGCCAGTCGTTTCAACATAGCCGACCCCGCGCCTCCAAAAGGGAAGAGCTGCTTTCCCAGCACAAGCGTCCTCCGGGCGCCACACCAGCTCAGACCAACATGCTTCGGCAGCAACAAACATCTGGTCGGGAGTCCAATCTTCCTAACTGTCCCATTTTTGCTTACTTTGTTTAAATCGCGTCCAAACAAGGCCCGTCTTCTACACCCGCGGTCTCCCACCATCTGGATTTTGTGAGTGCCCCCTGCCCCCGGGGTTTTCCGTAAACACGCGGACCTAGATCTCAGCTTTGGGGGAGAACAGTTCCCAGGTGGTGTGGCATTCTTCCAACAGGAGATGGGTGACCTCTGGCTGCCTTCCTTCTTGCTGACACCTCCCCTCCCCCGCCCGCTGCAGGCCAGACGGCGGGCGGGGGCAGTTTGTACAGACGAAGCTGTGCCCTGGAGACCCCGAGGCGCGGCTCACCCAGCGGTAAGGGCGGAGCTCGTCCCTTCGGTCACCAGCTTCCAAGGAGCGGTCTCCCCAGCATCCTCCAGTGAGGTTTTCCCTTTAAAGATTTGCTCCCTTCCTCTGGGACGGTAAGATTCCCAAATGTTTCCTGGCTCCTTGCCTACAGGGGGATGGGCTGCAGGGGAAGCAAGATGAGCTGGCGGCCTCTGCAGACACACAGAGGAGCAGAGAAGCACCCGGGCAGGACCGGCTGGAGGGGACGGGCCAGGGACGGGGCGAGTCCCGCTAGCTGCCGTCTGCACCATGTGACTTCTGAGTGGGAACTGACAACGGTCCATCCCTGAGGCGCTGGTGAGTTCCGACAGACACCGCCCATCTAAACTAGTCATCTGGTTATAAATCACGCCAAACGGGTTTTCTCTGAGTGTTGCTATGACCTGAGACTCCAGAGGTTGTATTAAAAGCATGCCTGGAAGGAGAGAGAAAATGCTGCCCATCACTAAATTTATGCAAACATGACGGCTTCTACATACCAGCAATTCAATCATTACTTTTTTTTTCCACCTCATACACTACTTTTGCTTAAAAATACATGCCTTTGGGACTTCCCTGGAGGTCCAGTGGTTAAGATTTCACCTTCCAATGCAGGGGGTGCAGGTTCGATCCCTGGTCGGGGAGCTAAGATCCCACATGCCTCAGGGCCAAAAAACCAAAACACAGAATAGAAGCAATACTGTAACAAACTCAGTAAAGATTTCAAAAACGGTCCACATTAAAAAAAAAAATCTTATAAAAAAAACATGCCTTTTTCCTCTGTAATTATACAAAATATTTACCGACGTTAATATAATGCAAAGAATCAAGTAAAAAAAAAAAACAAAAAACAAAACCAAAGTTCTGCTTTCACAGTCAATGACCGAATAGTGTTGCACTTAATGTGGCCTCAGTGAAACCGGTTCATCTCGAGGACATTTAAATGGATGGAAAACAAAAATCACAGAGCCCTCCCAAATCACAGGTCACATCTTTCTGCAGTCTCCAATTACAAGGACCTGAGGAAGAACAGTTAATACTCTCATCCACTTAGTGCGGCAGAGGCCCAGACGCAGGACAAGATGCACGGCTGGCAGGTTGCTGGGCTCCCAGGGCCACCTCCGCCCCGGCGGCCGGGCTGTGGGTGTACTCGCCACCGCGCTCCTGCTACCTCCTCCCCGGCGCACAGACACAGGGCTTCAGGGCTTACTGAGAATCTCCATGGCACACTTTCACTCCATCTTCAAAAAAAGTGCTCTAGGACCCAGACAGAAAGAAAACGGAAAACTGCTTCAAGAGCTGACATTATGCACACAAGGAAGCCAGCCCCGGACAGAAAAAGCCGTTCACGAGGGTGCAGTTTTCACGGTGGGACTTGGGCCCACTTTTTTGTTTTTCAGATTTTTCTTAATAAGCATGTGTTATAGAAATAAATGTAGAAAACTTGGGAACCTCAGGGTACCTGCGGGGGCCGCGTGTTACGCGTCTGTGCACCGCAGGCCGCGCGTCCTGTTCCTCAGCTCACACCTCCCAGGATTCCCGGTGCAGGAGGCTGCAGACAGCACCCAGCACAGCTGCCACGCGCGGCCGCAGGGAGAGGAGGCCGCAGGCCCGGGTGCCGGCCCTCCCAACTCTAACGCGGCGCTGGCTTCACACACGGCCCCGCTTCAACAGCTCCGCGACCGCAAACGAGAACCGCGGGCTCCACGGGCTGCTTGGCAAGCAGAGCAAAGTCGGGGCCCGGTGCCCACCCCAGCCTGAGACTCTGCCCGGCCAGCGCGGGGACACCGGCCCCACCACGACGCGCCCGGCTCTCAGCCCACAGGACACAGTCCTCGGGCGGACGCTGTCCTCTGAGTGGCCGGCCACGTTCCTCCTCAGTGTCACACACGTCGCCTCCTCACAGGGGCCATCCCTGGCCCTGCCCAGGAGCGGTCGCCAGGGCAAGAGAAGCCCCGCCAGCCTCTCTTCCCAAGCGGAGCAAGTTCACAGGTCACGCGCTGTGGGGCCTGCCTGGCGGGCAGCTGGCTCTTACGCAGGAGGGTCCTGGAGCTCCGCCCGAGGTCCAGTCGGCTCGGTGGCTGCAGAGCCCGCGGCCCGCCGTCCAGGCAGGCAGAGAAGACGCCGCACCCCAGGCACCCGGCCCACCCTCCACCGAAGCGGAGGGTCCCCCCAGGATCTTCTCCACGCTTGGTCCTGCTGCCTCCAGACAAAGACATGCCCCACTTCCAACTCGGCACCCCCCGACGCTGCCACCCTAACGCCCGCCCCCCCAAACCCTCAGACGGTCACACGTGGAATGAAGCAGCCGTTTCCTCTGACAACTTCTTTAAAAGGCCCTGCACAACGTGGCCCCTTCTTAAACGTACAGACAACCCTTGTACTCCCAACACATCTCACACCTTCTCTTCACTAGACGTGGGCCACCCCAGAGGGCAGGAGCCCGTTCGCGAGCGTGGCATCCCACCCCGACCACAGGATGCAGCCACGTCACGGGCCGGAACGCATGGACGGGGCCAGGCCGACCCGCACGACGCGCCTGTGCCGCGAGGGCCGCTGTCACCTCCTCCCTCCTGCTCAGGACTCAGCTCTCAAGGCAGCTCTACTGCTCGCGACCCCGGGCAAGCCTCACAGCCAAGCCTGGGAGGCGACTGTCTCCCTTCCTGCTCTACCGGCGAGGAAGCGGCTCCAGGTCCCCACGGGATGGCCGAGGGGGGCGGGGCGTTCTGCCCTGGAGCTGTGCCGGGCCGGACCTCTGGGCAGTAGCCAGGAGGGCAGAGGAGACCGCCAGGCAGGGAACCTCCCCACCTCCTGTTACATTCATGACACACGGACCTCGAGCTCGCTTTTCCTTGCTTTTGGCCACATGGCATGTGGGATCCTAGTTCCCCGACCAGGGACCAAACCCGCGCCCTCTGCAGTGGAAGCGCAGGGTCTTAACCACTGGACTGCCAGGGAAGGCCCAAGCGTGCTTCTCTACGAAGTCTCCAGGCAGGGCAGCCCGCCCTCAACTGGCAGGTCACCCTCGTCCAGCTCTGCATCAACTCGCACCTTCCCAGTGAAAAGGTGGAAAATTCTTCTTGGCCTGACGCAGGGGATGCTCGGGTGGGGAAACAGGCTTTGCTGGGGGTGGGCGCCCGCATGCACCGGCACCCTAGGAGCCCTCCTGGGAGGGAGTCAGTGTGCACCCACCATCCCTTCAAGCTGGGACCGGGCCGCCGCCCTGAATGGACCCCGAAGGTCCCCCAGCCTCACTGTGTCCCACCCCAATGCGGCAGGCAGTGCCGGACAGCATAAGGACACCCGGCCAGAGGCAGAGCGTCCGGCCCACACCCACTCTGCCACCAGGTTTCGAGGAGCTGGGAAGCTTAGGAGTCTCCTTGTGCCTGTGTCACCCCAGCTGTAAAACAGAGACTAGATTACACCTTCCTACTCAGGTTTTTGGCCTCCAAAGCGCCTTCAAGTGTCCCAGGCACCCAGTAGGTAGACCCAGCCCTTCAAAATAGGGTACAGCTGCCAGTGGCTTCGAAATGAAAAAGAAAAAAAAGTTGAGGTGTTACCTGAAAAAGCAACGGTGCCTCAGGAGCAGTCCGGCCACGCTGAAATGCTTTGTGGGACGTTTAAGAAAAACTTACACTGGCCTAGTCCTTCCTTGGACACCTCTAATAGATGGAATGCTCGGTAAAGTTACTAGCATGAGGGGTCCCTACACTGAGTCCATCCTAAGTCAGTATCAGGTATAAGTTTCAAAAAGCTAAGAGCATGACTCATACATTGCAGAGGGAACAGGTGTCACACATGCCCTTGACCGGGTGACTGAAGGACCCGTTCGGGGTGAGAGAGGACCAAGCACATGGCCACCAGCACCAGCCCAGCTGAGACAGAGCTGGCCAGCGCCAGCAGGGTTCCCTTTCCCACTGGACAGAAGGGATTTGCATCTCTGCCCAATCAGGTCTGTGAGTTCACTGAGGCTGGGTCTGAGCCCTGAACTAACAGTCATTAAGCAAAGGTCAGAACCTGGGGATGAGGCCACATGACACTGAGAGGACACGAGTCCCACCCTTCTGTCCAAGTTTTACGTGTGTCTCAACAGCAGGATGTGGAAGAAAACTAGCCCGACTGGGCAGTGCCTGGCCAAGGGCAGGAACGGCAGCTGGGCCCTGGAAACGAACACGACAGTGCGGCCACAGAGCCCCGGGCTGCCAGCTGTTTCACTTGGCAAGTCTGGGCCAAACCCCATCTACCCCAGAGTGCACTCCACCTGGAAGGCCGTCCTTCCTCCCGTTCGCAAAAGGACGCTACCCCCCAAACACCTGAACGCTCTGGACGACAAGCGCTACTACCCTCCACAACCCACCCCCCGAGCCCCTCAGCCCCTCACGAAGTGAGCTGGCGCGGGGTGGGGCACCTCCCATCCCCGTGACACTCCCGCCGGCCAGTGGGCCTCTGGCCCTCAGTCCTCCAGGGAGCAGCTGGGGATCCTCCAGAGGAAGCAGGTCGTGCGGCCCCGGCTGAAAGCTACTCCTCCTCTGCTGGCCCGGAGGAGGGAGAGCACGGCTCCCCCGGCCCCTTTCGAGCTGGACCCTCTGGGCGCGCCCCAGCCCTGCCGTGCCCCTACGTGGCGGGCCCCTCGCTCAGCGGCCCTGCCCTGCGCCGCTCCCACCGCCCCATTCCCCTTCCCAGGACTTACCCCCCCAACCCACTGCCCGTGCTGCCCGCTTTCTGTTCACTGTCCGCACCTCCCCCCAAGGACGGGGTCCATGGGAGGGGGAACGCACTTGGATTAATGCAGAGCCGGAGTCCGACGCTGCTCCGGCAGGGCGCACGCTGGCGGGCAGAGGACAGCCCCCTGCCCGGCCCGAGGGCTCCCGCGTCCACAGGCGGCCGGGGCTCCACTCCAGACGGCGAACCCCGTCGGGGGGCAGCCTGGGGCGGGGCCTGCCCACACCACACACGGAGCCGTGGGAAGGCCCGGAAGGAGGCAAATGAGGGAGAATTTCGGTTATAGAGGCGCCAGCAGCCACTGCAAGTATCCCAGCAGATGGACGGCATTCACGCCACACAAAAGGGAGACAGTCTATTTTATCAAATAAAATGCAAACCACTTCAGAGGTTGAGCTTCGGGGTCTTCGCCCATTCAGCTGGTACCCTCCCCTCCTCCTGCCTCTCCCACCTGTTGGGACCCCACCACACAAAGGAGAGAAGCGCTCTAAACCGAATGCAAATTGCCTGCTTTCAGGACGAGACAGCGTCAGCCACCCCCAACTAGACACGGGGGTGAAGCGCGCCAGCTGCGAGGCAGGGAGGCCGCCAGAGCCTCCACAGGGAGCTGTGGTGAGGCCCGCGCCCGTTCCGCACTCCCACTCGTGAGCCCGTCTGTTTTCAGTACCACAGGCTTAAAAAATACTCGTGAAACAATTAAGCTTTTATGCACAGTGGACTAAAATTTATTTCAAGTTTCCTTGTCAAGTAACCATATTACTTAACCTAACAGGATTAAACTTTTCACCGTTACTTGTCGAGTTCTAATAAAACATCTATAAAAGTCTGATTTACGGTTAAGCAACAACTGCTCTAGAAGATGATTACGGTGCAGATGAAGTGACCTCCGAGGCCTGAACGGGCGCAGCCGAGCGCAGTGCTTAAGGCCCGGCTCCATCCCGGCCTCCTCGCCCTCCTGGCCCTCGGCAAGTCAGGGCAACGCTGGCCTTTCTGATCCCACATTCCAGCTGCTGGAGGACGCTCTGGTCCCTGCACACGCCCCTTCCTGGACGAGCAAAGGGCTGCTTAGACAAGCTCCAAGTTCAGGCTGCAAACCAGGACACACAGGCCTCGGCAGAAACTAAGCCTCACGCTAAGGAGCACGCGTTACACACGAGCCCCCAGAGCAGCCTGGAGTTGGGCGCCCTGCCTCAGCCTCGCCACGGGGCAGAGGGCCGGGACTGGGTCTCCAGCGTCCTTTCATCCCCCGAGTTCACCCGGTGTGGTTAAGCTGACACTGTACGTGGTCCCGCAGGCTTTGCAGTGAGCCCACTGGACGCGGACAGGCTCCTGCTGGCTGGAGGCTGTGCATCGCGAGGCAGGAAAAGCCCCCAAGATGGGTAAGGTCCCTGACTCGCCTGCAAAGCCCAGGCAGGCCGGCGGCATTTACCACCAGGGCTCCTTCACTCAGTGTCGCGGGCTTCACACAGCGGCGGTGTCCCTCTGGACCTGGTCGCAATGAAGTCTGGGTCTTGCAGACAAGTCTTGGTGGCGGGAGCCCACGACAAGCTTTGCTGGGCCCGTAACGGGGGAGGGAGGGGGAGCACCCCTGCCCACCCACCTCTCTGGGGTCCAGGTGAGCTCCCGTTCCAACAGCACCCCCTCCTCCCTCAGTCCCGCCTCCTTCTGCGGTGCACAGGTAATGACCCGTGGGGAACACCAGGTGGTCTAGTTCACATCCACGAAGCCTGCGGCCACGCTGACCAGGAGACTGCTGGTGATGAAGAGCTCACTGGGAGGTGAGACCAAGCCCGGCAGCAAGAAGGGGCCCGGCTGTCCCCGCAGATGCCAGGAGCGAGCCGTCAGGGCTCTGGTGCCCCCGGCCTGCCACTCAACCGTGTGACCACACGTGGGTGACGGGAAGAGAAGGGGTGTGCGGCGGGTACCTGCCTGCCAGCTCCGGGCGCCCCTCTGAGTCTCTCATCAAGAATTCTGGGGCCAATGACAGAAAACCTGTCCCTGCTTCCCTGGTGCTCTTCCCCAAAGACAGAGCGGAGGAGAGATGGGCCGGGACAGACACCAGGACCCGGTGATGATGACAGGGACACTCCTTGCCTTGACAAATCTCGGCGGTGGCGGGCTGCCCCCCACACAGGTGTCTCAGCTCCCACCTCAAGAGGAAGCGGCACCACCAGCTGAGCTAACATCACAGCTCTGGGCAAAAGGGTTTTCAGGGACGCGGCAGGGTTTTGTTTTGCGAAGGACTTAGAAGTGACAGGCCTGAGCCAGATCTACACAAACGCTGGGAGGACAGCTGGCACCCAACAGCAGATCTTCTGTTGGTTAAGCCATCTTCTTCGAAGGAAAAACAATTATTTTTAAACCTTGAAAATACCAGCGAAGAGCTAAAGTTCAATCCAAACCTTTTAGGAAAACAAAGGTGTCCCTAAGCTGTGCACAGAGAGGCCCTGCCGAGCGGAGGAGTCCCGCCTTCTGCAGACCCCCACCCACTCTGAGCAAGTGGAAGAGGCCACTTAGGAGGCGCTCGTGGGGGGACAGCAGGGGAAGCAGGTGCTCCTCTAGCTCAGTAACCACCCCCCCCAGGCAATCTCAAGCCAGGGAGTAGAGGCTGTACTGTAACCACCCACCTTCTAGAAGCCACAGTGCTGTCGAGACTGGGGTGGGGGGCAGATGGGGCAAGCTGGCTGGACACTGCATTTCAAGAGGGGTGGGAAGAGGCACCTGACGGGCCTAGTCCAAGGCCTGCGTGCCCCGGGGACTCACCGGACACTCCAATTCACAAGTGACTGAGCCGGCCCAAAGCAGTGACAGCGGGAGTGATGACTGCGCTCAGACTGGCCCCTGTGGGCGCTGGGCGCCCCCTCCCCTGCGTGGCGGCCCGCGGCCAGAAGAAGACGCTGGGCAGAGGGGCTGCGCCAGCCTCCTCAGTGAGGGCGAGAGCACTTCTTCCCAACGCGTTCCACGGGGACTTCGCGGGAATGAGGCACCGGAAGGGCCCTGTGGCCAGTCACGTGGGACCCCAGGGCCAAGTAACGGGTTCCTTTACTGGGGAGTTCTCGTGTGTGGACAGCCACGAGGGGGTATTGCGTAAGCCACGCTTCCGCCCCCTTTGGGCACAGGCCCATCCCTGCAGTTGTCCTGCAGGGTTACTGTCCCTGAGCACAGAAATCCTCCACCTCTGGGGCTCGTGCTGACGGGACGCCAGGCCTCACGCCCAGAGCTTCTGATCCAGCAGGCCTGGGCTGGGCCGACCAAGTCCCCAGGTGAGCTCTCTCTGGGGACCCCAAGTGCCAAGGCTCTGCCTCCAGTCAGAGCTGGTGCTCGGGAGCCCCCCAGGCAGTTTGGCTCTCAGGGCCCCCTGGCCGCCGCTGCCCTCACCCTGCCCCGCCTGCCCTGTCTTCCGAGCCACAGCTGTTTCTCACTCAGCCACATCTCCTGTCTCAGGCCTGCTCTTCCTGCTTTGACTTGTAGGATGTCCAACTCATTTAAGATAACCTTATTTAGCTAACAGTTAAGTTAATCACACCATTAGGTATGAGTTTTACTAGTTTCGGTTCCAAAAACAACTTTCCTTCTGAGTTCCAGGGACAATTTTCAAGGCTCCTTACATGCTGGTTCAACTATGAAATAGTTTGCGACACTCAAAGCTGGTTTATAACATTTATATTTCAGACACTAAACTGCAACAATTAAAATATGCACAGAATAGGTGACAAACGTCTTGCCAGAGCGACCCGCGTTTTAATTTACCTGTGTTTCCGCCGCCCAGTGACAAAAGAGAATTGCAAAGTCCTCTGTTTGGTGTCAAAGCAAAGGCTTAAAAAAAAAAACCTACTAAGGAGTAAAACGTCCGTTTCATAGTCTCTGATTTCAGTTCTGACCAGTGCCAAACACTAGGGACTCAAGAAAACATTAGATCAAAGAGCAGACCCTTTAGAATCAACAGGCCCCAACACCCTAAGGCAAAAGGAGGCGCATCTAAAAATAATCATTTACAGTCATGCACAAAAGCCCTATTTAGACTTTTTTAAAGTTTCCTTATGAGTCTGTCTAGATATGAAAAAATCACAACAGGGTTGGATGTAAAACTAAAGTGCAGGAAGAGAACCTAGCAATTTGTTGCTCTCTTGCCCGCTGAAATACATAATTAGAGGTCAGCTCAACCTCAGCAAGAGCCCTGCCAAACCCAGCTCTTGCCGGAGACCAGCTCCCACTTCAGAGCAATTCGCATTCCGTTCTGAAGCGTGGCCCGCTTGCAGGGAGGCTGCAGCAAAACGCCTAACTGGCTACAACTCTGCCATTTAGAGCGGCCAATAGCCTAGTGACCGATTAGCAATTTGCAACATGACAAAGGTGCCAAACATCAATAAACTGTGGGAACATGACCAGAAGTTTGGTGGGTGACAGATTTATCCAAGGCTGCACGTCCATGAACAAGGAACCAACCAATGAAAGGCTTTGAAGGTCTTTTTCTGCTTCTATAGAGAAGTCTCCAGCACAGTTGGACATCTATGTTGTGGACACTCTGAGTATCCACTATATATGCTCAGCTAACCAAACCTGAAGAGGATGAAGAAGGACTTACAGGGAAAATAGCTTGGAAGAGGAATGGGGATGCTCAAAGAATGAGTCGTCTAGGCACTGGAGTGGAATTACTGAGGATGGCGTGCACGTCGGGACACAGCTGGGATAAAGGCCTGGGGCGTTAATGAAGGTCTTAGGGGCTCAAAACTAGGGGTCTGGAGAGCTAGGCGATAATGGGAAGGCCTCCCTGTCCCTAGCTGTGGAGTGAGGGCTGGAGGAGAAGGGTTCTTGTCATTCTGACTTAAAACGCCCGACTTCCCAAGATCTCACCGGTCAGATGGGAGATATACCCCGGGGTGCGGGCCAGCGGCGGCCTATGCGAGGTGCCCCCGTAGGGCAACGGGAAAGGGGCCTGAGAGGCTGCCGCGAGCCGGAGGGCAGGTGCCAGGCCGAGCGGCCGGGGTCGAGTCCCGCGCGGGGGCGCGCCTCACCTCGCACGTCCCCGGCCAGGGCCCGCCAGGTGGGCGCGTAGCCGATGCAGTGGCCGCACCACGAGGAGTAGAACTGCACGAGCCACGCGGCGGAGCTGTTGGCCGTGGCCCCGCGCACGCTGCCGCTGTCCAGCACCCACACGGCGTCCTCGCCCGCGCGGTACAGCCGCGCCGCGCCACCCGCGCCTGGCCCCGCCGCCGCCGCCAGCAGCACGAGCAGTGGGGGCAGCCGCGAGGGCCGCGCCGGGGGCGGGCGCCGGACTCGGGCCTCCGACCCCGCCGGGGCTCCCGGGCTGCGCGCCGCCGACACCGACGTCCCGGCCGCCGCCATGTTGGGAGTGCCGCGCCGCGCCTGACCTTTCACCCTGGCAACCGCCGTCACGTGCGCCGCGCGCGCCCGGCCCCTCCTCCAGCGCCCGGCCCCGCCCCCACCGCCGGAGACCAGGCCCCGCCCCCAGCTCCGCCCGCTCCCGGCCCCGGCTCCCAGGCGCCCCTCAGTCCCGGACCCTGAGCGCCAGGCACCGACTCGCCCCTCCTCCAGCCCCCTGGTCACGCCTCCTGCCCCGCCCCTGAGCTCATGGCCCCTCCCCAACCTCCTGGCCACGCCTTCGGACCCCGCCCCCTAGCGCCGGCTCCGCCCCTCCTTGCCCCGCCCCCACTATCACCGCCTCCGCAGACACACACCCCCCCCTCCCCACCCCAAGCTGGGATGGGGTCGCCCCATTTAGCAAGTGAAGGTACCGGACGCTCAGTTAAATGTGAATTTCAAATAAACGGAGAGCTGTTTTTTGTTTTGGGGTTTTTTTTCGAGAGTTGTTTTTAAGTCTAAGTATGTATCATACCTGAAATGCAAATTTAATGCGACATACTTAGACTTCAAAACGATCCGCTGTTTAAATGAAATTCACATTTTATTGCGCGTCCTGTGTTTTCTCTGGCAACACTGCCTGCGGCTTCAGAGGGTCTGCAACGCTGACCTTGACTTTTTAATATGATATTTTAACTCATAAAATGTAACAAAACACCCGCACAAACTCAGATGTGTTACAGAGGTAAATTTTAGAGCGTTCGGGGATGACTTCTCTGCGCACCTAAGAAATAGAGATTCCTACGGCTTGTTTGCTCAATATAACAGCAGACCTGTTTTTTCAATGCTATTCCTAATTGTTTTATGCATATCAAGATTTTCTCTGAACTGTGTGACCAAAACAGAAAAGAAAGGAAGTGGACCACAGAGCGGACGTGAGTCAGCATCCGTTGGCCCGGAAGGTCGAATTCTCACGTTCCAGGCCACCTCATTCTTATGTGTGATTGTTAAATATGTAAATGATATGATCTGAACACAAGCTACATTTATAGCAATGCAATCCTCTCTCTGCCCTTTACATTGTGAGGTTCTGTGTAAGATTTTGTCTGAAAAGAGCTTTGTTGTTTTTGTCTCAGACAAGGGTTAGAAAACCCTGGTTAAGATGATCCAAACCAAAGGGCCCCTGGACGAGGCACTTGTGCCCCCTCCCCATTCATTCTTCCTGCCTTCCTTCACTAACATTCGCTGGGCTTCTGCTCAACACCAAGCCCTGGAGACAAGGCCAAGCCCGAGTGCCACTGGGTCTGCGTTCCAGGAGAGAGACCCAAAACAAATAAACAAGTAAGGTGAAGTTAAGCGCCATAAAAAGCAGTAAAGCAGGGCGGGAGGAGGGGGCTGCACACAGGGGGTCAGGAAGGCCTCTCTGAGAAGGAGGCCGTGGGTGAAGGAGGTGAGGAGAGGCAAGCAGCCCAGGCAGAGGAACTGCATGTGCAAAGGCCCTGAGGCAGAAGGGGCGAGCGTGTTGGAAGGACAGCAAACCAGGGGAAGAGAAGACGCCGGAGAAGCTTGAGGGGCCATCGCCGCCCTCCAAGACCCAGTAGGGCTCAGGCAAGGGGTGGGCGGTGGTGCTGGCGAGAAGGATTAGACTTCGGGTATGTAAGAAGGTAGGACACATGGTGGATTAAATCCAGGGTATGTGACAAAGAGGCCACATTTGCCTGCCGGGCTTCGGCCGGAGCAGCCGGAAGAACGAAGCTGCCCTTGGCTGAGATGGAAGACTGTAGGGGAGGGGATGGGAGAGCAGTGCAGAGGTGAGAGTGGAGATCAAAGTTGCCCTGGCCCTGTTGAATTCCAGAGATCTTTTCAACACCTGCAGTTGGTGTCGGGCTACTGGTTGGCTGCGTGAGGCTGGGGCTCAGACGGTAAGTCGGGGCTGGTTGAGGTCCCCACAGGAGGAAGCGAGAGGGCTGGCCACATGCTGAGCCCTGGGCCTGTGGCTGCAGGGCTGAGGAGAGGAGGGGACCAGAGGAGCAGTGGCGGGGGTGGGGGGGTAGGAGAACATGTGGAGATCAAGACGGAGCAGCGAGTGGGTTTGGTCTGGGGGGTTGGCTCATCACCACCACCACCACCCCCCACCTTCAGGCTGGGAGGGATGGCCACGAAGTCCTATGGTGATTGTTGAGCAAACAGACCTGGATCTGATCGTGCAGTTGGCAAAGATGGTCAAGGCCGGGCTGGCGGGAAGGAGTCTAGGCCTCACCTGCACACCTGCTTCACTCTTCTAGGAGGGGCTTAGCTTTTTTTTTTTTTTAATTTATTTATTTGTTTTTATTTTTGGCTGCGTTGGGTCTTCGTTGCTGTGCGCAGGCTTTCTCTAGTTGTGGTGAGTGGGGGCTACTCCGCTGTGGTGCGGGGGCTCCTCATTGTCGTGCCTTCTCTTGCTGTGGAGCACGCAGCCTTCGTAGTTGTGGCGCATGGACTCAGTAGTTGTGGCTTGTGGGCTCTAGAGAGCAGGCTCAGTAGCTGTGGCACACCGGCTCAGTTGTTGTGGCTCACAGGCTTGGTTGCTCCACGGCATGTGGGATCTTCCTGGACCAGGGCTCGAACCTGTGTCCCTTGCATTGGCAGGTGGATCCTTTTTTTTTTGGCAGGTGGATTCTTAACCACTGCACCACCAGGGAAGCCCAAGGGTCTTAGCTTTTGAACACTGTCTTGGTCTGCTCAGGCTGCCGTAACAGAACACTGCAGACCAGGCAGCTTAAACAAAAGACACTTATTTACTTCTCACGGGCTGGATGTCCGAGATCAGGGTACAGGCATTGTCAGTTTCTGGTGAGGACTCACTTCCTGGCTGGCAGACGGCCGGCCGCTTCTCGCCTGTGCTCACCTGGCCCTTCCTCTGTGCTGTGTGTGGACGGAGGAGAGGGGGCTTTCTGGTCTCTTCTCGTAAGGTCACTAACCTCATCGTGGGGGCCCCACCCTCATGACCTCATCAAACCCTGATCACCTCCCAAAGGTGCCTCGTAACACCATCCCATTGGGGCTTAGGGCTTCAACATAGGAATTCTGGGGGGAACAAAATTCAGGCCTTAGGAGACACTCAAGGCCACTTGGAAGGACCGTGCCCCTTCCCTCCCCAGGTTCAAGACCCACTGTCACTCACAGCTCTTTCTTTAGGCCTCGTGTCCCCCTCCAGACCCTGAGGGGGGTGGAGGGGAGGTCTCTGGGACCCCTGCTCTCTGGGGCAGCCAGTGGGCCCATGTGCTGCTTCAGCACAGCGCTGGGAGGCTGCACCCGAAAAACAACACCACAGTTTCTCAAATCCAAAGGGCCTCTGGCCCTAGAACACACGATTGATTTAATGGCAAGTTCTTAGGAAAAGCATATGCTTTGATTGTACAATGCAGCCAAATGCGGAAACAGTGAAACGCGGGGGTGGGGTTGTGTCTGAGGAGGGTGAAAACTTACGAGGATTAGCCAGGCCCTGCTGCCCTGCTGAAGCCCGGCGCCGCTCCTCAAGTCAGCTCCTCCTCCCTGCTGGTGAGCCGCCCCAGCAATCGTATGTGCCGCTAGTGGGGCGGCACGTATCACAGACAATTCTCAGATGTGTGAGACGCACCCTGAGTTCAAAGGGATTGAAATGTCGGGAAGTGTTGCATCTTAGCGCTGATGAAATGAGACATTGGTCTTCCTATTTTACAGAGGGGAAAACTGAGGCTCGGAGAGCCGAGTGCCGTGGTTCAGGATGCCTGGAACGTATGTGGCAGAGGGACTCTCAAACCCGGGTGCCCCCAACACCTGGAGGGCCAGCCCGTTCTGACGCCGGTGACAAAGGCAGAGCCCCCTTCCCAGCCCTGAGTCTCCTCCCTGGTCATCATCCTGGTCATGCCAGCTAGTGTCCGGCTGAATGGACATGAGCCCTGGAGGGCAGGGCCAGCTGTCCCTTCTCTGAGCGGCCCCCCCCCAGATGGGGGAAGTTCTGCACGAGGGAGAGGGAAGAAGTGGGCAGACAAACTCCACCTGCAGCCCCAGCCCCGGAGCGGGTGCCGCCTTCCACACCCCTTCAGCCGGCGTTTGGTGTCGGGCTCAGCTGGTCAAGGACACCAACCGTTCTCCAGAAGACGTACAAGGAGGATTATTCCTGAGTGCTTGCCACGTGCCGGGGAAGGAGCCTGGCGGGGACAGGCTCTCCTCTGTGTCCTCGCAATGACACGGTAGAGAGGGCAGTGACATAGTCGTGGAGGCATCGGGGGCGGGTGTCCCTGCCACACCCCCAGGAAGAGGTAGAGCTGGACTTAGGACGTGGGCTCCCGGCATAATTAAATGCCCACGTTACCACGTGGATGGACACGGCCGCTGCAAAGACCCCTACAGGGGAGCAGCAGGCAGGGGTGGGGCGCAGGGAGCTCCCGAGGGAGGACCAGGGGTGCAGGGCGTCTGTGTGTGTGTGAGATCCTGCCCTTCCCCCTCAGCCTGCGGTCAAGTTTTGCAAACACCACCCTTGCTCCCAGCTGTGCTCACAGGGTGTCAGAGAGGAGACTTTGCTCGGGGCAAAGGAGACACTGGCTGGGGGACAAATGCAGAGGAGCAGCTTGGCATTTGATGGCTGGCATAGGGTGGGCGGTTAAGACAAGGGACGGGGGACAAATGTGGGACTTGCAGCCCCGCTGGGACCTCGGGGCTGAAGGGAAGCCAGCGAGCGTGGGATGGGACTCCCTGACCGCTTGTCGAGCACTCGACCGACAGCCTTGTCCCCCAGCTGCAAGCCGACCTGACCCCGGGGCCCCAGCTCCCTCTGGAAGGCCAGTGTGCTCGCCTCCTGCCCGGTGGGAGCCAGACGCCCCGGGCACGGGAAGGCACCATCCCAAAGGATGCGGCGTGTTGCTGCAGGTGTGCGGCCATCGCCCCCAACCGCTCCCGTGGCCATCATCTGTATGTCGTAGAGAGGCTGTTATGGCTGCGCAGGGCAAAGCATCAAAAGGACTCATAAAGCTCGTCTGATGATTTGGGGTTTAAAGCGCTGGAGGTGAGTTTTGGGCATTTTAGGCAGGAGGGAACAGCTGAGCGGGGAAGCTGAAGGAGACAGATCCCAGGAAAATTCCATGAGGGGTTTAACGGAGAAATAATCATTTCCTGTGAAAGATAATGACTTCTCTGGAGGCTGGTATCAAGATTTATTGGCCCAAGAGGTTACAGGGATTGGAGCCAAGGTGAGACCTTGGAGGGAGTAATCTTGAAATTGAAGTCTTGCCCCAGGTCAATATGTCTGAGTGCCACAGCCCCCAGCTCCGCACACGTGACGTCGGCTGAGATTAAATGCATCCAACACCTTCGGTGGACGTACTTCCTCCTCCGCCGGCCATTTCACACCCCACGCTCCCTGGATCCAGCTGTCACGGGAAGGCGAGGCCAGGGTTTTCATGAGTCCCCCTTGACCAGACTCCCTTCAAGGGCGAGGGGCCACGGGCTGAAAAATGACTCCAGGGGCACAACCGCCCGCTGGGCACGCCGGGAGGCCCTCTGTCCAGCTGCAGGCGCGGCCACACGTCACGCAGAGCCATCAGCCCCAGCCCATAGCGACCAGACCCGAGACTATCGAATTTGAGGCACATCTGCAGGGTTTTGATGTGGGAGATTTATGACCCTGCCAGACGCGTGTGTGTAAAATACATAATTCGTCTCACACAGCCTCGTAAAGCCAGAAGGGTCAGCAATGAATAGAAAAAAATAAAAAATTACAGGCTAATTTGTCAGAAAACTAATAGGAAATCAATAAGAAAGCTGTGGTTCAAAATCTGTTTTGAAATTGTGTACTTGGAGAGTGAGCACACACTCCCCCACGGGCCCAAACTTCTTCTGTGCTCTAAGGTGGGCTTGGGAATAGCGGGGGGGAAATCAGCGTGAACTCGCGTAGCCGGTGCCTCCCGGGACCGTGACCCTGTTCTCGGCGAGCTGGGGCTATGACGGAGGCTGGGCTGGTGAGCTGGTCCACCCAGATCTGAGAGTCGGCCCCAGAGGCTGGAGCCTGGTGAAGGGCTGTGGGGGCTCCTGCCTTCACACAGGGACCCTGCAGTATTCTATGGGGTCTGAGAGGCAGCCCCTGGGAGCTTTGCCAGACCAGCTTTGGAGATGCCGCCCACTCAAAACTACAAGCGTATGAAAGTCTGGGTCTCCCCAGGGTCCATAAATGTAGTTAAGTGAATGAGCTCCTCTCCTAAAGCTGGGTCAACAGCAGGACATTTTAAGCCAACACACCGTTTGCTTGATTCCCCGGCAAGCAGGTATTTTCCAATTTGAGAATTGTAGATGGAGGATGGATGGATGATATAGTTGATATAGGTAGACGACTGATAGATGATATAAATGATAGATGATAGATAACTAAATAGATGATAGATGAGTGATCGTTGATATAGATGACAGACAGGCAGAGAGATTGCTGTAGGACGTTGGAAGTAACTTTCGAGAGATCCAAGCACAGTATAAGTGAGCCCCGTCTCAAGAAGTCCTAACCACATCACAAGTTAGAAGCAGATCTGAAAGCTGCTTCCCTTTATAAAAGAACTGACTGTCGGGCTCATTGAAAAGCCACTTTTCCAAGTGCACAGACGATACAATCCAGGTCAAAAATACTGAAAATACGGAAATGAGGGACCCCCATCAGGACAAGTATGTTGAGAAGATACTGCACTTGTTTCTAGTGAGTTCCCTGGAGCACAAGCTCAGATGTGTTCTCACGTTAGATGTGCTCTCACGCTATCCAGCTTTCTGCTCATCCTGGGGGAGGCGCGGCACAGGCCCCCACTGTGGCCGCAGACAACACTCAGGGGGCTGGCAGACAGGATACCAGGGCCGGCCACTGTCCGAGTCTGTGCCCTGGCGCCTGTGCTTCTGCAGGGCTGCTCTGGGTGAGGGGTGGGCTGGCTGCCGGGACCCCTCAGAGCCCATTGGCAGCTTGTGGGATGGCTGCTGTGGGTAGAGGTCGGTGCTGTGGTGGCCTGTCCTTCAGCCCGTGAAGGTCAGCTGCCCTGGTCCTTACACTGAGCCAGTCCCAGAGCCACCCTGCCTGGCCTACTGAGGCCCCCATCCCCAAGGGCCTGCACCCAGAGGTCTCGCCTTGTCCTCCCAGCTCAGCCTCTCCCCACTTCCTTCCCACAGGAAATCATCTTTATGCTTGAATCAACATTAACTTCCTGGACGCCTGCCTGAGTCTCGTGCTGAGAGAGGCAGGCACTCTTGTCAGGGGACACCTGGAGGCCCATGTGGCCCGAGGGACGTCCCTGTAGGAGCACCTCCCGCAGGGGCCCACATGCCGAGCCCTTGGGGCCTCGCTGTGTCGCAGAGGGCTCATTCGATGGCCAGCCAGGCAACGGGCTTTTGTTTCTTCCACGAGGCATCCCGAGCACCCTCGGGGAGGCCAGGGCCCGCCCCCCCTAGAGGACGGGCCGGAGGGCTGGCTGGCCACGGGTGAAGTGACCTTCTGCCCCTGAACTGCCACCTCCTCTGATCTGCACGCAGGGGACACACACTGATCTCCCAGCCCCAAGTCATTGGCTGGGCACCACGGCGGCACCAGACCCTTGGCCTTCGTACGTCAGAAGTAAGCAAACGTCTCCATGGATGGTTTCCCAACAAGGCAGAGCTGAGGCGCGCGTCAGCGCAGGCGTGACCCCAGACTCAGCACCTGGCCTCCCCGACCCACCAGAGCCTCTCTCCTGGCCTTTGCTGAGGCCCACGGCACCTGTCCTGGCACGTGGCCTCCAGGTGAGTCCATGGGAGCTGCTCCTTGCCCGGCTCCTTGGGACCGTCTCCCTCAGGGCCGTGACCTCTGGGCCTTTCTTGGCCAACCAGCTCGGGACGTACCTGCACATCCTTTTACCTTAATCTCTCTGGGTCAGAGCCAACGTCCAGTCGATGGCCCTGTATCAGGCTCTGCATGGTGGCCCTGCCTAGGGCAAGTCCAGGCTTCCTGAAGCCCCCGCGCCGCCCCCCCCCCCCGCCGCAATGCTCACATGTGCACACACGCAATCACAACATCACAGACATCTGTGTCACCCGAGCACCCCCCCATCTTCTCAGAAGTCCTGTCTCCCCACGACTGCCCAGTGGCCGCTGTGTGAGCCCAGGTGACACAGCTGCCACCCGCTGGCCCCTCCGCCTCTGAGAGCTCGGCCAGCGTGTCGCACAGGATCCTTCTGGTGGGCTGGGTGGAGACCAGATCCACCACCTTGGCTCTCTCCACACCCGGGAGGTCGGCGCGGAGGCCTGAGCCCAAACCCAGAGCTGGGTCCCCCCGCCCAGAGCCGGACAGCCCTGGGTCCCCAGCTGCCAGACCATCCCCAGCCACACAGCCCACTCTGGATAGGGTTGGGGGCTGTGCTGACAGCCTTGGGAGCCCCCCCTGGGGCATCACCTGTGCTCCCACACAAGGGAGACCCTAGCCAGCTGAGCGGTTCAGACCACCAGCCACCCATGGCCTGGTCCCTCCCAACAGAACTGGATTCACCCAACTTGTCTCCAAGGTTTCTGCCCTGTCTGGCCAACCCCAGACAGAACCCCGACTCCTGGGGCCCCGGGGACAGTGGCTCAGGCAGGCCCGCCTCAGACAAGGAGGACAGCTCTCCCGTGATGATAAAGGTGTCTTCCCCTGGGGTGCCCCACGAGCCCCCAGGACACTTGGCATCTTCCGGCAGGGAAGGGAAGTCTTTTGAGTGGGCACTGGCAGGGTTGGCCTCACTGTCTGCTGGGAGGATGGGAAGCGGAGGAGGGAGGTGGGGGTCCCAGTGCGTGGAGGACGGGAGGTCGGCACTGCCGTAGGACAGCACCTCATGGACAGGGGACAGGATCTCAGTCAAGACGCCTCTGGTCAAGGGAGGGCAGGCTTCCTCCAGGACAGAGGGGGCTCTGCTCTCCCCACACCCAGGTGCCTGGCTCTCGGCTGTCAGGGCTGCCGGCCCACCAGGGGCCCCAGGAGGAGCCCGTGGGCTCCCCGGGACCTCAGGCTCAGATGAGGCCTGTAGGGGTTTCCCGTCAGTGGATGGACTCAGGCGGGCACCCCAGGGCCCCTCTGGGCAGCCAGCTGAGGCCTGTGGAGGCCACGTCTCTCCTCTTTGGCCGAACTCTGCCCCTTCAGAGGCCGAGGTCCCCGAAGGAAAGGAAAGGGAGAAGTGTAAGTCACCAGAGGAAGAGGTTTGGGATGGGATCGTTGTGTCGGCAGACCCTGGGGACCTCCCTTTGGTTTTTCCTGTGTTTGACCCACTAGTTGGGCTCCCACTGGTTCCAGAATCTTCCTGCCCCTCCCCTGGGCCCAAGAAGGGAGGCAGGACAGGGGGCCCCCAGCGTGTTCCAGGTGGGATGAGCCCCTGTAGGCAAGCAGCACCCTGGGGCTAGTCCAGCAGCAGCACCTGGGGCTAGTCCAGCAGCAGCACCAGGGGCTAGTCCAGCAGCAGCACCAGGGGCTAGTCCAGCAGCAGCACCAGGGGCTAGTCCAGCAGCAGCACCTGGGGCTAGTCCAGCAGCAGCACCTGGGGCTAGTCCAGCAGCAGCACCTGGGGCTAGTCCAGCAGCACCAGGGGCTAGTCCAGCAGCAGCACCTGGGGCTAGTCCAGCAGCAGCACCTGGGGCTAGTCCAGCATCACAAGGGGCTAGTCCAGCAGCAGCACCAGGGGCTAGTCCAGCAGCAGCACCAGGGGCTAGTCCAGCAGCATCACCCTGGGGCTAGTCCAGCAGCAGCCCCTGGGGCTAGTCCAGCAGCAGCCCCTGGGGCTAGTCCAGCAGCAGCACCTGGGGCTAGTCCAGCAGCAGCAGCAGGCTCCCTCAGGCCCTCCCGGTCCCAGACCTCGCTGGGTGCCTCTGCCAGCTGAGGCCGACCGTGGAGACGGGGTGTTGGGCAGCCCTGCTGCTGGCCCCGGGCCGCCCGCCCCAGCGCAGGAGCCGCGCAGGGAGAGGGCCCCGCTGCCCTTCAGCCCCTCCAGGTCTCCGGCCCTCCGCCCCAGTGGGGCCCCGGGAGCCTCCGGCAGAGAACCCCCCAGACTGGCTGAGGTCTGCGCCCGGGGTGCCCCCGGCTTCCCCATCCGACAAGGAGACGGAGCTCTCGGGAAGCTGGACCAGGACGGCGGACGCTTTGAGACTCCTGGAGGGAGGGGCAGGCTGGGCTCTCCCTGAGCAGGGGGTGGGGCACCGTGCCGAGGACCCCGAGCAAGTGCTGGGAGCCCAGGTCCAAGGGCTCCCTGAGCTGGGCCAGGGGCTGCCCTCGCGCTGGGCGGGGCGGCCACCGCCTTGGCTGCTGCAGCTGCTGCAAAGAGAGGAGAGTTTAGGGGTGATGTCACCGCCTTTCACGCTGAGGACATCCCCCCAGCACAGGGAAGCGCAGGCCCCACACCTCACAGCCCCTGGACCAGTGGATCAAAGCCAGGAAACCCCCGGCAGAGGCAGGGGCTGTAGGAGCAGGCTGGCTCTGACTGAGAAGCTGGGCCCCTTGCGTGGGGACTGGTCCTCGTGCAGGAGGCAGGGGCGTCACCTGGAGAGGCGGGCAGCCGGGCAGCTTTCGGCGGGAGGAAGGGGCGCGGGGGTTCTCCTGCCAACTGGTCTCTGCCTTGCAAGCACTCAGGACGCCCTGGGGGGCCCCTGGAGGGAGCCCCGTCTTCCAGCCCCCTCCCCGGGGCCCAGAGCCTCCGCAGGGGGCCTTCAGCTACCGCAGGTGGTTGAAAACCCTGCCTGCCAGCCGTCTGCCCCCAGAGGGAGGAGGCCGGCAGAGGCCAGGGCTCCCTGAGTGGGACCTGTCTTCAGGGGGGCTCTGGCCTCAGTCCGCACTGGGTCAGGCAGCTGAGGAGCCACCATCTGAGAGGCTCAGAGGCAGCGCTCCCCGGAGGGACCCCTCATGCTGCCCCCGCCCAGGATCTTGGGCCGATTCATCAGGTGGCATCTTTGTTTCCAAAGGGGGGATCAGATTCAAGAGGACGTGGGCGAGGCTGGGGTGCACGGTGGGCCTGGCCCAGCACAAGGGGCACCGGCAGCGAGTGAGGGTCTCTCAGCAAGAGGGCAGGATGTTCTGGCCAAACCGTCTCCAGGCCCCGGGGCCCCACCAGCCCGAGCAGCCCGCCGGGCTTCCAACCTCTGCTCCCCTGAGCACCTTTCCATGGCGATGGGCTCCTCCACGGGGCTGCTGGCAAAGCCCAGCCCCAGTTCCGACCCAGCTCGGCTCCCGCTGCCTTCACCACCTGCCGGAAACACTGGAGAAATGCCACCTTGCTGGACATCAGTCCGTGTCCCTTAGCTGTGGACAGAGCCACAGTAAGGGACACAGGCCGTCCCCCAAAGAGGGCCATGGAGACGCCCACTCATCAGACACCGTTCCTCCCGGTGAGCTCCAGAGACCCCTCGACGGACAGATCCAGCTGGAATGGGTCAACACTGTCACCTGATGGACGAGGCGACAACACGCCCCCCCCCAAGGCACACGGGAGGGCCCCACAGAGCAAGGCCAGGCCCCCACCAGCCTGCGGTGAGCGCAGGGCCAAGCCTAGACTCACACTGGCTTTCCGGGGGCTGAGGGGACCCCCTGCACTTGGTGAGCGTCGGCTCCGGCCCTGGAAGTTTGACGCTCGGCTTCCTGTCGGAGCCGGGGTCTTCTCCCCTGCTGGCTGGGGGCTGGGCTTGGTCTGGGGGTCTCCTAGGAGGCACAGAGGCTGTCAGTGCCGACAGACGCAGGACACAGAGGACACGGGGTCCCGGAATTCTGAAGCCACGGGAAAATAGCCTTAAAGTCCAAAACAGCCACACCACCTGCTTGTATTTGATTAGAATGAGGACAGAAAAATACGTGGTTACCTTAAAATCACCCCCTTGTTGGATAGTTACGGATGTGAGGACCCAGGAAAAGCTTCAGAAACATCATTTAAAACGTAGGGCCCTCTTCATGTTAGTTTTTCTGGTGTGTTCTTGGGCAGGTCTGTGGGCCGGGGGACCAGCCTGACCATAGTCCACAGTCCAGCCAGCTGTTCCGAGCAGTCGCACCCCCTGGGAGGGAGCAGTAGTGCCCCATATGGGTGGCCTCACCCGCCCCCAGCCCGCCCCCACTGTCTGGAAACGCTGGCCGAGGTGTGCTCGGGTGGCCCTCCTGCAGGGCCCTGTGCGCTCAGACACGGGGACAGCGAGGCCGGGGTCGCTCCCATCACACAGCTCGGGCCAGGCCCACCAGGACACAGGTGTGTCTGACCCTGAGCCTGCTGCTGCCGCGAGCTGCCAGGGCCCACCGAGAGGGTGGTGTCTGTCCTCGGCTGCCACTGCTGCTGCCCTGCTGGTTACCTTGGCCCATGTGGCCGTGGCTCTCCGCCAGCTGGCCTCCAGCGTCAGGCCGGCCGCTGGCCACGGGTGTGTCCTCTCCCCACGCCAGCCTCGGAGGCTGCAGGGGACCATCCCCAGCTGAAGCTGCCCAGGCGGTGATGTCCCGTCCTCCTGCTTGGTGAGGAGGCTGCAAGGCAGTGCAAGGAGGTGGTAACTGCCCACCCAGGCTGCACTGCCCCAGCCCCAGGTGGCCAGCCCTGGCCGGAACGTTCCGCAAGTGGAACAACACATCACATCCAGGGGACAGCTGTGGCCGGAGGCCGAGCAGTCAGCACAGGGGCGAAGGAGGGCAGGTCCCGGCCCCTCCCTGCCCGGCCACTTCCCCAGCAGGGCCCACCCCCCAAACGGGGCCACTGCTGGTGTGTCGAGACGCGGGCATGCCACGGGCATGGTGGGAGGGAGACTCCGTCTGTGCCCCAGCACAGGGCAGGGCAGACTTCTGCCCCCGTAGGACTTCTGCGTGGAGCCCGAGGGCCGGCACCGCGTGTGCCTGCTCGTCCCGCCTGAGCCCTGGGCACATGGACGGGCAGCAAGAAACAGCCCCGTCACAGCCTCAAGGAGGGGGCTGGGGAGCAGGGCTGCCGGGTCTCCTGATTCCTCCTGGAGTTAAGGTCATGCCCCCAGGGAGGCCTGTTCTAGAACATTCCGCAGCTCTCTCAGGTGCAGCTCGGCGTTCCTTCTGTTCCCTTTCTCCCCACGCAACTGGACACAGCTTGCTGCTCTCCCCAGGGTGGCCCTGAGCGTCCCCCCTGGGATTCACACTCACTTCAGGGTGTGGACAGGGGAGTGCGGGCTGAGGGCCATCTCAGAGCCGAGAAGCCGTGTCTCGGGCCTTTGAAGGAGGAGACGGCTCAGGGGCCAGAGCTCCAACCTCGCTGGGGCAGGACCTGGTGGGCACCTGTCAGCACCAGTGTGTCCAGATGCAGGGCCTCACCCGGGCCCGCCTGGCGCCCCAGAGCAAGGATGCAGAGGAAGGGAAGGGGCTGTGCCCGGGCCCAGAACCAGGCCGAGGAGAACCGGAATGAGAGGCCCTGCCCCCTGCCCTCTTAAAGGCTTATCCCCCTCCCCCAACCCTCCCCGCACACACACGGGGTCTCAGGCCGGGAGCTCAGGGCGTCCTGGGGGGCTGGGGCGGGGAGGTGCCCCACAAGCACTGGTTCATGGATGAACCCTGGCCCCGACCTGCTCGGAGCTCCACTGAGCTTCTCTTGAAGGAACGAAAGAACGCAGTACACTCGTCCCTTTTTCCTCCGTGTCACAGGACCTCCCGGGAACATAAAGTCACCCTCTCGTGGTGGGTTCCAGGTGCTCTGAAGCCTCTCGGTAAATACACAGTTCTTCTCTCCTTTCTGACTTGCATCACTGGTGTGATGAGAAGAGCATAGGAGCCGGGTACCCCACGACCTTGACCACGGGTCCAGGCCCACCAGCCTCGGGGCGAGCGGCCCTCCCCGCCCAGTGCTACAAACAAACTCTCGGGTACCAAGAGGGTCCAGTCAGTCCAGGGAAGCCTTTCAGAGACTCCTGGGGCGGGCGATCAATAGCGACGTGAATTATACGTCAGTGCGTGGAGGTGCTCTCAGAGGGCGGCAGAGCGGCGCTCGGGCCGGGGGCTGGGTGGGCGATGACCCCCTTTCTTGGGGGAGGCATGAAAATGGACCCCCTGTGTTGGAAGGGGGCCGCTGGACAGCAGTGGTACCTCCAAGGGCCGGTGGGGTCCCTGCGAAGCCACTCTTGGGGGCCGAGCCCCTTTCCAGGACGGGGGCCGCCTGCTGCGTCCTCACCCCCAGGTTGTCGCTTCGGGGTGGGCAGTGCTCAGATTACAGTCTGGCAGGCAGCCAGCCCTGGGGGACCTCGAAGCTTGCTAGGAGGAAAAAGGGCCTCCCGGGGCCATTTTAATTAAGATGGAAGGGGAGGAGGTGGTGCCGGTGCGGGGTCATCTCGATGGCAAAACAGCTCCACTTCCGCCCACACCAGGGCCCCCGGCCCCTGCCCCAGATGACTGAGCCTGGGCCGGGCCCCTCTCATCTGCCAGGAGAGGCTCTTCTGCTGCAATCCGGGGCCAGTAGCCCCGAGGCCAGGCCTGCGGGAGAAGGCCAAGCGCCCCGGCCGGGAGAGCAGCCCACGCCCGTCCTGAAGGGGGGTGCCCAGCAGCTGGGTGGCCACACACGCACCACCCTCTGTCCTCCAGCCAGGCCAGTCTATCTGCTCTGTCTCACTGTGCCCTACAGCAGCCCAGGGCTGGTGGCACCCCTGGCCCCATTCAGCAGATGAGGAAACGGGCTCAGAGAGGGGAGGACACACCTGGGCCGGCGGCACAGCTGGGACTGTGCCAGCATCTGCCTGTGCTCCTCCCACTGGGCCGCTCTGGCCTCTGCCCACAGCCCTGTGGGCCGGCCAGCAGAGCCGGGCCCCCCCAGTGCCCCCAGCGCCCCGTCCCTCCTCCCCTGGGCAGGGCCAGGTGCGCAGGGCCCAGCGGCGTGACACAGTGGCCGCGCAGCACAGGAAAGGCTTTTAACGGCGAGCACCAGGACCGGGGCTCCCCCGACCACTCACCGCGGGACGTGCGGGTTCTCGGGGCTCCTCCGGGGGCGCTGGCTGCCAGGGCTGCCAGGCCTGTGCGGTGTCGAGGTGCGCGGGGGGCGTGAGGAGGCCTGGGCGGGCCCCTCCGGCTGCTGGCTTGTCCCAGGGCCCTCCTCCCGAGTGGCCTTGACTTCGGGGCTGGAAGTCCACGAGAAACAGCACAGAGCGAGCTGGCCCATCTCCTCCTAGGAAAAGCGGGAGGCAGGCTGCACGGCGGCAGGCGCGGCAGGGCGGCCGGCGGCACGGTGGACAGCGCGCTCGTGAGAGTGGGCGCCAGGCTGCGACAGGGGGTCCTTGACTCGTAGGAGCCCCACACCCTGTCGCTAACGGTCCACGTCAGGTGCAGACACGAGGCCCAGAGCCGGGGGGTCCTTGCCTGAGGACGCCCAGGTCCCTGAGCTGGAACCAGAAGAGGGGCTGTGGAATCCGGTGGCCCTGGGCCCCCCTCCCGCAGGCTGTCCTGGGCCCCCCTCCTGCAGGCTGTCCTGGGGCAGGCAGCACCTGGGTCTGGTGGTCACATCCGTGCAGGTTAACAGCGCAACTGCTAACCTACCCCAGCTGCTTCACAGAACCCAGTCCACTCCAGCCTCCCCTCGCCAGGCGAGACCGTCGGCATCCCTAACTTACAGGAGGGATGCTCAGCTTGGGGACAGGCGCCTCCTTCCCGCGACAGCGGCAGGAATGGGGAGTGGGAACCAGGGCGCCCTCACGGCTCAGGGCTCCCAAGGGGCTGGCCTCTCCGAGGAGCCCAGGCCATGCTCTCTCCTACCTCGGCCCCCTCCTCCACCACCGCCCCCAGGTGCTGAGTAAAGCCCTGGCCCTGCCCCCGCTCCAGCCTCACCGCCCCCTTCCCCCCGGGCCCCCCACCTCCGGGCCTGGAGCACCTTCCAGCCACTGGGGGTCTGGTTCCTCCTCCAGGGCCCGGCCAGGGCCGCCTAGTTCAGGAAACCCATTTTGCCACCCTTCCCACCCTCCACCTGACCCCTCCAGAGTCCCTTTCCACCCTGGGTCACAGATGTTTTTACAAGGGACTCGCACATTCCCCCAAAGCAGCCGGGTGACAAGTGTTTCCTGGCCAGAGGCCGAGCCGCCAGGCCAGGTGAGAGCACCCACCCGAGGCAGCCTGCTCCGGGCCTGAGACTCCTGCCGCAAGAGGGCCGTGGACCTCTGCAAGGAGAGGATGTCCTGATGCTGCAGGAGAAGCTTCCTCTCTTGCGGGAGAACAGGTGGATACTCCGCAGGTACCGGATCTCCCTCTGAACCAGCCGGAGGAGATAACGGCAGCATGACCCCCCGGCCCAGCACATGCTGGGCGGCGAGGAGTGTCGGGGGGAAAGCCCGGCTCTGGCGCTGTGCGGGGACCCTCCCTGTGCCCCTCCAGATGCCCCTGCCCTTCTCACCCTGCTCAGCCAGGAGGCCCCACGCACTCTGGCCCTCTCCTGGGTTTGGCCAACAGGAGACTCCGGCAGGAGGGAAGGCGGGCGTTCCCCGGGCGCCCCCAAGCAAGGCTGGCACAGGCTGGCTGCACCCCTGTCCTAACCCTTACAGCCCTCCCTCGCCAGGTGCTGGGCTCTGTCCCTTTGCTGAACCGTCCCTGACTCACTCCTGCTGTGTCTCTGACGGCACACCCCTCGGCAGAACCTCCCTGCCAGGAGCACGCCCCCCGTGGGAGGTGACAGCCGTCACAGGCCAGAGGAGGAAACTGAGGCTCAGCAAGGTTGGGTCCCTCGCCCCAGTGGTCAGGGGCCCAGACCCAGAGTCCACCAGTGTCTCCTCCTACAACGCAGGACCCCAGGGTCACCGCCTCACTTGATAACTGGACCCCTTCCGAGCCCCCTTCGCAGTTCCCTGTCCTTCTCCCATTGCCCCTTCCGCCTGGAATGCCCCACGCCCGCCACCCCACCTCCCCGGTCCACACAAGTCATCTAGGATGGAGGTCAAGTCCACCACCACCCCTCACTTCCCAGCTGGGGGTCCCCAAGCAAGGCCAGCCCCAGCCCCAGTTTCCTCATCTGTATAAAGAGCATGGCCACCAGCCTCCACCCCACAGAGCGTCAGGAGACCAAAAGGAAAGGAAACTGGGCTCAGAGCAGCTGGGAATCCCCTCTGAGGTCAGGCACACCCAGCCCCTCCCGCAGCCCCACGAAACACGCACTGCTGTCGTTTTCCCATAATGAGGCCTGGAGAGGCCCAGCCACTGTGCTCACGTTCGCAGCCCCAGTAGGGCAGCGGGACCCCCCTCGGTATTGGCCCGGGTGGATCCAGCCCTCACCAGCTCCCGCTCAAGGCTGCTGAGGGCCTGCTGCCGCTTCTGTGCCGAGGCCACCGGCGCTGCGTGGCTGCTGGCGCTGTTCAGATACCTGGGACACGAGATGGACTGACTGCTGACCTTGGGTCCAGCAAGCAGGTGTGAAAACCGCAGGCCTGGAGAGGTCTGGCGGTCCAGGTGGACCTGGCACGCCCTCTTCCCACAGCAGGGCACTGGGAGGAGGCGGCCGTGCATGGGCAGCCCAGTCTGTCAGTCTTCCCACCCCTCATGACCACCTTTAGGCCTGATAGAGGGAGAGCAGCGCCTCCCACCCTGGTGCCCCCGCCCAGCCAGAGGGCTCTCTGGGGATGGAGGGGGCAACCATCATGGAATAGAAGACCCCCAGCCTGGCATGATCGTAAACCGCCGGTGATCTTAACTGGGAGGACCTATTCGGAGACCAACACGGGAATATCAAGAAGCTTTAAAAAATGCTTTCTCACTGACGACAATTCCACTTCCAGAAATTTACCTTAAGGAAATCGCCTCTGGGATGGTCATATCTCACGACACAAAGTTGGAGACACCCCCGGAGGTCCAGCTATAGGGGCTGGCTAGGGCGATTGTGTTGTCTCTACGAAAACTCAAGTTACAAACAATATGTGCGACTATTCCCAATGCTGTTTAAATAGACATGCGTGCATTTGCATCAACAAGAGCTCTCAAGACAGACTGGAAAATGAGCAGAGATTATCTCAGAGACGTGGGACTGTGGGTGGTTTTACTGTCTCTGTATTCACTTTTCGGCACTTCCCGTCTTATCTAACTTTCTGGAAACGCCCATCACCATACGCAGCAGCCCTTAGCCCCGAGGACCGCGGCAAGGACCGCGGGAGGGGCCGGCGCGGCGCGCATGCGTTCAACCTCTGCCGATGCTCCAGCCAGGCCAGCTCTGCGCGTCTTCTCTTCGAGCGCCTTCTCGCGCAGGCGCAGCAGTGCGGCCTGGTGCTGCGCGCGCAGCTGCCCTTTCCGCAGGCTCTGCTCCAGCATCTGGAGCGTGAAGTGGCTGAACTGTGCGGGCGTCACGCTCTGAGGCCTCGTCTGGCTCCACTACGGTGGGGCAGACGACCGGGCTGTGTCACCACCTCTGAGATTGCGGGCCGCTTGGAGACCAGCCTCACCGAGTGGGAGCAGCACGCAGCCCAGGGAAGAGGCTGCCGCCTCCAGGGAGCCTTCCCGGACTGGCTGCCTCATTCTTCGCCATGTCACGCCCCCCTTCCCAGGGCAGGGTACCACCCCGCCTCCCGACTGCTGGCTCCCGAAGGCAGGGTGGGGTTCGCATCGTCTTGGCCCTGCGCCCAAGCCAGGTTCTTCTTTGTGCTCTAGAAGGGTCAGGAAAGGCTGGGCCACCCTCCCTGAAATGTGCCACCAGCACTGTCCCGGCCAGCCCAGCCCGAAACACCTGTTGAAATGCCTCCCCGTCACCTGCCACCACAGGCGTGAGGAAGGGGCTTGAGCAGATGTCAGTTGGAAGGGTGGGTGGTACCCACGGCAGGGAGAGCCTCCCACAGCCCAGGACCTGCAGTGGAGGCCCCTGGGTGCAGGCTCTAGGAGAGGTGGGTCTCAACACCTGATGGCCCCAGGCAGCTGAGGGAGGACTGGGTCTGATACCCAGTACCAGTGACACCACTGGGTCCCACTTGCGTGCCCCTCCCCCAGGGACCTCTCCTGTACCTGGAGGATGGGGTTGTCCCAAGGGTAGAGCCTGGCCAGGGGCAGCTGGGAGGGGGTCTGGTCTGGTTTCCGTTCCTGCACAGGCTCTGAGGACAGAAAGCAGGCATGGTCGGGTCACGTAGGGCTCCAGGGGCCTTTTTTTACAAGAGGACCTCACAGAGCTAGGATGTCTGGGCTGCCTAATGCCCACCCTCCACACACACATAACCTTCACGCCAAATCTTCAAGAGGCCGTGAAACAGAGCAGGACCCTATGGTCCTTCCCCGCCATGTCCTTGGCCTGCCTTTCGTCTGTAGAAAAACTTTTGTCAAAGAATAAATTTAATCAGAGAAGTGAGAAAATGTGGAAGCAAAGGAAAGTAGTCAAACAGGACAAAATAATAATAGTTTAGTCATTAAACAAAGTCGAGTACCTTTAGTTCCTCCTCAAGGGCTATAGATCATATTCTGAGCCGTATCCTGTGAGCTGTCTTATAGATACTGAAACCCCCGCCGGGTGGAAGAAGTTATCTACATGATGACCAGGCAGTAGCCATGACATAAGCTGCCGCAATTCTGAGAACTGGCCTCAAGGAAATGGGAACAAACCGACCCTGGAACTGAAGACTAACTGTACCTAAAACAATCAAGGGCTTCCCTGGTGGCTCAGTGGTTGAGAATCTGCCTGCTAATGCAGGGGATACGGGTTTGAGTCCTGGTCTGGGAGGATCCCACATGCCACGGAGCAGCTGGGCCCGTGCGCCACAACTACTGAGCCTGCGCTTAGAGCCCGTGCTCCACAACAAGAGGAGCCACTGCGGTGAGAGGCCCGCGCGCCGCAGCGAAGAGTGGCCCCCGCTCGCCGCAACTAAGAGAGGGCCCGTGCTGAGCAACGAGGACCCAACGCAGCCGGGAAAAAAAAAAAAAAAAGCAATCAAGAGGATGCTGGTCAGACCACCACGTGACTAATTTCAAGATGATTATCGGAGCTGACTGTGCTGCTCTGCACGTAGCCCCCTCCCTCCACCTACCCCTGAAAGTCCCCTTTATAAGCTCTTGCCTTTTGGGATTTCCCTGGCGGTCTAGCGGTTAAGACTCTGCACTCCTACTGCAGGGGGAACGGGGTTCAATCCTGGTCTGGGTAAGATCCACATGCCATGCAGTGTGGCCAAAAAAAAAAAAAAAAGCTCTTGCCCCTTGATAGGCAATGGGGGGTTGGCCTTTGGACACGAGTCTGCCTTCTCCCGCCAGCTGCTGGCCTTTGGGATAAAACAACCTTTCCTTTCTGCCAACACTTGTCTCTCGAGTATTGTGTTTTCAGGGGTGAGGAGTATGAGCTCGGGCTCGGTAACAAAAGAATTTGTCTCCAGCGACCAGCACTCCCTGAAATGTTAAAGGAGGTCCTTCAGGCAGAAGGAAAATGATGCCAGAGATGAAAACCTGGGTGACTGCAAGGAATGAAAGGCACCAGAAATGGAAAAAAAAAAAAATATATATATATATATGCACACACATGTACACATACGTGTGTGTATATACACATAGAGATAAATATACTGATATATAAACTTTAAAAGATTGCTGAGTGTTTAAAACAATAACAATGTATTGTGCAATTATAAAATAAAGTAAAATGGACGACCACAATAGCCTAAAGTCCAGAAAAAAAGAAATGGAGGGCTGTAAGGGCCTCCTACACTAGGTGAGCCGGTGGAATGCCACGTGAAGGCGGACCCCAGGTACCACAGTAAATCCTGACGCAAGCACTAAGGTGAGTTAGAGCTCATAAGCCATCGGCAGAGAGAAAATGGAATCATAAAAACAACAAAAAAGACCTTGTTTCATCCAAAAGAAGGCAGAAGAGGGGAAAGAAAAAGAAGGACAGTTGAGACAAAAGAAAACAGCAAGATGATAGACTCAGAGCCTAACGATACTGGTAATTCTGTTAAACGGAAACAGCCACGCGTTCCGGTTTAGAGGCGGAGGTTGCCGGACCGGATAAGACAAATACCAGGATCCAGCGAGGTGCTGCCTTCAAGAAACACACCTGAGATACGAAGCCACAGCTCAGGGAAAAGCGGACAGACCAGCCAGCGCTCGTTCTGGGGAAGACGCAGTGGCTGGGTCGGTAGCAGACACAGCAGGCTGCAGAGCAGAGCGGGTCACGGGGGCCAGAGAGGGTTATTCCATAAGGAGAGAATTTTAAGGGAATCGTTCGCCAAGAGCGCAGACACTCCTAGATGGTGATGTGCCCAACGCCAGAGCTTCTTTTCGAGAGCGCATGGAAGTTCCGCCAAGACGGACCCACGTCTCGACATATTTAGGCTCGTACGACCACAGGAAATGAAACTGGAAGTCAGGCGCAGGAGCAAAGCCTCACGGGGAAGTGACGTGCCCGGCTGGGGGTGCACTCACGCCGTCTGCCCCCACCGGCTCAGCCAGGGCTCAAACTCCCAGAGGCTGTGCTGCGCTGTCCCTACAACCTGCGTATAAGGGACCCCTATTTGCCAACACACGATGCAGTAAGGGGAGTTGAGCAGGGTGTCCACGGGGCCAGCACTTGAGAGACCTCGGGGAAAACCTCTCGGAGGGACGGAGGTGGGCGTATTGGCAAACCTGGGAAGAGTGTGGGGTCGCCTGTTCCCCAAGGGGCAGGGACAGGCTGTAAGCAGGACTTGGGGGAGATGGTGACGGCCACCCTGCAGGTCTGCCCACAGCCGGGCAGACGACCCACCCGCACTCCTCCTTACTCGGCCACAGCTGTTGGGCTGTTTCACTGCGTGTCTAACCGAAAGCTTTCTCGCTGTCATCCAGGCTCACTGCCCCCAGGTTTGGGTGGGTGGGGATGGTGGCCCGTGCTTGCCCGTACGAGCAGGAGGCAGTGCTGCCCGATGGTCAACCACACGGTTCTGGCATCTGACACACTTAGCTTCAAACCCCAGGTCCACGCTCCCCATGTGGCCGTGGGCAGGTCGCCCCATCACTGGGCCTCTCTGCTGGGTGCCTGACCCAGCCGCCCCCTCGGGGCCCACGCGGGCAGTGTTCTGTACCGGCTGCTGCGTGGCTGGCTCCGAACTCTCACCTGCCTGAGCTGACTCGTCCGCTGACTCTTTCCTTCCTCGGGACTCAGAGAGGGCGCGGCCACTGCGGCTCACGCTGCCTGTCTGAGACCCCACCCGGCCCCCACTCTACCTGGGTCTGGCTGTCACGGTGCTCCCAGAGCTCTGCAGCTCCAGGTCCACACACACCTGGGGCTGCTCCAGCCCCAAGGCCATTCCTGGCCTGGCCTGGGTCGAGCGTTTCTCCATCAGCCGCTGGGAGGGCAGGAAGATGGTGTGTGTTGTGGAGCGGGGACCAGGCAGCCTCACAAGCAGTGGGCCAGGCAGGGTCCCAGGGAAGCGCCCAAGGCCGGGCAAGTCTCCAACCTCAGAGGCCTCGTTTGTCCATCCTCCATGGGGGTCCGACAGACCCTCCCTGCCCCCCAGAGAGGGCTGGACATGGCAGGGGTGGGGGTTGGGTGGCAGCTGCCCAGCAGAGGGAGCGCGGCCAGGCCTGGAGCACCACCTGGGGGATGGGACACAGGGGGGTGCAGTGCGGCTTCATGGGCACCTGGGAAGGAAACCACAGCTCTGCATTCCGCTGCTGTGGCCACAATTACTCAGCAGGTGGGAAGCTGCAAACAGGCAGAAGGGGAAGGAAGAAAGGGAAGCGGGGCCAGGTGTGCACACACAGACATGTGCACACACACATGCGTGCACAGGCATGCGCATGCTGCCTGGGGTTTGGTTGCTCTCCTGGGAGGGCCTCCCTAAATGCACTGTGAGTACATCCCATGAACAGTCCCTGGACCAAGGACCCAGAGAAGAAAGAGTTCCTTCCCAGAAGGGTCGTCACATGCAGCTAGATCACACACATCCTGTCCTTGCAGGACGGCCACTCCCTCCTGGTGGCTCCTGGACAAGCTCTTGGGTCGTCACTGGCCAGTGTGCCAAGAGGGTAACTTCCTCCCGACTGTGCCCTGCTTCCCAGAACAGAGCGGCTCAGCTTTCCACGCTAGAGCGGCCGAAGAGCTGTGAACGACGGCTAAACCTGCTCCTGGGCGTTTCCACGGCGCTCGGGAGACGCTGAAACGCCGAGCCCAGGGGAGGGGCGAGGGCTCCGGCCGCCTGGCGTGCTGAGCCCGGGGTGATGCCTGGCGTGCTCTTTCCTGCTCCCGGCTGACTGGCCACATCGGGAAATGAAGACACTTTGCAGAATTCCTTTAAGGTGTCTGTTCCGAGCTGCAGTTCCCTCGAGAAGGGGAAACTCCTCCCTTGCTTTTGTCTGTGGCCCTCGAGAGAGGGTGAAGCCGGAGAAGGTGCCCGGTCCCGCCCCGAGTTCCCGCTGACCCTGCTCCAGGGGCCCAGGAGCTTCAGAGACCCGAGGCCCCCAGCGCTTCAGCCCACAGAGGGGAGTTTGTGTTCCTCTGTGGCCAGGCTGGCACCCCCGACAGGTCACCAGGGAGACATGGGCTGCGTGTCCCTGAGCTCTGAGCTGCGACCCAGGAGAAAGCAAGCCGTCCCTGAGGCAGGCGTGGCCCTGGCTGGCCGAGCAGCTGGCAGTCACCCTGCAGAGCAGAGGATGGCAGCGGCCTTGCTCCCCAGCTCTTGACGGCAATCGGGGAGGAGCCCCAAGAACCCAGCACAACCTGCCCCCCAAGAGCGTCTGGTGGCCGTGAGGGTTAACACACACTCAACACGTGGCAATGAGGATGAGGACAGGTGTGTTCTCGGTGACAGGGCTGTGGTCGGGGACCCACGGCCTCAAACCAGGACGAAGCCGACGGGGCCCCGCTTGGGCGTGAGGCCACCGCGTCTGAGCGCCAGAGCCTCCCTGTCCGACCACAGCCGGCAGCTGCCTGTGCCGCTTACATTTAAACTCAAAGGAAACAAAAATGTAAAACTCCACTCTTCAGTGGCACTGGCCACGTCCCAGTGGCTTCACAGCCACGTGTAGCTGGTGGGCACCGTATCGGAGAGCCCAGCACTGAGACCATTCCTCTCATCGGAGAAAGTTCTGTGGGACACACTGCCGCCAGTGGTGAAAGCTGGAGGCTGGCCGACTCATCTGGGCTCGAATCCCTGCTCTGCCGTTTACTGGAGGGAGGTGATGGGTGCTCCTCCGAGCACTCGGGTCCTCCTCCGTGAACGCGGGCACGAGGATGGGACCTGCCCCGAGGTAGGGCGAGACGTCGTGTGTGACACACAGTGCCGGGCCCAGGGGCCCTCGGGGCCCTCAGGAGATCATTCATGCTTTCAGCAAATATTCCCCAAGTATTCCCGGTCTGGCAGGCACTGTTCCAAGAACCAGAGCTGCCAAGAAAGCCAGACTCTCAAGTTCCTGTGGGCCACAGAGACAGAGGCACAAACACGAGTCTCACTCCCACCAGGCACGCCGAGCGGCAGCACCTGACCCAGCCCAAGTGCTATCTGGGAGGCTTCCTGGAGGAGGCGTCTGGCGGGAGCGCTGTGCAGGCACCCTGGTCTGTGCTCACTGCTTGGCGTCGGGCTCCTGAGATCCTGCTCTCAGCCACTCCAGGCAGGAGCAGCTCAGATTTCAGAAGATTCTTTGGGGCTGCCTGTAGCCTCAGGATAAAGAGACCCTGTCAGAGAATTTCAGTCCACAAATGCACTGAGAGGGGTTCTGCCCAGCCCTGTCCAGAGGACAGCGTGAGGGCAGCTGGGGCTCCGCCCCTTCACGCAGGAGGGCCTGAGAGCTGAGAGCCGTTAGTCCAGCCACCTCCCCGCCTCCCTGAAGGCAGAACTGGGAGAGCAGCTGTTTTTTCTGGAAGATCGGGCCCTGGGCCTTCTGGGGGTCATGGGGGGATGGGGCCTGGCCGACAGCTCCGCCCACCTGGAGGACGTCCTCGTGGGAGGCGGCGGGGTTGGGGGGAAGCAGCGCTCTGCCCCGTCTCTTTTCCCTGGAGGGCACAGCAGGGGTGGGTGGGCTCCCTGCTGGCCAGCCAGGCACCCTCCCACCAGGCTGCTCCTTCCTCAGGAGGGCTATGGCCCAGCCCCTTGCCCGGCCAAGAGGCACCCCTGGGGAAAGGGCAGCTCCGCACAAAGGGGCTGCTGACCTCAGTTGTTGTTTGCCGTTGCCTTGGTACCCAGGCTACCACTCGAGGGCGTGAATCGTGGGAAAGCTCACACCTTCCCCACCCCTGATGTGTGGTCCACCATCCAGGGATTTTGTCCTTTCAACCAGCAACTGATGGTTTTCCCCTTAGGGATGTTGAGAGGATGCCCTTCTCTGCCCTCACCATGGGATCCAGGCGGGGCTGCCCGTCCCCCGAGGCGCTGTACCACCTCCCTGCCGCCGCCCTGGGCATCGCCTGCCCACCCTGCATGGGTGGACACAAGTTTACAGGGTGCACGTGGGCTGTGCGTCCCGGGAGGACGCAGTGAGCTGGCGCTGGGGACCAGCAGGAGTGGAAGCCAAGGGCGCTGCAGTGCTCGGCCCTCCTGCTTTCTGTCTTAGCTCCTTGAGTCCCTGCGTTACGCCATTTTACAGACAGGACGCAGCTGATGGTGCAGAGGGGCCAGGGTTGCCCGAGCTCTCCCAGCTTTCTGGAACAGACGGCGGTGCCCAGGTTCCCGGTTCCAGCTCAGCCAGGAGGACGGAGAGGGGTGGATAGAGAACTGGCATCTGAGCCCACGCCCTGGTCCCAGCCCGTCCCTGGGCGCCCCAGGCAGCTCACTGCCCCTCACTGGGCCGCACTTCCTGGACGAGGAGGGGCTGGAAATGTCTACCCTCTTCGGGGTAGATTCTCCCCTTGGGCACTTATTGGCCAGGATCTGACGTGCTATGTGTTGTAACGTGTGTCTTCTGACCACCTGCCCCACCCTCCCCAAAAGGCAGGCACCTTGAGGGCATGGCCTGGTGCCCAGTCAGTGCCAGGTTCAGCAGGTGTTCAGCGAGCTTGTTCTGAGCACAGGGAAGATGAACCAAGAAACCAGGGGGCTCCCCAGCAGCCCCTCCCCATGCTGGGAAAGTCTCCCAGAGCGAGGGGCAGGGGGATGTGGTGGCACAGAGCCCCCTGCCTCAGAGGACCCGGGGCCCCTTCTACACACACACACACACACACACGCGTACACACATGCACGTGCACGTGTCCAACAGCACACATATGCCCCACCCCGGTGGGCTTGAGGAAGCCTGGTCTGCAGGAGGGTTCTGGCAGCCCCTTGAGGGCTTTGGCCCCAGCCCCCCGCTGCCTGGCCTGAGGGCCCTCTGTCTTCCAGGGAGGGGCAGGCGTCTGTCAGGGAGGCCGCTGCCGGGCAGCCCCTGGGGAAGCTGCTCGTCCACGAGGGGTCTGCCACATCCCGTGCTGCAACCCCAGGTCTGCGGGACGCCAGAGCCCAGGGCTGAAATTCCTCCCTCCCTTCCCCTCACCCAGACACCAGGGGGAAACCCGGGGCTTCTAACTGCCCCCGGGCCTTTCGCAGGCCACTGACCCCACACGCCTCACTGCCCACCCTGTGAGATGGGCGACTCCAGCCGGCCCTGTAAGGAGGTGCAGGTTTTATCTGGGGCCACTCCTGAGCGGAGCAGGGGTTGGGGGTTTGTTCCGAAGGCACCTGCAGTACCCGATTCTCCTACAGACAGACGTGAGCATGTTTTTATTCCCGCTCTTAAAACTTTTGAAAAAAACCAACTGGAAAATGAGGCTTAAACGGCAAGTCACATCCCAAGCCTTTCAGAGCAGGTGCTCGGTCCCCAGCACCGTGCCAGGGACCTCCAGCTGCCCCTCCCTGAGCCCCCACTGGACACAGCGTCCCACAGTCCAGCCCAGGCCCCGCTCCGCACACGCTGGGGCTTAGGCCCGGCCTGCTGCCACGAAGAAGGCCTGAACCCAGGAGGGCTCCAGGCGGGAGCAGCCCCTGCCCCGGCCCTGGCTATGCACCAGCCCTGGGGCCCTGGGCAAGCCTCCTCTGCTATAACGGGGGAAAAACCCTTCGGCTCAAAGGAGAAGGCAGAAGGCTGGGCCCCGGGAGCAGAGCCGTTGATGAGACAAGCCGTTGACTCTCGGGGGAGCAAACTCACAACAGAAGCATGGATGGCGAGAGAACACAGCAAGAGGCTGGGCCCTGAGAGCCTCCAGAAAACTTTAATACTGACGCGTGGACGCTCTCCACGTAGAAAAGCATCTTTCTACACCCGCAGAACCTGGCCGAGCATCAGGCCGTGGAGCGGGTCCCCAGCGGATCTCCCTGGCCACCCGACCAGCCGGCCCAGGGCCTGTCCACGGGCTCGCCCTTACCGCAGCTCCGGAGGGTCAAGGGCGTGACCAAGCCCGCCCCTCTGGCCGACCGCATCTCTTCCAGCCGCAGGGAGCCGCAGCGGGGGTCTGGCGCCCCGAGTGAGCTGGGGACACACAAACACCTGTGTGAGCAGCGAACATCCTCGAGGCAGGAGACAGCTGAGGGCTGGGCGGGGAGGGGTGGTAATCTGGGCTCTCCTGCAGACCCAGTGGCCAGGGAGACCCAAGGGCCAAAGGACCAGAGGGCCAGGAGGGCAGTGGCGAGCAGGCGGGGCCTGGTCTGTGAGCGGCGACTCAGGGCTCTGCACTCGGACCCAGGGGGACCAGCGCCCAGCAGGAGCGCTCGGCGTCCACGGTCGCCATCGGCGCTGGGGCCAGCACCAGAGCGCCCTTCGCCCGGAAGCCCTCACCTGCCCTGGGTCTGCTCTGGCAGTGACGGGCATGGGGCATGTCCTCTGCCTCTGTCCCCTCGGCCATCTGCTAAGGAGGACTGTCCACCAGGCCCAGAGTGGAGCAGGGCCCACATCTTAGCTCTAAGCCTCAGGACCATCTTCTCGCGCCGGCACTGCTGCCCTGTCCACAGAGGGGCCTGAGCTGGCCGGATGACCAAGGAGGCCGGGGTCAAACTGGTCCAGTTAGACTCAGAGACCTGCCCTCCATCAGGGCGAGCTCAGCCTCACCCGGGGCTGCCCAGCACATCCGCCACAGGAGAAGGAGGAAGGCGTGGCCTTGGGCCCCCCCGAGAGGGCAGCAGTCCAGGTGGGGTGGGAGAGCTGCCGGGCACAGATGGGCTGCAGCTGCCCGGATTAGGGGCTTGGGGCACAGATGACTGTGCAGCCCAGGTGTGTGTGACGGGCTCGGACGAGCTGTGCCGACAGCCCGCCTCACTTCATGCCTCATCAGCACACGTGGCTGTCCCTCCTGCACCGAGTGACCCAGGATGCCCTTGGGTGACTGAAGACACCGGCCACACCTGCAGACCATGGAGGTGGGCCCTCCTCCAGCCCCACAGGTGTTCGCTGAGCACCTGCTGTTCTTCCCAGGTGACCCACCACCCCGCCCCTACCCTACAGCTCGCAGGCCTGCCGGCGAGATGGCGTGAAAAGACTGTTCCAGGAAGAGGGAGCGGCCCTGCGGCCCAGACGAGAGATGCTGAGGAGGTGAGGGATGGGCCCAGGGGCTGATCCTAGAATGACCCCAGGGATGCTGGGGCAGGAGCGCTGACCGTGGGCTCCGATGGTCAGGGGTGGGTTCCTAGAGGCAGGGGCAGCAGGGGCTGCTCCAGGAATGCGTAATCATGGAGACAGGGGGACTCTTAGCTCCCTCCTTCCCAACCCAGAACTTAGGATGCTACAACCCCCACCTGGGATCAACAAAGGGCAGGAAGGAGCTGCGTCCTCCAAGGCTACTTAAAGGGAATGTCATTGGTCCACAAGCCATTCTCCCTCAATTGTCTAGAGCAGGGACGGCAAACATTTCCCACAGAGGAACAGACGCAGGCCACACGGTCTTTGTCTCCGTGGAAACCACTCAGCTCTGCCTTTGTAGCAGGAAAGCAGCCACACTCATTATGTAAATGATGAGCATGGCTGTGTGCCAATAAAACTTTATTTACAAAGACCGGCGGTGGGTCTAGAGGGCTGTGGCTTGCTGACCACTGGTCTAGATTCTCTAGGGCAGTGATTCTCAAACTTCAGTGAGCATCAGAATCGCCTGATCACTGGGCCCACCCCCAGCATAGCAGATTCAGGCGGGCTGGGATGGGCCGGGCACTCTACATTTCTAACGAGTCCCCAGGGAACAGTTTGAGAACCACTGGCCAGGGAACGGGTGTAGCAGAAAAACTGGGGGCTCTGGAGTCCATGCCCTGGGTCTGAAACTTGGCTTGTCCTCCCCCAGGCTACGTGATCCTGGGCAAGGTCAATTCTCCTCTGCCAGCCTCAGCTTCCCCATCTGTAAAATGGGGATGAGCACACATCCCTCAGGGTTGCTGCAAGCACTGCATGAGGTGCAGGGAGGCCTGCGGGGTGACGGCAGGCACACAGCTGGGGCACACACTCCTCTGTCCTTCCTTCCAGAGACGCTGGGGTGGACTGGGCCTCAGGGGCCCAAGCCCCATGGGGGGGTGGGAAACCCTGGTGTCCTCACCGCATGATGCTGGTTAACAAGCTTGGCCCCCACCTGGCCACTGAGCACTGTGGCCCCAGCAGGGAAAGGACTCGGTGGAGGAGACCCACCCCGACTCAGGAACTGGCCTGAGAGGTGGCAGGACGGGCCAGACCCTGGAGAGGAGAGCTGTGACCTGCATCCTTGGACTCACTCGGGCAGCGAGGGAGGTGACCAGAGGCACGGCAGCAAAGCAGCCCCGTGAAGCAGTGAGTGGAGACTGCTAGTTTAGAAGACTGGGCCGGGCCAGGTGCCTTCCGGAGGCCTGAGAGGCCCAGCCAGCCCCTGGGCCCTGATCCCTGGCTCCAAGGGTGCTGGGACGCCCAGGGCACGGCTCTGAACGACTTCCACCTCCTCCTGTCTCTCCCGGCCTGGTCAGGCTGAGGTGGGGAGGGAGACACAGTGCCCCTGGTGGGAAGGTCCCAAACACCCCTCGGCTTTGACACCTTCTGGGCCTGAGCCCCAGGGACCTTGCTGGCTGTCCAGCAGCGGGACACACAGCTGTAGGCTGTTCACCTTAGAGCCTAGGGCACCGAAAGTAACCTCTGGAGAATTCTCCCACCCGTCTCCCCTTCTCAAGCTCTAGACGGGGAGCAGGATGGGGGGGTAGGCGCAGAGGACGTGAAGTCCAGCCCGATGCTGACCCCTACCGGTGTCAACAATTCAGTTTCAGTAACTGCGCTGAGGCTGGGCAGGGGAGGGGCTGGGGGACGGGAGGGAGGGTGAGGCAGGGCTGGGGGAATCAGGGTGGATTCAGGGCCACCTCCCATCTCCAAGGGGGGGCTCTGAGGCTGGGGGGCCGTGAACATGCTCAAGGCCACCAGCTTTAAGCACAGACCTGGGATCTGCACTGACCCCCGGAGGCCCTAGGGCAGCCGCACATACGAGGGCAGCAAGCCCGGGACAGACCGGGTGAAGGGGGCGGTGAGAAGCCCCCGGCATCGGGCTCTGGCCGATACTGGCAACGAGCCAAGGCCAGCCCCCCGGAGACCATCCACTGGCCTGTCCCCCTCTGGACCCCCCTCCCCCGCCCCAGTTCTGAGCTGTCGAGCCTGGAGTCCCGGAGGACGCACAAGGTGAGCGGGCAAGCAGGGAGGGCCTGCGTGGGGGCCAGGCAGGGACGGCTGCCCCCCGGCGCTTCAGCCCCAGGACGGAGAGGGGAGGGGGCCAGGGGTGTCTGACAACCTCCTGGTGCAGGTGCCAAGGAAGGAGGTGGGCGGGGCTGGGGACCCGCGCCTGCAGGAACCCCTGGGCAGACAGGCAGGCGATGTGGCAGAAGGAACAGTTCTTGGGGGCGGGAGAGGGGTGTGTCCTTGCAGAAGGAGACAAGCCTGTCCCCGAATCCTGGGAAGACTGGGGGCCACAGCTGCTCAGGGAAGGCCAGGTGACAAGAAGGCAGCTCCCCTGCGCAGCCCAACCTTTGGAGCCTTTGTGGACAAAACCTGCCCCGGGCTGGAGGACGCCCCCTCCTGGAGGGGCTGGGGGTACAGAGCAGGGTCACTGGCTGCTGGGGGGAAATGAGCCGGAGAACAGAGAGAACAGGGAGTGACAGTAGCTGGACCTCAGGGGGAGGCTGGCCGAGACTCTGGGAGCCTGGGCTGAGGCCTGGAACAGCAGAAGGTCCCCAGGAGAGTGGCTGGCCCTGGGTGGTAGCTACTGAGGCCACACTGCAGGCCCAGGTGGGGCTGGCCGCAAGTGCCCCTGCCCCGGGCCGGTCATCTGTCTGTAATTGGGCCCGTGCAAAGGGACCTGTGTGAAGTGACCCCAGAGGAGGCCAGTGCTGGAGACGGAAGCCACGAGAAGGTGCAAGGGGCTGTGGACGGGTGGTCCTGAGAACTCGACATGGGCCACCGACCGGATGGAGGGCTGCCTGTCTCCGTGTCCCCCAGACACAACCAGCCTGCCAGCCGCACAGGACGCCTGGCCGAGTGTTTCCGCATGGCCCACTGTGCACAGCCCCGCCAGAGGCGTCCGAGGCCAGCACCTCTCCCCGGGCGGGTCAGAAGGAATGTCACTGGACCTGTACGGGCTCTGCCACGGGCCGGCGGCACCCACCCTGGGGGCACCCACCCTGGCGGCACCCACCCTGGCGGCACCCACCCTGGGGGCACAAGGCTGCTCAGGAGTGGCGCCCAGGCTTACCTCCCTGCAAAGGGGCTGAGGGTCTGCAAGGAAGCCAGGGTTCTCGCCTGCCTCTTGTCCCGCTCCGAGCGCCCATCCTCCATGAAACCTTTGGAGAGACGGGTGCCGGTAAGCTGGTCGGTGGGGAGTGAGGACGGGGCCCCCACCCCCTGGCAGGAGGGACCCTGGTCCTGCTTTCTTGCCCCTCTGCAGGAGGCAGAGAGGTGGTGGGCACGTCAGGCTCAGGACCAGGCCCCACCCCTCCCCCAGCCAGAGGCAAGATGGTGACAACAGCTGCAGAGGGACAATTGCTGTGGTCTTGTCAATGTACCCCCGCCCCTTTCAGGAGAAGAAACCCAGAGGCAGGGAGAAAGTGGGGTCCCCCTGGCCACCGACAGGGCAGGTGGTCATCTGCGGCCCCGGGGCCGGCCCTACCTTGGGGCTTGCTGGCCTGGTGGCCCCTCGGGCTGACGCTCTGCAGCCGTTCCCAGCCAGGGCTCCAGGGCAGCGTCTCAGTGTCCGGGAAGCAGGTGGTAGAGAGAAGCGGCCTGGCCCGCATGCCCGCCCAGTCCCAGGGTGCCCCTCCGCCCACGCTGGGCACCAGGGCTCTGGGGCAGGCTGGCGTGCTGGAGCTCGAGGGCGGCGGGCCTGGGACGGGCCCCCCCGCTGCGTCCGTCGCCTCGGACCTGCTCAGCCTGTCGGTCAGGACGTCGATTCGCTGCTTCAGGACGTTGGCCATGGTCTCCAGGGCCTGCAGCCGAGCCTGCTTGTACCGGAAGTGCAGGGGGCCTGGCGCGCCCAGGCGTTCGGACTCCTCGGGGTCCAGGCAGATGCACAGCCCCGGGCTTGAGCAGTGGCTGGTCAGGTCCTGGAGTTGCAGGGGGCCCAGGGAAGAACTGGCCGACGTCAGCAGGGGGGCGCCCTCCCAGCCATCTCGGGGGCCTCCCACCTCCAGAGTTTCGGCCGGGTTCAAGGCTCTGTTCAAACACAGGCAGAAGCTGCAGGGAGAGAGGGGAAGACGGTCAGCCCTAGGGCACCCTCTCCAGGCGCGTGGGAAACACGCATGTGCAGGGATGCGCATAGCTGCAGCTTCTGTGCCAGGTCCAGAGTCTATTCACTGCGTCAACTTATGACCAGGGGGCGATTATGGGGCATCCATAGGGCAGACCACACGTGGCTGTTAGAAAGGAGGAGGATGGCTGGCAATGATTTCTTGGATACGGCACCAAGAGCACTGGTAACAAGAAAAAGAAAAAAATAGATAAACCGGGCTACTTCAAAATTAAGAACTTACATGCATCAAAAGACCCAATCAACAGAATGAAAAGACAACCTACAGAATGAGAGAAAACATTTACAAACCCAGATCTGATCAGAGATTACTCCCCGAGTATATCTCCTACAACTCAACGACAACAAAAACCCAAATAACCTAATGAAAAAACAGGCAACGACTTGAATAGACGTTTCTCCAAAGAAGACATACAAATGGCCAAGAAGCATATGAAAAGATGCTAAACATCACTAATAATTAGGGAAATGCAAATGAAAGCCACAGTGAGGGACTTCCCTGGTGGTCCAGTGGGTAAGACTCCGTGCTCCCAATGCAGGGGGCCCGAGTCTGATCCCTGGTTGGGGAACTAGATCCCGCATGCCGCAACTAAAGATCCCGCATGCCACAACTAAGACCCAGTGCAGCCAAATAAATAAATTTTTAAAAAGCCACGATGAGATACCACCTTACACCCTTTAGGATGAGCACTACTAAAGAAAAAGAAAAGAACAAGTGTTGACAGGTACGTGGAGAAGTTGGAACCCTCGTGTGCAGTTGGTGGAATATAAAATGGAAAACCGTATGGAGGTTCCTCAAAAAGTAAACACAGAATTCTCATATGACCCAGCAATTCTAATGCTGGGTACATATCGCACAGAATTGGAAGCAGGGGCTTGAAGAGATGTTTGCATACCTATGTTCACAGCAACACCATTCACAACCAAAAGGCAGAAGCAACCCAAGTGTCCATGAACAGACGAATGAATAAACAAGGTGGGATCCATCCATACAATGGAATAGCATTCAGCCTTAAGAAGGAAAGAAATTCTGAAATAGGCTACAACATGGATGAACCTCGAAAATGTCATGCTGAGTGAAACAGGCCAGTCACAAAAGGGTCCCAGAAGGAATCAGATTCATAGAGACAGAAAGTAGGACGGTGGGGCCCCGGGCTGGGCGGTGGGGGATGGGGAGCGAGTGTTTCACAGGGACAGAGTTTCAGTTTGTGAAACTGAAGATGAGAAAGTCCTGGAGATGATAGTAGTGATGTTTGCACAGCAGTGTGAATGTACGTAATGCCCCTGAACTGTGCCCTTAAAACTGCTTAAGATTTTATGATCTTAACAAAATTTTACAATTTTGTCATGTGTATTTTACCACAATTTTTTTAAGTGGAAAAAAAAAAAAAGGACAGAGTGAAGCACGATGAAGGACCTGCAGCCTCCTCCACCACAGAGATAGCCCCCCCTCCAGCATCGTGCCCAGCAGAAGGAGCCCGACAGGCAGGAGCCCCTGCCAGCATTTCCCACGGCGGGGGGCTGCCCTCGGGTGTGAGCGGTTTCTCAGCCCCAGTGCAGGTTACACACGTGCTCAGCGTGCGAGCATTCACTGAACTGCACACCTAGGACCTGCGCCCTCGTCTGGATATGATCAGATGTCAACTTTAAAAAGTTAAAAAACAACGCACACCCCTGGGCAGCCCTGTGGACCTGGAATCTTGGGGAGGAGTGCGCACTTTAAAGACAAATGAAACAAAAAGGATCCAGAGAGGGCAATTTCCAGGAGCCAGGGGCCAGGGGAGGGTGTCCATCCCACCGAGGTGGACGGGTGGGGGGTCGAGGGGCTGCAAAGAGGGGTGGGCGCTGAGCTCCAAAGGGTTCAGCCCAAAGCCCCCTCCCAGAACTCTGGCTGCCAAAGACCCATGCAGGAGCCAGGCTCAGAGCGAGCCCAGGGCAGGAAGCTCCCGGTGGGCGGCATCTTGTGGGGACCCCTGTCTTTAGCCTCTGGGCCAGCTCCTCCCCCTAGCCATGGGCGGATGATACCCTAGGAGCCTGGCTGTGAGTTCCCCCTCCTTTATTGGGCAGGTGGCCAGGAAGTGGCTGGCACTGGCCTGGAGCCCACGGGGCACTCCCCGGAGCCCTTCGCCGCGAGGGCAAGAGCTGGGAAGGCCAGCCTCTAGGGAGCCTGGACACTCAACTCCCCCAGCAAAGTGGGGGAAGGTCTCCCACCCTGCACTTCAAGATGCTGCTCGGGGAGTGGCCTCCTGGACAGTTGCCCCAGAAAAATGAAAACACACGGCAGTGAAAACAGAGCAAAAACGAATGCAAGGGAAAAGAAAACAAACCCAGAAAATAAGTGTTGGTGAAGACAGGGAGAAACTGGATTTCCCGTGCACTGCTGTGGGAATGCAAAACGGTGCGGCCACTGCCAGAAACAGCCTGGCAGTTCCTCCACCAGTTAAATATGGAGCCCACACAACCCGGCAATGCCACTCCTGGGTGCGTGCACCAGAGAGCCGAAAACAGGCGCTCAGACATTCCACTCACAGCAGCCAAAAGGGGGAACAGCACACAAGTCCATCAGCTGCCCCTGGTAGGCAACACGTGGGAGATCGTGCAGTGGAGTATGACTCGGCCATGACAAGGAAGGAAGTCCTGCACAGGCCGCAACGTGGACGAACCTGGAGATCGTACAGTGGAGTATGACTCGGCCATGACAAGGAAGGAAGTCCTGCACAGGCCGCAACGTGGACGAACCTGGAGATCATACAGTGGAGTATTACTCGGCCATGACAAGGAAGGAAGTCCTGCACAGGCCGCAACGTGGACGAACCTGGAGATCGTACAGTGGAGTATTACTCGGCCATGACAAGGAAGGAAGTCCTGCACAGGCCGCAACGTGGACGAACCTGGAGATCGTACAGTGGAGTATTACTCGGCCATGACAAGGAAGGAAGTCCTGCACAGGCCGCAACGTGGACGAACCTGGAGATCGTACAGTGGAGTATTACTCGGCCATGACAAGGAAGGAAGTCCTGCACAGGCCACAACGTGGACGAACCTGGAGATCGTACAGTGGAGTATTACTCGGCCATGACAAGGAAGGAAGTCCTGCACAGGCCACAACGTGGACGAACCTAGAAAACTCGCTCAGGGAAAGAAGCCTGGCACAATGGCCCCATGCTATATGATTCCACTGACACGAGACATCAGAACAGGTGAATGCATACACACAGATGGACGGCAGACCGGGGAGTGACTGCTAATGGGGACGGGTTTCCTTTCAGGGTGATGAAATGTTTTTGGGGAATAGATGGAAGTGGTGGTTACACAATATTGTGAATGTGCCAAATGCCACTGAATAGTTTTCTTTATAAACGTTAACCTAACGTGACGGGAAGCTCACCTCAGCGAAAACTAACGCAGCCCTGATCACAGGCTCCGTGCAGCTCTGGACGGAGGGAGCGACCCCCCGCCCGGGAGAGCCCCCCCGGGAAATGCAGTCCCAGCCCCTGCACACCCACCTGCCCGGGGCGTCCTGGTCCCCCAGCACCATGCCGGAAGTCACCCTGCTCCACTGCGGCACAGGTGCTCCTGGGCCCCCGGTGGCTTCCAGGCCCTAAAGCAGAGGAGAAGGACGTCATCAGAGCCCAGGCTGGACCAGAAGACCCCAGGCCCTGTCTCAGCCTCAGAGCTGGCCCCGGCCTCCACAAGGGTCTCAGGCTGGGTCCCTCAGGGGTCCCCTCTTTGGGGACAGAGACAGAGGCAGTGGGGTCCCTGCAGAGCCCTGCCACAGCCAGGGGACCCCGGGGGACCCCGGTGGCTGAGCTGGTGCATACCCCGGACTGTGCAGAATGCGGGACGAAGGTCACGATGCCGGGCGTCGTCTGGGAGACCACGGGGACGGCCTCCCTCTGCTTCCTGTAGACGCCCTGCAGCCTCTGGTTTCTGAGCTCCAGCGCTTGCGTGGCGGAGGCCTTTTCCTTTAGGGCCTGCTGCCACCAGGGCTCCATCTTCTGCTGGATGAACTCCCGCAGGGACTCGGAGCTGTGGAGGGGCCCCCGGGGCTTCGGGCAGGGCGGCGGGGGTCGCACCTCATTCTCCTTCCCAGGCATGTTCCAAAGGGCACCCTGGCTGGGCCTTGGCCAGGTGAGCTTCGCCCCCGCGGGGGTTAGCAGTGGACCCCTGCCCTGGCACCGGGGGTCGGGCCCCTGCGTGAAGGCGGGGCTCCAGGGCCTTCGGGCGGGGCCCTCCCGGTCTTCACAAGAGGTCCAGGCCCTCTGCAGACCCCAAGCCTGCCCGGACGAGGTGCTCCGGGGCTGCTGCAGGAAGGGGCCCCATCTTTCAGGGGTGCTCCCGGGCCTCCAGAGGGAGCGGTCCCATCCTTGGGCCGCCCAGGTCTTTGGTGGACAGGAGGTCCGCCTGGCCGAGGCGCTCCAGGGCCGCTGAGGGAAGGAGTTCAGCCTCTCCGTGGGGCTCCCGGGTCCCCGGAAGGAGGGATCTCGTCCTTGGGCCGCCCAGGTCCTCTGCGGATAGGACTCCCACCTGGCCGAGGCGCTCCAGCTCGGCGCCATGGGCAGGCTCCCAGCCCTCTTGGACGCAGGCACCCCCTCCGTCACGGCCCGAGGGCTCTTCCAGGAGCCCTGCAAGTCTGGGGGCTTCCAGGGGCTCTGCCACCTCCTCCCCGCCAGGTCCCGCGGCTCCAGCCCTCGCCTTGGGTGGTGGCCCTGGGCCAGCTCCAGGCTGGCCTGGATTTGCTGGTGGAGGTCTCGAAGGACGGCCATAGCAGCCTGGATGTTCACGGGCTGATGGCAGGAAGCCAGGTGGGGAGCATTGGTTGACACCTGCGGGGCGCTGCGGGCAGAGGTTGATCTAGGCAGCCGGGGGCAGACAGGGGAACTCTCACCAGCTCCCAACTTCTTGCCGTGTCCTGCAAAGACAGGTAGTCGCAGGGGTGGCCAGAGCTGCAGGGCTTCAGGAGGAGCAGAGCCGGACCCTCCCCTCTCCCTGAGGCCCCGTTGGTTCTGCACCCATCATCCACTCACAGAGCCCTCTGGGGGCAGGTGCCACGTCGGGTGACTTGAGGCTGAGCCTGGGCACCTGGCGCAGAGCCACCCCCTCTGAATGTGGTGAAAACTAAGGGGGGGGCGCGGGGGGAGGTGACACGTCTCCCGGGAGCTGCTGTGGTTCCCGTCCTGCAGTCCCTGAGTCAGGAAAGCCTGGTGGCCGCGCCCTGCCTTCTGGGAGCCGAAAGGGTGCCTCTCGGGGACAGAAATCCTCTTCCTGGGCTTTTGAACGGAGCGACTCCCCAAAGTCCCCGTCTGGTGGGGGGTTTGGAGGGCGTCTGACGGGTCGCTGGGAGAGAGGTGCCGGGCCCGCACCCCAATGCCACTGCTTCCTGGGCGTCTCTCCCTCAGGCCCACACTCCAGATGCCACCCCGAGCGGAGCAGAGCCGAGGCGGAAGCCTAGGGAGGGAAGGAGGGGGCCCAAGCAGCACCCTCACCAGAGCTTGTCCTTTTCTCCAAGCGTAAACACCAACCAACTCAGAATCTTAAAGAGAAAACGCACACACAGCCAGGCGCCCAGGGCCCTCCGATGCTGGCCCAGACAGGGAGGCTGGCGACTCCACGCAGACCCAGGAGACCAATTCACACACTCCCGGAGGGGATGGGGCGGAAACCCTCGTGTCCAAGCCCCTCTGGGGATTGGGCCACACCCCCAGCCATTAGCCAGCATCCTGGCAGGGCTGAGTCCCAGGATGACCTTGAAACGTGACCTGATTTCTCTGACCCTTGGGGGTAATAAAACGTGCTCCCTTCAGATTTGTCTGTAAAACATTCAACACAGGCCCAGGAACACCACACACGCTCAGTAAAGGCTGGCCAGTAGTAACGCTAGTCACCAGCACAAGCCGGGCTCACACAGGGCGAGGGGGAAGGCAATGTTATGGCCGATCATTTGCTCTGAGCCAGAAAAAATTAATTTGTTTTTAAACTGGTGAGACTCAGCGGGGATAGGGGAGGGGACTCAAGGAAGACAGTCAGGTTAGCAGGACAAGGGGTCCCGGAGAGCGTGGAAACAGTCACCCCATCCCACACACAAACCAGCTTTCTTTAATAAATGCTGTCACATAAGAAACATCATTCATCATGTTTCACTTCATAATCCCACGTTACGCTCACCAAATGCCAATAGCATCCCCACCATCGTAACAAACCCATCCACAAGGGCCCCGGCAGAGGCAGCGCCGGCCTTGAGCTCACAAACACACATGTGTAAGCTCACACGCTTACACAGCCTGCATCTCCGGGGTAGGAGGAGCTAGCCCAGGGAAGGGTGTGTCCCGCAGAGCTGTTCCAGGGGCGTGGCTTATGGGGACGTGGTCATGGCCTGGGGGGTACTTCCTGAGGCGTGGCCTCTGGGAGCGTGGCCTCGGGGCGTGGCTCTGTACCACCCTTCCCCTTGCAGGAGCTCTGTCTTCAGGCCTATGGCTGAAGTCCCTCCTGGTCTGGGCTGGGGAACGTGCTGTGTCTAGGGGGCAGGGTGTGATAGGTGGGTGGTCTCTGCTGTAAGGCACCCTCGTTTGCCCCTCCCTGAGACCACGCCCTCCGCCCCAGGCCCCTGGTGACACCGGAAGGTAAGAGTGAGGTCTCAGGAGTCCCAGACCTGGGTTTAAATCCCAGCTCCTCCTGCGTAGCCACTGGCCTCGGGCAAGTGACAACTCCCCCGTGCCTCAGTTTCGCCATCTGTAAGCGTCTCCCCACAAGGCCACCACGATGCAAACGCAAAGCAGTCACGCTCACTACAGGAGTTGCCCAGAAAGGTCAGGATCTGCTGATCAGGACTGAGTCTGCACTGCCCACCTGCCACATGCGACCTATGAGTGGGACCTGGGGGGTTGGGCTCCCCAGAGAGGGTCCTGCGTCCTGCATAAAAATGGCCTCACTCCTCGGTGCTTTGTGACCGCCTGGAGGGGTGGGATAGGGAGGATGGGAGGGAGGGAGATGCAGGAGGGAAGAGATGTGGGAACACGTGTATGTGTATAACTGATTCACTTTGTTATAAAGCAGAAACTCACACACCATTGTAAAGCAACTATACCCCAATAAAGATATTAAAAAAAAAAATGGCCTCACTCCCTTGGTCGGGGCCCTAGGCAGGGACCACACCAGGTAGGGAGGGGGCCACCTGCTGGCCAGGCCCCTCTCGGCACCCCCGTCCCCAGGCCCCTCCATCACTGGCTTCCTCATTAGCCCGCCAGAGGGGTCCAGGTCAATAAATGGGTCCTGATGGGCACATTTTTTTCTTCCACGGAGCAGTTTAACGGCAATTAATTTTTTTACGAGAGGATTTCTAATCTGTGGAAATGGATGAAGTGCCCAAGTGCCCTGTCGAAGTTCCAGGGCAGACCTAATCTACGATAAAAAATGCAAAGTGAGGTGCTACGATCTGAAATTAAATATCGGGCTTCGTTTTCCTGCGGCCCGGATGGATGAATATTTTATAACTATTGTGATTTAATTTTTTGTTAACTACAACAAATTTCTAATTCATCCAATTCCCAAGTCCTGTGGCTCTGACCTCTGAACCCAAACTCATCTCTCCTTAGCCCAGCTGTGACTTCGTAACTGACAGAAGCTAATGGCCACGTCCATCAGGGTGACACGGCGGTTACGGTGACGAATGCGGCCCACGTCCTTTTGACCCAGGGTCAGGCAGAAGGCAGGTCATCTTTCAAGGGAGCCGTTAAAACAAACCAAAATGCCGAGGAATGGTGGAGGGTGGGGTGGGGGGAACGCGATGCAGAAAACTGTTATATTTTGTGCTTTTTCAGTGGCCTTCTGGAACCTTCTCCATGTCTCCCAGCATCCCTCACTCTGGTTCCGGTGGAGGTTTTCCCGACACATCCCCACCTCACTCAGGGCCCACCTCCAGCCAGAGAAGGAGGACAGGTGCTCCTCCTGCTGGAACCGTCGGCCTGCCCAAGGGCAGAGGAGGCGGTGTCTGGTGGCGTGGGCACACCACACATGGCCCACTCCCATCCAGGACTGTGAGCTCATACCCTGGGGAAGCTGAGGCATAGAGATGCACAGAAACAGCTTGACCCCCGGTGCTGCTGACTCCGAGACCAGGGGCCCCACAGAGCCGACCTCAGCCTCCCAGGGCTTTCTCCAACCAGGGGGCTCTGGCTGGCGTCTCCGAAGCCCACGGTACAGTGGTCCCAGAGCCCAGGGCCCGAGGGTGGGCCTGGAGAAGGTGCCCTGGCGTGGGCCCAGGTACGCACAGCTGGGCTCTCTCGGGTAGGGAGCACAGGCCTGGGGCTGTCAGGGCCCAACCCCGGCTCGCCTGTGTGGTCCTGGGCAGGGCTGTTGACGCTGTCTGGGCCTCAGTTTCCTCATCTACACAGTGGGAGCGAGCCCACCTGCCCTGGAGGAGAGCCGTGAGGGTCACGTGAGCTACTGTCGCTTGAGCCCAAGACACACTCGGACAGAGTCCGGCATTGAGCGAGGCCACTCCTCCCTGGCCCCGAACATGCTGAAGGCAGGCCCGGAGGAAGGCCGCCCCCTCTGTTCCCCACACACCCACATCCAGCGCATTCACCCCACGAGCTCCACGAACCTACCAGGCTGGGCAGTGGGTCTTTGCTGGACGCCAACGCCCCACCCAGCCCTCAGGGAAAGACAGCTGAATTAGGAATTCCTCTGTGAGTGTGGCCCAGCACCACCAAGACCCCTGAACAGACCTCTCCTGGGTCATAGACGGCCGACACGTCTCCAAGGGAAGCGGACGTCACCCAGCCTTTCCCACCACGGGGCACCCCAGGGGAAACAGGCACCCCGGCCTCACTGCCTGGAGTCTAAGTCTCAAACCAGGCGACAGGCCACAGCCATGCTTCCCGCCACCGACGGCAGCAAAACGGCCAGAGCTCAGCCAGTGACACCGAGTCACGAGAAAGCATGCACATCTGTCCGCCACCAGCTCACATGCCCCCCACTGCACGCCCGCCTTTCCGAGGCGGAGCCAGCGCTGCACCAGCCGTCCTGGCTCCAGAAACAAGCCATGTGCCCACCTCCTGAGCCTGGATGGTAACCTCCCGTCCCCACGCCCTGCCTGGCCCCGAATGGGCCAACCCTACCTGTGTCTTTGGCAGCTCTCCTAGGGGCAGGCAGCTTGGGGGTCTTCTCTCTTTTGCAAGACCTACTTTTCATCCTTTTGGTTTTCTCCCGTGGAACTTCAGAGAGAGGAGACAGACGGAAGGAAAGGAGAGAAGGTTGAGTCGCAATGCAACACACGGGATCAGCCAGCTCGCGAGGCCCCTGACTGTCCCCTCACGGCCCTTTGCATGGGAACCCACCCCCCCCCGGGCAGTCCCCCGCGGGCTGGGCTCACCTCACCCACCCTCGCAGCCTCGACTGGACACATGTCCCGAGAGCCCCCGAGCACAGCCATAGCCTCCCATCTCCATCCCCTGCACCCAGCTTGGGGCCGGCCCACGGCACTCATGTTTGTTGAATGAATAAATGACTGAACAGGCCCACAGACGAAGCCGTGGCAGGGCAGCCGGCCAGACAGGACATCGGCTCCTCAGGGAGAGGAGGAGTGAGCGCTAGACCCAGAGGAGCCTTCGCACAGTGGGATCCGCCTGGTTGGACAGGCGGGGACAGGAGATCCAAGTCCCACAGAAGGCAGAGAGGCCGACTGGAGTGGAGCAGCTGCCCGAGGGCCAGTGTGGGCACCCGGCCCTGCTCTGTTTGGCCTCATTCGTCTTTGTCCCCCCCTGGGTGGACGCTGCATCTCAGAAGCCAACCAGCCAGTGACCGTGTGAGAGCTGGGCCTGGCCCATCGCGTCCCCAGGGGCCTGGGGAGCACGGGGAAAGTCTCTCCCGAGGGACTCTCCAGGCCTCCGCGGTGCAGCTGGGTCCCGGCCTCAGCCCGTCCCTCCGTCCTCAGCACCCAACCCCACTGGCAGGAGGGGCCTCAAGACGAGGCCCACACGAAAGGACAAACCCTATAGGATTTTGCTCATATGAAGTCCCTAGAGGAGTCAAACCCGCAGAAACAAAGAAACTTTGTACTTAAACACAGTTAAAATGGTAAACTTTACGTTATGTGTATTTTACCACAATGATAAAAAAAAGAGCCAGTCCCTGCCCCATACCCTGCTTCCAGAGGGTTCCAGGGGCGAGCTGGGGACTGATGACACTGGGCACTGAGGCCCCTGAGTGACCAATGGCCAGGTCCTGAGTTTGGCTGATGGGCCCCTGCATGTGGGGACGGGGAGAACGACCTGCGGGACGAGCTGAGGTCATCGGGGCCCTCTGTCCCCGAGGAGAGAGACAGGGGCGTTCCGCGTGAGTCACAGCTGGAATGGGGATGGGCGGGCGCCCCGCTCCTGGGGGAGCTGCCGGTGCCCAGTTAGGCCAGAGCTGGGCTCAGGGAGAGGGCTCTGCCCCTCGGCCGCGCTCGGGCCGCCCCTCGCACCCCACCTAGGGCTGTGCTTGGCTCGCACATCTGGCTGGGACAGACCGGAAACGAGCCTGTAGCTGCCACCCAGAGGGTCCCGACTCGAGTGTCGACCAGCCTTTGTTCCACCCTGGTCACCACGGCGCCACTGGAATAGGCAACGGTCTCCCTCACTCTCCCCCAACAGCCCCATGGAAAACCCTGGCTGGAGACCCTGAAAGTCTCAGGCCTCCAGGGCAGCCTGACCCCTGCTCCGGAGCCCTCTCCCCCGCTTCCCGGGGTCTCCAGAATCCTGCTGGACGGTAGAGACCGCTCCTCCCCCCAGGGCCCACCCTGCACACACAGCGAGCCCGCCAACGCCCAAACCCTCCACGGCCCCCCCGCCTAAAAACCCTCCAAGCGCCCCGCTGCCGGGGACGCCGAGGCTCCTTAACGCTCCCCCGGGAGCAGCTCCGGCCCGCCTCCCCATCCTCATCCCTCCTCTCCATCCTCATCCCTCCTCTCCATCCTCATCCCTCCTGCCTGTCGAGTGAAAAAAGTCGGCCAAAGACTAGAGGTTCCCTGGGCCTCGGGACCCTTCCTACCCCATCTGGACGTCTGCCAACCCACTGCCGACCCTTCAGCATCTCCCAGGCAGGGCAAGGCCGTCTGCGGGACAGGCAGGCAGCGCCTCTTGCCTGCAAGATGCAACAACGAGCCCAGGAGCTGATGGGGCCTGGAGGACCTCAGGCCTGGCATGTGACCATGCAGGGCAGACCTCACCTATTCTGTGCAGGAGAGCTCAGCGAGGAGATGCCCCTGCCCAGCCCCCCTGCCCTTTGACCCCAGCCTGCCCTTCAGGGCCTGCTTGGATTCCTTCCCTGATGGTTAGAAATCGGACTCCAGAGAATGGTGGGCTGGCTTCAAATCCCTGCTTGGCCCCTTCATGGCTGGGGTTCCCTCTGACCCTCAGTGTCCTCCTCTGTGAGTGGGAAGCTAATAGAGACAATCGCACAGAGTGAGAGAGAAGCTGTCTGGAGAGTGCTGGCTCCAGAACCGTGCCACCCACACCTGGGCCTGAGTGTCCAGTGGGGGCAGTGGTGGGGGGATGCCAGGATGGCTGGCCGCAGAGCCACTCACCTGAGGCCTGCCGCTGGGAGACCCTGGAGGCCTCACGCCCCTGGCCAGGTGTTGCCTTGTCTTCGACTCCACTTTCAGCCCCACTCAGGATGCCTGAGCCTGAAGGAGACAAGAAGGAGAATTGTGAGGACAGAGAGACCGTGAAGAGATGTCCAGGGAAAGGTCCCCGTTGGGCAGCCGCTCAAAAACCTTTAAACATGGCCTTGATGCCCAAGCCTGAGGGCACAGTCCCCCCGGGGACCAGTCCCTTCCACGCCTCCCGCATGCCCTCCGGCCCCCCTGTACCCGCCCTCCCACCCACCATCCCTCTGGCTTCCACCCACCCATCTCCATCTCCATCTCCTGGATGAGTCGATGCTTCCTTCTGCCTAAACCCAGCTCAGATGCACCCCCATCCCCGGGAGGACTCTACCTCCTCTTGGCTTCCCAGGCTCCGAGACCCTCTCAGGGCCACGGGGCATGCTGTACCGGCCTCCCCAGTTGGCCACCAGCCTAGGCGGGGCCACCCACGTACCCAGCCCCGCCCGGCCTGCAGCAGCCCAACCTCAGCCCTCTCCCTCCGCCCCCTGCCTGTCCCTCGCCAGGGGAAGCTGCCGCTGACCTGGGTAGGCCAGGGCCGGAGCGGGGTGTGTCGGCTTTCGGGCCTTCCTCCGGGGGGCTGGCGTGCGGGCTTTGTAGAGATCTGAGGCGCTGGCGGGTGCTGAGGTGCCCAGAGAGGTGCAGCTCGCCTGCCACCGTGCCTGGGCCCGGATCTTCTCCCTCAGCTGCTCCAGCCGGGGAGTGCTCTCCCTGGGCTGCTGCAGGGGCCCCAGCACCCGGAGGGTCCTCTCCTTCCAGGTCCCGTGGGGAGGCGTGCATGACTCATGGCCCCCCGAGGAGCCGGAGAGGCGGCCCGACGACACCGAGCTGTCCCCATCCTTGGCCTCCTCGTCTGTCAACCACACCAGGAGGCTGCGGGCCTTCTGCCGGGGGCCGGGCTCCTCAGGGAAGTCAGACCAGGCCACGTGGGGAGGTCCGCGCGGGGCGCCTGCCTGCTGGGAGGGCTCAGGCCAGCTCACAGCAGCCATGACTTCACCCTCAGCTGCAGGCAGAGGGAGGCTGTCTTCCCTTGGGAGAGAGAGGCAGACGCAGCCTGTCAGGTGCGGAGACGTGGTGGTGCTGGGCAAAACATGTCACGTGCACGCCCACTGTCTCCAGCGCCCTCCTACTCCCCATTTTCCTGCCTCAGACTGAGAAAGGTGGGAGGTGCCAATAAACAGTACCCCCTCGTTGGTGGCAGTGCTGCAGTGTTCTCTCTCGGGTCCCGACCACACCCCTCTGAGGTGGGCACTACACCAGCCTCATGTACAGGCTCTGGGGAAGGCACGCGGCAGAGGCCATCCGGCCCAAGTCCTCACTCCTCACACCAACTTGGCTGCGCTCCAGGAAGAAGGCAGCTCCCCAGCAGTGCCTCGGCCCCTGTGTGCTCCACATGCACCCAAGTCGGCACAAATCCTACCTGGACTTGGCACTGGCCTTCCCAACGGCTGGTCTCCCTGGGGCCCCAAGGGAGAGAGGGCACTGCCTCTATCGATCTTTGGGGCGGGGCTGGATCATTTCCCCCGGGCAGGTGGGCGGCATCCCCATGACCAAGGATGACACGGCAGCATGGCAGAATCAAGGGTGGAGCCAGTGAACCCCCATCACCACCTGCCCTGGGGTCAGAGGGTGCTTTCCCAGGGCAGCCCCGTGGTCTGCAGCCCGGCACCCATCCTCACTCAAGGCAAGCTGGCTCCTGCCCAGCTCCGGATGCCAGTCTGTGCTGGTCCCCTGGCCCATGATGGAAACCCTAAGGGCGGTTATGGAAACTGGGGGGGGCACAGTGGGCCGCAGGGCCCTGGGCTGGCAAAAGCCTGGGGCCTTCCCAACGTGCTGCCTCTCAGCAAGGAGTGAGAATTCCGCACGGCCCTGTGACACCATAATAACCCCGTGTCACTCAGTGACAGACAGCCAAGGCCTTCAGCTCCTGCTGGGCCTCCAGGCAGCACCCCACCCCAGTCCTCCCAGGGCGCCGGGGGTCAGGCTCGGCCTGGGCTGGAGTAGGGACGACGTGAGGGGCTGGGGGCTGGGATGGGCTCAGCCCCAGGCTGGTGTCCGGCTCAAGGTTCAGTTCCGGGTGGGGTCAGCCTGGGAGTCGGGGTGCAGGAGAGAGGAGCCAGCCCGGGCCACGTCCCCAGCAGGTGGACAAGGGGCTGAGCGCTCTGGCCCCGACGCTTCGGCTCGTGGGGACTGGTCGGGGGAAGCGGGCGCCGGCTTCCCGCTCTCCCTGGCACGAGCTCAGGGCACCCCTTCGACCACAGAAATAGAGGCTGGAGAGGCCTGAGCGCCAGGAGAGCATCCCAACCTGTCCAACTCCAGCGGGCTTCCTACCACCTGCTCGACCGCCCTGGCAGGGCAGGGCGGTGAGGGGAACGCGGCCTCTGCCATCTGCCGGCCCTGGGCTCAGCGTGGTGCCCGAGGAGGAGCGCTGGAAGAGACCAGACGCCTCGCCCCACCCTGCCTCTGGGTATTGGGAGACTGGTGAGTTCACTACCACAGGAGGGCCCTGCGGAGTGGCCCTCAGGGAGGGGCTGACATGGTTAGGGACACTCCTGCATCTTAGGAATTGCCCTAAAGGCACTCCTTCCAGAGCAGGCCCCAGAGAAAGGCGCGTCTGCAGCAAAGGACCCCCTAATTGCAGGCGGGCATGGAGAATGGAGAGCCGTCCTTGAGGCTCCTTCTAGAGGACCCGTCCTGGGGAACCGGGGACACCTGGAGACGCTGCCGTCTGGGCAGCGCGCAGGGCGGGGCTCTGGTCACTGAGACACAGCCCCACGTGTAGCGGCCAGCAAGAGGGGGAGTCGCCCCGGACGGACCCTGCCGGGAACGTGAGGTGCCCCCTCCACCCCCGCGGAGCCTCCTCTGTAGTTGGGGCCGGGGTGAGGCAGGCACTGAGCCAGCAGGACCCCAGATCCAGCCTCCGGCTCCAGGGCCCTCAACCACACCCGGTGGCCCAGACAGACAACGTACCTCTGCGGCCAGGTCCCCCTGCCGGCAGCACCGCGACCAACCATCCGGCTCTGCTCCGTCCTCCTGGCCTGGAGCCCCGGCCTGCCTGGGCTCGCCCGCTCCACTGGGCACCTTGCTCGGCGAGGCTGAAAGGGAGCAGGTCCCATCCGTATGTTTCTTTAGGACGTTTGCAAGCGGCTGGTGTCCCAGGGCGCTGACCTGGGGCCACACAGGAAGGCGGCCCCCGCCGGGAGAGCTCCAGGCAGCGGCGTGGGCTCCTTCGCTGTGCCGCATGCACGCACACCACGCACGCCCGCACGCCACGCACGCACGCACCACGCACGCACGCACCACGCACGCACGCACCACGCACGCACCACGCACCACGCACGCACGCGGGCCTGCGGAAGGCTTCCGCTCCCCTCGGGGGTGGAGCGATATCATCAGCGATGACCAGGGCGTCCCCCACACGGCCCCCAGAGCCTGGATAGGGGAGGGGCCGCTCAAAGACAGCTCCGCCTCCTGCGTTCACACAGCGCTCCCGACCCCTGGGCAGAATCCCTTTGCGCCGTGGCAAGAGTGAAAGCCCACGCCCACCGCGCTGCTGCGCTGCGGCCGCAGGGTCGTGCTCGCAGGCAGAGGCCTGGCCCCTTTACTGCAGGCCTTCCTCCCCGCCACACCCTCAGGCTCCCCCAGCAGTTGGGGTTCTGGGGGGTGTCCTCCCAGGGTCCGCTGGACTCTCCAGCCCTCGTTCCGAGCGAGCAGAAGCAGCAGCTTAGACGCAGGAAGTTTCTCCTGGCGGGAGGAACTGGTGGCCCTCTGTTCCCTTTAGCAGGGACTAAGCTGCCCCCGGGGGTCAAGGAGACCTCCTCCTCCAGGAAGAAGCCGCGTCATAGACATGACGCGCCGTCAGTTTAAACCCTCTACTGGCGATGAAAGCAGAATCATGAAAACAAGTGCGTGGTGAACTTGAAAACAAACCCAGCGGCCTCCCTGCCCAGGGCCCCAGCTCCTGCCGCCCTGCCCGGCTGCGGCGGCCACTGGGCTTGGCTCTGGGCTGCAGCTGGGTGGCCGCGAGCGGCAGTGCGCAGCCCCCATGCAGGCTTGCCCACCTGGCAGCGCTGCAGCTGAGCCCAGAGCTGCAGGCCCCTGAGGCCGAGGCCCCTCCGGCGGGTGTGGCGCGCGCAGCTACCTGTCCTGACCACCCCACCCCACCCCCCGCTTGTGCCGGCCTGATGCCGCTCTGGGAAAGTCCCCTCACCCCCCGTGAGTGGGGCCCCGTCCCTCTTTCCCCCACGGGGTGGGGACCGCTGGGGGGTGGGGGTGGCCTGTGTGCAGATAGATGCCTTTGGCTTCGGGAGCCCCCAGCACGGTCGGGGTGGGGCGTGGCGTGGGGATCCCATCTCAGCTGTCCCGCCCACGGTCCTGTGGGAGGAGTCCAGCTCCCCTCCTCGGGTTCAGCCCCAGTCTAGTATCCTGGGCCCGGCAGGGTCAGAAGCGGGGGGTCGGGGGTCTTCAGGGCCTGGAGAGACAGCACCCAGGGAGGTCTCCAGCGGAGCAGACCTCGCCCAGAAGACACAAGTCAGCCGGGGCCCAAGGGGCACAGGGGCTGAGAGGCCAGAGGAAGCCGTCCCAAGGCTGACCCAGGCTCCAGGCACATCGAGGAAGTGATGTGCAGATGGCAAGGGCACCTGGGCACTTGCGCCCTGCTGCTCAGAGGCACACGCTTCCCCTTTGATACCTGTCTGCACACACACACACACACAAATTACACATAGATACACCACACACACAGAAACACACGAACAACATAACACACACACACGCGCGCGCGCCAGCGCGCGCAGTATGTCCCCCAGGTAACCTGGCCCCCCAAATTAGGAGCACCTGGCAGCCCTGGGAAAGGAGCCTGGGGACATGACACACCCAGCATGGCTTTGCCCCCAGGAGGTCCCAAGTCCTCAGAGGGAGCCCTCAGACAGGAAGACCCCTCCCAAGGGGGGCAGGGCGGAGGAGGGGTGACTGGTCTGCGCTCCCAAGCCCACGGCAGGAAGTGCCTGGGGAGGCCAGGCAGGCCTGGGGAGGCCCCAGAGGACTCACCTGCTGGAAGGCTCCAGGCCTCCCCGTCCGTGGGAGGGTGCGGGGCAGCAGCCATGGCTCAAAGGCCAGCGGCAAGCAGAACGCAGGGACCCGGGCGCCCAGGCCTCCAGGTCCGGGGAGGTCAGGCGGGGAGAGGCCCGCCTCGACGTTGCCAAAGAAACCCCGGGCGTCCCCCTGACGGTGCGGGCTCCTCCTCCAGGCTGCTGGGAGCCTGCAGGACCCGTGCCAGGCGCCAGGGGCCTCACCTGCACCATCGCCCCACCCGGGCGGAGGTACACACGTGGGGCACCCTCCCTACCGCACGCGGAGCTGCCCAGAGCCCCGCTCTCGCCCTCCTCCCCAGAACCCGCACCCCGCACCGGGGCTCTGGGGGGCTGGAAGCAGGGGTCCTGGAGGTGGACGAGTGCCATCCCTTCTGACACAGGACGTGAGGCGTGGGTCACTGGGACAGCTCACGCCTCCAGAGCAGCCCTCCAGGCGTGGATACCGGGCAGGCGGTGTGTGTGTGTGTGTTGGGGGGTGACGTGTGTGCAGGCACAGAGCGCCGCGCAGTCTAGTTACACGGAACTCACAAACCAGAAAGCCCCTCGCGTCCTCGGGGTCGGCGTGGCGGCCTCGGCCGAGCGATGGAAGGTGGCGCTTTCCCGTGGCCCTTACACTGGCTTTCCAACCTAGGGTGCTGGTGAGTGTGGGGAAGGGCGTGCTGTCCCCCCCGCCCCGTGTCCCCCCATCCAGCTCCAACCACAGGCCTGCGGGGGAGGGGGGCAGGGTGGGTGCTCAGGGGTCCTGGGGGCTGCCCGGTAAACATCCAGTCTTCCCAGCTGCCGACTTAGCTGGCCATGGGGCCACACCGGCAGGTGGCGCCCCGTCCCCATCATGGAGGGGGAGCCAGCCCCCTGCGGGGGTGCCAGGGGACTGTTCCCAGGCCTTTGCTGTTCCTGCCACCACCCCACCCCCATAGTTATGTCCCTCTCCCAAAAAACTCTAGAAAAAGTCTTTTGCGAAGAAACTCCTCTTGGTGTTCAGGAAGTTTGGATTTAGGGAAGGAGACTCAGAGCAGGCTGGCCTCTTAAATACTCAGGGGTATGTCTGCCCCCTGGAGGTGGTATGGGGGGCAGCAGGCCCTCAGGCCCTGGGGAATTGCTGGATGCTGTCCTGGGAGAAAGCTCACCTTGGACTGGAGCTGGACTCTCCAAGAAACACCACACTGATAGTGGCTGGGACCCTGGGCCAGAGGGTCCGTAGGGCGCCGACCCCTGCCGTCGGTAGGTGTGGTGCTGGAGCTCTGCACCCCTGCCTGGACCTGCCTCGGCCGCCACGAGCCAGGAGGTATCTGGCACCCGAAGATGGATGGGCTCAGGTGTGTGCACGGCTTGGCTTTGTCCATCGTTGTCGGAGAGATGGGGAGAATCCCCCTGGCCTGAGGGCTGGACACGGTGGCTGGAGCCTAAGAAGAGCCGAGTTCCTCCCTTAGTTTCTGGAACATCCTCCCCACCCCACGTCGACCAACAAAGACCCCAACACTTCCAGGGGGCGGCAGCAGCGCATCCGCTGTCCAGACTCAGCCCGCAGGAGCTTGGCACCCCCCTGGGGGGTCCCGCTGTCTGGTCGCTGCCCTGAGCGGCCACACCAGCCTGTGCAGAACACCTCCCGCTGAATTCTGAGATGCAGACTTCAGATCCAAAAAGCACCACGACTGAAAACACGTTCATTTTTTTCTTTGTTAAAAGGAAATGCGTCAATGCAAACATCGAGACAACTCTCCTGGCCGCCGGGCCACCTCTTCAGTCCACGGGTTCCGGGTCTGAAAACTGGCTGGGCCAAAACCCACGCCAGGGACTGTGGCATTTCTATCGGGGCAGCCACCCTCCGCCTCTTAGTCATCTGTCCTTAATTTACTCTGACAAATGTAAGAGGCCTTCCCCAGAGGCACCTGGGGTAGCTGCACTGGGAAAGGGAATGGCAGACATGGTACAGACATCAGGACACAGGGCCAGGGTTGACACCGATGCCCAGAGAACCCCGTCAGAGAGGCAGTTAGCAGAGTTCTGTCCACGGTCCAGCTTAGAGTGGGTCCGCTGGGTCACAGACCCCTTGCTGGTACCCTCCGCAGTCTGCGGATGTGGCATTCACAAACCCCACGTCGGATCCGTGGTCTGTGGGGTAAGAGCCATTGTTGTGATCATGGTGGGAAGGTTAAGGATATGAAACGTCTCCCCTCCATGGCCCAGAGAGTAAAGCAAAAACAGCATCACCTCCAGGGGAGGGGGCGGGGGAGACGGGTGCCCTCCTGGAGGAGCCGAAGGATGCAGGGGGCTGGTCCCCAGCGTACCTCCATTTCATTCTCCAGCCCAGTCCCTGCTGAAAGCGAGTAGGTCGTGGAGCCCGACCACAGCCTCCGGGGCATGGTGACGTGGCCCCAGGGATACGAGGCCCTGCGGTGTGGTGCAGCCTCCATCCCCTTCAGAGACAGACCGCCTTCTCTACGTGGGATGCACATGGCACCTGCTGCAGGTCTGTCTGGGGCTGTGTCTGACTCCCTGCCCTGAGCCACAGGCATCACAGGCACCCAGCTCATCAGGGGCGCGATGCTGCTGTGCTGGCCGGACAAGACGCGGGGTGACACACGCTCTCCAGAGGGCGGCCTCCAGCGGCAGCAGATGGAACAGCCAGGACTCGGAAGGACTGCAAGGCCTGCCGCACCGTGAACATTCTAGAGGTCCAGGGGAGGGGGGCGTCCCCGGGCGTGCCCTCCAAGCAAAGGCCAGGTGGTTGCATCTTGCACCTCCCGCCAGTAACAGGGAAGCGCCATGCCTCACAAGCCTCTCGGGTTCTGGAGGCAGCACAGCCCACGCCTAGGGATGTGCTCCGGCCATTTCCCCAGTGACGCAGAAGGCCGCCGGAGGGCGTGGAGGGCGACCCGGAGCGGGAGAGGGCCCCCAGCAGGCAGGCTGGCATTGCCCGCATCTGTGATGGGCAAGGCTTGTGGGGTTGGGGGCAAGCCCAGAGGGAGGGAGAGTCATGGCCCAGGCCCCGGGCTCTGCGTGGAGGCCACACCATCGGAGGGAAAGTTTCACCCTGTTGTGGCCTGAATGTTTGTGTCCTTCCCAGATCCATATGTTGAGCCCTAAGGCCCCGTGTGGCTGTATTTGGAATAAGGAAGTAATTACCGTTAAAGGTCATGGGGAAGGGGGGCTGATCCGATAGGATTGGTGTCCTGATAAGAGGAAACACAAGAGAGCTTACGCTCTGTCTCCTGGCCCCCATGTGCACGCACAGAGGAAAGGCTACGTGAGGACACAGCGAGAAGGTGGCCGTCTGCAAGCCCCAAATTCCTCACCAGGAACCAAATCTGCTGGTGCCTTGATCTTGGATGTCCAGCCTCCAGGCCTGTGAGAAATAAATGTCTGTCGTTTAAGCTGTCCAGTCGGTGGTGTTTTATTACCCGCCTTGAGCTGACTAAGACACATGCCTACTGGGCCCTGAGACAGACACCCGGCCAGGCTCCAGACATGACATGGCAGGGACTGCCCACCACAAGCTGGGCCCAATCGGGCCACTGGGTCACAAAGGGGCTTTTTGATGGTTCACAGTGGCTCCTTGCCCTAATTCTGAGCTTTGACCAGCCTTGCAGGGACCCTGGGGCCTGGGGCCCTGTATCTGGGGAGGGAGGCCCCGGCGCTGCCCCCCCTTCCTTCCTGCTGCTTTCCCTCTCAGCTGCCCGGGGCCAGACACAGCTCTGTTGGGAAACGCCCATGCTCCCACCCTGGGAGATTCACGGTCTGAAGGAGGGAAGGCAGTGCCAGCTACAGGGAGGGGCAGGTGGTCAGGTGCTCTCCCGACTGGGGGCTCCCTAGGGCCTCACGCGCTTTGCTCCATTAAGGCTGCCGTCCCTGTACACCTCAGCCATCGGCCCTGGATTAATTAGGACCACAGACACAGAGGCCCCACACCCAGGGCAACCTGAAAACCATGCACGGCCTCAGGGTTCAGCGTCCCCAGGGACCTTCCCTCTCCCCAAGGGACTGACCAGATGACTCGGAAATTAGGGAAAGGACCCACTGTCCTTGTCCCAGGGCAACTGTGAAGGATCAACCCATGAAAATGGCCCCTACCACCCCGCCCTTTGTAAGCCTGGGCTGAGGCCACACAGGCCCGGGAGAGGAGGCTGCTGGCAGAGCCGGAGGGCCAGGAGAGGGCGCTGAGGAGGACGCCGGGTTTCCATGGCAACCGTCAGCTGCCTAGGCTGGGAACCACGGGGCAGAGAGGCTCAGGGAAGAGACCCCCGTGGGTGTGTGGGCCAGGCTGGCAGGAGTGGGGTCCCACTCTCCTGCTCTCCTTTCACTTCATCGCTGCTAGACGGACAGATGGACATTGCTCAGGGACCCCACTGAGGCAGGCAGCTGCTCTGCACGCCTGCTTTGTGCCTCACGCCTCCCGGGAGGCAAGTCCAGACGTGGGCCGGCGGGGAAGGGCAAGGGGTGCGTATCACCTCTGGAGGACCCCTGTGGTAGGGCTTCCAGGGCCCAGGGCGCGCTGAACAGCTGGCCGCCTCCCCACTGTGCCCAGAGTCCGTACCCCCAGGCCTTCCCAACACTGCTTCCCGGTCCAGGGCACCCCTGAGCTCGGCACCCTGCCTTCTGCCTTCCCTGCCCTCCCCTCCCCCCCGGGAAGTGGCCGCACGCCCCCTGAGTGCCCTCCGTCCCCTTGACACGGCTCTGCACTCCTGCAGCTCCAGCCCAGACTTGGGGGCGGGCTGCCTGGGGGTGACGGTGTCTGAGGGCAGGGCAGGGTTGGGGGCTGGGGCCTCGTCTCCTCCACACCTGGCGGGGGGCAGGGTCTTCAGGCAGGTGTGGGGGGCTCCCGCAGGGGTGAGTGGGTGTCCCGGGGACCAGGTGTCCTCCAGGCTCTGTGACCACACCCCCGGTGTGGCAGGTGGCACACAGGTGCTGAGCACCCAGTGCTCAGGGGCCGAGGCTAGGGGCAATGAGAACGAGGGGAGGGGTGCTGGAGGGAGGAGGCCCCTGCTGCAGGGCCCAGGGCTCAGGGACCTTCCTCAAGTTCCAGCTGTTTTTCCAGGTTCCCAGCCAGCAGGCCTGCTCCTGTCCCTCAGCCTGGTGGCCCCAGAGGCACCTGTGCTCCCTCTGGCCTTGTTGTCAAATGGAGCACCTGTCCCAGAGGGGCAGGCAAACTCTCGGCCCATCGGTCCCACACATGAGTCTCATGTCTGCTGTGCTCCAGGGCTACGCCAAGGGCTTCGCAGGCAGGACCTCATTCACCGGGCTCCCATTTGAGAGAGAACAGGGAGGCCCAGAGAAGGGCTGGGGCCCCAGCTCGTGAGTAGCCCTGCCGCGTCCCAAGCCCCACACTTGCCCTGCGCTCTAGATGAACGGGGGCGTCTAAACGCAGAGAGGACTTGCCATCAGTCAGCGAGCATCTGTGTGTCAGCCCCACGCCAGGAGCTCAGCGATCCCAGCTGCGCCTTGCCCACCTGGAGCACGCCGGTGCTCTGCCCAGCCTCCTGCCCACCAGGAAGGACCTGGTACACAGCAGGGACACGTCTATAAGGTGACTGTCACGCAGCCTCCACCCCCAGTTGTGTCTGTGACGTCCAGGTAGTGCTCACAATGCAATGTTAATGGGCAGGGGCTTCCCTGGCGGTCCAGTGGTGAAGACTCTGCGCTTCCACTGCAGGGGGCACGGCTTGATCCCCGGTCAGGGGAACTAAGGTCCTGCATGCTGTGCAGCTGTGGCCAAAAAAAAATTTTTTTAATGTTAATTGGGAGCAGAAGGCTACAAAACCACCTGTGCTACGTGATCCAAGTTACGTAGCAGCCCTTGTCAGTGCACACTGAGAACTGGGTGTAGCGGGGTGAATGGCGGTCCCCAAAGAGACATCCATCTACAGTGGTAAGTGCGACCTCATTTGGGAAAAAGGGTGATTGCAAATGAAATTAAATTAAGGCTCTTGAGATGAGATCATCCCCAGTTAGGGTGGGTCCTAAACCCGAAGCAAGTCCTTTCAGGAGGAGGGAAAACATAGACCGAGAGGAGAGACACAGGGAGAAGAGGGGAGAGCTCACGAAGACAGAGGCAGAGATGGGAGTGATTTGGCCATAAGCCACGGGACACCTGGGGCCCCAGAAGTTGGAAGAGGCAGGAAGGACTCCTGCTGGACCCTCCAGACAGAGCGGGACCCCACCAGCACCTAGATTCTTCTGGCTTCCAGAGCTGAGAGAGAACAAATTTCTGTCATTTGAAGCCAGCCAGGTGTGGTCATTTGTTACAGCAGCCCTAGGAGCCTACGACAGAGGCCCACGCCCCATCAGGTAGTTTAACCAGCAACTTACTGTGCCTCCTGTCACAGTCCCCACGGGTCCAGCCTCCCAGCGAGCCTGGGAGGTAAGTGTCAGAGAGACAGAACTTGCCTGGGTTGAAATGTGAACCCAGGCATCTGGCTCTTAACCACAGCATGGCCTGGCTTCTCTCCCCAGAGGGTCTGGGTCCACGATCCAGCATCACACTCCTGGAATGGGGAGCTGCCAGTGGGCAGAGAACCCCCAAAAGGCAGAAACCCACCGCATTTTCTCTTTGCCTGGGGGGCCTCCTAGTATTTACTTGGATCAGCAGATTGGCCTTCCTACTTGTTTGGTTTAGGCTGTTGTTAAAAGGTTCCCTCCCAGGCTTCCCTGGTGGTGCAGTGGTTGGGAGTCCGCCTGCCGATGCAGGGGACGCGAGTTCGTGCCCCGGTCCGGGAGGATCCCACATGCTGCGGAGCGGCTGGGCCCGTGAGCCATGGCCGCTGAGCCTGCGCGTCCGGAGCCTGTGCTCCGCAACGGGAGAGGCCACAACAGTGAGAGGCCCGCGTATCACAAAAAAAAAAAAAAAAAAAGGTTCCCTCTCCCATCCCACACCCAAGGCCTGGGGGGCTTGGAGCCACCCAGGAGCCTGGAGCCCAGATACACTCTCCTCTTTCTGTCTCTCTCCCTCTCTGTCTCTGTCTCTCTCCCTCTCTCCAGCACTCACAGGCCTGGGGGCACAGACAGGCAGGGGCAGGGGTTTCCATCACACAGGCCAAGGACGAGCCCCGCCATGGACAAGTGAGCGTGGGTCTGCTTCATGGGCACCTGCTTCCTCCCCACAGGCCCTGGGGGCATAAACTGGGTGACAGGCAGCTGCCAGCCAGAGGCCCAGGAACGCCGCATGGCCAGGTGTCATTCGATGACACGGTGGCGTACAGCCTCACGCACACCTCCAGCCATTTCCTGGGTGTGTTTCATCTCCCAGCGAGGTGCTCAGGACCCCGTGGGTGGACAGACCGTTTCCTTCCAGGCTTCCTGCAACACCCGCTGTCCACCCTGCAGCCCCCACTCTCCAGGGACTTTGAGGCCCCAAGGGGCTGTGGGTGATGTCTTAGGGGCCTTGGGGCAATGGGGGGCACATGCCCTAAAACTGTGCAGAAGAAGGAGCTCTTTCTCAGGGTAATGAGATTTTTTTTTTTTTTTTTCCGGTACGCGGGCCTCTCACTGTTGTGGCCTCTCCCGTTGTGGAGCACAGGCTCCGGACGCGCAGGCTCAGCGGCCATGGCTCACGGGCCCAGCCGCTCCGCGGCATGTGGGATCTTCCTGGACCGGGGCACGAACCCGTGTCCCCTGCATCGGCAGGCGGGCCCTCAACCACTGCGCCACCAGGGCAGCCCGGGGGAAATGAGATTTTTAGAAATGGTGGTGAAAATGAGTGTTCTTTTTACTTAAGCACATATGTGCGTGCATGTGTGTGCACGCACCTGTGTGTTTGGGTCTCTCCTCTCTCTGTCTACCTCTTTCCTCAGGTCCAGGTAAGGCGCCTCGGCCAGTGGTACCTGGTGGTGATCCCAGCCCCACTGGGCCCTGCAGGAGCAGGGGAGGGGGCCCCGGGAGGTGTGGGTAGGAGGAGGCGGGGTCTGGGAGGCCGTTGTCTGGGAGCTGTCACGGCCACCAGGACATCCCCATCTCCCGCCGGCCCCGGCAGATGCCTGGGTGGGTCTCAGAGGTCGAACATCCTGTCGAAGCCCGGGTGCTGGTTCTTTGTCCCCGGGATGGCTCCGGGTAGCCCGGTCACCTTCCCCCAGTCTGGTCCTCATCTGGGGTCCGTGTCAGCCTTGAGTGATCACCTCTCTGCAGGCGCCCAGGCCTCTCCACTCCCAAGGGCTCAGCCACAACCCTGCAACTGTCCACTGTCATCTCTCACTGACCTCTCCAGGGGACAGAACCAGGAAGGCGCAAGTTAGGAAATCAGGGCTTGACCTCAGCTCCCCCGAGGCCCAGCCCTGCCACCAGGGGCATCACGGCCCTGGCTGCTCGTCAATGGGAAGGGCGTGGGCAGGACGCCAGGGAGGGTGAGTGATGGCGGGCGGGCATGCGGCAGGTGCCCCCAGCTGGAGGTGGCACTGTTGACGGCCGCCAGGAGCAGGGCCCTGGGTGTGCTGACACTAAACCCTTGGCACTCTGAGTGCGGTGGGCCGGCTCACGAGAGGTGGTGCCTCTTGGGACCAGGTCCAGCATCACTGCCTGCACCCGCCCGTCGCAGCCCCTCCCTGCTCCCTGTCGACTGCGCCCAGAAGGAGGATCCAGGTGCGAAATTGCTTTTCTTCCCTCCGATGCTCCTTCGGCAATGAGGACTGTTAGGCTGTGCTCACAGCCTCCTGAGGAAGCACTCTGCCTGGGCTGGTGCGCCGAGTGTCACAGGCGAGTTTACACGACAGAATGCACAGAGCCCAGGTGTTTGAGGGCAGCAGGTCTCTGCACCTGTAGGCTGCGGGGGGGTGGGATGAGCAACCGGGAGGGTGAGCAGAGTGGATGGTGGGGCGAGATGGGTGCAGCGCCCGCAGGGGCAGGTGGTGATGGAGGGTCGGTGCCCCCAGGAGCTCCTGCCCCCCAAGACCTGTCACCTGGCAGCCCCTGCCCTCCGTGGAGCCGAGCCACGCCTGGTCTCAAGACTGGGTGGCCACGTAGGCAATGCCTGTTGGGCCTGGTGCCTGCCCACGTTCCACTCTCCTTTGTGGGTCCTCTCGATGGCAGACAATCGGGTCTCTGGATGGAAGCAGACACACCTCTGTGCCGTGTGGCGAGGACTGCCTGCAGGGTCCCGTGGGGCCAGGTGCCCTGGCACGGGCAGCGTGGTACCAGCAGCCGGCATTCCCTGAGCTCTTACTGTGTGCCAGGCACAGTGACCATCACTGTCCAGACCCCACAATCCTTCCCAACCCCTGCAGGACGGAGCTGCTGAACCCTATTTACAGATGGCAGAACCCAGGCTCGGACAGGGAGAGCCACTTGTACCAGGCACGCAGCGGGGTGGGGGTGGGGATGGCCTAACTCAGAGCCGGAGCCCTCGGCCAGCTCACTGCCCAGCACCCCCAAGAGGATTCTAGCTCCCCCGGGAAGCTCTGATAGAAAGTTGAGACCTGAGCTACCCAGTATCCCTGCTCGCAGGAAGGAAGCAAGAAGATGCCTTCCCTGCAGGACCACTCTGGGGCCAGGAATCGCTCCCTCACTCCACCATTCACGTCACACCACTATGAGGGTGGCCTTCCTGGCATGAGGCACCCGGCCGCAGACCCAGGGGACCCGCAGGGGGCTCACAACAGCGGCCTCCTGGCAACACTGAGCTTAGGCCTGGAACAGGCGGGGCCCACAGCAGCCCCTGCCCTGACACTGTTGCCAGCTCAGGGGTTCCCCAAGGACGCAGGCCTGGGGCTGCCGTAAATGAGGGTGGTGCTCCTACCCACTGCACCACCCACCCTGCAGGGGCCAGCCGGCGGCCGCGGCCGCGGCCAAGAGCAAGGCCTTGCCCAGCCCCTGTGGTCATCGGGGGAGGGTGAGTGGGCCAAGCCGCCGCCGCCGTGCTCTGGGCACAGATGGTTCCATCCCCGCTGCCTCTTCCGCAGGAAAAACAAACCAGCTCGGGGCCAACTGTCCTTTTCTACCTCGTGTTTATTTTCACGGCCTTTGCCTTTGCCTGAAGCCGGCGTCCTGGGGTCTGCGCTCCGCCGAGGGTCTGGCTGGCGTGGCCATGGCATTTTCCTGACCTTGGGGCAGCTCTCCGGATAGGCGCCAGCGTGCTCCCGGGGAAAGTAACCCATTTCCTGCCCCCAGACTTGTCCCTGTCCCACTCGGTCACAGCAACTTCTCCAGGATTTGGAGTCTTCTGGCTGCATGGTGGGGGGGGGAGGGCGGCTGAGGCTGAGAAGGGGAGCAGGACAGAACCAGTGAGACCCTAGGGCAGTCAGGGGTGGAGCTGAGGCCACATCACCGGTCAGGGCCACCAGGGCTCCCGGGAATTCGCAGGGGAGGAGGTGGCCTGGCACGGGGATACTCGACTCGGGTGGGTGGGCTCGGCCCGGCTGCTCTACCTGCATCCTTCCAAGTTTTCAGCCATCTCCATTTCACAGGCAGCTGAGAAGGCCAAGGTTGGTAGGGGGGACCCTGCAACTCAAGGTCTCAGAAGGGAGAAACGGGGAGGGGGAGGGGGGCGTGCTCTCAGGATCCGTGGCTTCTGGGGCCAGGCCACACACATGCCTAGGTAAATGCTTTTCCATCCTCCCACACGGACGAATTCACATGGGGGACAGACTCGCTATAGCAGCTACAGGGGCATCCCCGGGGCCTGCACCCCACTGCCAGTTTGGAGACGGGCTCTGGCACGCTGGGGCTGGACTGGAGGAGAGGCAGAGAACCACCAAGGGGCGAGAGGTCACTTGCCGAACAAAGGCGGGAGGCCAGGCCTCCAACGGGGGGAAGAAACGGGGGTGACGAGGCCAGCAGCGCTGCGCCTCCACGCAAACGGCCTCGCAAGCCCCAGCAGCCCCCAGAAGCGATGCCGCGCCAGGCCCCTCTCCTGCACTCACCCTGGGGGGCTGGGGTCGCACCCTCCTGAGCCCTCTGCCAGCCGAACGCTCAAAGGCTCCGCCCCTTCCCCCGCCGCGGGCCGCCCCCCCCCCCCGACCCCGGCTTTCTCCCCTGCCCCCACCGCGCGGACGGGGGGAGGGACCGGCGGCTCGGCCCGCGCCCCCTCCCCCTCGGGCGGCGGTGACATCACGGCCACGGCGGGAGGGGCGGCGCCGCGCACATCACTTCCTCGGCGCCTCCCGCCCGCGCGGACGGACGGACGGCTGGCGGGCGGTGGACAGCGGAGAGCGGACCGCGGACCGGCGCGGGGCGGCGCGGGGCGGCGCGAGCGGCGCGAGCGTGGGGTGCGCGGCCCCCGGCTCTCGGCGCCCTCGGCCCCATGGCGGGTCCGGCCCCGCCCGCCGCTGACGAGCTGCTCGGCCCTGCCCGGCGCCTCTACTCCAGGTGGGTAGGGCAGGGCAGGCGGTGGGGCCGCGCGGGGCCGCGCGGGGACCGGGCAGCTGGGGCCACTGGAGGCGGGATTGGCCGGCCTGGAACAAAGGCGGCGGCGAGCGCGCAACGTGGCGGGGACGCCCCTCCCAGCGGGGCCGGCGGCGGTTGGGGGCGCGGGGTGGGGAGGAGGGGCGGGGGGAGGGGGTCGGAGGCTGGGGGCTCTGGGCCTCCCACGGCCCACGCCCTCGAGAACCAGGGCACTAGCGGGTGGGCAGCGTGGGCCACTGGGATGGACTGCCGCCTGCCGGATCGACCCCTCGCAAACGGTGTCCAGGGTTTGGGAGACTGGCAGCTTCTACGGCCCTGCTCTCCTGGCAGCTGGGCCCTGTGGCACAGCAGGCGTGTGGTGGGCGCTCCAGGAGCGTCCCTCCCAAGCCTGGCACCACCTCCCCACTGCCATGGCCCGAGTACTGGGTGGGCAGGGGGACATGGTATGCTGAAGAGACCAGGATGTGTCACGGGTGGGGCCGTGCCCCCACCAGCCCACGAGGTGCCTGTGGTCCAGTAGATTGTGGCTGGCGTGGGGCTGCAGAGCCAGCCAGCTAGGTGGGTGGGTGGGTACCTGCCTGAAGAGGCACCTGCCGCGGGCAGGTTCGTGAGTGATGCCAGCGGTCTGAGCTCTGCGCCCCACGCCCATCAGGGATGACAGGGTGGCCCTGGCCAGGGCCGCGTGCCTGGCTGGTGACTCCAGGCTTGTCGAAGGTGTGCCACAAGGTGTTGCCCTGGGCCTGGCCCAGACGGGCACGGGCACTGGCATGCAGGTGTCCAGCAGAGCGGGGCAGGCGTGAGTGCTGGGCCCGGGATGCTTACTGACTGCAGCTCCCGGAGGCAGGCCGGCTCCCCACAGTGGGGACAGGCCGCCGACTTGGAGGGACATCGTCCTGGCTACCCCCAGCCACGCTTAAGACCTGGGGGCTGCTGAGCCTTCACGGGGCCTAGCCTGGCCTGCGAGGATTCTCCAGCCTGGCCAGCAGCCCAGCAGCCGCAAACCTCTGCTGGGTGCCCCCCCTTCCCTGATGTGCAGAATGAGGCTCTGGGGCCCCTCCCACCTTGGTCTGGTCTGTGCTGCTGGCCAGAGACACAGCCCCCATTGTGTGGTCTCGGGATGGAGCGCTGAGCCCCCGGCCTGGCTCCTGGGCCCCACGCAGGGGGAGGGGCGTGTGAGTGGGTCTGTTGGCAGCCGACGCTGGAGGCCTGTCCTAGAGGACCCTCTCCACGGCCCCCCTTGGGATGGAGAGCTGTGCGGGGCTGCACTTGCCCCAGCGTCGTTTCTCCGATGGAGAGGGGGTATTTCGGAAGAATGACACGTGTTGATCTGGCGGCCGCCGGCTGTGTGTGTGTGTGTGTGTGTGTGTGTGTGTGTGTGTGTGGGGTGTGTGTGTGTGTGTGTGGTGGGGTTTGTGTGTGTGTGTGGTGGTGTGTGCGCGCGCGTGTGTGTGTGCGTGTGTGTGTGTGTGTGTGTGTGTGTGTGTGTGTGTAGGGGAGCTATGGTGGAGGAGGTCCAGGCCGCTTTAGCCCTGAGAGACCCTGCGCAGCCAAGCCTGGGGTCCACATCGTGCTGGTCTCCCCACAGGCTTGACCTGGCAGCCTGGGGTGTGGGCTGGCACCAGGGCCCAGCGGGGACACACCAGACAGGACCCTGGCCTGGGGGAGCCATCCCTGGGCAGGGGCAGAGCTCAGAGCGAACGCTGGGAGGGGCCCGGAGCCCGGCCTGGATTCCTTGCGAGCTGAGCCCTGAGTGGAGGCCAAAGGGGCAAAGCCCGGCAGAGGTTTGGGGGGCGCGGCCACAGCCTGCCTTCAGGGCTGTGAAGACGCCCGTGAGCGTTTGGAGCCGCGCGTGTAGCCGCGGCTGGGCGTGCGCGGGCCCGTGCCCGGTCGGAGCCGGCGTTCAGAGGCTGCCGAGACGCCCTCAAGAGGTCATCTGTCCCCTCAGAGCCTGTGTGTCCCGGGAAGACCCCCCGTGGCGTGGGAGTGGAGGGGTGCAGGCAGCCCGGCACGTGGATGCCCCGCGGACAGGATCCCCTTGGGCTGAGCACCCCAGGGGTGGCTGTTCTGGGAGAACCCCTGTTGTGTGGGGGGCCAGGCCAGGTCCCCTCTGCCGTGGCCCCGCCTGGTGACTCCCCTTCCGCACACCCACACCGCTGCCTGGTGAGGTGAGCTCAGCTCTTACAAAGCGGGTTCTGGGCGGAACCGGACATAGAAAGCCCACGGAGAAGGGCCTGAGCGTGAGGGTGCTCGTGACCCGCCACGTCCCCAGATGGGGCCCTTGGGGAGGGCACCGGGTCGGGGAGGCAGGAGTGGGCGGGGTCTCGTGGGGTGGGAGACGGTTAACACTCAGAGCCCCGGTCCGCTGCGCCTGGGAGTGCTTCCCCAGGGCAGGGGTTTGGGAGGGGGTGCCGAGGGGCCCGGGGAGGATGGACAGGTGGCCGAGAAGCCCCCGAAAGTGGGGAAGCCACAGGCCGCCCTCTTCTGGCCCTCTGGCTCCCTTAAGGCCAGCAGCTGAGCGCTCCTGCTGGGGCTGCGAGGGCAGAGCTGGGCGGCGAGCACACCACTGCGGGGCGGCTCTTAGAGGCGTGACCCATCGGCAGGCGCCCGAACGGGGGTCCCACGCCCCGTGGCAGTCGGCCCTACCCCAGGGCTCCCGAGAAGCGTGCCCCTCGGCACTTTGTAAAGCTGGGTGATGGTCGTGCTTCTCCTCTCCAGTGATTCCTGCTTCTCCCAGGCTGCCTGTCCCATAATGCTCAGACTGAAGGGGAGTCAGTGTGGCTTCACTCTGGGGACGGCAGGACAGGGGGTGAGCAGGGGCCCTGGAGCGTCTGCACAGAGGCCCAGTGTGGGTGACAGCTCAGGACAGGGACGCTGACATTTAGCAGAGAGTGGGGCTGATGGGGACGCAGCCCCTGGCCAGTGAGCCTTGGTGGTGGGAGCCGGGGGCCAGGCTTGGAGACCAGCCTCGGTGGTCTGGTGGGCACCAGAGGACGGCGTGCCATCCGGGGAGACAGGCAGGTGGGGCATGAGTGCTGATGGACCGCCCGTGGGGGCAGAGAGCAGGGCAGTAGGGGCCAGGCGGGGCCGGGCCGATGGCTACTCCCGGGATGCTGTCTCAGGTGCCGCAGACAGGTGGGAGGGGTATGGGGCTGATGTGACCAGAGCAGTAAGGCCGGCCACTGGGCGGTCAGTAATCACTTCATTAACTGGTAAGCCAGGGGGCAGGTGGCGAGAGCTTGGCAGACACTGCCCTGCCTCCTGGCCGCCGCGGTCTGGCTTCTGGGAAGGCTGACCCTGGTCAGCCGCTTTCAAGGAGAAATGTGCTGGGCCGTCGTGGTGTTGGGTAGCAGAGCTCACGGGTGGGCGAGGCCTGGCTGGGGCCGGCAGGCTGACCCCTGAGGCCCCTGAGGCGGTGGGCCGGGTCTCTCCCTAGGACGTGGAGGACCGTAGATTAACAATTAAGCATCGGACTTCCCTGGTGGCGCAGTGGTTGAGAGTCCGCCTGCCAATGCAGGGGACACGGGTTCGAGCCCTGGTCCGGGAAGATCCCAGTGCCGCGGAGCAACTAAGCCCGTGCGCCACAACTACTGAGCCTGCGCTCTAGAGCCCGCGAGCCACAACTACTGAATCCCGTGCGCCTAGAGCCCGTGCTCCGCAACAGGAGAAGCCACCGCGATGAGAAGCCCGCGCACCGCAAGTAGAGTAGCTTCTGCTCTCTGCAACTAGAGGAAGCCCGTGTGCAGCAACAAGACCCAACGCAGCCAGAACAGAAAAATTAAATCAAATTTTAAAAAATTAAGCATCTGTTTAGCCCAGGTGGCAAATCCCAGGTGGAAGGCTACCCCCTCTCCCAGAGTTTGAGTGGTGAGGCTGGTGAAGGGGGAGCTAAGACCACAGCCTCTGGCCCCTGAGAGCCCTGGCCAGTCCGGCCCAGAGCCCCAGGGAGCCCCATCTTGTGCCCTGACAACAGGGCTCTTGTCAGGCCCTTGGGTGGACAGGCCTGTTGGAGGCCCCTGCAGTCCTACAGCAGGGGGGCATGGGCAGTGGGCGGGAAGGCCAGCTCCGCAGACCGATGCTGCAGTGGGTGGCCTAGGGTTGCTGCAACCCCAGTGCATCCCCAGTGGGCACGAGCACCCACAGATACCCCCAGGCCTGCAGAGGCAGTGTGGAGAGACAGGCTCCAGAACCTTCTTCACTGAACGAGGAAGTGAGCCTGGCCAGTGTAGGCAGGTCTCACGGAGGAGAGGAGAGGACGGCCCGCGGCGCCGGCGTTGGGGGGCCGCCCCGGGGGTGGGGGAGGGGCGTGGGGTCGATGTGACAGTGCAGAGTTTTGAGGGTTCAGCTTGTTGGCAGGAGCTGCGCAAGGGGGAGATGGTCCAGGTCCTGCCCTGCCCCCCTCAGCTGAGCTTCCCCCGAGGTGGACAGAGGCCTCCGGGCAGGGAGGAGAACGCCCTGGCCTGGACACCCTGGGGACCAGGGCCTGGTGTGGGCGGGTGGGCAGCCTGGGACCTCATTCTCCCACCTCTGCATCCACCCACCCAGCCCCTTCCAGGTCTCGGCCCTCCCAGACCCCGCAGAGTGGCAACGCCTGCTGGGCCTCCTGGGCCGAGGCTGACCCCCGGGTCCTGTACCCTGGGCGGCCTTTGCCCTGGACCACCACAGCCTCCTCCTCATCCCTGGGTTCCCGCCTCTGCTCAGACCCCAGCATGGTCTTGGGGATCTGGGCCCACCCTGGGTCTGTAGTTCCCTCTGACTCCAGAGCTGCGTTTCCCTTCCTGTCCCAGGTTCCCAGCTGCTTGGTCTAGCTGAGCCCCCTCCCACCCAAGGCCCATTGCTGAGACGGGCAAGTGGCCTGGCAGGAGGGGCCCCCTACGAGTGGGGCAGAGAGAGCCTCTGTGAGCCCCGTGGGAACCTAGGGGCTCCTGGGATGCAGCAGCACCGTGGGGTGGGCTGCGGGGAGGGGAGGGGCCTTGGGCTTCTCCCCACTGCTCCGCCCTGACCGAGCCCCGTGGCCCCCTCCCCCTAGCTGGACGTTGGCACCAACCCCCGCTACTCCAGAGGCTTCTCCCTTTGCCCAGAGATGGTCACTCGCGCCTCATCAGCCGTGGTGGCTGGAGGAGCTGGGAGCCGGGCTGAGAAGGTGGCCAGGGGGCTGGTGGTTTCAGGAAAGGAACTGGGTGGGGGGGTGTCTATTCCTCCCAAGACGGCTGGCCCCAGGCCCCTCTAGGCCCTCACCTGGGTTAACCTGGGGCCTGGGGCTCCTCGTCGGTCAGGTGCTGGTAACCCCAGCAGTGCCCCAGAGGGCCGGGGGACTAACAGGGTGACTGGACTCTGTGCCCACCTGTTGACCCTGCTGCATGCCGGGCGCTGGGCACCATGTGCTGCCGTGGGCCAGGCTGGGTGTTGGGGGACAGGCCGCCAGGAGGACGGGGCGGAGCCAAGTGCAGACCTGCCGGGGCCCAGCTCCCCAGGTGGGGGCCACACCGCCGTGTCCCTCCTCCTCTCCTTCTCTCACAGACGTTGACCCGGAGCCAGCTAGGTGCCTGGTGCTCCTTTGTGCTGCGTGACGGGGTTCTGGCCCCGAACTGGCCACAGGGACGGAGTGGGGTGAGAGTCTGGGTGAGCGGCACGGGGGTGCGGCCGCTGCACCCCTGCTGTGCGCCTGCCCCCAAGGGGAGCGCGTGGACAGCCTCCCCTGGGCGCCCGCCGGCCCGCCCTGCTGACGGCGCTGATCCCCGGCTCTGAGCCGCCCTTGATCCCCTGATCCACCGCAGGCCCTGGGAGGCCCCGGACCAGCTGCCAGGGGGCCGGGGGTCTCCTGGAGCCGAGGCCACCAGAGCCTCAGCCCACCGCTCTGGGGTGGGGGATGCGGGGGACCGTGAGGCCGGCGCACCCCCAGGACCAGCAGCCGAGGTGGGGCGAGGGCTGGCTGGCCAGGAGGGAGGCCCGGAGCCCCGCCATGCCGGCTGCCGCCACGGAGGGCCCGCCTGCGGCCCTGAGCCTGGCTGAGAAGGCCGTGTGCAAAGTGGTGTACGGCGCCCCCCGCCCCCGCCCGCTGCTGCTGCCCGTGGGCCTGGAGCTGTGGCTGTACGTGCAGAAGATGCGCCACCTGCAGAGGAAGAGGTGCGGCGGCGGAAGGGTGCTAAGCTGGAGGTCACCGTGCGGTTGGAGGTTCTTGGGACAAGGAAGGGGGTGGGGCTTTTGACCTGGGACACCTGCCTGGTGCCTCCCCAGGTGGCCTCCCCACGTGCAGGCCTGGTGAGCTTTCCCAGTCTGCAGTTCCGGGAGGCTGCGTCAGACACCCCAACATTGCGCCCCTGCCCCCTTGACTTCTAGGCCCAGGGCCCTTCCCAAGCCAGAAACCTCCTCTGCTCTGAGCCACTGATGCCACATCTCTGGGCAGGGAGGTGGGCGGGGGGAGGCCACGCCTGTGATCAGATCTGCCCGAGCCAGTGGGGCTCCGAAAACACCTGCGTTTCAGACCGAGTTCCCGGGAGGAGAGGGCAGCTAGCCGTGTAGTGAGCAGCTGGGCAGGGACAAGCAGGCCTTAATTAAGGAGCCCCGTGCGTGGCCCTGGTGGAGTGGGGCTGCCTGTGGGCTCCTGCGACGTGGCATCCGGAGGGCCCTTCCCAGAGCTCTTGGCGAGCTGGCTGCTGAGGAGTGGGCGGGAGGTGAAAGGGTCTGGCGTCCTGGTCTCGAGGCCATGCCCCTGACCCCAGCTCTCTGAGAGGCCACAGGGCTCTGCTTGAATCCGGGGGTGGGGGAGATGGTGGGGTCCTCTGGTGCGGGCCCTGCATCCTCCAGCGGGGGAGGAGCCCTCTTCCCCAGGAGGAGTGGCCCTGATGCTGGGGAGTCGTGACTGGACAAGGGGCGTGGTGAAGGTGCCGACAGAAGGCGCTGAGCCTGTGGGGTGCGGGGCGCTGGGCTCAGCTTCTCCAGGGGCTCACCAGCCTCACCCCAGCCGGTTCTTGAGGTGTAGCTCTCAGTGTAAAAAGAAGTGCCCTGTTGTCTTGAGAACGCAGGAGCAGAGTGAATGGGGCGTTGTGGTTTCTATCAAAGGGGCAGTTTGAATGAAACGGTTGAGGGACTTCCCTGGTGGCGCAGTGGTTAGGAATCCACCTACCGATGCAGGGGACACAGGTTCGAGCCCTGGTCCGGGAAGATCCCACATGCCGCGGAGCAACTAAGCCCGTGCACCACAACTACTGAACCTGCTCTCTAGAGCCTGCGAGCCGCAACTACTGAAGCCCGCAAGCCACAACTACTGAAACCCGCGAGCCACGACTACTGAAACCCGCAAGCCACAACTACTGAGCCTGCACGCCTAGAGCCCGTGCTCCACAGCAAGAGAAGCTACCGCAATGAGAAGCCTGCATGCCGCAACTTGAGAAAGACTGCACGCAGCAATGAAGACCCAATGCAGCCAAAAAAAAATAAATACATAAATTTATTTTTAAAAAAAGGAAAGAAACGGTTGAGAAGCACTACTCTAAACAACTTTATTTTTTAAGGAAACGCGTTGGTTCCCCCCCTCCAGTAACTCCTGATCGTTGCACACTTCTAACAACGAAGCAGGTCGAGTGCGTTGGGGTGCAGCTGGCTGTCTGGTGTGCACGTTTTATTATAAATTACTCTCTGTAGGTTTTCCATGAACTCTGATGACATCCGAAAGCAATGGGAGTAAGAGGAGGATAACGGGGCGGCCTGTGGCAGCCCGGAGCCGGCTCCCGCCTTTCCAGGGGGTGCTCTGCTCCTGCTGTGTGGTCTCAGTGGGGTGGGGGGTGGCAGGGGCCGCTTGCCTCGGTGGGGGCCCTCTCTCTGGCTTTTTCTGCACCTGCGCCCCCAGCCCCCCTCGGGCCCCAGCGCAGGACATCGACTCAGATGCAGCCACGCCCCACCAGAAAATGGGAGGTGAGGACAGGTGACGGCCGAGTCCCCAGCCCCTCCCTCCCCCCCGAGAGCTTGGAGGGTGGGGGCCCTGCTCCAGGATGCAGGACCCAGGAGGGGCTGGGATCGGATCCTGCCTGTGTGGCCCTGACCATCTGGCTGACCCTGTGAGCCTCCGTCATCCTCAGAGGGGATCAGGGCCTGCCCCAGGCCACTGTAGCCACTGTGGCAGGTAGCGCCTGGCCCGGGGGCGGCCCCTCGCCCCAGCAGCTGGGACTGGGGTGGGGGGAGGTAGTGTCTGCAGGCCGCCTCTGGGCGAGGGTCCGGCTGCAGTTGCAGATTCCTGCTTTCGTGGCTGCCGGGTGCCCTGGGGGTGGGGAAGGGGAGCCGTGAGGCTGCGGCACAGGTGAGCCGCACCGTGTGCCAACCGGGGCGTTCATCCAAAGAGAGGTTGACGCCCACGCCCCCGGGCACCGCACTGGCCACAGCCGTCCGAGGTGCCCCGCTGTCCGAATGGTGACGTGCAGGGGTGTGAGGGGCAGGCTGAGAGCCCTGACCCCTCCTCTCCGCCCAGGATGGAAGCCTCGTGCCTGGAGCTGGCCCTGGAGGGTGAGCGGCTGTGCAAGGCTGGTGACTTCAAGGCAGGCGTGGCCTTCTTTGAGGCCGCTGTGCAGGTGGGCACCGAGGACCTGAAGACGCTGAGCGCCATCTACAGCCAGCTGGGCAACGCCTACTTCTACCTGAAAGAGTACGCCCGGGCGCTGGAGTACCACAAACACGACCTGTTGCTAGCTCGGTGAGCCGTCCTGCCCCTGGGGCCCCCCCCCCCCCCACCGCTCTCACCACGAACCGACCAGCCTCCTCCTGCTGGCCCCACCCACTCAGCCCCCCTCGACCGGCCCCCGCCCCCCATTTCCCAGTGTCTCCGTTCTCCTCGGGCCTCCAGAACTTCCCCGCTGCTGCCCCTCCCTGGAACACCCTCCCCTTGTGTGTTCCCTGCCCCCTCTTTTGCTCCTTAAGGCCTGCAGGAGCCCCCCCCACCCCATGAGCCCCCAGATATCCCAGGTGGGGGCGGAGCTTCTGACCATCGTGCCCACAGGTCCTTCCCCTCCAGCTGGTGGGCCCTGGTTTCAGCATCCAGCCAGTGTGTGGTGGCGGCAGACACGCAGCAAATACACACTGCATGGTTAATTCCCTCTGCCAGGCCCCCAACACTCCTGCCTCCAAGCCGGTCTTCGCAAGTCCTTCCCTCAGACTGGCCTAGCAGAGAAGTGGTCCTGAGCTGGGCCCACCGGCCGCGGGACCCCTGCCCAGCATCATCCCAGTGTCTGGGGGCTCCCGGTCCCCCCAGACTCTTGCTGCCGTCACCAGGGCTCCCTGCTGAGTTCAGGGTCCCGCCAGTCCTTGGTCCAGCCCCTCCCTCTTTCCTGCCCTCCAGGACCATCGGTGACCGCATGGGGGAGGCCAAGGCCAGTGGGAACCTGGGCAACACACTCAAGGTGCTGGGCCGCTTTGACGAGGCCGTTGTCTGCTGCCAGCGGCACCTGGACATCGCCCAGGAGCAGGGGGACAAGGTGGGCGGTGGCCCCTGACCTGTGGCCCTGTCTGGGTCTGGGATCGGAGCCGCAGGTGACACCACTCACAGCCCCGTGTGCTCTTCCCGTGGGATGACGGTCCCCTTCAGAAACGAGGGCACTTTGGCACACACCGACGCTGTGGGGCTGAGGCCCGGGCTCCCATCTTCCACGTCAGCTCCCCTCTCCCCGACCTCCCCCCTTAAGCCACCAACACCCCCAGTCACTCCTGGGGCCAGAGGGAGACGGGGGTGGGGGCCGGCTCCGGAAGGAACCTGGCTGGAGAGGCAGCACCGTTCGAGCAACGGTGGGTCCAGCTCTGCTGGACCCTTGACAGCCCTGCTCTGTGTCCTCCCCCCGTGGCCCTGTGGGGTAAGCATCCCTGCCCCTGTATGGGTGAGGAAACTGCGGCTGAGGTGACTGACTCGCCCCAGGCCGCCTCGGAGGTGGTTGAGCAGAGGCAGAGCCCTGACCCTTGGGGGTCAGAGAGGGGTGACCGGGAGGGGTGGGGACAGGTCCCTCCCTCCCCGTGACCCCTACCTTAGTGTCTAGACCTGGTGCTGCCACCCCGCAGGCCCTTGCCTTTGGGGCCCGAGGAACAGCGGGGACCGTGGGCCAGGCGATGGGACACCAGCTCTGTGCGCGCAGGGCCTGAGCGGGCGGCCGGCTCCTCGGGGGCTGTGGCTTCGGAGACGCCCCCCCGCCCCCCCACCGACCTCAGTGTCGCCCACAGGTTGGGGAGGCGAGGGCACTTTACAACATTGGCAACGTGTACCACGCCAAGGGCAAGCAGCTGTCCTGGAATGCAGCACAGGACCCTGGGCACCTGCCGCCTGCCGTCCGCGAGACGCTGCGCCGGGCCTCTGAATTCTACGAGTGAGCAGGCGGGGTCGTCCCCGCGCTCTGCACACGCGGGGACCTGGGTGGGCTCCCTCCTCACCCCCACCCGCCCTGTCCTCGGCCTGGCCGGCATAGGCTGCACCTGAAAACCAGAGTCGGGGGCGGGGCGGAGGCTGACCCGAGCCTTGGAGCTCAGACGGAGCAGAGCCACCCTCCTCTGGGGGCACGACCCTGGGAGGGACTGTGTGGAGGCCACCCACTCAGCACCTTCTAGCCTGGGTGGGTGGGTCGCTGGGAGGGACACAGCTCAGAGAGACTAGGGACACAGCTCAGAGAGACTTGGCCCCCAGGAGGAACCTGTCCCTGGTGAAGGAGCTGGGCGACCGGGCAGCCCAGGGCAGGGCCTATGGCAACCTGGGCAACACCCACTACCTGCTGGGGAGCTTCACAGAGGCCACAACCTTCCACAAGGAGGTAAGTGGGTGGCAGCGACGGGGAGGCCCTGACATAGGGTCAGAGCGAGACGGCCGGGGCACCCCAGCAGCCCCCTCGCTTCGTCGGGGCTTGGTGCCGGGGCTCCCAGGGCTGCCCCTCTGGGCACACGGACGTCGGGCTGGCCGTGCTGGGCAGTGGGGCGGGGGGGGGGGCAGCACCTGCCATCTGCATCGGATCCCGGGCTGCTCCGGGACCACCTGGGCCTTGTGTCCGTGTCCTCAGCGCCTGGCCATTGCTAAGGAGTTTGGAGACAAGGCAGCAGAGAGGAGGGCCTATAGCAACCTGGGGAACGCCCACATCTTCCTGGGGCGCTTCGACGTGGCCGCCGAGTACTACAAGTAGGCAGCACCCCTCTCATCCCCACCGCCCAGCCAGGGAGAGGGTGGGCCCTAGGAAGGTGAGGGAGCCTGGACCCCAGGCCAAGGAGGCGCCCACCTCAAGCTCTGCCCTCCCAGCCTCCCCAGGGGCCGTGTGGGGGGTTCTGTGCCACCCTGGAAGGGCGACCGATGGAGCCCAGAGAGACCCCCCAGTGGGGTCCTGGGGCTGGAGGCCTCGGGGCCAAAGGGCTGCTTCCCCACCGCCCCCCACGTAGCCCTTGGAAAGGGGCGTTGGGGGAGCATGAGCTGTGCCCTAGCCCCCGTGGAGGGGAATACTGGAATCTTCCTTCCTGGGGTGACCCCCCGCCCCCACAGGAAGACTCTGCAGCTGTCCCGGCAGCTCAAGGACCAGGCAGTGGAGGCGCAGGCCTGCTACAGCCTGGGCAACACGTACACGCTGCTGCAAGACTACGAGCGCGCCGCCGAGTACCACCTGCGGCACCTGCTCATCGCCCAGGAGCTGGCCGACAGGTGCATGCGGCGGGGACGCGTGGCTGCCCAGGCCCACACCGGGGGGCCCCCCGATCGCCCCTTCAGGCCCCTGGGCTGAGTAACAAGCTGATTACAGTGGCCTGGACTCGCCGGCCTAGGTCTGAGGCGCTGCTCTGCCGCCGACTGCCAAGGGACCCTGCTCAAGGCGGCCCCGCCTGGGCTCAGCCTCCCCCATCAGCTGGCCACACCGCCCACTGAGGGGGACCCGGTGAGACCAGTGGACGCTGGGCCAGCTGCTCGCAGTGACCCTTGGTGCAAGCTGGTTGGGGGGCTGTGCCCCGGGCCCGCCCCGTTGCCTCCTTGAACACCCCCGTGCCCCCCTCTCTCCACGTCCGTGTAAACGGCAGTCTCTACAGAGAGACAGACTGCCTGGCCGAAGACGCCTAAACACACAGCCATGCACGTAGGTCTGGGGGCGGCAGTGGCAGCAAGAGGGTCCAGAGCCACAGGCCAGGGCCCCGCGCGGGTGGTGGGGAGGAGGGGTCTTCTAGGAGGCTGCTCTGCCGTGTGGCTTAACGTGGCCTGCAGTTTTTCTTTGGGGTGATGATGTTTTGGAACGAGATGGAGGCGATGGTCGTAGGTGGTAGATGAGCGCAGAGCCACCGAATCGTGCGCTGTACAGTGGTTGAGTTTATGTTACATTATTTACGGCTCCGTTTAAAAATTTATGATCAAGGGAATGAGGTCACTGCTGCTCAGGGAGCCACAGGGGTGAGAGCCTCACCGGCCACTAGGGGGCAGTCAAGGCCACGCCGGGGACCCTGGACCACCCACGGAGCACCCCCCCCACACCCATCCCCAGTTCGTGATGGGCCTGACCACCCGGAGGCTGGGGCCTTGGGGCGGCTGGACTAGTGGGCAGGCTGGCAGGCCTGGGGTGCAGACGTGGACTCAGTTTCCCTCCCCGGCAGAGTGGGTGAGGGCCGGGCGTGCTGGAGCCTGGGGAACGCCTACGTATCCATGGGGAGCCCAGCACAGGCCCTGACCTTCGCCAAGAAGCACCTGGAGATCTCCCAGGAGGTGAGCCGGGCCTGCCCTCCCCTCAGCCCCCAACCCTGGCCTTCGCCAGCGTTGGAGCCCCGCATCCCCGGAGTTGCCCAGCCCCCTCCAGGTGGGCCGGTGCCTCCGTGTGCTCTAGGCCCTTCCCTGGCTGTCGCCACCTGCTGCGAAGGGGCCCAGCCACCCCGTGACTCCTGAGACCTGGTGGCTGCTTGTCTGCTGTAGCCAGGGGGTCGGGAGGGGGGAGTGGGGGCCCGTTTTCCGCCCACAGAGGGTTCGTGTCACCTTCGGGCAGCCACCACCGGCGGCTTCTGTCTCCGACGGAAGTGTGCCAGGCTGGGCCATGGGATGCCTCTGCCCGACACCCAGGGTGGAAGTACCTGCCAGGGGCAGCCCAGGGGCACAAAGGCACGGCCGCCCCTGGGGGATCTTCCCCGGGACCCCTCAACCAGACACCTTCCTGGGGAAGTGGGCCTGTCCACCCAGGACCCTCCTGCTGGGGTCAGGGCAGCCCGCGATGGGGCACTCCAGGGTCGGCGCGGGTGAGCCCCGGCTCCCCGGCTCCCGGCCGGTCCCTTCCTCAGCCCCCACCCACCTCTGGGAAGCAGCCCCAGCGGCAGAGCCAGGTCACCTCCCACCCCAGCGCTCCCCAGACCCGCCACAGACAGCCCCAAGTCCACAGGCGGGCAAGGCCCTTAGGTGTCCCGGTGGAGGGGAGGAGAGCTCGCGTCAGGGGAGGTCCTGGCTTGGAAAAAGCCCCTCTGCCTGGGCCGCCAGCGGGACCGGCCCCTGCGCCCCTCTGAGCACAGGCAGGGGCCCTGGAACTCCACATGGGGGTTCCCCCCCCCCCCCCGCTTTACCTGTGGCTTTGCTCCTGGGTAAGCACGTGGCCTCCCTGCAGGGAGGGTCCCCGCCGGGAGCCTGGCGGGCACGGGGCTGAGAAAGGTGCAGGCTGACTGCCCACGGGAGGGCCCCACGTGGCACGGCCGGGCTGGGGTGTGAGGGGGGCTGTCAGGGGCACGTGAGGCTACCCCCGCCCCCGGGAGCCCCGCCAGACTCCACCTCTGGGGCGCAGTGGGCCTAGTGCCCTTGGAGACCCGGGGCCGTGACTGCCCCGTGGGAGTGCACAGGGGGCCTCGCAGCCCACTGACCTGGCCCTGCCCGGCTACAGATTGGGGACCGCAGTGGGGAGCTCACGGCCCGCATGAACGTGGCACAGCTGCAGCTGGCGCTGGGCCGGCTGTCCAGCCCGGCAGCCGCGGAGAAGCCAGACCTGGCCGGCTACGAGGCCCAAGGTGAGCTCCTGGGCTGGGCGTGGGGTGCCGCTCTCCCGTGGGCTCAGACCTCAGCCTGAGATGCAGGGGCCTGAGAGGGCAGGGGGGTGGTAGGAGGGCTGCCAGCGTAGAGGGGGTGCTGGCTCACGCTGGGGCCCAATGGGCTCCGCCCTCGAACAGGAGAATATTTAACAGAGCTGCTAGCCAAGGGAAGGGGTCCCTCATAACGTGTTGAGCCCCTGTCCCTGGGGGGTGTCAGCATCTGAGCCCCGTCGCCAGCTCACTCCAGAGCTCACAGTGGCGTGGCAAGTGACAGGGTGCTGGGGGCAAGTCGGGACGCTGAGATTGGAAGGTGCGGGACACAGCGCGGGCAAAGGGGCATTCAGGCCTGTCCTTCATGTCTCTGGGGCAGTGGGGCCCTGGGGTCGCCCTGAACCCCCCAGGTTTCTCAGGCACGAGGAGGAGGGGGCCCCTCCCTGCCCCTCCCTAGCCACCCCACTCCTCTGGGGTTGAAGACCCCCCTCCAGGCTGGGGGCTGGGCCTGGGGGAGGGCTTCTTGTAGGGATGGAGTGGGAGGGGGCTGCTGGCAGGAGGGAGAAGCCAAGTCAGCCAGAGGCCGAGGGAGCCGTGAGCCGGGGACTCATCAGCTGAGGCCCGCAGGTCAGCCACGGCTGCTGTGACGACCTCGTTCACGGGCTGCTGGTCGCCCTGTGTAGGTCAGTGATGCTACCCACACGGGGACAGAAAGTTCTCGGCCAAGCACGTAGATCAATAAATGTGGGCGCTGGGGCAGGGGCCGCCCTGAGCTGGCCTCCTGCGCTGCTGGTGGGTACGGGGCAGGCTCTGGGCAGGGGGGTAGCCGCCCCTCCCTCCCAGCCCACACAGTCCGCAACTTGTGGTTCTCGAGTTCTCGGAGAGTCCAGCCCCAGGCCCCTCATGGCTGCGTTCCCGGGTCGCCCACCTTCCCCAGCCTCCAAAGCCCGCAGGCCCGCCCAGGACGAGGCTGGGAAGCCATCTGACTGTGGTGTCAGGCGTCCGGGGTTCTGTGTTGTTAACGCTCATGGATTTGTGACAACGGCCTGTCCTGGAAGAGGGTTCAGAGCCACACCCTCGCTCAGAGGCTGAGACGGAAGGGAGGAAATGGGCTGCCGGGACCCTCAGTCGCCCTTGTTTTGGGGGTGCTGTAGCCAGTGGGGATGGGATGGAGTGTGGCCCCCTTCGCTCCCCACCCTGTCCCGGCACGTGCAGGCCAGTGTCTGCCCTTCCGGCCAGGGTTTTCCAAGGGTGGGCAGCTCCGCCCAGAGCCCCTGGCACGCCTGGCCATGCCAGGCCACCCTCTGGGAGCCCCAGCGGCAGGTGGGGGCAGGGCTGAGCCCGGCGTCTGGAAAGGCTCCCGCGGAGGCGCGGCCCAGCCCTGGGTTCTCCTGGTGTTTTCCTCCTCCTTTGAGCTGAGGAAAGGGGGGCACAGGGTGGGTGCGGGAACAAGGCGGCTTCTGTCCTCCCCACGCCGCCTCTTCTGCTCTGCCCCAGGCCCAGACCCTTCCCAGCCGGGGCCCCAGGAAGCCTCCTCCCACCAGGCTGCCGGCGCCGGGCCGCCAGCAGCCGCCGGGAAAAGGCCATCCTCCTGGGAGGACAGTGGCCGGGACGGCCTCCCGAGGCCCGTGGAGGCAGGTCTGGGGGCCCCAGCCCTGGGATGCAGCTGCTGGAGGTGGGCCAGCGCCCTGAGTCTAGGCGGCCCTGGAGAAGAGCTCTGCTTGGAGGAGACCCCTGGTCGGGTGAGCCCGGACGGGCAGGGCCTGTGGTGCAAGCCACGGCAGGGCTTTCTGCAGGGACAGCGTCATTCCTTCATCCGTTCGTTCACTTGTTCTTTCAGGGGCGTACTGAGCACGGGTGGTGGGCCGGCCCAGTTTCCAGAAAGCCGGGTGCCTGTCTTCTGGAAACTGTCCCTGGGGTGCGGGGGTGGGGGAGTTGCATATCCAGAGCCTGGCAGTGGGGGGCGGGGGGGGGGGCGAAGGGGGCCAAGTGAGCCCCCGGAGGGCCCTTCACCAGCCCTGGTGGAGGAGCATCTCCGGGGAGGAGGGAGGCCCTGGGCTGGGTCGGGGGCGGGAGGGAGCCGGTGGGCGTGACCGTTGTGGTGGGCGTGACCGTTGTGGTGGGCGTGGTCTTGCAACACAGGCGAGGCCTTTGGTGGGCGTGGCCTTGTACCACAGGCGTGGCCTTTGGTGGGCGTGGCCTTGTACCACAGGCGTGGCCTGTGGTGGGCGTGGCCTTGCATCACAGGTGTGGCCTGTGGTGGGCCGTGGGCCTGGGTGGCTGGCACTTCGTGCAGCTGGAGGACCCAGAGCCTGGCTGGGTTCAGCCCACGTGTTACCCTCACGGCCCTCGCTGCCCCCACCCCAGCTAAGAGGTCCCAGGGTGAGTCTGGGTGGACGGGGCACCTCCCTGCCACTGCTGCCTGGGTCAGGGTCGGTCCTCCCAGGGTACTTGCTGTGCCCACCCTGCCCACCCCAGGAGGGCACCGGGCAGGGGCGCATGCTGGATGGAGGTCCCGCTGCGCCCCCTCGACATGGCAGCACGGTCAGCGCATAAGGTGGGGGAGTCGGCGCTGAGCCCCACGGGGCTGCCTGCTCGTCCCGTCTGGTGGACGCTTCTGCCTGCCTACGGGGTGTGGACTGCCCTTCCCCCCCAACTTGTGTTGCTCCTCAGTCCTTTCATCCCCTGTGCGCTGCTCAGGGCATCCTGGGCCCAGAGCAGCAGGAGTCCCAGGACACCGCGTCCAGCCGCCTTGGGAGGTTGGGATGTTCGTGGTGTGATGTCTGAGCGGCTGCTTAGGCTGCGGGCTCTGGCCCTGGCTCCGCACGTCCTGGTTGGCAGAGCAAGTGGCGACCTAGCTGTGCCTCCGTGTCCCCATCTGGGAAGCAGGCCCGCTGGTCATCTTGGGAAGAGCACCTGGCGGGGACGGGCACAGCTCATGTCCCCAGGAGGGCTGAAGATGCAGACACAGCACGGTCCATCTGTGCGTTCAGCAAGTGGCCTGCAGCCCACCCACGTGCCAGGCACCTGTGATGGACAGGTCAGGGCCACGGGGCCACAGGGGCCCTCATCTGTCCTTAGGTCTGACTCTTCTCCAGCCACTCTCAGCTGGACCCTCTTGGGCTCTCCAGGTGAGCCTGACTTGCTGTAACACCTGCCCTGTGCAGGCAAGCCTACGGCCCCGACTCCCCTTGTCCTGACCTGGCTCTAGCCCTCTGGGCTCGCTGGCCTTGGCCAGGTGGTCACCGTCTCTTGAGCCCCTGTGTCCAAAGTCCTGGGAGGGTGGTTAGGACCTCTTATGCTGGTGACGGCCCGGAGGGGACAGTGAATGAAACTGCCCATGGGGCCTTACACGGTAGGCACTCGGTAAACGCTAGCTACTCATTCCACCATCCTTAAAGCACCTATTGTACGCTAAGCCCTGTCCGAGCTTTAGGGCCACAGCAGTGATAAATGATAAACGTACGGAAAGAGAATCACATGTTACAGGTGCTTCGGGGGCTGGTTAGGAAAGTTGGGTGGGGCAGGGTGTAGCCATAAGTACAGCAGCGGGTGGCAGCTCGAGCCCCGTAACAGAACCACGCAGACTGGGCGGCTTGAACCACGGACATTTATTTCTCACAGTTCTGGGGGCTGGATGTTCAAGAGCAGGGTGCAAGCATGGCGGGGTTCTGTGAGGGCCTCTTGATCTACAGATGGGGTGGGTGGGGTGTGGGGGGAAGAGAGTGAAGGAGCTCTCCAGTCTCCTCATGTGGGCACTGATCCCATTGTGAGGGCCCCACCCTCATGACCTCAGCCAACCCTAATCATGTCCCCAGGCCCCACCTGCTGTACCATCACATTGGGGTTTGGGGCTTCAACATGAAATCTGGGAGGATGAAGGATATTCCATCTATAAGCGACATTTGAGTGAAGACTTGAGGGAGTGGAGGGAGGGAGCCCTGAGCCTGAGAAGGAACCGCAGTCCTAGTGGAGGGAACAGCCGTGCAAGGGCCCTGAGGCAGGAGGGATCCTGCCAGGGAGGAGCCGTGGGCGCTTGTGTAAGCCCCGCCCTCACAGCAGAGGGGCCCTTGCAGGTCCAGCAGCAGAGGAAGATCTAACCCAGATCCTTGGGGCATGTCTCTGGCCCCTGCATGGAGAAGGGACCACGGGGCAAGCCTGGGCAGGGAGGCAGTGGGGCTCGGGGGCTCGGATTCTGGGTCGGCTCTGAAGGTGGAGCCGCCAGGAGTAGGGAGTGGACGTGAGGTAGGAGGCCGGGGGCACCAGGCCGGGCAGCTGGAAACCAGCGGGTTGGGACAGAGTGTGTCGAGACACCTGGTGGGGACAGAGGATGACGAGGGTGCCGCACAGGCCAGGCGTGGTGCACAGTCCTGGGGAAGTTTCCAGGCCTGACTCTCGGGCGGACGGGGCAGGAAGCCAGCCAGTGGTGCCTGAATGCCCCCAGTCAGGGCGGGCTCAGCTCAGGGGCCGCTGGAAGCGCTGGGTTCGGAACACGCTCTCCAGACAGAGGATGCATTTAGCCAGGCCCGGAGGGCCTTCCGCCCGCTGTCTTCATGGGCGGGGACGGACCCGCCCTGCAGCCGGGTGCGGGCTGCGTCTCAGAGGGACCTTTCATGGTGGAGGGCCAGGCGGGGCGGGGCCCCTCGCTGGGGCGGCAGGAGACGGAGCAGGGCTGTTGCAGGCCGGGGGTGGGGTGGGGTAAGGGCCGCCAGGCATGGGGTCCCCAGTCCTTTGGTTCGGGGCCAGTTCCTTCGTTTCCTCCTCAGAGCTGCCTTCCTCGTGCCGCTGGGGGTGGGCGGGGGGACCCGACCTCCTCTGCTCCTCTCCTTCACCTGTGGGTGGGCTGTGTGCCCCGAGGCTGCGCCCCTCTGGCTCGGGGCCTGGCAGAAGCCTGCCAGCCAGGGGCTGTTTTCTTCGGGGTGGGGGGGGCACCGGCAGGCCCGTACGACCACCACGGCCAAGCGGTGGGGACAGGGGGCCGTCAGCTGGTCTAGTTCTGGGGGAACGCTTCCAGGAGCTGCCCGGCTGGCACCTGGTCGGGCCACTGTGGCCACTCCTTCCCCAGCTCCCGGGGCAGCGACCGCCGACGCCCCTCCGAGGATCACTGCGTCCCCACCTTGGACTGGCACGTTTCTCGGCCTTAGGAGGGCCTGGGGCCGGGACAGGGAGGAGAGCACGGCCGCCCTCGCCAGCCGCTGCAGGCCACCTGCCCAGTTAGTTCTTGTGAAGCTCTGCATGTTTGGCTTGGGCTGGTCTGAACGCCTGAGCGCCAGAGCCGGCTCTCTTCTGGGGACCGTGTCCCAGGCAGTGGGTGTGGGCCCAGAACCCAGGCCAGGCTTGGGGTTGGGGGCCGGGTGGAGGGCTCCCCGCCCACCCCTCGAGGCCGCTCACTGTGGCGCGTGCGCCTGGCCGCAGCAAGGGGCTGGACAGGGCGGGCTCCGGGTCTGGCTCCCCACGCTGCACCGCAGGCGTGCACAGAGCAGCTTAGCTTCACGAGCGGAGCCGTGGGCGGCGGGCACTGGCGGTGGGGATGGAGAGCGAACCGTTGCATCCACGCCTGCAGCTTGCTGGGCGCCCGAGACGCGCCAGGGGCCATGAGATGCTTTCCAGTCCCCCTGCGCTGCGGGCAGTGTGTCCGCCGGCACCATCTGACGGGGGCGTCGGTGGGGGGGCGTGGAGGGGGCTGAGCTCCGCAGGGTGGGTGACCGGTCCAAGGCCAGTGGTGCCGAGACGCGATCCCCAGGGTGTCCACTGGTGCCGGAGGCCTCGGTCACTTTGCCCACTGTGCTTCCTGGCCTCGCCAGGTCCAGCCCCCAGAGGAGAGTTCACTCAGCCCGCCCCCCCCCCCCCAGGACCTGGGCTGCCCCGGGGTGGGCGGGGTGAGGGTGTGCGGGCACAGGGTGTGGGGAGCAGCTGAGCCAAGGCTGAGGCCCGGGGCTGTGTAGACGCAGGAAGTGTATCTGAGGAGAGGGAACGGTGGAGGCGAAGGCGAGTGGGGAAGAGCCGGGCCCAGAGCTCGGCAGCTGAGCTAACGGGGGCCCCTGCGCGGTCGGCCCCACCTGGACGCCCGCGTGCTTGTCCAGTTGGGGGTGCGGTGCTCATGCAGACGCCACGTTGGCCCCCACGTGGGCTGGGAGGTGGGAAGCTCGCGATTCTCGAGGCCCGGGGCCGGCGCCGGCTGACCGGGCCTGCTGCCTTGCAGGGGCCAGGCCCAAGAGGACACAGAGGCTGAGCGCGGAAACCTGGGACCTGCTGAGGCTCCCCCTGGAGCGGGTGAGTGGGGCTCAGGGAGGGCGGCCGGGGGCACGTGGGGCAGATGGCAGCCAAGCGACAGCCGCCTACAGTTAGAAGCAGAGCGTGGGCAGTGGGATAACGAGGCTGCCGCGGTGTTTGCCGAGCTGCCAGCACCCGCCAGGGTTCCTGTCTGCGTCATGTCCCTGCCAGGGGCGACAGATGTGCCCCGTGCGGCCCAGGACCCTGGATGGGCCATGTGCCCAGAGAGGGCCCCAGGAGACCCCGCAGCACCGGGGGCTGCTCCCTTGCCTCTCACCGTGGTCCCGCCACCCAGGCCCCCGGCTCCTTATGTGCTGTAGACCCCAGCGTCCTGGCTGGTCCCCATTTCCGTCCGCTCCCTCCTCACTCGGGCTCTTCTCCAGGGCGAAGCAGAGCTGTTACGGGTGGAGCAGTGGGGGCTTGACAGACCCCAAACAGATTTGGGGGCCCTGGGGCCGCTCTGTACCTGCCAGGGTGGGTGCTGTGTGGCCCAGGAGCAGTGGCCTGGCCTCTCGGAGCCTCCAGTCCCTCCAGTGTACACTGGGTTCAGTTGTGGACAGCCACGGGGACCCACCGTGGGGACAAGGCTCAGCGCTGCCCACGGTCACCCATCGCTTAGTGTGGGCAGGTGGACGTTTGGGGTGGTCAGAGCCCCTCCAGTCCCCGCCCCGCCTCTCCCTGCCCCCAGGCTGCCGGCTGCTCCCTCTTCGTCGGGCCCCGGAGCACCTCCGTGTGGGTCAGTGAAACGGGGCTGACTGCATCTGCTCAGCCCCTCTTGGGGTCCTGGGCTGGGGGGCGTTGGCGGTCCGGCCCCCTCCCACGCCTGGTCTTCCCCCCCTCCCCAGGAGCAGAATGGAGACAGCCACCACGCGGGGGACTGGCGGGGGCCGGGCAGGGACTTGCTCCCCGCCCCCGTGAGGAGCAGGAAGTACCAGGAAGGGCTGGACGCTGCTGAGAGGAGGCCGCGGGAGGGTGGCCACTCCCCACTGGACAGCGCGGACGTCCGGGTGCAGGTGCCTCGCACGGTAGGCGACTTCTCCCCAGGGGCCCACAGGGAGCCGCGAGGGGCTCCACTGCCCATCCTGCACGCATCCTACACGGCCCACCTGGAAGCCGGGCCAGGCGTCTCCAGGGAGCTGAGGTCATGGCCCTGGGCTGTCCCCTGGGACCTGGTGGGCACAGGGCCTGCTGAAAGCCCGGGGCACCCCAGGCAGGGACAGGGTTTACTCATCAGCCGGACGGGAGGCCTCGTGCTGGTGGTGGTGGGGCAACAGGCAGCCCAGGAAGGGTCTGCAGGACAGCTTGGGGGGTGCAGCTCAGGTCCTCAGGCCCAGCCAGCAGCCTCGTTCTGGGGACACAGTGTACAGACGTAGACAGACAGACGGGGTCTGGTGGACAGATGAGTGGGGATGGACGGCTGAGGGGTGGGTGGACTAGTGATCGAGTAGACGGACAGGTGGGGGATGGAGGGACGCACCTGGTCTCTTGCTGCCTGGCAGGTGTCGCACGGTGCCCAGGAGCCTGGCTGGCTTCTCCAGGCTCTCAGGAGCAGGTCAGGTACGGGGGGGCACAGAGGGGCATGTGCCCGACCACGCCCAGGTTCAGAGGTCAGCCTGGAGCCCCCCATGCACAGAACACCTGCGTCCAAGCCTCCGAGAATTAGTCTGAAAAGAGTTCCCCCCAAGGGTTTAATCAGCACCTTCCCCGCCTTTGAGGGGCGTGGGTGCCGTGCAGGGTATTCTTAACCCCAAACGGCTGTTTTGCACCCGTCTTCCCGTGAGCCTGGGGCAGCCTCTGCTGACCCCATTTGACCCCAGCGCCACTGGATGGGCCAGAGGATGGCCAAAGTCTGTGTCCGGGGAGTGGGGTGAGCGGGGGAGAGGCACAGGGGCCTGGGGAGGGGGACGGGATCCCTGCTCGGGGCAGGAGGCCCCGTCAGGCCCCTCCCCGACCCTGAGCCCAGGCAGTGCAAGGGCCCAGGCAGTGCAAGGGTGTTGCCACCAGCACAGCAGGGGCTGCGGGGTCTGAGGAGGGTGGCTGGGTGTGGTCTGAGGGGCCGGGCATGGGGAGCAGGGCTGGGCCGGCCCCAAAGGTCAGGGGGAGTCTTGGAGTCGGCCCAGCCAGAGAGGGTCTGGGCAGGGAAGGACCCCTGCCAGGGCACTGGGGAGCCACAGTGGGCTCTGGAGTAGGAAAGGCCTGCCCAAGGCCGAGCAGAGGCCTGGCCTGTGCTCATGGCCCCCACCGCCCGGCTTCACCCAAGACCATACTTACCAGGTGGCGGCGGCGTCCATACCCACACCCCGTTGTTCACGCTGTGAAAGGGGGGCTGAGCGAGGGGGGCAGCGCCTGCACCCCAGCTGCCTAGCCCCGCCCCCCGCCCCGCAGCAGGGAGTGCAGAGAGACTTGTCTTTCTGATTCTCTCGCATCCCTAAGTCACACCAGCCTTCCCGCCCGCATGAGGGCTGTCTTGGAAGGCTTCCCAAAGAGGTGACGGAGGCAAAGCTGTACACCCCACCTCCCATCTGGGGGCCTCAGAGCCTTGGGCCCCAGAGGCGGGGCCCGGGGAGGTGAGCCAGGCCCCCCCGACACACTGCGGCTGCCACGGGCGGAGACCGGCGCTGCGAGAGCCCCTGCCCGTCCCGTCTGGGAGCTCTGGCCCAGCCGCGTCCCTGTAGCTGCAGTTCCGGGACCTCTTCTGCCAAATAGACGGCAGTCGAGGCTCGGGCTCGCCACGTGTTCCTCGTTTACAGCAGCCCTAAGGGGGAAACCAAGGCTCAGGGTAGAAGGAAATGGCTTGAGGGCGTCCAGCTAGGAACGCTAGGGCTGGGCTTGCTAGGCCAGGGTCAGCTCCTGGTACCCACAGGTCGGCCCCCAAAGAGAACACGTCAAGGTGTCGGGCCATGGTGGTGTCTTTGCTACGACAGGGTTCTGAGCCTGGCCCCAGCTGGAGGCCTGGACCCCGCTGGTGGGCTGAGCCCCCGTGCCCACCCAGGCACCCGACAGGAGGCGTCCTCAGAGGGCCAGTCCCAGGCTGCTGGTGGTGGCCGTCTGTCCCCAGGGCTGTAATGGAAGGGGCCGGCAGCTCTGAACCCACTACAGAAGGGGCAGGACAGAGCAGGCCCTAAGAGGGGTCTCTGGTGTCCTTGTCCTGTCCTCACCTCTCTTGCCGGGACTACCCAGGTGCCTCAGGTGGTCGGCCCCTGCTGGCTCCAGGGCTGGGCTGACGCTGACTCCACGACCTCCCGGAGCAGGAAAGGGACACCCAGGCGGCAGCAGGAGGCCAGGGAGGGCACTGCAGCCGAGGGGCTTTGGTCTGGGGCCAGGCAGAAGCCAAGGGGGCTACTGTGTGGTGCTGCGGCTCTGCAGGGGTAAGGGTGTCAGGCCACGCGACCATCGAGGCCCAGAATGGGAAAGGACACCGACCCGTCCGGCTCCTCTCCGGGCTGGGCAGGAGGCCGGGGCTGCTCTCAGAGAGGACGTGCTCCCCAGACAGGTTTCACCCCTCGCCCTGCTGCTGTGACTGCCCACAGGCTCTGTGCTCAGGGAAATCCATCTCCGAGTGTTTACGCAGTGTGTGTGCGAGTGCGCGTGCGTGCGTGCGTGTGCGCGCGGCGCGGGTGGGCGGGGACGGGGCGGGGCCCTCACCCTGGGTCCTATTTAAGCATCAAGCTAACAGAGCCAGCGGGTCTCTGCGGTGAGGCAGCACCGGGCGCTGCAGGCAGGGCAGTGGCACAGGGGCCTCGGCGTCCTGCCTGGGCTCCACGTGGCCCAGCACCCAAAGGCACTTGGCTGCTGGCGGACAGGGCTGCGGATCCGCGTGGGTGGGGGGTCCCTAACACGGCTGGAGGCTCACGGCCTGTCGGAGCTGCACTTCGGCGGCAGAGCGCTCCTCCTGGGGGGCCAGGGCGGGTGGGTGGTCAGCTGGCGGGCAAGCGGTCCGCTTCCCGGCAGCCTCCCCCGGGCCAGTTCAGTGGGGGTGAGTCCCGTGCGTGGACCCGCACTCACCTGCCTTCGGACGTCCCCGTCCTGGGCAGCTCGGGAGCCAGGGCAGCTGCAGCCCTGGGGAACTGGCCAGGCCGGCTGGAGGGGAGAGTTTGCATGACCAGGGCTGGCTCCTTCTTCCCGGGGAGAAGATGGGCTGAAACCTCTGCGGTGGGGCTGGAGTGAGCCTCAGGGTGTTCTGACCTCCGGGCGGAGGGAGCACGAGTCCGGCAGAGGAGGGGGGCGGGAGCATGGGGTGGCCTCCAGGTCCCCTGAACGTGTCCTCCTGGGATTCAGGCCGGTGTCCTGAGCGAGGGGCGTGGGCCTCCCCCTGTGCCTGTGGTCCCAGGCCAGCAGTGCCCTGCATGAGGGGGCGCCCACCCTTCACAGGTGGCCCCGGGCTCGGGGAGGGTGAGAGCTGCCAGGCCCCGGGCCAGTCCCAGGTCTCAGGCTGGGATGGCTGTGGTGCAGTGCCTCGGGAGCCTGTCTGGACGACTGTGGCGGGGCCCTCAGGCCAGCCCTGGCCACGGTGGTGATAGCGCCGTGAGAGGCCTACAGCAAACCCCCCTCTCCTTCAGGTGCCTCTCTTGAGCCCAAGTTGCAGCCCAGGGGAGGCTGGAGGAGTGTTGGGGACACGTGTGCCCAGTGAAGTGGGACCCCCGGGTCACACCTTTCCTGGGAGGGGCCTGGCTCCATTCACCTGGCCCATGGTTCACCTGGGAGATCCCAGCTGGGGCAAGATGCTGTGCTCACCCCACACCTGGCGGAGCCGGGGGCCCCCAGCCTGTGAGCAGAGCCCACGAGCGCCTGGGGGGGCACCTCTCCGTAGACCCCACCTTGACGCTGGTCCCCAGCTACTCTCTGCCGGGCCTGCAGGTCCCCAGGAGGCCCGGACTAGGTGCAGCCCCCTGGCCAAGGCCCCTATGGGCCCCTGAGCACCGGCTCTCCCTTCCCTCCAGGTTTCCTGGGCACCACAGGAGAGCAGAGCCCTCAGGGGTGGATTTTGAATCCCCCGGCTCCGGCCTTGGCTCTGGGCCCGCCCTGGCCAGGCAGGGGGTGGGGAGGTGCGACCCAAGAGCCTGAGCCCGGTGGGGTCTCCTCCGAGCTGCCACCTGCCGGCACAGGTCGGAGGGACCACCCGCTCGGCTGCCCCTCCCTGCCGTCGGCCAGCGGGTCCTCCTGGCCTTCGGACGCCTCACTGCCCCAGGGCCTGAGCCCAGCTCGGAGCGGCCCTCACTGTGCTCTGGGAGCCCAGGCTGTGCAGCTTCCAGGGCCCCAGTCTCCTCTGTGAAACGGGCTGGTGTTGGGTCATCGGGAGCTCTGGGCTCACGTATTTCAGGCAGGGCTCTGAGCGACGAGGCGGCCGCCAGCCAGCCAGCCAGGAGATGCACGGGCCAGGGCTGGGCAGGGGGGGCCGGCTTCTCGGGGCGGAGGGAGTGGGGTGCCGATTAGCGCCCAGAGTGTCCTCTGGAAGCCACTCCATCCAGCCGTCAGCCCGCAGGGCCCTGGACCAGGCTTGGTGAGGCTGGCGCTGGGGGTGGGCCTGCTCTGGTCCTGCCCTCTGGGCAGCCCCTGAGAGACCACGCCCTCCATGGAGGTGTGAACTGAGGCCACCCTGCCCGTTGGGACTCAGCCTGACCCAGGGACCTGCGCTCACCCTATCCCACCCACTGCCTCAGAACTGCGGCCCCTCCCCCCATTCTGACCCAGCAGTGGGACTTGCCTGGGTCAGCTGACTTAGCCCAAGGTCAGCCCTCCCCGTTGCCCAGGCTGCCCACTTAATGTAACTTTTTCTTTTTTATTTTATTTTATTTTATTTTTTTGGCTGCGTTGGGTCTTCGTTGCTGCGCGCGGGCTTTCTCCGGTTGCGGCGAGTGGGGGTTGCTCTTCGCTGTGGTGTGCGGGCTTCTCATTGCGGTGGCTACTCTTGTTGTGGAGCACGGGCTCTAGGCACGCGGACTTCAGTACTTGTGGCTCGTGGACTCAGTAGTTGTGGCTCAGCAGCTGTGACTTGCGGGCTCTAGAGCACAGGCTCAATAGTTGTGGTGCACGGGCTTAGTTGCTCCGCGGCATGTGGGATCTTCCCGGACCAGGGCTCGAACCCGCGTCCCCTGCACTGGCAGGCGGACTCTCAACCACTGCGCCACCAGGGAAGCCCCCGGGCTGCACACTCATGCTCACTGAGGGCATCTTCCAGAGCCCCTCTGGTCCAACCACCAACCCAGGGCCCCCAGCCTGGCGTCCTGGCTCTCCCCAGCCACCCAGAGCAGACCCGGGCCCACCACACTCCCGCCTCAGCCAGCACGCGGAGGGAGGGGCTGGGGGATGAGAGCACTGTCTCTAGCGTGGCCCGCACACATCTGCTGTCCTCTGGGGACCTTATAAAACTGTCCAGACCCCACAAGGGGTGGGACTGGGAACACAGAAGCCCTCGCCTTCCCCAGTTCGGGCTCCTTGCCTTTGGTGGTGTGACCTGACATGGCTGGCACAATTGGGTCCAGCATCACCGCTGCCAGGGCCCTGGCACCGCCACGTCCAGTGTGCATCACGGGCTGCCAGGGGGCTAGTCCCTCACTCACTCGTTTACTTGTTTAGCAGACACTGGTGAGCGCTGTGCTGGGTACTGGGGCTCCGGAGGTGCACAGGCATGGGTGGCACTCACTGCTGGCGGCTGACACAAGGGCCCAGTAGGGGCCCCCGGGGGCCACCAGGGAGGAGAGGGGGGGCAGGGGTGGTGCTGGGAGCGGGAGGGGCCCAAGCCGAGCAGCACTCAGCTGCGTCCGGGGGTCTGTGAGGGGCTGGTGACCACAGCAGGGCCACCTGTGGCTGGCCTAGAGCCAGCACTGACTGCCCATCCCGCCCCCCAGAGCATCCCCCGGGCCCCCTCCTCCGACGAGGAGTGCTTCTTTGACCTGCTGAGCAAGTTCCAGAGCAGCCGCATGGACGACCAGCGCTGTCCCCTGGAGGAGGGCCAGCCCGCAGCCGCTGAAGCCACGGCCGCCCCCACCCTGGAGGAGAGGATGGGTGAGCCCGCGGGGGCCGGCGCCGGTCCCCTCCCTCCGCTGCAGTGTTCCGAGGGCGGGGCGTGCCCCCTGTCACCGTGAGCCCCACCTTGCCCAAAGCTGCATCCCGGAAAGCGTGTAATCATCCCACTCTCCGGAACACACCGTGTCGGGGTGCAGCGGTCTCGGAGCGGGTGCGGGAAGCCAGGCTCTCTGCTCTGTCACCCCCTGGAGGCCCTCAAGGCGGGCGTCGGGCCCACGGCAGGAGCGGCGGAGAGCAGCTGGGGTTTGGGGTCGGCAGAGAGGCTGCTGGGGGCTCCGGGGGCACAGTGGGCTAGGTCCCTGCCTCCCCGGGCCTGACCCCCTGTGCCCCGCAGGCCAGCCCTCGCTGACGGCCTCTCCCCAGACCGAGGAGTTCTTCGACCTCATCGCCAGCTCCCAGAGCCGCCGCTTGGACGACCAGCGGGCCAGCGTGGGCAGCCTTCCCGGGCTGCGTATCACCCATAACAATCTGGGCCACCTGCGTGGTGACGGGGACCCCCAGGAGCCGGGGGACGAGTTCTTCAACATGCTTATCAAGTGCCAGGTGGGCTCCGCCACCCTCCTCCCGCCTGCCCCCCAGGCCCCTCGGCCCCGGTCAGCTCAGGGCCCCTCCCCGGGAGGCTCCACGCAGGGCCTGGGCCCTCCATCTCAGGGTGCGTCACGCGGGACTGCACCCCAGGCTGGCTCAGCCAGTGTCTCTGAGTGCCCGTGGGTGCTCAGACCCATGGGCCTCCTCCTGGACCCCGTGAGTAGGTCACCCCAGGACATCCTCAGGCCGGCCCCTCCCTACAGTGCAGGAGCCTGGAGCCGGGCGCCTCACCGGGTATTCCTCCAGCCTTCCACATTCGGATGGAGAAAACCGAGAGCCAGGCGGCACCCCCAGAGTGCAGAGGGCAGGAGGGGTCTGGTCGACACCATGGGGTGCAGCCACCCACCAGTCTGGGCGGGGCAGAACTGCAGGTGGAGTTTCAGGGTCAGGAAACCCTCAGTGAAATGGCTGGGGAGGGGGCAGCCTCATAGCCCCCCCGTGCAGGAAGCTGGAAGGTTTCCAGATGTGACATTCCTCCCCATGGAGGAGAGGAAAGTGCAGCTCTGGGCGAGTCCAAGGAGCCTCAAAAGCAGCCCCTACCAAGAACCCCCGCCCACACGCACGCCCCACAGGCTATGCTGGCTCCCGGCCCCCTGACCCGAGGGGGCCCTGGGGGGCTCGGCACCACCAGCTCCGGGAGCTGCACCCCGTCCTGTCCCCGGGGCTCGTGAACACACCACGGTCTGGCGGCCTTAAGAGCAGGCCTGGGAGGCTCCCACAGCAGCTCGCCCGCCGGGTAGGCCGTTCTCGGGGTCAGGGCTCCCAGCTGTGCCCTGGAGCTGATTCCCAGGGAGGCCCTCCTGAGTTGGCACTGCTGCCGAGTTGTCCCTGGGGCCTCTGAGCGCCGGGCCCAGGAGCTGGACTGGGCCCTCCAAGGCCTGGGGAAGCGAGGCCGCCGACCCGCGTGTCCACGTCTGCCCAGTCCTCCAGGATCGACGACCAGCGCTGCCCGCCACCGGACGTGCTGCCCCGGGGCCCCACCATGCCCGACGAGGACTTCTTCAGCCTCATCCAGAGGGTCCAGGCCAAGCGGATGGACGAGCAGCGGGTGGACCTCGCTGGGAGCCCTGAGCAGGAGGTGGGCGGAGCCCCCGAGCCCCGGCAGCAGTGCCAGCCCGGCGCCAGCTAAGGCCTCGCACCCGCAGCCGGGCCGCCCCACCCCCGCTCCTGGACCGGGGCGGCGGCCCGGGGGGGCTCACAAATGTCCAGGATGCCCACAGCACCCCCCGTGAAGCCAGCTCCTCCCGAGGCCACAGCTGAGGGCAGGCTCAGAGCCACCCAGCCCACCTCACTGAGCCGGACGCTGGGCACGCGGCCCCCGTGGCGTCCCCTCCCCGGGGCAGCAGGCTCGGGCCGGGGCCCACTCCTGTCCTGCGCCGGCCCCTCTCGGTACGCAGCTTCCTGCAGGCCTGCCCCGCCCCGCCCCGCCCCTGCCCCAGGCCGGGCCTTCAGCATGTCGGCCCCAAAGCCCGGTGCTGTCCAGACCTCCACGCTCCCGCCCTGCCCCCCGCCCGGCCAAATGTGAAAACCCCGCTGACCCCAACCCCCAAAGGTGTCTCTGAAGCCTCTTCTCTGTGGCCACCAGCGGCATGGGCGTTTCTGTCCTCCTGAAGCCGGCCTCACCCCTGGGGAGGGCCCCCCCCAGCCCTTCTCCTCTCCCTCCTACCCGGCCTGGAGGAGGAGGCCAGTCCCAGGAAGCCTGTAGCCTGCCAGGCAGTGGAGGCAGTGGCTCCTACGTGGGGTCCCCAGCCCCACCAGGCACGTGCTCCTGAGCCGGCAGGGCGGGGAGGGAAGGGGGTGAGCTCCACATTCCTCAGCTCCAAGCCCAGGAGCCCAGGAACTGAGCCGGCCCGGTTCTGGGAACACCAGCTGGTAGGGGTCTGCACCCTGACCATGCCAGGGTGGGCGGCAGGTGCGAGGGCTCCAGCTCTGTGGCCGTGGTGAGCACCCAGCCCTCAACCCCACCGTGGGGCGAGATGACATCACGCCTTCTCCCGTGGGGTGAGTCGGCCCTCGGGATTGGGCAGGAGACAGGCCTCTGGGGAGACCGTGGCCGGCGCCCTCGCCCAGACCCCCCCCTCAGCCCGCCTCCTGTAGGGCCCATCTCCAGCTCTCCTGGAGCGTCCCTGGGTCGAGCCGCAGCCCCACGGCCCCCAGGCTGCCCTCCTCTTGCGTGGCGCCTCACCCAGCCCCAGGCCCCACCCTCTGAGCTTGGGGAGGCCGCCGGGCCCCCGCCCCTCGGTACAGTACAGCCCGGGGCGCTCTGGGCGGAGGGGCCCCGAGGGCGAGGGCAGGGCGGCAGGTGTGGGGTCAGGGGTCAGAGCACAGGCTCCTGCTCGGCCGCCCCACGCACCCGACGTCCGTGCGTATTTGTTGCTCTCACGTGTGTTTGCCGTGTTGTCAAGGGGTCCTTTCCAACCCAAGAGGTACATTTGTTCTTCTGTTTTTCCTGAAAAAAATAAAGTCTGCCAAGCGAAAGCTGTCGTGTCAGGATGAGGGCTGGCACAGGTGCTGGTGCTTTCAGAGGCCCAGTGACTTCTCCACCTGGGTGAGCAAGCCTGCACCGTGCCAGGGCCTGGGGCCGGGGAGCAGTGCCCTCCTGCCGCCCCAGGCTGGCCCTGCTCCCGCCCACCCCGCACACGGGCTTGGGGGGGCGGGGCTAGGGCTCAGAGGGGTGAAGCGGCAATCCCAGGGACACAGCCGGTGAGGGTGTTGGCGTGGGAGCCCAAGTGTCCTCCAAAGCCCACACCTCAGCCCTGAGCCCCACGTTCCCCTCCCAGAGGAGCTCTGGTGCCGAGACGAGGCTGCTGGAAGGCGTGGAATGCAGTGTGGGGCAGCCCCCAGCGGGGCACAGGGAACCTCAGGCCTCCCTACCGAGCCTGCCATCCTGCAGCCTCTCCTGGGTGAGGTAAAGAAAAGGGAGGGTGGTTGAGAACAAGGCCCATACGGGGAAGGGTGGAGCCCCCAACCCCCCACCCCAGAGAGTTCTCAGTGCTCCGGGAAATATCGCGGGGCACCATGCCTCTCAGTGGCTCACAGCCAGGCCAGGATGCTAAAGGCTCTGAGAAGTCCTGCAGGAAGAAGTTTGTTTGATGTCCTGGAACCCGGCGTTGCCCATCAAGCTGTCCTCAGAAGACTACACTTGGGGACGTGCTGTCACAGGATCACAGGAGGTTGGCCCAGATACCCTAATCTGACCATTTGGAGAGGGTCCTGGCCAGGAACGAGGGATGGAAGATAGTTGGGGGGGGGCGTGGAAAGAGCCAGGGGCACCTTGAGAAGGGACTGGAGATGGACGGCGGCTGGGCGGGGGCCACACGGGGAGGCACCAGGGTTGGTCAGGAGGCAGGGGAGGATGGGCCGGAGCCTTTCCTGTGGTTTCTGTGGGAAGAAACAGTGAGGCAGGGCCAGCAGGCCTGCTCGGCCGGTGAGAAGGTCTTCAGTGGCTCTGGGTGGAGGGGCTGCCCGAGTCGTCCGGAACCTGCCCTGGGTGCACTCGCCCTGCCGTGTCCAGGAACTGACCAGCTCTCCAGGGTCAGAGGGCCCAGATGTCAAAACGTCAGAAAGCAGACAATAAAAAGATGTGGCGAGCAGCCATGTCCAGACCGCCCATGGAGGGAGGGCTTGGCCTGCGTGGCCCTCCTGGGTCCCCGCTCTGCGTTCTCAGAGTCCGGCCAGCTCCCTGGGTCCCCGCTCTGCGTTCTCAGAGTCCGGCCAGCTCCCTGGGTCCCCGCTCTGCGTTCTCAGAGTCCGGCCAGCTCCCTGGGTCCCCGCTCTGCGTTCTCAGAGTCCGGCCAGCTCCCTGGGTCCCCGCTCTGCGTTCTCAGAGTCCGGCCAGCTCCCTGGGTCCCCGCTCTGCGTTCTCAGAGTCCGGCCAGCTCCCTGGGCCGCCCCACACCCGGTTCCAACCCTGTGGCAGCAGCGAGGCCCCGCTGCTCTGGCGTTTCAAGGCCAGCGGGTCCCTCGGGGCCTCCGTGGAGGAGCACGCCCGGGGCTGGCTCGTCCGCCATGACTGACTCCGCAAATGTCACAGGAGGCTCTGGGCAGGATAATAGGGGGTTGTTCACCACGGGAAGAACGGGGGGTATTCGAGTCGGAGCACGAGCTGCCGGCGCCTGGAGAGCAGTGCCGAGGCCCATGCTGACGGGGGCGCCGTCAGGAGCTCGGATCCTGCGGGGATCCTGCGAGATCGTGGCCGGTGATCAATGTTGAAGGTCACACAGCCCAGAACCTTCTGGAAATGAACATGCTTTCATAAACACAGGAACATCCTGAGAAGGCGGGCAAACGAGGTTGGGAGACAAACTGCACAGCCCCGGGGAGGGGGACACTCTGTGGGGCAGGCGGCCCACCGCCAGGCCCACAGCAGCCCAGCTCCCACTCCGCCTGGCCCGCCTGCAGCCACGGTGAGCAGCCCAGCCTGCTGACTTGGCTTGGCCAGTGGCCAAGGGTCAGGGCTGAGGTTGGCACCGGCTCACCAGTGCCATCCAGGGGGCGTCGAGGAGACGGCAGGCGGCACAGAAGGATCTACAGGGCCTCCTTGTGTCTGGCCAGAGGGACAGGACCCCCGGTGGGGCTTGGGGGTGCTGACCCCACTCCCAGGAAGAACAGTGGCTAACGGGCCATCGAGATCGGGGCCCTGGGACTTCCCTGACCGTCAGTGGTCAAGACTCCCCGCTTCCAGCGCAGGGGTCACGGTTTTGATCCCTGGTTGGGGAACTAAGATCCCACACGCCATGTGGCGTGGCAAAAAAAAAAAAAAACAACATTGGGGCCCTGACACTTGGGGGCGTGGCGGGGCTGAGCCACCCCGTGCCCGTCCTGAGTCCCATCTTTCCACCTATACTCCTGACGAGGTGGCACCGTGAGCATCTTCATCTGCAGACAGGAAGACGAAGGCTCAGAGGGGCAAAGTGACCTGCCCAAGGCCACACAGCCACAGCCAGGAGGGGCTCAGACTCCACATCCAGCCCCTTCCCACTCAGACATGGCCAGCAGCCACAGGAGGCCCTGGCCTGCAGCCTGGAGGGGCTTGTTGTGAGTCATTCTGACGCCAGAACCAGGGATGACAGGAGAGCCCCAGGTCCCAGCATCTGCAAGTGATGTTGGTTTATTGATAGGAACAGGCAAGTCCAGCGTGGCTCAGGGCCGGAGCATCCTTCTTGGAGGCACAAGGCGGGTCAGCTGGCCTCTTTGTTGCCAGGGTGGGTGGGATCCTGGTCCTCAGCCCCTTCCATAGCAGTGGTGGATTTGGGGGGCCCCGCAGCCTCTAAAACGAGCTCCAGGGCCCCCTCGCCAGCCACTCGGCGTACCTTCTCCCCTCTGGCCGCCAGGATTTCTTCAATATTCCTGAGAAAGACGGAGGTGCCGTGACACTCCAGGCCCCGAAGCTGTCCCGCATCTTGGTCCCTCGAGAGCACCCCAGGCCAGGCTCGAGCACATGAGTCCCTGTGCTGGTGTGGCATCAGGGCCATGCAGCCAGGAGGCTCCTGACCACTGCCCCCCCACTGCTCTCCACAAGGTGGTGAGGCTGACCCTGCAGCCCCAGGGCCCTGACCACTCCATCTCACACACACCCCCAAGTACGGTGCAGTCAACCAACCGGTGTCAGCAGAGGACAAGAAAGCTGCATGCTAGGATCCCTGCCCACAGCGGGCACTCAGTGCATGCCAGGATCCCTGCCCACAGCGGGCACTCAGTGCATGCCAGGATCCCTGCCCACAGCGGGCACTCAGTGCATGCCAGGATCCCTGCCCACAGCGGGCACTCAGTGCATGCCAGGATCCCTGCCCACAGCGGGCACTCAGTGCATGCTAGGATCCCTGCCCCACAGCGGGCACTCAGTGCATGCCAGGACCCCTGCCCACAGCGGGCACTCAGTGCATGCCAGGACCCCTGCCCACAGCGGGCACTCAGTGCATGCCAGGATCCCTGCCCACAGCGGGCACTCAGTGCATGCCAGGATCCCTGCCTCACAGCGGGCACTCGGTGCATGCCAGGATCCCTGCCCACAGCGGGCACTCGGTGCATGCCAGGACCCCTGCCCACAGCGGGCACTCGGTGCATGCTAGGACCCCTGCCCACAGCGGGCACTCAGTGCATGCCAGGATCCCTGCCCACAGCGGGCACTCAGGAAGGAGCGCCTAGTAGGGTGAAGGAACCACAGGGTGAAAGGCAATTTGTTGCCTTTAAGAGTCAGCCTAGTCTGACGCCCTCATTTTAGGGTCGGCCCGCGGCCCTGACATGTAACCAGGTCCTCCTACCTGCCCCCACAGGCTGTCAGTGAGGGCAGAAGCCAGGCAGTGAACCAGGCTGAAGGAGCTGATCTAGGGTGGAAGATTTAGCAAATCAAAACATGTTCCAACCTTGAGCATACTTTTACTAAAAAGTTACTTGTGTTTTATCTGAATTTCAAATTTAACTACATCTCTTGTATTGATAAGGAAGCTGGGCTGGAGATGTGGGCTCTGTAATCCTCACTAGAAGGACGGTGCCCCAGGGAGGTTGGCTGGGGCTCCAGACTCAGGATGGACCAGGCCAGCACTGGAATATAGACTTCTGTCCCCAACCCTTCCCGGGTAGCCTCACCTCTTCCCATACAGGTCCGAGAACCAGCCCAGGTTGTCGGCGATGATGTGGTGGTTCTGGCAGCCGGGGCAGGTCACAATGACCACACCCTGGTGATAGGCGAGCTTGGAGATGTGCTTGGAGGACCTGGTCCCACAGACCTGGTGGAGACTAGGAGGTGAAGCCCTGCTCCCGCCCCGCCCTTCCCAGAAGGACCCGCCCCCTCCCCCCCGTGATACCCCCACCACTCCTGGAAGGCCCCGCCCCCCGGGTTAGCCACACCCCGCATGCCCCCCGCCCTCTCCCAGAAGGATACGCCCCCGAGGGATAGCCCCACCCCTCTCCTGGAAGGCCCCGCCCCCTGAGGACAACCTCACACTTCCTCGCAGTGCCGCAGCGCCGTCCTGCGCCAGGCGCAGGTGTGGGCCCGGGCCCGGGCCCGGGCCCGGCCCCGGCCCCGCCCCCGCCACGTGCCCACCTTGCAGGTGTAGACGAGCTGGTAGTGCGCCGGCCTGGGTGCTGGCTCGGAGCTCAAGCGCCGCCAGCCCCAACCCCAGGCCCGCCTTCTCTCCGCGGCCTCCAGGCGGGCCCCGCGCCCCCACAGCCACCTCAGGCCGGGCCCCCGGGGCCGCGCGCAGCTCAACAGTATCGGCAAGAGGCCCAGCGCCGCCCGCGCCATGCCGCCCGCCGGCCGCCCCGCGCAGCCGAGACCGCCCCGCCCCGCCCCGCGGAGGCCACACCGCCGCCGTCTCGGAAGCGGGCGCGCGAGGGAAGCGGCCCTGCTCGGCTTCCGTCCCGGCGGCGGGCCGCGCTCGGCTACCCCCTGGCGGCAGGCGTTGCGCGCTGGCCGGCGCGGGGTCGGAGGGTGCGCGCGGCAGCAAGACCGTCGGAGGCGGTGGTGTCCGGACTGCGGTCGTTTATTGACGGGGATGCATTTTTAACACTGCAGCACGCGCGTGCATCACACAGAGAACAAGCCCGTGCTCGCCAAGGAAGAGGCGGCCTAGCGAGGCAGCTCCCAGGTGGCGCCGTGTCCTCCTCCCACGACGCGCGGCTGGACGGAGGGGCCGGCTAGGAGCCCTCGGTGTCGGTGTTGTCGCTGCCCGTGGTATTCTCCCAGTCCACCTCCCCCTGCCTCGCGCCGTGCTGCATCTTCCTGAGGGCCCGCTTCCTGCGGGAGACCCAGGCGGCGCAGGTGGGCGCAGGTGTGCGCGGGGCCACCGCTCCCTAGCCCCCCTCGCCCTCCGCCCACGCGGGCCCACCTCCGGTAGTTCTCGAAGCTCTCCTTGAGACGCCGCCGCCCCTTCTCCTTCTCGGGGGGCTCCCCGCCGCTCAGGCCTGCGTCCTGCTGGAGGGGCGAGGCTCAGGCTCCGGCCAGCGCCCGCGTGGGCCCTACCCCCGCCCCTGGGGCTGCGCACGGGGGGCCGGGCGGGCGGGACGCGCTTTCTCTCAGATGACAGGACTGGCCTGGGACGCACGCACAGCCAGCAGGGATGGGCTCCAGGCCAGTGTTCCTTCTACTACAGTGTCCGGTGCGGCCCCCTTGCCGTCGGGCTCCGTGCAGTGGACAGTGAGGCCGAGTTCCCACTCAGGTTAACGCTGCGCCCCATCCAGAAGATGGGCCCGCTCCCTGCCCCCTCTCCCGCTGCTTCGTCCAAGAAGGGAGGGGGCTCAGCTTCACATTACAAAACCCACACCCCAGGAGCCCATGGGCAGAGACCTTGTGATCACCCCCCAGGCGTCCAGGTAGAGGAACCACTCTCCCCGTTCGTTCGTTATCATTCACACTGAGACCCACACCAGGGGCCTCTCAGGGCTCCAGGGACCCCAGGCAGCCTTACCTTGGGGGCCAGTGAGAGCCGCTCCTTCTGCAGAGCCACGAAGGGCTGCTCAGGGCTCTCCCCGATGGCCGGGCCGCCTGCAAGGGAGGTTGTACCTTTTGGTCCTGCCTACCTGCCAGGATCGCGCTCGCCAGCACTTCTACCCCCTAGCCCGGGCCAGTCCTGTGCCACCTTCTAGGCCCTTATTGGACCCCACAAGCATGCCCATTGTATAGACATGGGGACTGGGGCTCAGAGACCTCACTTCCCACTCCTGGCTCCCGGAGCAGATGCTGCGCCTCGTCCCTGGGCAGGGGCCAGGGCTGGGGCACTGCAGCGTTGGGAGCAGAACACTGCAGGCTGCTGGGCTCCCTCCACATCTGCCAGGGCCTGGATGGGCCCAGGGCTCAGGACCCACAGGAAACGTGCTCGGATGGGCTGGCTCCCCTAAACTGTCCACGATGGGCGACTGTGGCTTCCAGGTCTTGGGGACATTGTGGTGGGAAAGGCCCAGGCCCAGGCCTTCCCCTCCTCCTTGGCCTCTGACCCTGAAGCCTGCGCCACCTCCCGCAAGGGGCCGCATCAGCCCTGGGTTGGGGCTCCCAGGACGGCTGGGCCAACAGCCTTCCCCTCCCGTTGACTGCCTGCGGGTCCTGCCCGCTTGTCCCCACGTGGGGGCTCACTGGCCTCAAGTTCATGTCTTTGGGCAGCAGCAGAGAGACCAACCACTTACTTCTCCATTTGCTGCCTCTTCCTCTTTCAGCGCCCCTCAAGAAGCTGGGGTCAGGCCTGACGCTGAGGAAGTCCATCTGGCTTCACACACTACCTCTGCGGTGGCGCCCCCACCACCACCCATCCTCCCAAACTCCCGTCTGACACCCACCTTCAGAGCCAGCCCCTTGTCATCCCCACTGGGCCATCTCCCTGCCACTTGCTGTCCTGTGCCCAGGCAGGCAGAAGTATCCCGCCCCTGCCACCTTAAGGCCCCAGTCACCCTGAGCTGTCCCTCCTTCCCTGCTCTGTTCCACTTCCTGGCAGGGGCTACCTCCCCAGCTCCCTGCTCTGGAGGGCAGGGTGCCTCCACTCTGCAATCCCGGGGCCTGAGTGGGCTGCGATGGCCAGGCGTGTTCTCAAGGTGGGAGGTGGGATGTGGACCTGCAAGCCTGGGCCCCGGGTTCCAATGGGGCTCTTGTTTGCTGGCTGGGGAACCTTGGGGGTTGCTTATCCCTCTGGGCCTCAGTGTGCCCATCTGTGAAGTGGGGCTGTGGCACGTGTCCCCAGGTGCCGGCGTCATGCGGTGTGCGTGCTGAAGGTCGGGACGGGTGCCCGCTTGCGGCCAGAAGGAGGCCTTAGCCAGATCCTCCGGGACAGGCCGCTCGCCTCCTCACCTTTGTCTGAGAGCTGGGCGTCCTCCTCTAGGTCCTGGGGGAGCGAGAGCTTCCCAAGAGAGAAGGGCAACTGGTTAGACCACGAGTCTGCCAGGACAGGACCTGACCCTCAGTGCTGCCCACCCACTGCTGCGCTCCCCACTGCCGTCACCCCCTATGCCGGCTTCTCAGGGAGGGACCTACGCTGCCCAGCCGGGCGTTGGGAGGATGGCCAGTGGTGGGCTGAGCTCCCAGAGCTTCTGAGGGACCCAGTGGGACTGTGGTCCGGCAGAGGCTGTGGCCGGGAGTCCGGGGTGAGGCTGGCCCTGGGCCCGCCCCCAGAGTCACACTCACCTCCTGGGAGTTCCTCGGTGAGACGTCCTCTAGGTCGGAGCTCTGTGGTCACAGAAGAGGGGTCGGTCAGCAGGCTGTGGGGAGACCGAGCCACTCGAGGGCACGGGGTGGGGTCCCAGGCCAGCCCACCCTCCAGGCCATGGCTGGGCCTGGCCCCTGGCCAGAACGCCCCTCCCCCCACACACACCCTGCCAGGCCCTGAGCTATGCCAGCTCTGCAGCCCACCTCCACGAGGGCTCGGTGGGCAACCTTACAGAGGAGGGAGGGGCTCAGGAACGTCTGGGGACCTGCCAGAGCCAGCGGCAGAGCTGTGGCCGAGCCAGGCCAGGCCCAGGCCCCTTGGTGGCTCCTCCTCTGGGGTCTGCAGTCTCTAGGGACACACCTGCCCCCATGTGGCCGCACCCCCAGAGCCCCACCATGGCTCTGCCATGGTTCTCTCTGACTGAGGGACACCGTAAAGGCCCCGGGGGAGGCCCACCAGGACGGACGTGTCCAGCTGCTGCCACCGGAGGCGGCCCTCGGCTGCCAGCAGCTGGCCCTCGCGCTGGAACAGCTGCAGCTGCAGCTCATCCGCCGTCTCGCTCAGCTCGCGGACCTGCTTCCGCAGCGCGTCCTTGTCCTGCAGGCTGCGGGCGTGCTGTGCGTGCAGCTCCTCCCGCGTCACGATGGCCTGTGGGGCAGCGCAGGGCAGGGCAGGGCAGGGCAGGCGCGGCCCGTCTCCCTGCCCCCCCGCAACCCCCCGGTCTTTCATTTCCCCTCCCGGCTCTCTCACTTCTCAGCACAGCCCGCCTTATTTCTAGCAGTGCTCCTGGGATAATTTCCAGCAACATGGCCGGGGACGGGGCGGGGGCCAGCGCTGGCCTCTTCCCCTTTCTTAACCGAGGATGTCACTCGTGTTTTGGGGGTTGTAGATGCAATACAGGCTCAGAATGGAAAGTGTGGACAGCTCAGAAAATATAAAGATGAGAATAGCCCCTGCTGACCCTGCAGGGTCAAGTCCTGCTCTCTGGGCACATTCAGCCGTGTTCACGTGCCCACACGTGCGTTTCGTACTTCCTGGGTGCAGCTTGACCAAGAACACGATTGTTGACAGCCATGTAACATTCTTTAAGACGAACACCCCACGCTTTATCAAGCCAGTCCCCCATGGCGGGGGCACTGAGGTCAGCCCAGGAGGCCAGCCCACGACCCACAGTGACAGGCCCAGGAGGCTGCGGCTGCGAGGCACACTTGTAGGAAGCCAGCCTCGCGTCCAGCAATGATCCAGGAGCTAACACACACCCCTGCCTCCATCGACCCCGACAGCCAGGGCTGGATTAGTAACAGGACATCCTGAATTTCTGTGCCAGCTTCCAACTCGGGACCCACCAGAGAAAACCCTGCCACTCACCTTGGCGGCCAGGTGCCAGCGTCCCTGGGCGGGTGGCCTGCCCTGGGTGCCACCAGAGGCTGCGCGTCCCTGCTGGCCATGCACGAGGCAGAGGGGGGCTCTGCTCGGGCAGCTCCGGGAAGGAGCTGTCCTGTCAGGTGAGCTGTGCCCATTTCACACCTGCTGCCCCAGACCGCACTGCTGCTCACGGCCTTGAGGGAAGCACGCATCTGCCGGGCTTTCTCTGCGTTTCTGTTATTCCCATGAGAGGGCTTTCTAAGTGAGTTTGCCGGGGAAAAGGAATCTACCTCTTCAGGCTCCTATACAGACTGCCAATCACCCTCCAGAAAGTGACTGAGGCGACAGCTGTAGCTGATCAGAAACGACCCCGAGCCGTGACAGGAAAGTGATGGGAAACGAAGAAGCAGGTGCAGCCTGCAGGAGCAGGTGCCGCCTCCCCACCCAGAAGAGTGCAGCCGGCCAAGGCGCCCGTGGCATTTTAAGCGAAAGAAGTCTTTGCAAAACGAGTCAGAAAGCTTCCACTCTTATAAAACAAAAATGAAACTACAAGTACGCTGAAAAAAGGCTGGCAGGTACAGCAGAAGGTGGAGCGTGGACTTCCTGGCAGCAGGTGGGGCAGAGGTGGAGGAAGGGGATTAACTCATTAGCGTTCACGTTTCTAAACGAGCATGAACTGCTTTTGTCTGTGCTCCCTGAAAACCCACCGTGACAACTGCATCCCTGAGAGGCCACTGCGTCCGGGGAGGGCTGCGCGGCCCCTACCTGGTCCCGCTCGATGGCGACCTCCTCCATCTGCTGCAGGATGGCCTCGATGCGGTCCTTGTACATCTTGGAGTCCTTCCGCAGGGCCAGGCACTGCAGCTCGAACATCTCCTTCTCCTCCGTGCACTGCGGGAGACGGCAGTCAGCCGAACCGCCTGTGGCCCCGCCGGCCCAGAGCTCCAGACTGAAGCTGGGCCCCGACGTGCCCGGGGAGCGCGGGCGCCAGGTGGGGCGGAAGGCCGGCCCTCGCCTCCAGGCGGGGGGAAGGAGGGACGTGGAGCCCCGCTCAGTCGGCCCAGGGCGCACCCCCCACCTGCCTGCCGCGTACCCGGGCGCGCAGGGCCTCGGCCTGGCGCAGGTCCTTGCGCAGGGAGAAGATGGTGGCGGTCTGTTCCTGGAGGTCCCTCTGCGCCTGCCGCCAATCCTCCTCCAGCACCTGGATGTAGGGGCTGCTCTGGTCTGGCTTCCCCTCCTGTGGGTGCGAAGGGAGAGGGCGGCAGCACAGCGGGGCTGGGAGGCCCAGGCCGGCCCCCCCGCGCCCGCCCCGCCGGCTCGGCCCCCGGGGCCCCACCTGGACGGAGGCCTGCAGCTCCTGCACCCGCGCCTGCAGCAGCGCCTTCTCCTGCTGCAGCTCCCACAGCAGCTCGTGGCTGGGCCGCTGCTCCATGGCGTGCTTGAGCTTCAGCGTGTGCCTGCGCTCCACCGAGCACTCGTCCTCTGCCTTCATGAGGCTGTGCTTGAGCCTGTCGATCTGCGGGACCGGCTGTCAGCACCAGCCCAGGACCCCGGCGCCCGCCGCCCACCCCAGGAGCCCCGCCGCGCAGGGCACCTCCAGCTGCAGGTCGCGGTTGCGCATGAGCGCGGCGCCCCGCTCCTCGCTCTGCCGGGCCAGGCGCAGGGCCAGGTCGTAGTTCTCGTCCTTGCAGCGCTGGAGCTCGCGGCCGCCCACCTCGCAGGCCTCCTTGAGCCTCTGCACGCGCTCCCGGTGCTGGCGCAGCAGGCTGTCCTTCACCCTCAGCTCCTTCACGAGGTCATCCTTGGAGCCCAGCCGTGCCGTCAGGTCCTGCACCTTCTTCTGCAGCTTCATCACCTCGCTCATCAGCAGCTGCATCAGGCCCGACTCCCCGGATGCGTCTGCGAACCAAGAGGGCGTCACATGACGCATGGTACACCTGGCCCCTCCCCGGCCTCCGCTTGAGGACCAGCGGCTCCAGGGGAGCCCGGCCAAGGGGTCAGTTCCCAGTTGCGGCTGCCCCCCGTCCCAGAGGTGAACTCACCTCCCAGCCCTGTCGCCACCCCCTACTCCCAGGGCAGGGCAGGGCAGGGCAGGGCAGCCCAGGGCCTGGGTATCCATCCCTCTTTGTCTAATCCTGATTGAGAGGCAGGGGACGCGACTCGGGGACGCCTCACAGGCTGCTGGGGCGAGCAGGCCTGGCCTCTCGGGCATGGCGTTAGCGGGGTCACATGATCTTCTGGGCAGGAGGGCCTCTGAGCCAAGAATCAGCCTGTGCACCCCACCTCCCACCTGCTCCCCACTCCGGAGTTCGGGTCCCCCTTTCCTCCAGCCTCTGCTCCCTCCACGAGCGTTAGGAGAGCGGGATGGGAGTGACACTCAGACCGGGCCCAAAGCTGGCACCCTTCCCACACACGGCTCGCTCCCTTCCTTTCATACGCGATTTATCCATGAGGGGACCAGGTGGGGAGGGGGCCGCCGGCTGTAACCCACACCATCCCCCGCCCCTCCATCCGGGCCCTGTGCCTCCAGGCCCGTGTCCCGTTCCTCACCGATGATCATGGAGAAGACGCGGGTGGGCTCTTTGCCCGTGACCTTCCTGTACAGCTGCGGGTAGTAGAGCTCCAGGCTCTCTAGGAACGCCACGTAGCCCTTGTGGCCAGTCCGCTGCAGGATGTCCAGGAGCACACCTGCGACCCAGAGGACACGTGTGGGCACGCAAGGCTGCAGAACCCCAAGAGGCTGCAGTGGCGGGGGTCTGGATGGCTCTCCCAGGGCCTCAGCTGTGTGTGAAGCACCACAGCTGCGGGCAGATGGGGCCGGGGGGCCTCCGGGGGATGGGGGTGGGGGATGGGCACTGACCCACTTTCCGCTTGCGGATGACCAGGCTGGGGTCGCTGAGCACCTGCTCTTCGTCATCGGGGTTCAGGACCTTGCACTGGCGCAGGTAGGGCGTGATGCGGGCGGGGTCGATGATGGAGATGAGCTTCACACGGAAGCCCTCCAGGGCGCTCCAGCACTCGTCCTCGTTCTCGTAGTCGGACATGGCGTAGTCGGGGCAGGCGGCTGGGAGGGATGCCGTGGCTGAGCAGCAGGCATTGCCGGGAGCCAGGCCTGCGCCTCGCCCGCCAGGGCTCTGGGCAGAGCCAGACCAGGAACCCAGCCCAGGGGCGTCCAGGAGAGGGGCCACCAAGAGAGGGAGAAGCCCCCGCTCCCTCCCATTGGCTCGCCCGGCATTGCCCTTCACGGCCCTGCTCCCGCCCCTCTGGCCGCCCTGGGCTTTTTCTCTCCCTGGGTCACCCCAATAAGCATCGGGAACGGCGTGGAGATGCTCCAGGGTCAGGTGGCATCTAGGAGAACATGCTCCCCTGCACTACAGCCCTCCTTTGGTCCTGTCCCCCCAGAGCACCCCAAAGTGCTGCGGGGCAGGCGGGAGGCTGCCCCCTACCCACGGAGCTGTTTGCGCCACCTACCAGCACAACCTCCCTGGCACACGGGGGAGGGATCCCAGCCCCAGCCCCCGAGGTGCCAGGCTGTGCTGGCGGGACTGCCTCCTTCCTCGCGGGGCAGTGCCTGCTCACATCCACTCCCATCCCCTCCTCTCCTTCCGCAGCTGGTGACGCAACAGTCACCTAGCAGCTTCCGGGCCGGCCTGCTCCGGGTCAGGCTCGGTGACAGGGTGCCCTCCAGGAAGGGTGACTGTGGACGGCCCACGGTGGAGGGAGAGCCAGGGGCCCGGGCGCACTGGGAGGGGTGGTTGTGTCGCCCAGGGCTGGCCTGGAACGCAGCTCCGTGCCTCCTCCAGCCTCTGGGACACCAGCCGTCCAGGCTCCTCCTGTCTACCTCCCAGGCGAGGCCTGCTCTTGGCCGCACTCTTGGGGACTGTCAGGCCAGCTCTCCGACAGGGGACCATCTACGCTGAAACCGCCCGCCGCTATTCCCTTCTACACTACCAGTGGGGGAACCACTCTCTCCAGGGCCAGGCTGAGCCGGGAGCAGCCATGTGGTGGCCTCCTCCCAGCAGTGGGGACGGAGACCCTGACCCCGCCGTCGCAGGCTGAGCCTTTGACCTGTGTGGGAAACACCGGCTTCCAGCCCAAAGGGACTGGGCCACCCTCCTAGAGACGCAGCTGGCAGCAGGTTCGCGCTGTCCTGTCAGCCCACCCACCCAGCAACAGACAAAGCATTGAATGAAAACACCAGCAACTTGGGGTCTTTGGAGTGTCTGGCCCGGTCCCCGCCTTCCTAGCCTGATGTCCACACGTCCCACACCTGACAATGCCCTGCTGCTTATTCCAGTGAAACGACCAGCAGGTACCGGGTGGCTGTGAAGGGACAGGGCAGCAGAGCGAGGCCACCTGATGCCCTCCTGGGGTATTTGCTCCAGACCCCGCTCCCTGCCCCAAGCCTGAGCTGGGCCACAGCGGCTTCCCAACCATCTGAAGCAAGGGCACCAGGCCGGCCTACCTCGGGGTCCTCCTGGGGCACCTAGCCGGACACCGGTCAGCCTGGGCCGCCCGATTCAGTGTGTGGCAGGACTGCCGGGCTGCCGGGACAGAGGGCGGGCGGGGCCAGAGGAAAGCCGTGCACTTCCTGACGGGTCCACTTAACCCCACAGAGGCTCGGCTGTCCTCCCGCAGGGGACCATCTCCGCGCTGCCTTCTGATTCGCCCAAGCAGGGCGGCCCCAGGAGGCGGGGACAGGGAAGTGGAAGCTGCCGGCTCCCGAGGAAAGCGGCTCCTGCTTGGAGCCCCCCGCGCTGCGCCCCCCCACCCCGGGCGCCTCCCCGCCGGCCAGCCCAGTGCCAGGGCCCCGGAGCCTGCCCTGGAGGCCCAGCCCCGACCCTGCAGAGTGGGAGCACGAGCCGTGGCTCTGCCAGTGTTGGACGAGGCCAAGCCACCGTCCCGTCCATTCTGGTTCCATAAGGACTGCAGCGTCGTGTCCAAAGAGAGCATGGGGCTGGCGGGGGGGGGGGGCGGGGCTGCAGGCCCTCAGCCTAACCCCCAGCCCATGGTGCAGCTGGCTCAGCCTCTCCCTTCCTGGGAGCAGCCCCTCCCCACCAGGACACACGGGACAGCGACAGCAGGGCCCCACGGGAATCCCCAGGCCACCGCCTCACCAGAGTGGCCTCACTGGTTGAACTGAGAGAGCTGCCACCTGCCAGGTTGAGCAACAGCTCCGGGAAGGGGCTGCGGCTGGGTGGGCAGGGGCCTGACCAGCACTGCTGGCTCCCTTCCTGTAGGGTCCTGAGCCCCTCAGCCCCAGGGTTTTTCTCTGCCTCCGGGACCCATGGTGGTCAGTAGGCTAAACCCCGGGAATCCTGGCACCACCAGGCGCTGCTGAGTGGCCGGGCCTCCCCGCAGGCCTCCAGGAGGCCCGAGGTCACCCTCCAGGCATGACCCTCCAGGCACAGGCAGGCCCCTAGCCCCCTGGGGGAGCCGTGTTCTGGGGGATCCTGCCCTGGACTGGAGGGTCTTGGGGGGAAGTCCTGGTACAGGAGTGGCAGGAGCTGCGGCTCTGCACACCCAGCAGGCAGAGGGCCGGTGCCGGGCCCTCCGTGACCCAGTGTTTCCTGTTTCATGACATGAGGCTAAGGAAGGAGTCTTCCTCATGGTGTGTTTATGAATTAAATAATAACAACGCTACGTTCTCTGACCACGTCAGAATCAAACAGAAATCAGTAACAGGAGGACATCGGGAAAATCACTAAGTGTCTGGGAATTAAATAACCATCATCTTAAATAACCCACAGCCCAGAGGAGATCACAAGGAAACCTGGGACTGGTGAGCCCAGTACCAGAGGCACAAAGTGAAACACACACACCCACGTGGCGAGTCAGCCTGCGGCTGTGTGACGTGACGTGGGGTGTCTGGGTGCGGGCAAAGGGGAGACAGGTGACCCCAAGTGACTGCTGTCTGGGGGGGCAGGACACACGCTGGGCACACTTGTCCCATTTCTCTGTTGGAAAATTTCCCTAATAAGGTGAAAGCAAAGGGGAGCAGCGTGCAGGAGCAAAGCTCCAGGAAAGCCAGTGTCTCGGAGGTGTAACCGAACCCCACACCCGAGCTCCTTTAGGCCGGAGGGACAGAGAGGCCGCGGGGATTCCGCCTCCTGCCAAAGAAACGCCTGCACAGAATCAAAAGGGCACTGGCCCGGGGCTGCCGGGGGGGCTGCGGGTACTCAGGCTGCCACTGGTTCTGGGGACCCGCCTGGGTCGGCCTGTGTGGTCTGGATGGCAGAAGTGGGCCCGCCCCATGCCTGCGGCGGCACCCGGGTGGGCGCTGGGCTGCCCTTCCGCTTGGAGCAGCCCCCAGCCTGAAGGCCAGAGCCACAAGTGTTTCTCGTGAGATGGGTAACGCTCTGTTTCTCCCCCTCCACAGGCCCCTAGAGGCCAAGCGTGCAGGGGCTCCGTGGACCCCAGGGCCCAGCTGGCGCACTCCCCACACATCCAGGGGTGGCCCAGTCCCTCTGCACGCCGCCCAGTACCTCAGGACGAGACCACCAAAAGCGCGTGGCTTGCTTTTAATTAAAAAACAGGACATTTCTTCATTCCTCCCGATATCGTGGTTTGCACTCGGGGACCAGCCGAGCCCATCACGATGCGGCCGCTGTCGGCAGAGCCCTTCTGCCGCGGGCTGGGTGCCGGCCTCCCGGGGTGGGCAGGCTCGCTGGGTCCAGCACGAGCCCCACCTCCTGTCGGCAGCAGCAGTGGCTGTCCGGCCCTGGGAAGTCCTGGAACACAAGATCACGCTGATGGCAGGGGGCCCTGACCCCAGCCGGACCCCGCGGATGGGAACGCAGAGGGACAGCACTCTGCCTCGTGGGGCAGGGCGGGCTGGAGTGAGGCCTGGCTGCCCCCCTGCGGTCCGCGGAGCGGGCTGTGCGGAGGACTGGCCCTGGAGCCTGAGTGGGCTCTAAGCAGGCCCACCCCAGGCATCCCCTCTGCGGTCCCCCACCCACCCAGAGCTCCTGCTCCGGCTCTAGCCATCCAGCCCAGGACCCAGAACCTCCCACAGCGCAGCCCGCGCTGTGCTGAAGGACCCAGCTCCTGCCTCTGCAACAACCCCCCAACCCGGGTCTCAGCGTGTGAAAACCGACCATGCTGGGCCTATCTGGTGCCTGCTGTCTGGGCACTGGGGACCCCATTCTTGCCCTACGGGCTCACGTTCCGGGGGAGACAACAGACAGATACACGGATGGACCACGTCAGGCGTCAGGGAGGGGCAAGCGCCACGAGGACAGACGGGCACTGGGACAGCGATGCCACCTTAGGATGGTTGGGGAGGGCGTCTCTGAGGAGCTGACCACCGAGCAGAGACCCGGATAGAGAGGTGACAGCCTTGCAGACAGACGGGGAGAAGAGTCCCAAGCAGAGAGGACAGAAGTGCCAAGGCCCCAAGGCACACGTGGGCCGGCAGGAGGGAAGCAGCAGAGGCTGGGGTGCGGAACCCAGTGGCAGAGGGGAGAGTGAGGGAGGGGAGGGTCTCCGAGACCCGGCCCGCAGTGGCCTGGTTATACCACACCCCACCCCGCGTGACAACAAGCTGAGATGAGCTCCTGAGGCCCCGTGTGCCCAGCGCAAAGCTGAGGGAGGGCCCGGTCCCTCACCCTGCCGCTCACTCCAGCCTCCTCCGCTTCCGGGCATGCCGGGCGTGCCGTGTCTGGAGCACGTCAAGCTCATCGGGACTGTCCGGGCAGGAGGGGGCAGAGGCCTGTCCGGGGTGTGGCGATCCCTGAAACTAAGTCCAGGCAGAGAAAAAGTGACTCTCCAGCCAGGATGGGCAGGGGAGGGGGTGGCAGCAAGGGACAGGTAGCTCCTTGGACTTGTCCCCGCCGAGATGGGACAGGAGGTGCTGCCTTCCTGGGGTCACACGCGGGCTCTGGCTTTCCGCTGACCCCTCTCTCACTCGGGGGCTCCAATCCCCTCTGAGCAGCCCCCCTAGAGCCAGCCATCTATGCCACGGTTCCCCCAAACTGGGCTGGCCGGGCAGGGATGGAGGACCACGGAAGGCTGCACACACTGCGGGGGACAGCGAGCCTTTTGCCCTCAACACCTGTTTAGGGCCCAGCAGTGTTTTGCCTTTGCTTCAGTCCAGAAGCCCGCCCGGACTCCTAAGGCCGTGCTCCTGGGAAGGAGGGGGGCCGGGCCGGGCCGCGGGCAGGTGGGACTGGCACAGCTCAGCGACAACCCTGCCTCCCCGGCCCCGGCAACGCATAAGGGCGGCCCCAGGCTCGACCAGGCCAGCAGCGAGGCCACCCTGCGAGAAGGCGAGGGACTGCTTCTGGGGATGCTCTGGGGGGTCACCACCTGCTCGCCGGACACCACCTGCCAGGGACCTCAGGGCCCTCCCTGTCCTGAGGCGACCCGGCTCTCCTGCTCAGCCCAGGCAACAGGGACTAGGGGCTCCCTGGGTGCACGGGTCAGGGGACACCTTCACACGTGTGTGCGGCGGGTTTCTTGTCAGGTAACAGTTACGGTGGTTTTGCTTCCACAGCTTAGAGAACTCTGCACGTGGACGTGCTGGAGTCGGCAACTGGACGGACCCCCCCAAAGTGCAGGCGCACAGACAGCCCCCCAGAGGTGTGCGTGTGTGAGCGTGTGCACGCGCGGGGGGCATGGAGACTCCTGTGGACGAGGCCTGGGTGGCGGGACCCCCATGCCGGCAGTGAGGTTCCTACCGCCGGAGTCCGCGTGTGTGGGGTGCACAGAGCGGCCTCTTCCTCCGCAGAAACCAGCCGCTGGCCCCCCTGCCGTGACCTCCCCCTGCTCCCACCCCCCGTGCTCCGGGCGGGGGCCGACACCCACAGGGGGTGAGGCGCACCGGGGGATGCGGACGGGCGTGGGGAAGGGGGCGAGGGCTCCACACCTGCAACCACCTACCTGAGCAGGCATGGCGGCCGCCTGCGCACCGCTGGCTGGGTCCCCCGGCTGCCCGGCCACAAGCTCTGGCTGACCCGGGCTGCTGTCATCACTGTCGCTCTCGGGGCTGGACCTCATGGCTACTGACAGGGTGGTGGGCACGCCGCGGGGGGACAGGGTGGCCAGGAGTGCGGGGAGGGCGAAGGCCGCCAGGAAGCGCACCCGCAGCAGCAGGTAGGCCGGGCTGTCCCGGAGCTGCTCGCGCACGTGCCCCAGCGAGGCCTGCAGGGCTCCGGCTGCCCCGCTGGGCACCAGGGAGGCGGCTCTGTGCTCCAAGGCCTTCTTGCGGAGCAGGAGGCCAGACAGTGTCCGCAGGCTGCACAGCGTGGGAGGCTGGTAGGACAGCCTGCTGCCCAGGGGGGGCACACGTACCCCCCGCTGCCCCCTCAGCCACTCCCGCACAGCTGCCTCGCCCTCCTGGGAGAGGAGGCGCAAGTCCAGGGACCTCTTCTCAGGCCTGCGCCTGGGTGGGGGTGGCCCCTCCAGGCCCGAAGGCCTCCTGGGCTCCCCTGGCCCTGAGGTGGTCCCGGGGGGCTCCGCTTCAGAGCCGTCAGCCAGGGGTGTAGCCTGGGAGGACGTCCTGGGTACAGACGTCTCTCCAGGGGCGCATCCCCCAGGGCCATGGGCCATGTCCACCTCCGCAGGGCTCTGGGACGTGGGGTGCGCCGGAAGGGTCAAGAGCTCTGTCCCGGAGGCAGGGTCTGATTCTGTGTCCGTGTTGGTTGGGGGCTGCCAAGGGCGGCCCTGCCCAGGGAGCCTGGGGCCCTGGCCTGCCTGAGTCGCAGCTGGGGAGGGCAGCAGAGTCACCGATAGCCCTGGAGGCTCAGGAGTCGCTGCTGGCCTCGGAAGGCCCACCATCGCCTGCACAGGCACAGAGAGCAGCCCCTGGGCTGTGAGCACCCAGGTGACAGGCAGAGGGGTGCTGGCTGCCGTGTGTGTGCCCAAAGCTGGCGTCAGGCTGAGGGGCTGGACAGGCAGCCGAACCGGGCTGGGCGCTGCAGTCAGAAAGGGTGGTGCCTCGGGCACGCCCTGCTTCCGGGACGTGGCCGGGGCCTGAGACTGTCCGAGACTGCTTGGCCGGCAGCTCACAGGGACCTGGCCGGGGCCCAGACCTGGGACCCTGGAGGCAGCAGGGGCAGCCGGGGCCTTCGAGGCTCCTGTGGAGGCCGGAGCGAGGGCCAGGGCTTGCAGTGTCAGGGGTCTCTCCTCCGCGGCGGAGCCCCAACAGCCTAACGCACTCGAAGCGGCCGCCACGGGGCCCCCAGGCCCAGACAGCACGGCACCGGAGACTGGGGGGCCTTGGGGGGCCAGCGGCTGGAAGACCACAGGAGAGGAGACCAGCAGCTGGGGCAGGAGGACCGCGCGGCCCTGGGCAGCCTTCCTGGCTCGGGCCTCCCGCAGCCGCTTCTCCCGAAGCAGCTCAGACACAGTTTTGGGCTTGGGCCGGGGTCCGGACGGAGCCGGCGGGGGTGCCTGCGGCGTGGACTCCGCGTGGCAGGCCTGCGGCCCTCCACTCCCCATGGGGCAGGTGCTCTTCTTCGCAGCTCCTCGGGCCGACACACTCTGGAGGAGGCAGCCTGCAGGGAGGACAGGACACTGACTGACGAGCTCCCGAGATAGGACGCGTCCCAGGGGAAGGGCCCTCACAGTGGGCAGCTGCTGGGCCTGGCATCTGGGCCGAGAGGGGCACATCAGCCTGGCCGCTCGTCCCCAGACCTCCCCTCGCACGGCACCCCGAGCCCCCATGCTCCTGCCCCAACCAGGGTGGGCCCGGGAAGAAGGCCAGCCCACGACGGCCCTGTGCATCAGCCCTACATCTCAAACACCTTCCAAACAAGGACTACTGGCTACACTGCCCTCCTCCCTGCACGTCACCTCTCAGGACCCCAGACCCTCGCCCGATTCTGCCGGTGTGGGCAGACTGATGGCCACAAGCAGGAGAGGCCCGTACCAGATGCTGCCCCACCAGCCCCACCAGCCAGGCCTCCTCCCTGAGGTGGCATTCAAACGGACCCACCACAGGACGTCCCTGGTGGCACAGAGGTTAAGAATCCGCCTGCCAATGCAGGGGACACAGGTTCGAGCCCTGGTCCGGGAAGATCCCACGTGCCGCGGAGCAGCTAAGCCCATGCGCCACAACTACTGAGCCTGCACTCTAGAGCCCACGAGCCACAACTACTGAGCCCACGTGCCACAACTCCTGAAGCCCACGCGCCTAGAGCCCGTGCTCCGCAACAAGAGAAGCCACCGCGATGAGAAGCCCGTGCACCGCAAGGAAGAGCAGCCCCCGCTCACTGCAAGTAGAGAAAGCCCGCGCACAGCAACCGAGACCCAACACAGCCAAAAATAAATAATAAATTAATTGAAAAAAAAAAACCAACAAAGAAACAAAAACGGACCCACCACGAGGCACTGAAATCCAAAACCTGTAAGAGGTCTGGCCCTTTCCCCACGAAACACAAACCACCCAGGTAAAGGGAGAGGCAGATGGGCAGTACCTGGGGTGTTCTGGGCACTCGAGGGTACCTGGAGAAGAAACCGGAGTCAGCGCTTCAGGAAAGTTCCCAAGGGCCCAGACCCACTTCTCCACCCCCACCAAGGCCACCATTAGCCTGTCGCCCCGCGCCCAACGTGACTGCACCCAAAGGCACCCTTGGGAGAGCTCATCTCGGCGGGGTCAGGGCTGTGTGGGCTTTGCAGGGAGAGGCAGGGGACCTGGCTGTCTAGGCAGGAGGGCACGGGGCTCCGTGGCCTGGATGGGCCACCACAGGACTGTATCTGGTCCTCCGACCAGCAGCATTATTTTGTCACTTCCTCCCGAGGTGGCCGGGCTCAGGGACACAGCCCCCAGCTGCAAGACTCAAGGATTTGGCCACCAGCTGCAGGCTGCCACCCCAGCGGGGCCAGTGCCCAGGGCAGCGGGCGCCCAGTGGCCCCCACGCTCCACCCAGGGGAGGTACGGCCAAGCGGGAGGAGCACACGCTGTGCAACCAGGCGGGCCTGAGTGCCAGCGCAGACCCTGCAGCCCCTGAAGTCGCCTCAAAGCCCCTCCGGGCCCCAGACACCTCCGGGAGACGGGCAGACGCCTCCCAGGAGCGTCTCGGGCTGTCCCCGGCCTGTGGGGACCCGGAAATGCCTCTCTCCCCAGCTGGACAGGCGCCAGCTGTGCCGCTGGGACGGGAGGGAAGGGTGGTGGGAACCAGGGAAGCCCGTGCCTGGCCCTCACCCTCACTCCTTACCTGCAGGAGTGGCGAGTCCCGGGCACCAGCCCGGAGCAGGGCGGGCGGCCGGGCCTTCCTCTCCCGAACGACCTCCATGCAGCCAGCTGTGTCGATCTGGAACAACTGAGGGACGTGGACACACACCACCACGTGACAGGAGGCCTTCCTGCCCATCCTGAGGCCCCCCGCCCCCCTGCAGGGCCAAGGCCATGAGGGTGTCCGTGGAGGGACTCAGGCCAGCGCTGGCCGCAGCTGCTCTCGTGGAGCAGACCCAACGCCCCAGAGGCCTGGGCTGGGCCCGCACAGCCCCTTGAGGCTGTGGCCACGTGGCTCAGGCCCTAGCCAGGACTCGGGTTCTCCAGGCCGCCTCAGTGCCGCCACCTTCCTGCCCTGACCCAGCCCCTCGGGACGGCCAGGCCCCTCTTCCCCTCAGCGCCCAGCCCCTCCCACACAGGGTTTAGCTGGCGCGGCAGGGACGCCGCCCCGTGGCTGCCCCTGCCACGCTGAGTTGCGCGCTGAGAAGTGTGGGCCACGGAGGAGCCATTTTGAAGGATCCACCACTTTAAAAGGCTGGACTTTAAGTGAATCCACCACAAACTTCAAAACTCTGCCAAAAACGCAACGCACAGGAGAAAAGAAGGTGTGCGTCGGTGGCTTCTTACCTGAATGAAGAGGGTGAACACCGGGGTGCTGGCCAGGTAGGCGCCCTGCAGCTGCCTCCTGATGCCGTCAGCTGAAGGGGACAAGGGCACGTGTGCACAGGGGCCCAGAGAACCCACACCCCGCTGCCGCCGCGTCCAGCCAGGAAGAAGGGCGAGGACCTGCTGGCGGGCTGGCACGCACTCCTGAGCCCCGAGCGTCCCGCCCCCCAGACAACGTGACCCACACGCGGGCACCGATGCACTCAGAACCCCGGGAAGATGCGCCCGCTTAGGCCTGAGTGTCTGCTCACTTCCTGAACCGGCCACCAGGTGCTAAGCAGAACGGGAGAGGCAAAACCAAACACCCCCCCCAGGTCGACACCGGGCGGACGGTACCCTCCCCCGACCCCCCTCCCCGGCAGGGCAGATGTGACCTCCATGTGCCTGCAGGTCCCCTCCAGCCCCCCTCCCCGACCGACTCTACCCCTGGGCCCCACGGGAGGCTCCCAAAGGGAAGGGGCCCCCGGGCAGTACCTCGACTGTGCGCCACAGCGGGCCTCCGGGGACTGCGTGGCAGGATGACCTCGCCCACCCATGGGCTCACGGCCGTCAGAAGCTGGTGCTCAAGGAGCCTCCTCTGCAGGGCGTGTCCCTGGCGCCGCTGCCCGGTCCTGTGCCACAGCGGCCGCACGCAGGGCCTGGCCCTGCCACTGCCACCACCGCCACCAGGGGTGGGCCCCGGGGCGGCGCTGCGCAGGTGCGGCTGCCTCAGCTCCTTCTGTGGGGAGAGAAAGGCCCCTGGGGCTCCTGGCCAGGCTCCGCTGCAGGGCGGCCACGCGCCTACCCTCACCGTCCTCCACTCTTGCTGGGTGCCGGAGCAGGGTACGGGTGGGAGACGAGACGGGTGGTGGGCACCGGGGTGGTCTTGGCGGCCTGGGGCGCCGCACCTGGCACCAAGTGGCCACGTCGGGCTGAGCGCCTGCAGCGCTATCTCCAGGGGCCCCGAGTGGACGTCCCCACCCTGACACGCACGGCTCCCTGCCCAGACCCCAAAGCGTCCCGCACCCGCGCCCTGGGCCGCTGGGAAACACTCTTTGGAGTGTGGTGACCTCAGAGGAGGGCAGGGGGGTCCCTAAGGCCTGGCTCCAAGAAGCTGCCCAGCTTGGCCACACCCAGGACTAAGAGAGTCCCCGTTCCTCCGGGCAGCTCCCTGAGCTGATGACACGACGTGCCTGAGACAAACCCCGGGGCTTAAGGCCCTGCAGTCACAGACTCAAGGAGAGACGATCCCACGTGGCACGGGGGCCGTGGCGTCCACTGTCCCTGGTGTCAGAGAGTGGGCTTCCAACCGCGCCCAGCACAAAACAGCCGCCCCAACGTGGACGCCACCCAAACGTGGCCAGAGGTGTGTCTGGGCCCAGGACCTCAACACATCCACGGACACGCCCACGTGTGACCGGCTGAGTCAGACCGGAGCAGGCGGACAGTGGGACCCTCCACAGGGGCCTCCTTGGAAGCAGGGCGACCGAAGGAACAGCTCCTCCTCGCTGAGCCCACCTCCTGCCCCACAGCTCGGGGCAGCACCCACCCTGTCCCTGCAGCTCTCCCACGGAGCTTGGAAAGCAAGCAAGCTGGGGGATTTCCGGGCGGTCCAGTGGTTAGGACTCAGCGCTTTCACTGCCGGGGCCCGGGTTCAATCCTTGGTTGGGGAACTAAGATCCCACAGCTGTGCGGTGTGGCCAAAAAAAAAAAAAAAAAAGCAAGCAACAAGGTGGGGAGTGGAGGGCCGGCCCCAGGAGCAAGCTTCTGCCTGGGCAGCTCTCCGGAACGAGCGCCCGGGTCAGGAGTGCACACCGCAACGTGCAGGGAGGAGGCGTCTGCTCCCACACCCAGGGCACAGCTGCGCGAGCCCAGGCCAGCCCCATCCCTGAGCGCAGCCCCGCTGACCCCAAGCAGGAGAGCTCCCACCCGCCCATGGCCTACCTGGCGCGCAGGCCCCGTGGAGCTCGAGGGGCGAGCGTCCGTCGAGCACGGGCATCGGACGCCTCTCAGGCTGGTGCTCTGGGTCCTGGAGGCGGCCCGCGCCTGGCCTGCCGGCTCTGCTGGGGCTGAGGCCGTGGTGCAAGCTTCCCAGCGGCCACCCTGGGCCGGGTCGGAGCCCTCAGGAGGGCGGGGGCAAGCACCACAGGGTCCTGGCCAGCTCCCGGGCCCCCCTCCCCACAGCTCCCTGGCGCTCTGCCGGGCAGGAACCCACAGGTCCACGTCAGGCACCACATGCTGTGTTGGCAGCAGCACCTGGCCACCCGTCAGGGCCCCCAGCGCTGCCTCTGGCTCTGAGTCCCCGCTGTCCCCACTGCTGGCGGTGCTGCTGTCCCCGCTGCTGGAGCTCCACCGCGCCTTGCGAGGGGGCCGCCGCCCCCGCCTGCGCCGCTGCTGCTTCTGTAGGGGGAGGGCTACTTAGAGGTCCCAGCCCCCCGGGGCTCAGCGACGGGGGACAGTGGGCAGGTGGGCCAGGCCTCTGGGGAGAGGCCTCGAGTAGGTGCGCCTCCAGGGGGCCAAGGGGGCCGGGCGTGCTGGGTGGAAGCGCCCTCCCGCTGCTCTGAGGACGGAGGCCGAGCTCCCTCTGCCCTCGGCCGCCTGGAAGGAGAGACGCCACGGCCGGAAACCAGAGGCCCCCATCCTCGCCCGCCAGCTGCCCTCCCCTCATCCTGCCTGCGGTGGCGCTAGCCCCCGGGGGCCGGGGCCTCACCCTGACCAGCATTTTCCACTTGCTCAGGCACTGGGAGCCCGTCCGATGGGGTAGCTCAGAGGCTATTCTTGCCCAGTGACCTACAAGAGCAGAAACAACACAGAAGTTACTTCTTACGAACAGGTTTGGACAACACAAGCTTAGCAGCTTGGAGAAGAGGGCTCCTCTCCGCCGTACGCTGGCGGCCCCTCTAGCGGACTCGCACTGCGTGCCGTCAGAACCCTCGTGCTGCTCCCACACCCGAGCAGCTCCGTGAGAAGATGGGTGTCTGACTCTCAACGGATAGCCAGCCCGAGGGGAGTTCTAGCAAACGCACAACCATGAGAAAAAAGTCACCCATGTTTACGTGAAACGGCCCTATTCCAGGCTTCTAAACCAGACGTTTCCAATTGTTTGGTGTTTTCTGCCAGACAGTGCTGGTGGGGCATTGCTTCTACGGGGCAGTCGGACTGCGTGGGACAGAAGCCTCCAACCTGGCAATGCTACATCTAAGGACTTCCTCTAAGGAAATATTAACAAATATAAGCAAAGATGGAGCCACTGAACCCTCAGCTCGTTCCACCCCCGTAACAAAAAATGAGAAGCAATTTAAACGTCCATTAACAGAAAGTTGATAGAATAACCTGTGTACCATTATCCAAGGAAATATATCACGATTACTGAAAATAACACTAGGACGCAGAACGTGTACAGACGTAGAGAAATATTAATAACACATAACATAACGACACATCATAAAGCAAAAAATAGCTGCTCAATTAAAAGTGGAATGACTCAACTGAAATAAGCTGGCTCTTCCTAGGAAAGCCACCTGCACAGGGAAGTACCGGGCAAGTGCACGCCAGCAGACGGCGGCCACCTCTGGAGACAGGAAATGAGTTACGTTCCTTTCCTTCTTTTCATACACCTCTGCTTCTAAATTTCCTATAATGAACGTGAATTAGTTTGTAAAATGAAAAAACCACCACCACCTGCTGAGATGATGAAAAATGGGGCAGAACGGGAATTCCCTGCTGGTCCAGTGGTTAGGACTCTGCACTCTCACAGCGAGGTGCGGTCTTTGGTCGGGAAACTAATATCCCACAAGCTGCATGGCGTGGCCAAAATATTAAAAAAAACAGGGCAGAAGAGCTGATGACCAGGGATGAGAGCAAACCACAGGCCTCCAGTGGTATCTGCAAAACTCCATCATGAACTCAAAGCTGTGAGAAGCCCTCGGACAGCAAATGCATCAAGAACTCACCAGAGATGCCAAGACCACGGAGTAGGGAGACCCTGAGCTGACCTCCCGGGGACACACCAGAAGTACAACTACTCACAGAGTTAGCGCACGTGAGAATGGCCTGAAGGCTAACGAGATATTTTCCACAATCGAAGGCACAAAGAAGAAACCAAAACGAGACGGGGAAGAGGGGTAGAGACGCAGGGCAGTCAGGATGCACACCTCCGGGTCAGCAGCCCACAAATGGGAGGAACATCACCATCACAGAAGTCTTTCTCCAGGAGCGTAGGGTCTGAGCCCCACACTGGGCTCCCAATCCTGGGGGGTCCTGCACCAGGAAGACAAGCCCCTAGAATATTTGGGTTTGAAAGCCAGCAGGGTATACACTTGGGAGAGCCAGAGGGCTATGGGACACAGAGACTCAGCTCTTTTTTTTTTTTTTTTTTGCGGTACATGGGCCTCTCACTGTTGTGGCCTCTCCCATTGCGGAGCACAGGCTCTGGACATGCAGGCTCAGTGGCCATGGCTCACGGGCCCAGCCGCTCTGCGATATGTGGGATCTTCCCAGACCGGGGCATGAACCCGTGTCCCCTGCGTCGGCAGGCGGACTCTCAACCACTGCGCCACCAGGGAAGCCCAAGAGACTCTGCTCTTAAAGGGTGCACTCAGAATCTTACGTGAGACAGCGGTTTGCAAGGAGCCTGGGTCAGACACGCTTGCCGATGGTGGAGAGCCTCCCAGAGACGCAGGAGGTAAATGGAGCTCCCCCTGGGGATGGAGACGCTGGTGGCAGCCATTTTGGGGAGCCAGGTCCACTGCAGTAACACCAGTGCTGGTGGGCGCCATTCTGGAATCCTCCCTCTAGCCTATTAGCTCTGGGGACATGGCCCCACCCGCCAGAAGCCCTGCTCCAAGCACCGCTCCCCCATCCTGGACGTGCAGCCAACCACACAGGAAGCCTACCCTGCCCTGCAGCAGGCCCACAGCCGTTGCACCAGGGCCGGCCCCGCTGACCAGCACCACAGTAGTTGACCCTGACACAACAGAAGGGCCCACAAAGCCCATGTAGGGGCACCCCTAGAACACAGAGCTCTGGTGACCAGAGAAGACTGCACTGCTGGGCCCACAGAATGTCTCCTACACACGGCCACTTCTCCAAGATCGGGAAACCTAACTGACCTAAACACAGAAACAGACAGAGAGAATTAAGCAAAATGAAATTGACAGTAACCTAATAGTAAGGGACTTTTAACATCCCACTCACATCAATGGACAGAAAAAAAAATCAGTAAGGAAGCACTGGCCTTAAATGACACGTGAGACCAGATGGAATTAATAGATATATACAGAACATGTCACCCCCAAACAGGATACACATTCTTTTCAAGTGCACATGGAACATTCTCCAGCATAGACCACATACTAGGCCACAAACAAGTCTCAATAAATTTACGAGTAAAATCATATCGAGCATCTTTGCTGACCACAATAGTATGAGACTAGAAATCAACTACAAGAGGGACTTCCCTGGTGGTCCAGTGGCTAAGACTCCATGCTCCCAATGCAGGGGGCTGGGGTTCCATCCCTGGGCAGGGAACTAGATCCCACATACACGTCGCGACTTAGAGCTCGCGTGCTGCAACTAAAGATTCCGCGTGCCGCAACTAAAAAAGATCCTGCATGTCACAACTAAAAAGATCCTGCGTGCCGCAACTAAGACCCGGCACAGCCAAAGTAAATAAATAAATACTACAAAAAAAAAAAAAAAGAAAGAAATCAACTACAAGAAAAAAACTTCAAAAACACAAACATGTGGAAGCTAAACGATCTGCCACTAAACAACCAATGGGTCACTGAAGAAATCAAAGAGGAAATAAATACCTGGAGACAAATGAAGACAGAAACACAAAGACCCATAACCTATGGGATGCAGCAAAAGCAGTCCTACGAGGGAAGTTTATGCCAATACAAGCCTATGTCAGGAAACAAGAGAAACCTCACGTACAAAATCTAACTTTACACCTAGAGGAACCAGAAAATGAAGAACAAAGCTCAAAGTTAGTAGAAGAAAGAAAATAATAAAGATTAGAGTGGAAATAAATGAAACAGATTAAAAAAATAACAGAAAACAGTCAATGAAAGTTAAGTGCTGGTTCTTTGAGAAGATAAACAAAATTGAGAAACCTTTAGCCAGACTCATCAAGAAAAAGAGGGGGCCCAAATCCATAAAGTCAGAAATGGAAAGGAAAAGTTACAACCGACACCATAGAAATATAAAGGATCATGTAAGATTATTACAAAAAATTATACACCAAAAAACTAGACAATCTAGAAGAAATGGATAAATGCCTAGAAAAGCACACTCACCTAAGAATGAGTCAGGAAAAACAGACAGTATGAATAGACTGATTACCAGTAATAAAATTGAATCAGTAAAAAAACAAAAAACAAAAAATAAAACTCTCAACAAACAAAAGTCCAGGACCAGATGGCTCCACAGGTGAATTCTCCAAAACATTTAAAGAGGAGCTAACACCCACATGTTCACAGCAGCACTATTTACAACAGCCAATACACGGAAGCAACCTAAGTGTCTATCGACAGATGAATGGACAGACAACAATAATGAAAATGTAGTGTCTATACACACAATGGAACACTGCTCGGCCATGAAAGGAGAAAACAGAAATCTTGCTATTGGCAACAACACGGATGGACCTAGAGGGTGTCAGGTCAAGTGGAATGAGTCAGAGGAAGTGTGACTGTACTTGTGCACGGGGTCTAACACACAAAACAGACGCCAGGCCCGCAGATGCAGAGAACAAATGGGTGGTTGCCAGAGGGGAGGGGTGAGGGGTGAGGCCAAGCAGGTGAAGGGGATTAGGAAGTAGAAATCTCCAGGTACCAAATAAGCAAGCCAGGGGGCGCTCCACACGGGAGAAGAAACATCGTCAATAACGTTCTAACAACTTTGTACGGGGACAGACGATTACTAGACTTACTATCATCACTCCCTGACTCACGCAAATGTTAAAATCACTATGTAGTATGTGTGAAACTAAAAAAACCAAAACAAAAAATGAGAACTTACCGACACCATATTTTTCTATTAATTCAATTAACTTTTCCTCTTCTTTGGAATTCCATCGTCCCTTTTTCAAGCCAAAATGTAACCTTCTGAGATACCTGAAAGCAACATAAAAACAAAGGGACGTTTTAGAAGCCAAGATGGCCTCCTGCTGCCGCCCTGCCATCTGCAGTGGTTTCTAAGCTATGACACCCAGGGCACAGGCAACAGAAGAAAAATACAGGCAAACTGGACTTCAGCAAGATAAGAAACTTGTGTGCTTCAAAGGTCACCATCAAGAAAGCGAAAAGACAACCCACAGACTGGGACAGGGTATTTGCAAATCACAGATCTGCTAAGAAACTTGTATCTGGAATACATAAAGAACCCTTATAACTCCGTTTTTAACATGGGCAAAGGACAGAAATAGCTGTTTCTTCAGAGAAGATACACAAATGGCCAAACACAGGAGAGCCGCTCAACACCATCAGTCTTCAGGAAACGCAAACCAAAATCACAGGGAGATGCCGCCTCACTCCCACCAGGATGGCTCGAACCACAGGCAGTAAGTGTTAGTGAGGATGTAGAAGCCTGGGAGCCTCCTACACTGCCGGTGGGAACGGAAAAGGGCACAGCCACTTTGGAGAACAGTCACGCCTCGAAAGTTAAGCAGAATCACCATGTGACCTAGCAATTCCACTCGTAGGTGTAGCTGAGAGAAACGAGTACGTATGTCCACACAAACACTTGTACACAAGCGTTCATGTTTCCACGGTTCACCCATGCTGTAACACCTATCAGAATACCCCTCATTTCTAAGGCTGAATAGCATTCTAGTGTCCATACATTAGAAGCGCATTTCGTTTATCCGCTCATCTGCTGACGGACACTTGGGTTGTTTCCACCTTTCGGTTGCTGTGAAGAGTGCTGCCACGAACACGGGCGTACAAATTTCTGTTTGAGCCCCTGATTTCAATTCTTTTGGGTACTGGGCGGAATTGCTAGATAATGTGGTACTTCTCGGTCTATCTTTCTGAGGAATCTCCATACTGTTTTCCCAAGTGGCTGCACCATTTTATACGTTTTGTGATCCCACCACCAGTGCACAAGCGTTCTAACTTTTCCACATTCTCTCCAACACTTGTTATTTCCTATTATCTATAAACATTAGCCGTCCTTAGGTGTGTGTGGTGGTATCCTGCTGTGGTTTTGGCTTGTATTTCTATAATGACTAACCGTGTTGGCATTTTTTCACGTGCTTAATGGCCATTTGCAAGTCTTCTTTCGAGAAACGTCTATTCAAGTCCTTTGCCCACTTGTAAAAAAATAAATTTATTTATTTATTTATTTATTGGCTGCGTTGGGTCTTCGTTGCTGCATGCAGGCTTTCTCTAGTTGCAGCGAGCGGGGGCTACTCTTTGTTGTGGTGTGTGGGCTTCTCACTGCGGTGGCTTCTCTTTGTTGCAGAGCATGGACTCTAGGCGCGTGGGCTTCAGCAGTTGCGGCTCGCGGGCTCTAGAGCGCAGGCTCAGTAGTTGTGGCGCACGGGCTTAGTCGCTCCGTGGCATGTGGGATCTTCCCAGACCAGGGCTCGAACCCGTGTCCCCTGCATTGGCAGGCGGATTCTTAACCACTGCACCACCAGGGAAGCCCCCTTTGCCCACTCTTGAACTGCTGTATTTTGGCAGGGAACAGCGTTTCTTTGTGGGGTGATCAAAACGTTCTAGAATTGACTGTGATGATGGCTGCACAGCTCAATAAACACAACGAAACCCACAGAACCGTACACTTTAAATGAACGGATTATATGTGAGTTACAGAATAAAGGTGTTAAAAAGAAAAAGAAAAAAAAAAAAGCGAGCCAAGAAAAGGACGAAGCTGCAGCTGCCTGCCAGGAACCTGCCACCAGAGAGCTGCGAGAGGAATTCAGACCACGGGGCTCAGGGAACCTGCCAACCAGGGGGTCTCAAAGGATGTCCAGCTGAGCCTGCACACAAGCCTGGTCTCAAAAAGAAGCCGCCCTGCTTCCTGAGCAGGTGAGCCCTGGTACGCCTAGGCCCCAAGGCCACGGCCTCCCCCTCCGCCAGCAGATGACCCCGGGCCAGTCTCCCAGCCCGGCCCGCGGCCCACACAGAAGCAACCCCAGCAAGGCCTTCCCTTGCCCAGCGCTGTCCGACTCACCGATCTCGGCACTGGGCATCGCTCCTACCCGGCACCTCTTCCCGGATTTTAAACCAACCCTGCTCCCCGTACTTGGCAACTGCCCGAAGCAGCTTCTGCAGAGAGAGGAGCGCACAAACGGTCCCTCTGCTGCCACAGTCACGACCTCCCCAGGCCCAGTTCAGTTTTAAACTCCAGGCTCCAGCTCCCCTGGGTCCTGCAAGCGTACCGCGTCTTCCTCTGGGGCCCAGAGACCCTTCTTCAGGCTGGGGTCCAGGCTCTTGGTCCAGCGGTAGATGAGCTGCATGGAGTCCCTCCCCTCCATGTAGTAGACGACTGGGGACAGAGGGGCTCTGTGGGTGCCACGCTTCCCGGCCGCCCGGGACGACATGACCCCCACTCCGCCCCGCCAGCTCGCGCAGCTGTGACTAGGGCACGGCGGGGGGCTCCGCCCTCCCGGGCGCGGGACTCACTCCTCCGGTAGGGGATGTGGCTGCCGACGCGCATCTCCTGCACAAGCTGGGTGAGCACGCGGTCCTCCTCCTCCGTCCACTCCCTGCGCTTCAGGGCCGGGCTGTGCTGCTGGTACTTCTGCAGGCACTGGAAGGCACTGCGGCAGGTCTGCCAGGGCCAAAGCACAGAGCGGGGCGGCGGGGGGGGGTTACTGGCACTCGCCACGCACGGGGGATGCCCAACTGCGAGCCAGGCCCCTGGGGGACAGTGGAGAGTGCCCCCGACAGAAGGCTCGGGCCCACTAAAGAGGGTCCCCAACACTGGCGTATGAAAGCAAGTACGTCCACAAGCTGTCAGAGCTCCCCATTTATGTGACACCAAAACCATACTGTGAACTCAAATTCCCAACAGAGGCCTCAGGTCAGCCAAGTCTACGTGCGAAGGTATCCTGCAAGGCATGTGCCGGCACCATGGCGCGGACCCTGGAGCCCGGAGGCGGTCTCTGCGACGCCTCCATCGGGGTGGCCGAGCGTCGCCCGTGCAGGGGGCTGGGGGTTGGGGTTCTGGACAGTCCCTGGTGTGGCATCTGCGTCCGGGACACCCTCGCAAGGAGAGCGCCAAGGCGACGGGCCCCGGCTTCCACCAGAGTTCCAGCTGAGCACACAGCCCCCAGTCCCCGCCGCGAACACTTTTGCCCAAATCTGCCCCCTCACTCGTCTCCTACGGGGAAAGGGTTTTCCAAGAGCCAATGAAGGCGGTGTGAACTGTCTTCTTTCCCAGAGCAAGCTCTCTGGTTACAGAGCACAGGGTGGGCAGCCTCCTGCAGTCTGTTTAGTTGAGGTGTGCAGGTGGTGAGGCCTTTGGAGGCGCGACACGAAAGGCACGACCCACTGAAGAAAGAACTCGTGAGCCGGACGTCATTAAAGTTGTAAACTTCTGCTCGACGAAAGACGACATCGAGAGAATTAGAAGACAAGCCACAGACTGGGAGAAAATGTTTGCAAAAGACACATCTGACAAGGACTGATACCCAAAACACACAAGGCACTCTTAAAACTCAACAAGCAGAAAATGAACTACCTGAATGATAAATGGACCGACAGACACGTCACCAAAGACAATACACGGATGGCGAGCACCATGTCGTAAGTCACCAGGGAAATGAAAATTAAGGTGAGGCCCCACTGCGTCCCTATCAGAATGGGCAAGATGTGGACCCGACAACACTAGATGCTGGTGGGGGCGTGGAGCTGCAGGAACCCCTGTCCGTGGCTGGCGGGGACGCAGGTGGTGCAGCCACGTTGGAAGACAGCATGGCGGCTGCTTACAAGCTAAACGTGATGATCCAGCAGTCGTGCTCCTTGGTATTTACCCAAAGGAGGTGAAAACCTCTGTCCACCCAGAAACCTGCATGTGGGTGTCTACAGCAGTTGTATTCATAACTGACAAGGCCTGGAAGCACCCAAGATGCCCTTCAGCAGGCGAATGAAAAATGAACTCCGGTCCATCCAGACAACGGGATATTATTCAGCGTGAACAAGACATGCGCCAGCGAGCCATGAAGAGACACAGAGGAATCTTAAATGCACGTCCGTAAGTAAGAGGAGCCAATCTGAAAAGGCCACGTGTTGCATGATTACAAACACATGACATTCTGGAAAAGGCAAAACTACTGAAACGGTAAACTGAACGGTGGTTGCCGGGGGGTGGGGGAGGAAGGGTGCATAGGTGGAGCACGGAGGACTCGTAGGGCAGTGAAACCCTCCTGTACTAGACGATAATGGTGGGTACGTGTCACTGTACTTCCGTTGAAACCCACAGAATGTGCAAACCCCAACGTAAACCATGGGGGATCACGACACGTCAACGTAGATCTGTCCTTGGTAAAAAAACGTGCCACCTGGTGAGTGACGTTCCTGACAGGGGAGGCTGTGCACATGCGGAGGCAAAGTGCACGAAAGACCTCTGTACCGTCCTCCCCATTTTGCTGTGAACCTTAAGCAGCTCTAAAAAACGGTCTGGGGATTCCCTGGCGGTCCAGCAGTTAGGGCTCCACGCTTTCACTGCAGGGGGCACGGGTTCAATCCCTGGTCGGGGAACTAAGATCCCGCAGGCCGCACGGTGCGGCCAAGATACACAAAAAAAGTCTTAAAAAAGAAAAACACTAAGGAACTAAAGACATCAAGGGAATCCTCTGGCAGTCCAGTGGTTAGGACTCAGCACGTAGAATGATTCTTCTAAAGCCTGACTTACCAAGCAAATAAAAGCTAGTGTACCAAGTCGCACAGCAGCTAAACATATACAGCAAAGCTGTGAGCGACACGAGGACAAATCAACTTTTTAACAGTTATGTCAGGCTTCATCCGAGTTCCGTCAATACAATTCTTCCAGAGAGCAAAATTCAATAATATAATAAGCTCCATTTAATAGGCTTATACGGGAACCCAGACTCTCAGGGCAGAGGGCACGCTTTTGTTTCTGAGTGGCTTTGGTCTGCTGCAACCACGTGCTTGGCCACAAAAGTGAGAAATTTAAAAAATGGAGATGTTTACCGACTGCATTCTCAGGTCATAAAATTCAAACTAAAGAATAACAAAAGGGATTCCAACACACCTCAGTATTTAAAAATGAAAAAACACATTCCTACGTAAGCTAAGATCCAAAGAGGGCATGAAAACTGAAATCACAGCCACTCCAAATCCGATACAAGGAGACACTCCACACCAAGCTGTTCTCAGAAAAGCAGGCCTGAAATGCCTCCATCGCTAAAGACAGAGGGGAGAGAGCTCGGTTCTCGCCTTAGGAGAGGAGAAAGATAACAGAACCCACAAGAAACCAGGAAAAGGTTCTTCTCAAACACCAAAACAACTAGAGAGAGACCGGCGGGAACTCGGGGAGGGAAAGCATTTGGACGGAGCTCAAAGGCTGGTCTGGGATGTGGGTGGAAGGCACGTGAGCTCTCAGAGAAGCAGCGGGGTCTGAGGAGCCTCCGAACTCCGCCTGGGGACGCGTGGAGGGGGCACCCTCCCCCAGGGCCACACCCTCGAAAGCGTCAGGAGGGAAACCTCCGACAGCTCCAGGGGACAACCCTGGCCGCGGCGCGACGTGCAGCCCGAGGAGCCCCGCCCCCGCCCGGGCCCTCCAGCCCTCACCCCCAGCTCGTCGGCGATCTTCTGCCAGTGCAGGTGGCCGTGCGCGGCCGCGATGGCCTGCAGCTGGCCCAGCTCGCGCGCGCTCCACTCCTGCTTGTTGATGGCCGGGTGCTCGAGGTTCTGCCAGAAGCTGCGAATCTCCTGTGCGCTGCGGCTGCCCTCGAACTGTAGACGGAGGGGCCTGTGTGCAGGGCTCGGGGGGCTGAGACGCGCCAGCAGGGAGAGCCCCGGAAACCACCCCACGCTGTGGACGCGCACCTGACCGGAGAGGGTCACGGCAGGTCTGGCGGCCACGCGGGTCTCGGCCTCGCTGCCCGGTGCCGACCCCCACCCCAGCTCCCGGGACGGAGCCGCCCCAACTCACGTTGACGTTGGAGATCTTCTCCCAGTCGTGGTCGTCCAGCCTGTTCCCCAGCAGGGACTCCTCGGGCAGCTGACTGGAGGAAGGGGCCAGGGCACGGGGTCACGTCGGGCTGCCCTCGGCTCGCCCCGCATGACACCCTCCCCGGCAGGACCCCACTCACTTGATGTCCCGCACCTCCTTCTCAGCCTCCCTGGCCTGCTTCTCCAGGATCTGCCTCTCCGCCTCGCTCGTGCTGCTGCTCTGTTTCTGCTGCAAATACTCGAGCCTGAGGAGCAGGAAGAGGCAACAAGGTTACCGACGGTGCTGCTGTGCCCCGCGGGGGCACGTGGGGGTCTCTGGGGCTAGCTCGGCCTTTCCACACATCCGGGACACACCCCGAAGAGCTGGTCACCCCATACCACACCACGCGGCACGGCGACGGGCAGCACAGACTCGGCGCGGGGTCCAAAGGCGAACCCCGCTGAAGCAGATGAGCTGCGCACTCTCTGTAAGCTGCCCTGGGCCTCGCGCCCGCAAAGAAAGCAGCGGCCCTCCCTCTGGGAGTCACGACGGTCACGCTGGCGGCCAATGTGGCGATGCTGATGTGGGTGACACAACACTACCAGCGCCCCACGTCCCAGAGCTTGTGTCCTAGCTCCCAGCCCTGCGCCCCGCACACAGCGAGGCCCTCCAGACATCCTGACCCTCACGCCCAGCACCGAGGCCGGAGCTGCAGTTACCACTACAGGAAATAACCGTTTCCAGAACAGGCCGAGCAGAAAACCCAGCTCTACTACAGCCCGAAGAGCGACCCAACGGTCACCACAACCGATCCTGACCCACGCGTCAAGCCGCGAGGCAGTGGGCAGCCCCTGGGACCCCTGGCCCGACCCTAGGTGCTGTGACGTGGTCACGAGACACCACGCTAGCAGCACACGTGGATGCATGTCTTGCAAATGGTCCTCACTTCCAGGGATGGAAACTGAGGCCCAGGCCAGAGAGAGCACCCAGGTCACATGACTTACATGGCCACCAGGCCTGCCCCACCCTCACGTGCCACCCTAGACGTCCGGCTGCCCTACATGGGAGAAAGTTCAGGAGCAGTGCCACTCCCGCTGCAGCGGAGCGACCCCAGCAGAGCAAGGGGCACGGCTAACGGGGCCTCTGGCCATCGTGAGCCGCCAGCCTGGACCGGCCCCGCCCGGGGGCAGGCGGCTTCCCATCCCCCGCGTTCAGACTTACTTGAGTAACTTGGGCTGGAGCAGACGCTGCAGGCGGTCGCTCACCACCGACTTTCTGAGCAGGGCCTTTTCCCAGGTCTTCCCTGAGAAAAAAGGAGAAGGATGTGGTTGTGCCGTCCCCAGGACGCGTGTGCCTCGGTCAGACCCCCTCAGCGACCCTTGTGCCCCGTGCAGGCCCACGGAGAGTAAGCAAAGGTGCTGGCGGGCGCCCCGGGACTCTCCCCAGCGTGCACCCCCCCAACCCCACTCCTGGGCAGGGCCCCCCGGGGCTGTGAGCTCAGGAACGTGGCGGGAGTGACCAGAGACCGAGCCCAGGGTGGGGGGCTGGGCCTGCCCCTCACGACAGTGTCACCGCAAGGACCCCACCCGGCACGGGAAGAGCAGGGCTTCGAGTGACCAGGCCCAGGGGTCAAGGCCCCGAGGAGCCTGGCGGCCCACGCCTGTGTGGAGGCCTGGGAACAGGCAGGGCAGGGTGAAGGCCCCTCGAGCCCAAGCCGGGCAGGTGCTGAGGTTTGGGCCTGGGCTCTCACACTTGGTCACCAGGAGCTCCTCGAAAGCCTTGATGCCCTGGGCGGCCCTCTCCCGCGTGTCTTCGTTGGCAGGAGGCCCCTGTCGGAGAGTGTCCTGTTATGATATGGATGGAACTCGGGACTCGGGACCCCGTCCCCCAGCTTCTCGAGCAGCCCGGCCGCGTGTGAGGCCAGGCTCCGGACGCCTGGCCCTAGAGCACTGCCTTAGAACGGCTGTGGACGCCACCTGGCGGCACACGGCGAGCTCAGTGACTCCACGAGTGCTGACGAGGGGGGCGGGACTGCCATCAACCACGGGGACACCTCTGCTGCTAGGACTCCACACTCCTGCCCACGCGCCACATCTCCAGGAAACGCCCCAGGGGCTTCTTTGTGCAGCGAGGTCAGCTGCCACCTTCCAGGGGAGGAGACCTGGACCTTCACCCCTGAACCCGGCAGTTTTAATTTAGGGAGGCTGGGGAACACTCTCCCGAAGAATCCAGGGGAAGTCACGACGCCCACCGAGGCCGTGGGGACGAGAGCCCCTTCCCACAGAGCCTGCCCACCCTCCCTGACGAGGGCAGAGCCTGCACCACTCACCACTCCGGTGACCTTGTCCTTGAAGTAGGGCTTCATGAAGTGCCCCATATACAGACTCGAGGGCAGGGTCTTGCTGTCCTTCACCCTGGAGCCCTTGCACCCCACCAGTTCCCACATGACTTCCTCCTGTGGCAGACACAAGGGGCCACCTGTGGGCCAGGCAGCAGTGCCTCCCCTGGAGAGGAGGGGACCCAGAGCCCTGGTTCCGGGAGGCCTGGCTGCAGGGCTTCTTGGGGCCTGACCCCGTCCTACCTGCTGCTCCCGGTTCTGGGCCAGCAGCAGGCTGACCTCCGCCAGCTTCTCCCGGATGACCTCCTGGTAGACCATGTTCAGCTGCAGGCAGGTCTCTGGGTCTTCAGGGAGTGCCTTCTCCCTGGGGTCATCCTCATCATTGCTGGCCTCCCCCCACCTTTCTCCTTCCTGGCGACAAGCGGAAAACTGCAGGTAAGGGAACACTCCCGCACCCTCCGGGCCCCAGTGGAGCTACATTCTGGCCGCTGGGCTGGTGTGAGACCACCCTGACAGAGGACCACACAGCGCACATACACGTTTCCTAGTTTTAAGACAGTTCAATTTATGTGTAATTTCTGGGCTTCCCTGGCAGCACAGTGGATAAGAACCTGCCAACTCAAGGGACGAGTGTTCGATCCCTGGTCCGGGAAGATCCCACATGCCACAGAGCAACGAAGCCCGTACGCCACAACTAGTGAGCCTGTGCTCTAGAGCGTGCAAGCCACAACTACTGAGCCTGTGTGCCACAACTACTGAAGCCCACACACCTAGAGCCTGTACTCTGCAACAAGAGCAGCCACCGCAACGAGAAGCCCGCACACCGCAACGAAGAGTAGCCCCCGCTCGCCACAACTAGAGAAAGCTCGTGCACGGCAACAAAGACCCAACGCAGCCAAAAATAAATTAAAAAAATTAAAATTAAAGAAAAAAAAAGTACTATCTAAGAATAAGTTTCAGGTGGCGAAGTGTAACGAAATAAGCAGTTTTCACTTCCTACAATGAAAACTCTGCAAAACTTGGACTTTGTAAGAGGCTCGCTGGCAGCCGCGGTGAGCAGGAACAGGGGCCGCTGCAGCGTTGTAAGACTAAAAACAAGAGCCAGCCCCAATGTCTATCTCGAGGCGACGAGTCTCAAAAGCATGGAACTACCGTAAATCCACATCAGAAGGACCACCCAGCTACTAAAAACGGAAGCAATTCTGTTTCTATTGACTTGATGGAAATAACAAAAAGCCAACTGTAAAAACTTTCCGAACTAAAATTACAACATAAGCAAAAGACAGTTAAAGACCGGCACCACCTTTGTGCTTTACTTGCCAGGCGCTGTTCTAGGCCTGGTACGCGTGCACTGACTGGTGCTGTGAGTGCCCCCATGGCACAGACTGGGAAATTGAGGCAGAGAGGTGAATACGGGGCAGGACCCAGGCAGCCCGCTCAGCCTCCCGCGTGTCCGGTCACATCCCCTGACGTCAGTGGAGCCAACAGGAGCTCAGAGGGCGCAAGAGGTGTGAACGCCCGGCTGTTAAGAGTGGTCTATCCAGGGGCAACCTTACTTCCGATGATACTTCGGGGTGTTTCCTCTTTACTAACAAACACGTGTTACCTTAAAGATGCAGAAAAACCAAGACGAGTTCAGGACACCCCCCTCCCCGGACCCCCTGGCAGGGTGGTGTGCCTGCCTCAGCGGCACAGTCACCTCAGGCCAGAAGTTACCAAGGGCAGTGGGCCAGCAGCATCCGAGTCCTCGTCGGGCAGCGAATCTGCAGGAGCGCAAGCACACGTGTCAGTTAACTACGACGGAGACGGCGGCTAGTGATGGGACGCCACAGGCGCCGAGGAGACCGACGGCCAGCACAGCACGCGGCGCATCTCCCAGGCAGACAAGAGAGGAGCGGAGGCCGGGAGGTCCGGAGGGTGGGACCTGTGCTGCGTGGACCTGCCCCTCCCCGCCCGTGCCCAGTGGCCGAGCACTGCCCATCGACTGTGTGAAGCGGGCACTAGGCCTAGGGCAGGGTCAGCCAGAGAGAGACGACGCCAGCCCAACGCGGAGCGCCGCCGGGTGCGCAGGGACCATGACGGCGGGGACAACCAGGGCAGGCTTCACAGGAGACAGCTCTGCCCTGGGGGAAGTGAAGCCACTCAGAGGAGGGGACAGGACAGGCACAGAGGCCCCGATGTCAAGTGAGGGAAGGCCCTGGTGTAGCTGGGAACCGTGAGAGGCTCGGTTTCAGAGCTGCAGCTGGGCCTGAGCGGGCTGAGCAGGCCGGGGCCCTGGACGGCTCAGCCACTGCAGGCAGGCCTCCAGCCAGAGCTGCGGGGAGGGACACTCAGGGCCCAGGAAAGCATGCGGAGTGGACAGAACAAGAGCCCTGGCAGCAGGGTCCTCGGACAGAGGGCAGCTGCCTGAGCCCAGGGAAGAGATCCATGGGGTCTCAGCGGTGGTGACTGTTCAAGAACGGGGGCGAGCTCAGCCCTGGAACCTTCCGACTGCTGAGGAGGGCAACACGGCCCCTCTTCCCAGGACAGCCGGCTGCACCACGGGGCAGGGTGCTCGCACACAGCCAGCGGGGCCAGGGGCTGACGAGGGAGGGGTGGTAACACACCGTCCAGCAGCACAGCACACTGCGGCCGACCGGAGCCCGAGGGCAGACACAGCCGCTCTGACCTAGGAGCGTAGACACTGACCTGCATCAGAATCCGAGTCGAGACTTGACTCTGAGATGTCCACGTTGATACTCGAGGAGCCGGGATCCAGAATCCTTTCCAACTCCCTGATCTCCTGCGATATTCTGACTCTTTCAGCATCTATATCCATGACGTCTGCCCGCCTGCAAAATACGCTATGTTATACACCAAGGGGGTGCAGAGATCCCACCGGCTCTCAGACGCACAGCCCTGCAGGGGATTGACCAAAGCAGGCACCGGGCGAGAGGCTGGGCCCGGGGAGCCCTGGGACCGACCTGACACCCACCTGTGCCCCGTGAACTCCCGTTTTTGCCCTGTCCGCCGCCCTGAGGCTGCGACCAGCACAGTGGGGGAGAGTGATGGACACCAAAACAGTCCAACTGCCACGAAGCCATGAGTGAGCTGGCCACCCAGTGCGTTAAAAGGAGGGCGTGGCGGCAAAGTCACTAGAGGACAAGAATGAGGCCTATGGACCCTAGGTGCAGCCACTTGCCCGCGGCACAGACCTGGACACACAGGGTATTGGGCAAGCGAGCACTGAAATACACGCTGACCAGGTGGCAGGGCTCAAAGCCCTGGGAGGAAGCCCCCTGGGCCTGCTGTAGCCCCAGCATCTAGCACAGCACCTGGCCTTCGGGGCTGTCTGACACTGAACAAACCCTTGCTAAGAAACAGGGACCTCTTTTCTTAGGAACAAGGATGTGGAAAGTCTAAAAAGGGGTCGAAGGTGGGAGAATAAGTGGGCGGCAGGGGAAACGCCAGGGGAACAGAAGCACAGACCCAGGAGCCCAAACCACTCAGAAGCAGCCTCCTCCCGCCCGTGCAAGCCCTCTCCCCGCTGCAGGCGACGGGGGCCTCCACTGCGACAAACAGGGCCGCCGCCAACCAGAGCGTCCCCAGCTCGCGCAGCAGCACAAAGCTGAAATGCAGTGTTTATAACCCAGATCGGCTTGAAGCCAGCCGGTCTGCAGAACCGACAGCAGCTCCGGGTGGGCGCGGGGCCACTACCTCCTCGGGCAGCGGGAAGGAGGCCTCCAGGACGGCGGCGCGGTCCCGGCCCAGGGGTCCCCGCGCGTCGGGGCGCCCCGCACGCTCTGACCCCGACGGCGCCCGCTGGGCCCCGGCGATGATAAGCCCCGCGGCGGACCCCGCCGCCTCCCGCCGCTGCTCACCAGCCACCCCCCAGCCCTCGCCCCCCGGCCCTTCCCCGTCGCTCCTCACCTGATCGCAAAGCTGGCGCCCGGCCTCCGCAAACCTCGCTTCTAGCAGCAGCGCTTAGACTGAGCCGCACACCGGAAGTCCCGCCTCCAAGGCCTTGGCGGAGGCGCGGGGCACGCCGGGACGGGGCTCTCGGGCGGGCCAGTGCTGCCTCCGTGCGGCCGCCCGCGGGACTACCCGCGCCCGCCGGCGCCTCGCTGCGGCCCCAAGGGGCCCGGTCACCGGGTCCGGAGTCTTCTCCCTCGCTGTGGGACCTCCCGCAGCCACCGAGCCTGTCTGTGCTGTTTCTCCGTTAGCTGTGTCCAGGGTTTTGGTTGAGGAACCGAGGAGAAAACCCGCCGAGCGCTCGCGACTGTCGCGGCCGGGCCGTGCGGGGCCGGTGCGCCGAGCCCGTCGGAGACGACCGGCCTCACCCCGGCGACGCGCCCCCGCGGGGAGGGCCCCTGACCTCCAGAGTGAGTGCGCCTTTCCGGGGGCGGTGGCCGAGTCCTGGAAGGCGAGTGAGGATGCCGGGAGAGGTAGGAGCAGGCGCCCCTCCCGTGAGCCAGGTGGGGTGGCGGCGGTGGGGAGGGGGGCGCGGGTTGGTGCTCAAAGCGGGACCTGCAGCGAGGGGCCCACAGAGTTGCCGGTCCTTCCCGTGCTCACTCAGCGCCCCCGTAATAGTCCGGGACCCGAGCCCACGGGGTCCAGATGCACAGGCAGAGATGCATGTTCAACGAAGTCATCGTGAATTGTTCTCTGAAGTTTTTTTTTACTGTGGAGCACTTCAAAGGCACAGAGAACAGTGTAACAGAAGCCTGCGTGTCCACCCCCGTCCTTGCTGCACCCAGACCCCCTGTGCCCACCCCAGCCCTCCAGCCCGGTGATCTGGTCCCTGTAAAATGAACGCCGTGCCCTCTACCCAGGGCTGTGGCCCAGGCACCCCCCCCCTCCCCCGGCAGCCCCAGCGCTGTTGCGAGCGCACCCAGAAGAGAGGCTCACTCTAACACTCTCCTACTAGACCACCCTGTCTGAAGTCTGCTCTGAAAACTGATTCCGGAACCCACTTTTCACCAACGGGCAGGAGCACAAGGTAGTGGGTGGGGGTGAGATGAAGGGCGGGGTCAGTGGGGACTGCTGGGAGGCTCTTACCTGTAGCTGAGATCACAGGGCCTAGCAGTTCAAACGTCTTGCAAGTCCAACCAGGGGACCTCAAATGCTCCCATGCTAGACTCCAACCTGTCCCACCCAAGACACGCAGCTGTGCCGCGCGTGTCCGCAGCGCGCTGTCCCTGCAGCCGAGCCTAGCAGCCGGTGTGGGTCCACCCTAACCCCCTGGGCGTTTTCATTTATCAGCACGAACCACCCATTAGGCCACGGTCAGCAGCGTGATTCTCAAGCATAAAGAACGGGCTGAATTAGGAAAAAAAAGGACACTGCATGTGAATTTTAGAATTTATTAAATAAGAAAACTGTCAATTTGAACAGGATGCAAAAAGGACGTTTAGTTAAAAAAATAACATCCGTAGGAAAACAGCCAAAAAGGCATCTAGTGCATGTTACGCCTCCCCTCCAACAGGAAGGGATTGGAAAGGCACCCGGGGAGACATCGCCCTGACCTGGGAAGGCTCTGCCTCGGCTCCAAGTCCCTGAATCCTACATGCCATCCTCCAAGTCCCTGAATCCTACATGCCATCCTCCAAGTCCCTGAATCCTACATGTCATCCTCCAAGTCCCTGAATCCTACATGTCATCCTCCAAGTCCCTGAATCCTACATGCCATCCTCCAAGTCCCTGAATCCTACATGTCATCCTCCAAGATGCCGCTTGGAATACGTAGCAAAACCCTCCAGCCAAAGCCAGTTTTCCTTCCAGTGCACTTAGGTGGTGCCCCACCGTGGAGTGCCCGTGCTGACCTTGATCCCTGCGGGAAGATAATGGCAACCACCTCGTGGGGCATCCACGCTCAGGTCACCAACCACAGGAGCCCCCACCCCCACCCCGAAGCTGAAGGAGTGGGCTGTGAGCCAGAGGGGGTGCAGAGCACCGCCAGTAAGGCACAGGTCCCTGTTTGAGGCGAGCGCTTACGTTGTGACTCATTTAGTGTTTTTCTCTACTTACAAAAGCAAAGACGATCAACTGAACTTATCTTACAGTTCATATTCTAGAATGACAATGGAAAACACTCATCACAGAATTGCTGTTTTTGTTTAGTAACTCTAAAAAAAAGCACCGGCTTTTATAGAAGTGTCTTCCAGCAGATGATCAGCGCCCGTAGCTCACCAAGGAGGGCTACACGGAGCACAGGTGCGGCTCTCGCATCCAGGGGCTGCTCCTCCCTGTGTGCGGCTCACGATACTGTTCCAGGCCGTGAAATTAGTATCTTGTGATAGGTATCTTTACTGTGTGTGAAGACTGCACGTTCAGAGACATGGTGGCATGTTGCAATCCATCGGGTAATGGTTTCAGGATGTAAACAGAGCTGTGAGCTGGAAGCACCTCCGTGGGTCTCAAGACTCCTCTCCCTGATCTTTAATTTCAGAAATTCTGTCTATAGATTTAAGGATTTCAGCAACAAGATTCAATGTTTCAGCTCCAGAAACCAGCTGCCTGAAATAAAAGCACAGATGTTACAGATGATTTCTACAACTGCTCCAGGGCAATAACAGAAGCTTTGGGACCTCCCTGGCAGTCCAGTGGTTTGGGCTCCCTGCCTCCACTGCAGGGGGCACAGGTTGGTTCCCTGGTTGGGGAACTAAGATCCCGCAAGCCACACAACGCAGCCCCCCGCCCCCACCCCCCCAAAAAAACCCAGAAGCGTTAAAGCAGAGAAGTTCCAGAGTGAAAAGTGCAGAGTTTTTAAATCTTAGATTCAGTCTCAAGAGACTCTTTGTACTGGACTTAAACGAGACGGGCTTCTCTACCCACAGCTGTGTCTGGACACCCGATGGGCTTCCCTACCAGTGGCTCTGACCGGACACCGCTGCTGCTGAGCTCAGCCCCGCGGGAGAGAGATCACGACGACGGCAACCGACCCCTCCCAGGAGCCTCACTGTGCCCTGCACGTCTTGGGCCTTCTTCAAGTGTATGTGTTTTTATAAGAGGGAAAGTATTATTCTTTTTCACTCAAAACCTTGGTGTCTTGTAGGTGATTCAGGTCTGGCTGACGTTAACCCTCAAGCCTCCCAGGTGAGAACGGTTATCCCCCCGTGGACCGTGGAGGGCCTGCTCACCAAGGATGTGTCGTGTGACTGCGGAGTGAACAGGATCACTGAGCCCCACCCCCCAAGGCTGCAGCTGGAAACATCGGCTAAGCACCCCTCCAGGCCCTGCACTCACTTGACGGAGGCGCGCGCGTTGTTCATGACGACGCGGAGGTTCTGCAGGGCCACGTCGGTGTTCTGCTTCACCACTGCCAGGCTGGCACCCTGGCCTGACCGCAGGGCTTCGTTCTCCTGCTTGAAGTTAGAGACCTGCGCCTGGGCCCGGGGTGGGGGGGAGGGGACGGGCGTGGCAGCGTTAGAGCTTTTTCCTGGCTAAACAGGAGAGCAGCTAAAAGGCCATCTGACTGAAACCAGACAAGGCACCCTAGGTAGAGGCGACAAGGGGATGATGCCCTTTCCTAACTGGGGGGTAGCAGGCCTCCTAAAGGACACGGGCCTAATGCCGTCCCTGGTACCTCGCCTGTCGTCTGGTGTGCACGTGCCACTCCCCGCTCTATAGTGATGCCCTCGACACTCCTGTTGGGCACAACCAGGAGGCCCGGCACGAAAGCTCAGGCTGTTCTGATCTGGGTGCTTCATCTGCGGGGGAGCGGGAGGGCGAGGGGAGGAAACCCCAGCAGAGACTCTTTGGTGCCCTTTTTGGAATTCACGAATATGTGAACCGTTTAAGCCCCTCTCTCTAGTTACCTGGAGCAAGCTGATTTCCTGTTTCAGTTTTAGGACGTGATTTTCGGCCTTTACTGCCCGTTTCTGTTATTCCCCCCACAAAAAGAGAAAAAAAATAAGAGGCATCACTGACACGGTAAAATGGACGCAGGGCGCATCCCCTCCCTCCCCGTCCCTCTCCCTCCCCGTCCCTCTCCCTCCCCGTCCCCCTCCCTCCCCGTCCCTCTCCCTCACCTGGCGGCCCCGGCTGGGCAGCCCACTGTGAGGGGCCCTGCTCACTGCCGGCCTGCCTGGGCCCACCCAGACCCATGTGCCCCCGGGGCAGGACTCAGTGCCCTGTGGGGAGTGACACAGCAGACACCGCCAGTGTCCAGCCAGGCTGGCCCCGCCCACGCCCCACTGCGAGCCAGGCGCCTGTCTGCTCACGGTCATGCGCTCCAGATTCTGCTCCACCTGCTGCACCACCGACTCCAGGTCATGGTAGTCACTCTCCTCCTTGATCATTTTCGCTTCTAACTTCCGCTCGAGCGTCCTCACCCTTGTTAAGGAAAAAGCCCAGGTGACTAGTAACTCCCTTGACTAATTCTAAGAATGTCAGACTATAAGCAGTTTTAATTGGATTTGATCAAATAAAAACCACAAGGTTTCAGAATGCACCTTGGGAGGAACAGCTGTGAGGCGACCACCTCAGAGCTGGATGCCAGTTGGCTGGCGGTCAGGGGCGCCCTGGGGCCGTCTGACAGCTCTGCTGCTCCATTGTCAAGTGGGGTTGATTTTGCTCTGTTTCAAACACACTTTTACACAAAACATAAGAAACGTATCTGATGCTGAGGATTTAATGCAATAAAACCCACTCTCACACAACTACTGAAGCCTGCATGCCTAGAGCCCGTGCACCGCAACGAAGAGTAGCCCCCGCTCGCCGCAACTAGAGAAAGCCCGCGCACAGCAACGAAGACCCAACGCGGCCAAAAATAAGTAAGTTAAATAAACAAACTAATTTTAAAAAACAAAACAAAAAAACAAAACAATAAAAACCCAGGCACAGTCCAATTCTGATACTTCATTATCGTTTTCGCATTGGTTTCTTTGAGGGTCAGAAGATAATTTGAATTGCAAGCCTAACTCAAAACTTACGTACATTTCTGTTTGAGTTTCAGAGAAGCTCTGAACCTCGGTCAGCTTTCTTCTTAGCTTAGAATTTTCATCTTTCAGCTGCAGAAAAAGAAAATCCTCATTAGAAGCTCGGTGTCTCACTGCAAAGGGATGTGTACTTCTGCTACTTGGCTCTGCAACTTCTTGATAAACAAAAACATTGCAAGAGCCACTCTACGGTCCACATACAGTGAAAAACCAAGAACAAGGTTTTCTGCTTTTTAAAGGCCTACTACAGTCACAGACTCCAGTCTTACTGAGATCTTATAACTCTTAGGTGACTATAATTTTTCAAATGCCCTCAGGACACCGGGCAAGCTGTCCCCGAGCCACCAGCTGGGGTGGACCCTTTTCTGAGGGCAGCGCGTTGAGGATCTCCCTCTGCTCCAGTTCACGCCCCCTCACAGCCCTCCGCAGGACTTTGGCGGTTACGCTCTTGCCGGTCAGACAGACCACAGGCTGTCTTGTCCTTAGAGCCCACCCCCGGCCATCAGGGACACCGGGGGCTCCAGGTTTCCTCCAAGAATGCTGCTTAGACACGAGCCGCGACCAGGGTGCCGACGCACAGCCCCCTCACTTACTGCTTCGTAACTTATCTGCAGCGTCCGAAGGTGCCTGTCCCCCAGAGACTCTCCGTGGACTGTGAAGTCGGTGCTGGGGCTCCCGGCTGGGGAGACGCGGGAGTCGGAGTCGCTCAGCATGCACGGAGGCAGAGACTCAGGCCCCACCAGCTCCGACGGGTTGGAGAAAAAGGAGACATAGGTGCTGCAGGGCGACGTGCTGGCGGCAACCCTGGAGGAGTGGGTCTGCTCCACGGCAGACGGCAGGTAGGCCCCGTCCCACCCTTCGTCCTCGTCCTCGTCCAGGAGGTCGCCAGCCCCCGTCGGGTCTTCGAAAAACGGCTGCTGATGCTCCAGGCCATACCCCATGGCCTGGGAGGTGGGGGAGCTGCGGCCGAGTCCCAGCGAGTGCCTCGTGGCTTCCTGAAGAAGACAGGGAGGCGACGCTCAGGCTCCGGAGCCGTCGCAGGCCCTTCTTCCTAGACGTCTGAGGTTGGAACAAGAAGAAGGGCCCATCTTGGCTGCCGAGAATGTGGGGGGCAGGAAGGACCCAAACGGCTCTGAGTGCCACACGGCTTCTCCACCGGGAGCAGCAGCTGCCCCGCTTTGCCCCACAGCCCTTGGCCAGCCTCCTGGGAAGCAACACTGCACGTCAGAAGAGAGACGGCCTCCGGAAGGGTTTTCTGTCTAAGGTCGCTGCAAACAACGCCTTAGGTTTACCTTTGAATAAATTCTGCTGTCAGTATCCTCTTTCGACAGGCCAAGGTTCTTGCTTTTCAGAAACTCTTTAAAGGAGAATGGATTTGCCTCTTCAAGATCTCCAAGTTTCTCACCTGAGATGATAACAGACGTCACAAACGTGAAACGTCTTCTGAAGGTCCTTAAAGGGAACGTCCCTATTCGTTGCTCTTTCCTGAACACGACCCCACCTAAGATGGGGAACACTGCCCTCGTCCTTCCACCAGACCTCAGCGACACTGGGAAACGAGAAAGCTGGCTGATAAAACAGACCAACTCGGGCATTCTAAATTCTCCTTCTCGTCCCAGCTCCTCGGTCCCCGCACCTTGCTGCCCACGGGGTCCACCTGGGGACATCTAAGGCTGCCACGCGCCTCCACTCCCATGCAAAGGGCTTGGGCTGCAGCCTACGCTGGAGGCTGGCAGAGCGGACGTGCAGCCACGTCAGGAACCACTGCTCCACCTCCAGCCTTTTCCCCACTCACTCTCCAGCTCTCCCTTCTCTTTCCCACTCTGCCGGTACCCAACCAGCCACCCTGCGGCCCTTTTGGCCCACCAGTGATCCAAGCCCAGGTGTCAACCCTGTATGAAGTTGGCTCCTGTAACCCTGACCCCACTGTCTCCTCAGACCCCTCAGGTGTGACTTCCCACCCCCTGCCATCCCTCATGCCCAGGTTCTCCTGCCCCTGTGCCCACTTTCCCTCCACCCGCTGGTCAAGATCGACTGTGGGGCTCCACCCCCACCTGCTCTTTCGGGTTATATGCTGTCAGACTGCCAGCCCTGCTGCTGGGCACGTGCCTGCCACATAGAGGCATGGACGGAGAAAAAAAGAAAGGGTTACTGAACTACTGTACCTCCAAAGTGTGTGTTCTGGGCTCCTGATGGACCGTGCATAGTGCCTTTCCCCTTTCCATAGCCCAAATCTGCAGAGACATCATCACCCCACCGTGATCACAGGAGGCCTCTATGACCACAACTTGTTTTGACATGCGGTCTCTACTGCAGTGGCTCTTACGGCCTGGGCAACTTTCAAAGCACAAGCCCCCGGGCTCCTGCCCCTGGAGATGGTCTGACATCCGTGGGCCCTGGCAGCTGTGATTCTGAAAAAGCTCCCGTAGGTCTGATGCCCCGCGGGGCAGGCGCACGTCCTCCGTCTTATGGTGCCTCCTGAATGCCCTCGTGGCTTGTCATGGGCTCTCAGACCCTGACAGAACCACCTAAACGCTCCCTGAACACCCTGGACCCCAGGCAGGCAGTGTAGCCGCTTGGAGAGAATTAGGATGAACTAAAGATGGCCTCTGCCCAGCTGCAGCGACCAGAGGATGGCTACACCTGGTTTCCCAGCCTGGCCTACTGGATGAAGGTTCCCTCATCCTCCCACCTGAGAAAGCAACGTGATTTCCTGTGTTGCCACTGGGCCTACCTCTATGCCGGCATTTGCCACGGTGTACTGGAACTGTCTGGCTGGGGGGGCAGGGGGTTCTCCAAGAGGAGACTGTGAGCTCCAGGGGACGGGACTCCTATCCACTTACGTTTCCTACTCCCCGCGCCCGGCGCACGGTGGGGCTAGTGGTCACCGTTGGGCCGGGGGTGAGTTGCGCTATCGCGCGGGACCTACAGGTAGTGCCGGCACCGGGAGTCCCTGAGGCTCGTCTCTCACCTGTGTCTCCCACGGAAGCTAGCACCGGACTGGGCACATAGCACATAAACGTCGGCCGAATGCCGAAGAAGTGGGACTCCAGGTCCCTGGCTTGGGGCCGCTCACAGTCTAGCTGGGGGAGACAAGACCGGCGCTCATAGAACGCGGGAGCTGTAATAACAACAAGAGCGACTTCACCGCGCGCCCGCCTCACCTGGGCCTCAGCGCGGACGCCGGGCCGCGGACCCCCGCCCGCCCCACGCCCGCTCACCGTCCGGAATGACGAGGCTCCGGGCCCGGGACAGGGGGGCGACGCCGGGGCGACGCGCGTAGCCCGCCATCGCCGCGGGCCCCGCGGCGCCAGCCCTCCCTAGCCCGGCAGCGGCGGCTCCATGGCTCCGACTCCGCCCAGGCCGCGGCCCAAGTCGACCGCCCCAGTCGACCGCCCCTCGGCCGCTGCTCCGAGCCTCCGGCCGCTGCTTCCGCTCCGCGCACCGGAAACGCAAACCCGAACGCCTCGGGCCGGCGCCGGGGGGGCGGGGGGCCGGAGGCGGAACAGGAAGTGACGACAGAGTCGGTGGGCGGTGACTCAAGATGGCGGCTATGGTGCTGGCGGCGACGGGGCTGTTGCGAGGCTCGGGCTCGTGGGGCCGCTCGCGGCTGAGGTGAGCCGAGGGCCGGCCGGGGATCGGCCGGGGGCTGGGGCGGCCCGCGCCCTTCTGGACGCTCCGCCTTTGGCTCCCCCACGCCGAGGGGCGGCGCCCGGCAAGCGGGCTGGGAGTGCGGGACCCCCGTCCGGTCCCCGAGGCGACGGGGGCACTTACCCCCATGGCGCCCCGGGCTCCGGTCCCGAGCCCCATCCGCCTCTCTCCCGCCCTCTCCTCCCGGGCGGTCGGGGGGGGTGCTCGTCCGAAGTCACGTGTCATCTCCGCCCCGGCCCCTTCCGGCCGCGTGCCCCCTTGTGAGGCCGAGCCGGCAAGCCTGGGTTCTGTGGTCGCCAGAGCCATGTCCTTGACTGCTGTGCTCTGTCCTCTCTCCTCTGGATGTCTGGCCTTTTCCCGCCCTGGCGCTTTTATTCAGGCGACAGATGGGTGTTGATCCCTCGCTGTGAGATCCTGGGTGCGATGGGGACAGAAACCAGGCACTGGGTCCAGGCAGTCTCATGCCCAAAGTGTCAGCTTTAAAGGGAGTAAGCCGCCTTCGGCGGTAAGAAACAGGAGAGACTAACTTCAGGTGGAACGAGGAGGAGCCGCTTACGAGGAGGTGACATCTGAGACAAGGGACGGGGACTGAGAGAAGGGTCAGCCCTGTGAACAGTGCAGGGGAAGGCGGGTCAGGCCGGGAACCGTGAGAACAGCAGCGAGGGGATGATGGGCCCAGTGTGTCCAGGGAACGGACCAACTGGCCAGTGGGACCCGGGCCTGGGGCGGTGGGGGGGCTAGCAGATGAGTTTGGAGGGGGAGTTAGAGGCCTTCGGGACCCCGTGAAGAGATGTGGCTTCTGCTTGGGCTCCAGGGGGCTGTTGAAGGGCAGGGCTTGGCCAAGTGCTCGGTGTGTAGAAACAGACTTAACCCACTTAACCCTCTTTTCATGGAGGCGGCATTTGAGGCCTAAAGGCCTGAACCAACTTGCCGCATGTCCCTGGGAACACCTCAGTGGTGTTCTCGGTCACTCCTCTGTGTTGTCTCTGGAGACGTGTAGAAGTCAGTCCTCTAGATAAGGAGATGCTGATTTTTTAAATGCACACAGAACACAAGTAACTGCACCTAGGTGGTCACCACAGGTCCCACCATCTCAGTTGTATTATACCTGGGCCGATTTCTGTGTTTCAGGTTTGGAGCCCCTGCGTACAGGCAGTTCAGTAGTGGCGGTGCCTATCCCAGCGTCCCCCTCTCTTCCCCCTTGCCCGGAGTACCCAAGCCTGTTTTTGCCACAGTTGATGGACAAGAAAAGTTTGAAACCAGAGTCACCACACTGGAGAATGGGCTTCGTGTGGCGTCCCAAAATAAGTTTGGACAGTTTTGTACAGTAGGAAGTAAGTGCTGTCGGTAGCGTCGCGGGCGGCCCCGTTTGTTGTAACATGCACACACTTCAGTTGACTGTTAGTTGTACTTAGGGCATCGTTCATGAATTGTGTCCTGAGTGAAAAAGCATGGCGTAGAATCTGAAAATTTAGTAAGCAGAGTATGAACGGTGGCTCTCCTGGTGGTGGGTTTTGTTTCCTTCTTTCTGCCTTTCTGTCATCCTAAAAGTTTTCTACCACAGATATAAAGTACGTAATTCTATAAATACTGACGTACGTATGTAGCTGTGAAAACCTTCGGAATCGAGGTAACGTACGTACTTGTCCTCGTGTGTTTAAATCTGGCTGTTTCGGTCATATTCACAATTTTAAAAGGTTTGTTTTGATTAAATTTTCTCTTTTGAATATCTGACTTAACCTGTCAACTTTATTTTTATTGCCAGTTCTTATTAACTCTGGATCAAGATATGAAGCAAAATATCTCAGTGGAATTGCTCACTTTTTGGAAAAATTGGCATTTTCGGTCAGTGTCCAACTTGTGATTTTTGAGGCTATACTTGGGAAGAATCTGTCAAGGTTTGCTTTCTAAAGTGGATATTTTAATAAATGCTTGAGTTGCCAAGTCGATACTAATTAAGGTTTCTAAGTTAAGTGTTCTGAAAGCAAAAGTAAATTTTTTTCTTAAAAACTGTATCTTGGAGGTTGTTCTGTGTGGCTTACGTAGGTTCTCTTATTCATTTTTCCTAGTCTACTGATCGATTTGACAGCAAAGATGAAATTTTGCTTACCTTGGAGAAGCACGGGGGTATTTGTGACTGCCAGACATCAAGGTACGCCAGCTTTCACGTACAGACTCATCTTTTATCTTGTGGACTGTCCTCATCCTTGGTCAGAGTCCCCCTGAGCCCCTCCCATTGGCGAGGCCATGGAGGTGAATGGTGAGAAGTGAGCCCTGGTCCAGGCAGAGACTCGGGTGGAGGGTTGGGTGCGTGGCAACACTTACACAGAGGCATGCGCTCCGAGGGCCAAGCCTCCCCTGCCATTCGAGCCAGGCTGCTGGCTGGGCACTGGGGATGCAGAGCAGGCCTGTCCCCAGGATGCTCACAGATGGGGCAAGGGGCTGCACCACTGGTGGTAGACGCAGGAGCCAGGGGCCGAGGGTGGTGGGACCGTGGGGGAGGTCAGGAAGGGAACGGCAGGCAACTCAGCGTCAGGGCTGCTGCTTGAAGGCTCCTGCCAGGTGGAATAACGGACGGCCGTGGCTCAGACCGAGGAGACAGCAGGTGCAGAGGCTCAGCCTGGAAGAGGCAGTGGTCGGTTTGGGGTGGGGAAGATTCAGTAGGCAGCTGGGGCACAGATGGGGTGGGGGTGCTGTGGACAAAGGCAGGTGGTGTCTGTCTGCCCATTGTGGGGCGTGTTTTGGAAAGCTCTGCTCAGGGCAATGTGAGATGAGCAGACAGAGATCACACCTTTTTTTTTTTTTGGTCCACGCCGGGTGGCATGTGGGATCTTAGTTCCCCGACCAGGGATCGAACCTGGGCCCCTGCAGTGGAAGCAGAGTCCTAACCACTGGACCGCCAGGGAAGTCCTAGATCATACTTTTTTTAAGTGGTTGGTTATTTCGATCTGAATGCTAAAAAAAATTAGAGAGAAAACATAGGTTAAATGCCAAGAATTAGAGTTGACGGCATGTTCACATATTCAAAGAAAGGTCTGTTCAGAAACTTGTGGCTCCCGGCTGCCCGTGAATGAAAGCCAGACTGGTTGGCTGTGTTCTTGTGAAAAATCTCATCCTCCGTCTCCCCAGGGAGCCCCTTTCTCTGGTCAGGCAGGCCAGTGTTCTGCCCCAGTGCAGCCAGCTAATTCTCAGCTCAGACTTCCGTTCCTGCCGCTCTCCCACGTGGTCCTACAGCACTTCCCCACTAAGAATGGCCCCTTCCCTGCAGAGGCCCTGATGGCCACGTCTCCCCTCCAGGGCTCGCTCCTCTCCCCGTGGCAGCTGGGCCCGCTCTGCGTGGTCTCTGGCCTGACCGTGCTGCCCTCGTGGCTCTGTGGTTGTCACGTTTGCGCCTCCCCTGCCTCAGTGCGCCTGTCTGGTCACAGTGCCACGTGCTGTGAGCTACTGTTACAATCGGTCTCTGTCCCCCAGCCGTCTAAGGCCAGGCATGCGCCCGTGTGGACGGTTCGCCTAGCGGACACTCAGCGCAGGATGACACGAGTAGCCTCAGAGGGGCTTGTGCTGGTGAAAACCGCTCAGCTGCCTCTCCAGTTGGGCTGGACAGTGTCTTCCACTCCAGCAGTTAGCCTGTGCACAGCTGGGGTTCCTGCCTGCTAAGAGTTTACACTGTAAGATGGGAAAGGGGAAATAGCCCCAGGTGTGTGCTGACCCTCGACGCAGAAAGATGTAGCCGCCTCCCCTGCCGCCCCAGCATACGCCTGTCGTGACCTTAGTGCCCCCAGTGTTGGTCTTGTTGGTTTTTCCAGAGACACCACCATGTATGCTGTGTCTGCTGATTCCAAAGGCCTGGACACGGTAGTTGGCTTGCTGGCAGACGTGGTCCTGCACCCCAGGCTAACAGGTGTGCGTTCGGCCTGCTTGAGGGGTCCTGGGGTGGGGGGCAGTGCTGGGAGGTGTGTTGACTCACTGCCCCGGGGAGGGGCGCTGTGTCATGGAGCCTTGGGCCCACCCACCAGTGACAGTCAGCAGGGGGTCACTGGAAACAGCGCTCACGATTAGAAACGTCCTTGATACTGAATACTTGGACACTTCCTCTCTGTGCCCTTTGACGTTTGTAGCGAAATGGTTCTTTCGTTTCAGAAAAGCATCTCAGACGGTGTTTAAACGCCCTGACTGACGTGCTACCAGAAGTGTCTGTGTCTCTGCCCCCATTCCCGTCCTCAGCCTTGCAGACGGCAGGACTTCAGGCTCCCTCCTGGGAGTTGACACCGGCCAGGCTAGCTGCGCTGTTTCACAGCAGCCTGGCCTTGGGGTTCCCAGGTTCCAGTTACCTGATAAAACACACCCCCGCCATTGGTCTGTGCCTCTGTGTCTGGACCTCAGTGCCTCGTACGGGGAGGAAGCCACGGCTCGGAGCGGGGCCAGGTGGCTGCTTCCGGGCAGAGGGGAGGAGGCCCAGTTCATACAGTTCTTCCCGGCCTGCAGTCCCGGCCTGCAGGGCACTCTCCCCGTCGCTCGTACAAGTGCCCCCCAGCTCTGCCGCAGAGGAAGGCAGAGGAGGCTCTGCCCGTGCCTGCCGATGAACGACACTGGGCCCCGCTCGGCGACCCAGGCTCGGGGCGGCCTCCGGCTGAGCCTCGTCTCTGGTTCTCTGCAGATGAAGAAATCGAGCTGACGCGTATGGCTGTCCGGTTTGAGCTGGAGGACCTCGGCATGCGGCCCGACCCGGAGCCCCTTCTCACCGAGATGATTCACGAGGTGCGATGGACACGCGGGCCACCTCCGCGGCCTCGCCCCCTGACCCCGGGCTCGGCGGGGGTCGTTCACCTGCCTGATGCCACCTTGCAGAACATTTTTAATTTCTGAATTTGTTAGCTATGCAAGTTTTAAACTTTCTAATCCTTACGGTAACGAGGTTTGTAGAGTGAGCCTTTTATTTGACGTTTCTTACGAGTTTTTGTTCCGGAGAGGCAGGTTTACTCTTTCTGTAAACACACAGAGCTGTTCCTGCCAAATGGGAGCTGAAACGAGCAGCTGGCGGGCTTTTCCCATCAGGCCGCGGGGCGCCGCCGTCCCGGCCTGCCTGGGGAGGCCCGAGCTTTTCCCATCAGGCCGCGGGGCGCCGCCGTCCCGGCCTGCCTGGGGAGGCCCGGGCTTTTCCCACCTGGCCGCGGGGCGCCGCCGTCCCGGCCTGCCTGGGGAGGCCCGGGCTTTTCCCACCTGGCCGCGGGGCGCCGCCGTCCCGGCCTGCCTGGGGAGACCTGGCTGTGTTCTCCTTGTCACTCGTGCGTCTCTTGCTTCCTTTATCAAGGCCGCCTACAGGGAGAACACAGTTGGCCTCCACCGCTTCTGCCCTACGGAGAACATAGCAAAGATCGATCGATCGGTGCTTCACTCCTACCTGAGAAACTACTACACCCCGGACCGCATGGTGCTGGCCGGGGTGGGGGTGGGGCACGAGCAGCTGGTGGAATGCGCCCGGAAGTACCTGCTGGGCACCCGCCCTGCCTGGGGCAGTGGGGCGGCCGTGCACGTGGACGGATCGGTGGCACAGTACACGGGGGGCATCGTCAAGGTGAGCCATGATCTCGGGTTGTGTACGCTTTCTTTGACTTCTTTTTTCAGTGTGATCGACCTTGTGTTTATCCTGAAGGTGTTAGGGTCGCCTTAACCCGGCTTCACCTTAACCCGTGTTCCTGTTAGAGCCAAGTTCCACCTGGACTGGAGGCTCGGCTGGCTCACGCCTCTCGAGGGGTTTCCTGATATTGGTGTACGGTTTCTGTAGACCCGTTTACATACCACCTGACCTGAGAAGCGTGCGAGGCCGGGTGGTCTTTCACTGAGTTCACGCGTCTTTCACTGAGTGCATTCTTGGTTCCAGCTGGAAAGGGACATGTCCAGTGTCAGCCTGGGCCCCACCCCGTTCCCTGAGCTCACACACATCATGATTGGCCTGGAGAGCTGTTCCTTCTTGGTGAGTCCTGGGCGGTCAGGCAGGGCGTCCTGGAGCAGGCCTCACACCTGTGCGGGCTCAGCCCAGGCTGAGCTCTGCCATCCGTCTGCCGCAGGAGGGGGACTTCCTCCCTTTCGCGGTGCTGAACATGATGATGGGCGGCGGCGGCTCCTTCTCGGCCGGCGGGCCCGGCAAGGGCATGTTCACCAGGCTCTACCTCAACGTGCTCAACAGGTGGGTTGGGTGCCCTCGCCCGCTGCGTCGGGGCCGCCGGTCCAGCCGAGCATGCTCTGGGGCCTTGACACCTTCCTGGCGTCCCTCTCCCCACGTCCCTCACAGGCACCACTGGATGTACAACGCGACCTCCTACCACCACAGCTACGAGGACACAGGCCTCCTGTGCATTCACGCCAGCGCCGACCCCAGACAGGTGAGGGCCGGGCCTCCTTCACTGTGGGAACCGGGGGACGAAGGCTGCTGGGCTGAGATCATGCTCTCCTGCTCCACGCTCTCTTACAGGTTAGAGAAATGGTGGAAATCATCACGAGAGAGTTTGTTTTAATGGCTGGAACTGTGGATGTGGTAAGTAGGGCTCGGAGCCATTTCCAACGTCCTTGTGGTGTTCGATGGGTAGAGAACATGGTGTAGGGTTGGCCGGCAGAGGGCCCCTGCTCTGTGCCCACACCACCAGCATCCCAGCCAGGACAGCACAGCCCCGGGGTGACCCAGACCTGCCCCCGTGGGAGCCCGTCCTCCCTGGTCTTGGCGCTGAGAACCGCCCCCAGCGCCAGGCCTGCTTTCTCTGGCCGAGCCTGTGCCTCCTGTGCCTGCCCCGTGTCCTTCTGTAAAAGGGCGCGTTGGAGCAGCGTGGAGCAGAGCGAGCGGGCCGCGCAGGGCGTTTCTCTAGCTCTTCCCTGGCTCTGGTTTGCGTTTTGGCCTGAGATTCTGTTCCCTCTTCTCTTCATTTACTTTTTATTATACCACGCGTGTTTAGGAGTCTTGCTTTCTTTCCTGGACCAGAAGTGGCACCAATAAGCAGATTCTGTATACACGCTACACGTGGAGGCGTGCCCAGACACGTGTGTGCACACGCACGCGCACAGGCACATACACGCACACAGCAGCAGAGAAGCGCAGCGTGTGAGCCTGCTCGGGGTCAGCGGGTGTGGTTCACTTCAGGGCTTCTCTTCTGTACGTTCCATGTGTTCTGCAGTAACCACATACTCCCTTTTTAATCAGAAAAAGAAGTATTATTTTAAAAATAAAAACGTGTTTAAAAATTTACACGTGGTGGTTCCATTAGCGTCCGGCTAGAAAAAGTGTTTTTTTTTCCTAACGTGAAGGCAACTTGAGATAAAAATTATTTGCCTGAACTTGCAAAAGTCATCAAGACGTGTGTTAAATCAGGAGTTACTTTACTTAAAAGACACACAGACTCTAGGCAGCTGAGATGTTTTCCAGCACCTGTTCTCCAGGCCTGAGAGCTCCCCGGTGGGCGGCCTGCACCTCTCACCAGCGCCCCCGTCTCTGCCCTTGCGGTCCAGGCTGGGCTTCAGGAACGGAACTCGCTGGAGCTGCAGTCTTAAACTTGGCCCCAGATACAGAGCTGGTAGTTTGAGCTGGCTCCTGCGGATTTCCCAGGGAGCGCGGTGAACGTAGCTGACAAGACCCTGCTCCGGGATTTGCGGGGAGCCCCAGAGCCGGTGTTGAGTTTGTTTTCCTTGTGATTTCAATGTGTGGCCAGCTTTGGGGTCCTGCAGTTTGGGTGTTTGGTGTTCTTCCCTGCTCATGCTGCATGGCAAAGTGTAAACCCAAGAACTCCAGGGAAGCACATACTTCTCCCTTATTTCGAATGTGGTAAAGGCCCTATTAGTGTAGTTCCAGCCGTGACCCAGAAAGCACAGAGGCAGAAACATGGCGGGATCTGCCGGTGACTTGGGCCGCGAGCCCAGGCACAGGGGGCCGTGTTCCCTTATTTAGCCCCGGGTAAGCGGAAGACCCTTCGCCAGGACACGTCCGTCAGCCCCTCTGCTGGCCGGGCCGTTCGCGATTGGCTGGGAGACGGGCGTGAGCCCAGGGACTGAGCCATGTGACCCCGCAGGTGGAGCTGGAGCGGGCCAAGACGCAGCTCATGTCCATGCTCATGATGAACCTGGAGGCCAGGCCCGTCATCTTCGAGGACGTGGGGAGGCAGGTGCTGGCCACCCGCTCCAGGAAGCTGCCCCACGAGCTGTGCGCGCTCATCCGTGAGTCCCGGGCCCAGGGCGGGGTGGCCCCGCAGGACCGCACCCCAAGCCTTGTCCTCTCCCAGGTCTGCTTCCCGGCCCTGCCAGCGCCGGCTGAGCGCCTTACCCGTGTGACTCCAGCTTTTGGCCCCCTAATGAAAGGGCCTCTCACGACCCCTACAGGTTTCAACGCATATTCAATGGGAAAGTGGGTGGAAAGTGCGTGGCCCGGTGCCGTGCTGTGCGTGGAGAGACACCAGCTCCAGCAGCGCTGCCCCGGGGGCTTGTGGCAGGTGTCCGTGGCCGCCTGTGAGTGGCCTTCAGGAGGCCCTGAGCCTCCAGGATGCCAAGCTGTACTTGTTTGTGACTCTTTGGGGGACAGGTTAATCTTAGCTTTGTCAGATTCCCAAAGGGTCCGCAACCCCAGAAGGGCTCTGCCTACTGCTCTGCGGGGCCGAGTCGCCCAGGGTGAAGCTGACATGGTCCCCGGGCGTTTGCTGGGTTTGGAGTCCTGCTGAGGACAGTGCTTGCCCCGCCCACGTGCAGCCCCTCAGCCCCTAGAGTATGACAGTACCTGATCTCCCTGAGGCCTCGTCTTCTGTAGAAAATAAGTTCCCAGGGGTGTGGTTCCCTCCTCCAAGGCTGGGCCACGTGTGCAGCCCCTCAGCCCCCCTCGTTCTGACCTTACCCTTCGTCCACGCGGTGCTGAGGCTTTGGTTTTCCCCTCCTTGCAGACTCGCCATGTAGGTAACTCGTAGCTGAGGGTTTTTTTTTTTTTAATTAATTACATTAACTCCTGTTGGGATGGGCATGTCCTAATGCAGTTGAAATTGACACTTGCTCATTTACTAAGAAGCTCACCGTGCGGTCCACACGTGGCTGCGCTTGGACCCTCTGGGGTCCTCAGCATCCCTCCTCCGCAGGTGGGGAGGCGGTGGCAGGTTGGGGGCCCCTCTGTCTGTTCAGGACCGCAGCCACGGCATGGAGAGGAGTGGGGTCCACGCGGGGTCGGGTGTTCACCTGACACCTCTCTTCCCCGTGCCAGGCGATGTGAAGCCAGAGGACATCAAGAGAGTTGCTTCTGCAATGCTCCGCAGGAAGCCCGCAGTAGCCGCCCTGGGGGACCTGAGCGATCTGCCGGCGTACGAGCACGTCCAGGCGGCACTGGCGAATAAGGACGGGCGCCTGCCCAGGACGTACCGGCTCTTCCGGTAGAGGCGCCGCAGCAGCACCGTCCACACGCGTTTCTTTGGGGTGACTTTAGGGCAGCCGTTCACAGACGGTGCAGACTGTGGGACTTTTCCTAAATGTGAATTCCTTCAGAATTGGACGTGCCAATCAGTGGAATAAAGATTGCTCTCCACCACTGCAGCTGGAAACGGGAAGCGCAGGGAGGCTGGGGCAGCCGGCTGGCGTCGAGCCGGGCTAGTCTTCCTGCTTCCCCAGGGGTTTCGGCAGGTGGGGGACTGCGCGGTTCTCCGAGGCCGGTGGTCGTTGGGCGGGCGAGGCCTGACCTCTCCTCTGAGGCCCCCGGGCCCATCAGCCCGCCTGCATCTGGGAGGCCAGGGCCACCCATGCCAGCACCTTGAGGGTCCCGGGGCGATGCGCCGTCCAGCTTGACCAGTGAGGGGTGGCCTCTTGCCCTCAGGAGTAAGGCTCTGATTTCAGAGGTGGGGAGCTTGGGGAGCTTGGGGCGGGGGAGGCGGGCTTGAAAGGCGGGAGGGCTGAGGCCGCACGCGGGGCCCTGCAGGGCTGGGCACCTGCAGTGGCTGCCGTGGGTCCTTCTGACGCTGCCGTGGTTCAGAGGGCGGCTTCCTGGCCGCCAGCGGGCTGCACAGAACCGGGCCACAAAGCTCTGTGGAGAAGAGTCGTCTCCAGGCCGTATTTTGTGAAACGCTAAGTGCACCCCTGCTGTCCAGCTGGGAGAGGGAGGGGCGATCTGAGGCCATCAAATAAACGTTTCGGCGTCACTTCTGTCACGTCCGTTCATGTTGCTGGGGCCTCTTGTCCCTTTATTTCCATCCCTTTACTGCACACCTACCCTGGCCCAGGTGGGAGGTGTCTGGGCCCCTGCTGTCCTTCGCCTGCTCCGCTCCAGTCTGCTGGGTGGGAGCCCCAGGCTCACGGCAAGTGGGCCAAAGGCGTGAATTCCAGTTGTTAGGAACGTCCTGTGGTGACCGGGCTGGCTGGGAGGGAGCGCGGGAGCGCGAGGCGTCCCGGGAGCTGCTCCCAGCCGGGCCCAGGTTCCTCTTTCGGGAGCTGGCGCTCACCCGGGCTTTCTGTCTCCTGGACACCCACCCCTCCCTCTCTCCTCCCCCTTTACCCCCCCTCGCCCCGTTCACTTGGGGGCCTTCCCTCCACCCTTTCAACCCCGCCCACCCTGTGCGCTGTCCCTGCTGTTCCCAGAGCCCCGCCTGCGCCTTCGTTGGCGCCCACGCCGAGTCTGGCCCTTGGGGACTGGCTGGCCTGTGGCCTGTGGCAGGACTCAGCGCGTCGGAGAGAACGAGAGGCAGATTTTAAAAGCCACCCTCACGCTCGGTCGGATTGCGCAATTCCTTATGAGGCTTATTTTCCAGACCCTGGTCGATTTCATTTGTGTTCATTTGAATTTCAACCTAAACGCCCAAGTGAAAGCCCATTCGTCTGAAGTCTGTAACGGCTCACGGTAAGTAAACTGCTTCACTTTGGACCCATGAGGTGGACGCAGTGACCCCCCCCCAAGGACACGAAGCCCAATGTCAAGGCAAACTAATACACGCCAGTGTCGCGTTAACTCTCTCTTCTCCATGATTTGGGTCAGAGAAAATGCCTGGAAAGAATCCATAAACCCTACTCATTTCGAGCCCCGTTACCACAAAAACCTTTGTAACAAAAGAGTTTTTCTGTTAATTGATTCAAAGCTCAATGGCATATTCTTTGAGCAAAATTTTATACATACAACCTGAAGAGTTTCTTGAAATCAGATGGGATTAGCTATGCCTTCTCATTAATGGAATTTCTCCCGTTTGTATCAAAAGATTGCGTGTGTATTGCTTTAGAATTTACACTCCATATCTTGGAAGCGGAGGCGAATAAAAGTTTGATGTCCGTATTCGTGGGAGTTGGCTTTACATCACTGATCCCGATTCACTCAAGTCTGAAGTGCTCACTATTCCCTAAAAGCCCTTTCTCAGAGGACACTTACCTGGGGGCAGTGGGCGGGGGCACAGGAGCACAGCACAGGGGCCAGGAGAGACCGAGCTTCTTGCCTTGGAACGTGACAGCCTCTTACAAGAGCACTGCAACAGACTGCTGCTTTCTAGGACTCAATCTTTGGCCAGGAAGAGCTTAAGATTCAATAGATGCATTTATTTAAAAATATAAATATGGAAAAATAAATAAAGACTAGATTGAATGCCCCTAGAATTTCCCACATTCAAAGCCTAAGTAAGTTTTTTTTTTTACGAGATGGATTAAGACACAAAGCAATATCGGACTCTAAACCCTTTAAGAAAACAAGACATCCAGGCTGGTGGGGGCCGGCCTAGGCTGGTAAGGTGTGACATTCCAACCTTCCAGCGGCTTCTCAGACCCAGGAAACGCACCACTTAACGTTAATGCCGCTCGCTCATAGCTAACGTTACCTAAGCAAATGGACCCAAATGGACCGGGAGAGGAGAAGGAGGTGGTCTCGTGGACCTGAACCGCCGGCCGGCCGTCCTCATCCCAGCCTCAGCTCGGTCCTAGCGCGTGCCGTGGGAACAGAGGCCCAGGGTCACCGGACCCCCGGCGGCGTGCCTGGCGCTCAGACAAGGAAGGGCAGCTCTTGGTTTGGGTTTGAGGGGCTGCTGGGAGGCTGCAGATCCGGACGTGCAGACATAAAGGAGGTCAGGGTGCCTGGCCTGCACGCGGGCTCTGCCGCTGGCTTCGGGGCACGCGAGCTACTCACGGCCAGCCCGGGGTTTGCCACCGACAGTGGCCGCGGTGCGGGGAAGCCGCCCTGAGAGAGGGAAGCGCCATGGGGGCGTGCGGTTCTGTGCCAGCGGCGGACGCCGGACCTGGGGCCTCCCGTCGGGCTCTCGCGGAGGAGCGGGCAGCCCCCAGCAGCAGTTCATCAGCGTCCCGGACGGCAGCCTCCTCCGTCTCCCCGGGTTCCTGGGTCAGATACCCTCCCGGGTTGCAGGTGACCAGTCCTCCTTCGGCAAATTTCCTCAAGAGACGGTACAGATGGCGCTGGAGTGCTGGCTCTTCAGCGCCTGCTGTCTCTGGATCTCCCTGGAAATCCGTCTCTTAATTCCTAACAGGTACAGTTCGCGGTCAAACTTGCCGGCGGCTAGTGGGATGCTGGGGAGGAAAGAGCCATCAGGAGGGCGCCGTCCTCCTGGCCTCCGTACGGCCTCCGGGCGTCTGCTGCGGGCGGTACGTGGAGGGTGGAGATGGCGAGGCCCGGGTCCCCGCGGCTGCCCCGACTGGCGGCACAGCCGCAGCACAGCGCCATGAGCCAGCGGGACGCTCCCTCCCGCCTGTGCCAGGCCTGCCTCGCAGCAGCTCTAGGACAACCCCAGCTGCCACTGGCTGTTCCAGGGGTCCGGCCGAGGACCCGTCCCTCTGGCGTGTCGCTCGCCTGACACCTGCTTCAGACAACCTACGCCAGACCTCTCCACGCAGGGCGGCTGGAACCCTGCTCCCCTAGGGGCATCAGGACACAGGAGACCAGGCCGTGCTCCCAGGCGGCCCCCCCTGCACCACCCCCACCACGGACCCGGGAGTGAGGCGGGTACTGACTTGTCTCTCCCTGGCCTCACTCTGACCCGGAACAGGCCGTACACAGGCCGGTGGTCGGACGTCCTGATCCCGGGGCAGGAGGAGTACTTGACGGGGCAGATGTCGTCCCTGTGGCGGCTCCTGTACATGACGCGGTCCTGTGGGAAGGGTTCCAGGGGCCGTCGGGCTGCCGGGCTGGGCCGGCTTGCCTCGCGTCGGCTGCCCTTCAAAGATCCCCCGTGTCGAAGACCCCCAGGAGGCCCAGCCCAACGCTCCCCCAGCCCTGCGGGCGGCTCACCGTGTACGAAGGGGTCCTCTGCTTGGAGGTGGTATCATACGAGTCCTTCCCGACGTCGAACTTGTACGACGGCAGGAAGTGGATGTCTGGCTCCTGGAAGCCCTTGAAGATGGACCCTGGGACGGGCAGAGCCCTCACCTCAGAGCCACGGCTCGGAGCCCAGGGTTGCCCCCGCCCCCCCGGGGTCCCTCCTGGCCGGGCGGCTGCTCTCCCCGCCTCACCTCTCTTCATCTCCCGCGTGAGCTGGTCGTGCTGCAGCAGCTCCTGCACGCTGGCACCCGGGTCCTGCTTCAGGATGGCTTCCACGGCCGCCCGCCCGCCACTCAGGCGGAAGTTGAAGTCTCCGAACCAGAAGACCCCGTCAAAGCGGGAGGTGACGTCCGCTGGGGCGTGAGCGGGTGGAAAAGCGTGTGAGCCCAGCGCTCCCCGCGCTCCTCACTCCCACCGCAAGGCCGGGGCTCCCTGGAAAGCGGGTGGCAGCCCACGACGCTGCTGGGGCTCAGGGCTGGGGGGCGCGTCCACAGCTTTCTGGGTTCACGCGGTCACGGGTCACGACTCAGGGAGCAGGCGCCAGGCCTCGCTTCGGTCAGCAAGCGACTTTCCAGACTTTTCTGACCTCGACTCTCAAAAGCTCTGAACAGCCCATCTGAACAGCCCACTAACCCTCCAGAGAACACGGCAGAAGCCGCCTTGTCCTCGGGGGAAGGTAAAGCAGCTCACCGGCGTCGGAGCGGTAGGGGCTGGTGTCCGGCACATTCTTGGGCAGCGCCAGGCCCTGGACAGTCTTGCTGTAGTCCAGCAGCCGCTCGCCCACCTTCCCGTCTCCAGCTGCAAGGACAGCGTGGGGGGCCCTCTCCAGAGGCAGGTTTCTGAGCCCAGGGCTGGGCGCCTGGGGGGGGTCCGTCGGGGGCAGACCCCCGCAACCCCAGCAAGCGCTAATCACACAGCGTCTGCACCGTGACCCTCGCCACCAGGGGTCTGGGGGTCCAGGGGCGAGGGACTTACAGGTGAAGTGGGACGTGATGAAGAGGAGGGAGGTGCCGAAAAAGGTGAAGCTGACGCCCAGGGCCCCCTTGGTTTTGATCTGCGACACGATGCGCGTGGTCACTGTGGAGCTCTCCACCTCTGCACGGAGGGAGCAGGGCTGACCGGGCCGGACGCAGCCCCGAAGGCCCCACGCCGCCGCACCGCCCGCCCCCCACGCGCACGTCCGGCCCCCGGGGCTGCCTACCGGAGCAGAACCAGATGAGGTCCCTGCGGATGAGCACGGACATGTAGAGCGCCCCGTGGGCCGCCGAGTACAGCATGACGTAGTGGGGGCCCAGCGTCTCCTGCAACCTCGTCTCCCACTCCCGCCTGTGGGGAGGGGCACCGTGGTCGCGCAGCACGACGGGGAGCCCGGGGCCTCCCTGGGAGGCCCGCTTCCTCCTGCATCCCCAGTGACAGGCTGGGTCCCCGACCCCTGATAAGAGCCGGGGGGGCAGGAGGGAGGCCACCTTCCCTGCAGGGCCTGGTGCAGTCGGGGCCCCTCCGCTCCGGCCAGGCCTCGCGCTGCTGCCCGTGTGCTGCCGGGGCTCTGCCCCCACCCCCCAGCAGGTAAACTGGCAACACAGCCGGGGCCGCAGGCAGACCCAGGAGAGGCGAACGACGCCTTGCACGGGCTGGGCTGGAGCCCGCGGGGCCGCACTGCGCTGTGCCCCTGCCCCCGCTATCTCTTGCTGGGCTGGAGCCCGCGGGGCCACACTGCGCTGGGCCCCTGCCCCCGCTATCTCCTGGAACAGCTCCTTATTTACAAGAAGATGAACCTCATTCCTTCTAAATTCTACGAGTCCCCGTTGGAGAAGAAAACGATCCCGGTTCAGCCCAGGCTCGGCCACGGCCCACGTCTTGCCGCACACGGGGGTCTCGGGCCACAGCAGCTTCAGCCCCAAAGGCCCGCCTGGCGCCGCTGTTCACAGGGACCCGGGTGCACCGGCGCAGCGGAGACATGGGGCGGGGCGGCCCTACCTGTCCGAGCAGCCCTCCTGGACCCCGACGACGTACAGGTCCTGAGCAAAGTCAGCCTCGGCCGGCAGCAGGAGCTCGTCCAGGTTCGGGGGCAGCTCCTGCAGAAAAGCGGCGCCTGGCAGGGGCCGAAGGGGCCCAGTGCGAGGGGCTCCTGCTGCCTGGGGACCCGAGGCCGCTCCCGAGGCCACCATGGGGAGCCCCTGGCCCAGGCAGGCCGCCGCTCCTCCCCCGAGCCTGGCCTCACCAAGCCTGCACCACCCCCTTGGCTGTGCTCTTCCCTCGCTGGGCACCCACGCGCCTGGCCATCCCCCAAGTGCACCCCTGATGTGCACGGGGTCGGGGGGAGACGCCCCCTCCTCTGCACGTCTGCCCTCACTGCAGCCCCGGGGAGGGAAGCGGGCGCCCGGTTGGTGGTCTTCACCCCCCGACCTGCTGCCGGCCTTGGCCCTCTGGGCCCTGCTGTGGGCCACACCGTGGATACGCTGGTGGCTCCCCGAGGGTGGCAGAGGCACCAGCCCGGGCACCTGACTTCACTTCGGCTCAGGTTGCTGTTTCGTGGGGGCCCGTCCACCCCAGCCCTGCCCTGTTCTCTCCCCGCGCCCGTCACCCTGATGTCAGCCCAGGACGCGGCCGCTTCGATTCTCTGGACAGCAAGCATGACGGCACACGTGGACGACGGCAGGCACTCAGGAAATGGCCCAAGACCCCGGTGGTGGCAGCAGTGTTAGGTCACCCGCAGTCTGGAAGCCCACGGCTGGCCTCAGAATCGGAGCCCCCCACGCGCAGGGATGGAGCCCCCTAACTGTGGGAAGGGACCCCCAGGAGACACGGGGTGGCTGGAGAGAAAGCTGGCGGGACGGCGTCCAGCGGGCTTCCCCAGAAATCAGCGTGCGGACCCCCAGCCTGCCTGGCTTCAGTCGCCCCGGTGGTCAGATGCTCGTCCCATTGGCACAGATGTCCTGAGCTCCAAGCGCCCCGGCTTGCAGGCGGGATGGAGGAGCCCCTGACCGCACGGGACACACAGCGGGAAACAGACTCGGGTTGTGGTGCGGACGCCAGTCCAAGGTGCACAGCGGCGGACTCACGTCCCCATATGCGTGCTGGGACCCCCAGGGTGCACCCAGGAGTGGCCCGGGGCAACCCTAACGGCCTGGCCCTGTGCTGGGCATCGCCACGGGGAGGCCTCGCGTCGGGGAGAGGGGGCTCTCGGGGAATCTCTGCCCCTTCCTCCCAAATGTGCTGGGAGCCTAGAACTGCTCTAAAAAAAATACTTACGGTGTGTCTGCAAAAAGAAGCATTAATGCCCCACCAGGCGGTGGAGAGGGGGGCGAGAGGGTGTGACGGACAGGAGTCCCCTCCGGGGGACGGGGAGGCTGGGGGAGCCCCAGGAAGAACCTGGTGGGAACCCAGCGCCATCCTGGGTGGGGGTGGGCAGCCCACTTACCTTCTGTCCCTGCATGTTCCACGTGGCCACGAAGAGGGCCACGTTCCGGTCTGGGAAGTAGCGGGCCAGCTCGTCTGCCCCCATCAGGGCCCCGCTTGCCAGGAGACTCCCCTCCAGGTAGCTCCTGCGGACACAGGACAGACTGAACCGGGGCCGGGGGCTGGGGGGGTCGCAGCACATGGGCCCAGGGAGGGGCCGGGAGCAGGACACACCTCCCAGGGGTCGGGAGCTCCTCTACCAGAGCTGGGATTCCCTCAGGACCCCGTGGTCGGCACAGAGCACAGTGCCGAGGTGCCCTGCTCTCTAGGGAAACCCGCAGTGTTCACAGCGCTACAAACACCGCAGGCTTTCGGCTTCCCTCCGTCGCCTCCTGAGAGGAAGGGACGTAAAGGTGACATTTGGGGCTTTTTTGTGGAACCGCTAAAGGCAAAGCCCCGGAAGGGCCGCAGAGGTCGAGGTGGGCTTCTGCACGGTAAGCAGACTTGGGGGGGACGTGCGCCCTTGTCCGGGGCTCCAGCCTTTGCCTCGCCGCCCAGCACTGGGAGCTCGTAAAGGCTGCCCGTGACACACCTGTCCTCACAGGACCCGAAAGTTCAATCCACTGTGAGATGCTCATAGAATAGAGCAGGCAAATGGTGCAAGGTCTCGAACAGCGTTGCAGAGGCCCTAATACAGCACAGCTAAGCCCCAGCTCTGGTCCTGCCCTCGTGCAGGGGGCCGCGTCTGACATCCGCTCCTTCCGTGAGCGCCGTGCAGGACTTAGGCTTCGAGGCCATCGGTCTGTCACCGCTTAACCCCTGAAAGCAGCCTCGGCCGATGCCCATGTGCCAATGAGACTGCACTTAAGGACACCAAAGCCTGAGTTTCATGTAATTTCCACATGTCATGAAAAGAACGTTAGTACGGCCTTGGGTTCTTTTTTTTTCAACCACGTGAAAACCGTTCCTGGAGGACCTGTGATAGGACCGCGTCTGGTCAGGTTCGCAAGGAGGGAGGGAAACCCATGCGCTCAATCCAAGTTCAAATGTCTCACTTGCTGTGCTCATTCCAACTCGCTAAGAGATCCCCACACCTTAGCCTGCAGACAGGCACCAATCCCTTTGAAGGAGGTGAAATCAGGATCCAGTCCTTACAAACTCGCATGAGAAACCCTTAAACCCCGACCAAGCTTTGGAGGACGTGAATTCAAGTACGTCAGGAGGGAGGAACCTCCTTGAGGCCACCCCACCGTGCTGAGGATCCTAACCGGCTGACTGCTGCCCGTGGGGCTGTCTTCTCCAAACCAGCCCCGTCCACAGCGTAACCAGAAAGCAACCCGTCCAAGGGCACAGTCTGCGTCCCTTTCCTCAGTCCTCAGCCCCGACCCGGGCCAGATCCAGACTGTCTGCGTGTAGCCCGCAAGCTAAGAATCGCTCCTACGCTTTTATTTTATTTGTAAATACGTATTCATTTATTTATTTATTTTGGCTGTACCGGCTCTTAGTTGCAGCACGCGGGATCTTCGCTGCGGCACGCAGAATCTTTTAGGTGTGGCATTCGAACTTCTTAGTGGCGGCACGCGGGACGTAGTTCCCCGACCAGGGATCAAACCCGGGCCCCCTGCATTGGGAGCATGGCGTCTTACCCACTGGACCACCAGGGAGGTCCCCTATGCTTTCAAATGGTTGGGAAAAACCAGTAGTCCGTGGCGTGGGAAAGTGCCCTGAGATTCACCCTTCGGCCTCCCTGAAGGAGGCGCTCCTGCCCCACAGCCGCGCTGCCGGTGCCAGGCCTGGGCTGCTCTCCCACCCACCACGGCAGAGCTGAGCACTGCCACAGAGACCTCACGGCTCCCACAGTTGAAACAGTCCCTACCCAGCCCGCCGACCCGTGTCCTAGGACACACGGAGGGTCTGGAGGTGGGGAGCCCGTCAACCCACTGTCGGCTGCTTGTGTGAGAGCAAAGCTGGGGATCTGATTTTGAGACGTGCTTCTCATTTCTGTGTAACAGGCGAGCCTACATAAATTGCATACAATTTGAGCAGAGAACTCATACTCGTTTTTAGGCTGCTCGGCCTGCGGGATCTTAGTTCTCGGGGCCATGGAAGCGAGAGTGCCGAGTCCTAGCCACTGGACAACCCGGGAATTCCCTGTGAAATCATACTTTAAACGCACGAAGAGATCTCGCCCTTTACGAGAAACATGCTGAATTACTTTAACAAAGGAACCCGTTTTGCCCTAAAACAGTGCCCGGCGCTGATGGAGGGGCAGGAGGGAGGCTGGCGGCCAGAGGAACCACCTGCCTGGCTTTCACTGCTGGGCTCACCGAGGGCGGGGGCGGGTGAGGATTGCCTTCCATCTGCCCCCTGACCCCAGAATCTGCGAATGTGACCTTATTTAGAAAAGGATCTTTGCAGACAGATGTAATTAGTTAAGGATCTTGAGACGAGGTCCTCCTGGATGAGGGTGGCCCTAAATCCAGGGACCGCTGTCCTTATAGAAGAGGAGAGACAGACACGGAGCAGAAGCCGCGTGAGGACAGAGCAGAGACGGGGGCAGCGCGGCCACAAGCCGGGGACGCCTGGGCCCCCAGCAGCTGCAAGAGGCAGGAGGGACCCTCCCTGGAGGCTTGGGAGGGAGCGCGGCCCTGCCACACCTGATCTGTGAATTCTGGCCTCAGAACTGGGACGGAGTAACTCCTGTTTTAAGGCTCTAGTCTGCGGCGCTTTGTTGCGGCCACCCCAGGACACCAGCACAGGGACTGCCTCACTCTTCCCCTGCCCGCACCCACGTCCAGAGGGGTTGGCGCAGGCCTGGTCTGGATGGGAGGGTGCGGCGGGGGGCGGTGGTGACAGAGCTCCCCCTGCCCCCTGGGGCCTCGAGCGCCCCAGCAGGGAGTGGATGGCGTGGGGCCCCCAAGTCAGGGCCGAGGCCCGATGTGCGCTTCAAACAACCTGCCCAGCCCCGGCCGGTGCGGCAGGGGCCGTGAGAGCCAGCGGTCAGCGGCCAGGCCCAGCACGGACAGGGCCGGGGATCGGGGAGAGCGCGGGATGGCCTCCCGAGTCACAGCGTGGGCACCGGGCTCCCAGAGGCGATGGTCAGGAGCGGGCTGGTGGGCGTGGCTGGGCTGGGCTCAGAAGCGCCTGGGACCCCGGTCCTGGTGAGCCCTCATGGCGCTGCCTCGGGAGAGGTGGGCAGAGGTGCGAGATGGGAGTCGAGCGGAAGGGTGGCGCCCACCTCCCCTTCAGACTATAAAGAAGTCAAGGCGGACTAGTTATTCAAGCCCCCTGAGGCCCGGACGCCCGGCGTCCTCCGAGATGCGAGACCCCTCTCCTTGCCCATGGGGTCGGAGCCGGGGTGGGGATTGCTGGGCAGTCCTTGGCAGACGGAGCCCCGAACGTTGAGAAATCTCGGGGCGCTCCTGAGAGCAGAGTGCACGAGTCGGGCTCTGCCTGCGCCCCTCCCCGCCAGAGGTGGGCCCTGGGGACCCTCCCCTCGGGGCAGCCCAGCCGTGTCCAGCTCTCCGTCCTGGAAAGGTGCCAGCGCGCGCACAGGGCACGGCTGGCTAAACGCTGGTCCTGACCAAAGCGGCTACGTGGACGCGCGTTCCCCGACCCACCCTGGAGTCCTGGGCCGACCTGCACACGTGGACGAAGGTTGTCCCCGATGGAGCAAGAAATGGGAAGGAAAACAGGGCCGCCCAGTGCGCAGAGAGATCTGCGTACCCCACCATCTGCTTCATAGAGCCTGTGGGGCTGAGACGCAAAGGAAAAGCTGGGGGGGCCTGGGAGATGGGGGTCAGTGGAGGGAGACCCGCTGCAGCACCTCACACGCTTTCAGGGGAGGCTTCCATGGTTCCCACGGGGCTTCTGAAGGCCCACGAAAGCCACGGACGCAGGCCACGATGCCGCCCACCCCCGAGGCCCTACCTGCTGCGGACGTCCTTGGTGCGGACGGGCGCCAGGAGGCTGACGGCGGACCTGGCCGAGTGTAGGGAGCAGTCGTCCCGGGCCAGGGGGCTCGGGGGCCGGCCGGGGTGCAGGCCGCTGTGGGCCCAGAACGGTCTGGCCTGCCACCGCAGCTGGCGGTCCGCGTGATCCAAGTCCACCTTGTTTGCTGTCCGCAGGGCGTCGGAGGCGACGTTCCAGTCCATGGCGGGCAGTGGGCGCGGGGGAAGCAGGCTGGCCAGCCGCGGGGTGCTCCCGGCCGAGGCCCCGTCCCGGTGTAGGAGGTCCAGGGAAGTGCTGATCATTCCGGAAAGACAGTTACCCAGCGAGGAGGGGCCTCCGCTGCCCAGGGCCCTGCGAGTTGTGGGGATTTCCTGCAGGGAGGTGCTCAGGCAGGGCGGGGAGCCACCGCGGGTGGCGGTCCCGGGGGCCTCGTCCTGCAGGGAGCCCCCGGAGGGGCTGGGCCCATTCCTCGTGGCCAGGTCCTCGCGGCTGGTTCGAAAACGCCTCTTCCTCCAGCCCTTCTCATCCAGGGACAACGCTCGCTCCAGCCTGGGCCTCGGCGGCGGCGGCTTCGGACTGAAGGGTCTCCCCCTGGCCTGTGGGTCCTCGTTGCCGACTTGCGCCGGGGTGTCGAGGGGGCGCACTGGGCTCTTCTCGGGTCCCCGACGGTCATCAGCGGCCGGGGACCCCGGGCGGGCGGCGAGGTCTTCGTCAGTGTTTGGAAGCCGTCCCTTGAGCATTCTGACCTCAGGCTGCAGATGCCCCTGGGCGGTGGGCTGCTGGGCGGCCTCCGAGTGCCCCAGGCTCGCCAACTTGGACGGCACAGTCCAGCGGCCAGCCCTCACACCCGGGGGCAGCCTGGCCGAGCCGGGAGACAGCTCCTCCTGGGGCTGCTGGCGACGTCCAGCGTCAGGGATGCGTGGTCAGCCGTCGCTGGGCGAGCTGCGGAGGAGAGAAAGGGCAGCAGCTCCCCCTGGGGCCGGGGCGGTCCAGCTGGAGCAGAGCCAGCTGCTGCATGGCTGGGAGCCCTGACGGTCTGGAGTCCTCGGCAAGCACCTAAGGGAAAACCACGCGATTAGCCTTCCACGACCGGGGCCCCAATGCCATTTAATGATCCTGGAGGACAGCTGTGGTGCAGGGTGACAGAGCGGACAGGTCAGCAGCAGCCCACCAAGAACAGGCACGTCGGCACCCGGGCCGCCGCCTCCTCCTAGGAGGCGGGTGAAGGCCCAGCATCTTAGGAAGGAGAGAAGCCACCCTCCTGACAGGGTTGCTCCTCACGTGGGGAGCCAGGGGCGCGACCCACTGAGAATTCCCGCCCCCAAGGCGTAGGCACGGCCTTGGCAGGGGTCCCGGCCCGCGCCCCTTCCCCCCGGGAGCCCGGCGGCCCGGCCTCGCTCACCTGAGAGCCCTCCACCATCGCTCGGGCCGCAGACGCCGCCCCGAGAGCGGGCGACCCTGAGCGGGTCTGCGGCCCGGGCAGCAAAGGCCCCTGACTCAGGACTGCGAGTCGGGCCGGCCGGCCCCGGGGCAACGACCGCCGCGGAGCCGCGGGGCTGGGGGTGGGGAAGGGGAACGAGACCCGCGCCCGGGACCCCCGCGCCCCGCCCCACGCCGGGAATCCCGCAACCGATGCCGCGCCAGGAATCCCCGCGCCCTGACCCCAACCCAGGGTCGCCCCGCCCAGTCCTCGAGCCCCGCCCAAGGCCTCCGCGCCCCTGCCCAGGGGTCACTCCGTGCCGAGGACCCCCGGGCCCCGAGCCCCCCGCACCTCCTCCAGGACTGCCGCCCCGCATCCCTCACCCCGCCCGGAGGTCTCCTCTCTCCCGCAGCCCCGCCCGGGGTCACAGAGCCCCGCGCCCCCACCTCGGGGCGCCGCCTGCTCCCCAGCTCCGCGGGCTTCGGCGGCCGCTCCCCGGCAACCGGCGGGCAGGGCGGCCCCGGCCCCGGCGCCCGCAGCGGCCACTGGCGGCCGGAGGACCCAGCGGCGCCAAGCGAGGCGGGAGGGCGCCCTCTGGCGGGCGCCAGGAACACCGCGGCTCCCTTCCCCGCGTCCGCCCCGCTCCCCGGTCCGCTGCCCGTCTTCCCCGCGCCCGGAAGCCCCTGCTCTCCTCTCCGCCTAGTGGGGCGGGGGGACCTTCCCTGCAGAGGGGATACTAGGAGGCATAGCGTTGCCCTGGGCCCTCATTGTCACTGCCATCAGGATGGGTCTTCCCATCAGGCCCACCCGCCGCCGATCAGAGAGGGGCCCCTTCTTCCTGGGAGCCCCTAACGGGCGAGCCTGGCAGAAGACGGGAAGCAGTGGCCCGGGGCGCCTCTATAAGCCAATCCACAAGGGGCGGGTGAGGCCAGGGTCTCCCCACGGGCTTCCAGTCAACAAAAGGAGACATGGCGAAGGGCTTGAGAGCGCAAAATATTTTATTTAACAATGTGCACTTAGGAAAAATAGCAGCTCCCGCCTCGGAGGAAGCTTCTCGAATCAAACGTCGCTGGCGGTCAGACACAGAGGACGACGGGCAGGGCTGAGGAGGAAGCCGAGGGCGCCAGGTGGGTCTCGGCCCAGGAACCGCACCGAGCGCTGACCCTGGGACCTGGGAGACTGCCCGTCGACGAGGTCGGCCTCTCCCAAAGGGACGAATCAGTGAAACATTCTGGAAACCGTTCTGTGAGTCCTTCCTAGACGGCAGGTGGCCTAGAGCAGCCCGCGCGGACCCCACCCTCACACAAGTCCTACCCTTGGACTAAAGCCCCAACAAACCGTGTTCCCCCAGCGTTCTACAGAAATTATTTCCTAATGATTTTTTTAAATATTTAAATCTTTTCCTTAGACTGAAGAAGAAAGTGAACAGTTTTAAGAACAGTCGATGAAGCCTTAAAGCTGAGTCGACCAGGAGGAGGTCTTCCTGTGCAGGTTCACAGGCTGAGTCAGCATATTAGCCACGGAAGGTCTCGGTGCAGAAAGATCAGATTCCAGAGCTTCTGACAAGAAATTATTTTAAGCCACTTTCTTCAAGATGTTACCAACTCCTTAAATGACGCAACGGTGAGAGGAAGCCAGACAACTGGACTGCACCGTGAAGGCAGGCCAGAACACATGGCCTCAGCTGGTCCACAGGGAAAAGTCCAAACCAAACTTATCAGTCACAGTTGTGACACTGGTTTATTAACTCGGATCAGTCACGCCAGAGCACAAGGGCCCTGTGGCTCTGTCCCAGCGACGGAGCCGCCCCTCGCTGACAGCAGAGTCAGTCCCTCCGGCTGCGTGGAGGCGTCATGGTCCTAGTGAGGCCACAGGAAATTACGCAGGGCTGGACACATCTTCGCTACGGGAGATAAACACACGTCGGCAGCGAGGGCCGCGCTCGAACCCTGGCGGAACTGTTGCTAAATGAAGCCCATGTCTCCTCTGAGGCGAAGCGCCTCCCAGGCCCGACAGCGCGAGGTGGCGCTGTCTCCTCTGAGGCGAAGCGCCTCCCAGGCCCGACAGCGCGAGGTGGCGCTGTCTCCTCTGAGACGAAGCACCCCTCCAGGCCCGACAGCGCGAGGTGGCGCTGGCCGCCTCAGGACGCGCACCCCTGGCCGCGTTCCTCTCTGAGTCAAAGGTGCAGTTTCCTTCCAGCGTCTTAAAGGACCCTGGGATTACCTGGCAGTAATTCACCGTTAGGTTTTCAGAGGTGCCTTAGTTACTGAAAAGCAAAGTCCTCCCGTAGCCGAGATGCTTCCAGCTTCACTTAGTGTAACATCCTCAGATGACTGTGAATGTTGGATCCTTAAATCATGCCTTCAGGTGGAAGATCCTAGTAGGTCACAGATTCCCTCTTTTCCTCCAGCTTCCCGAAGGGGTGGAATTAATGCTGGCAACACTTCATAAATCATTTCTGAATCACTGCATCCGTCTCCACTTGGGAACAGACGGGAGTCGCAGGCAATCAGTCTGATGAGCTCTTGGTGGAATAATCGCTTCAGGGTTCCACATGCCAGTCCAGGACAGGGACCATCTAGCTCAATATGCTGGGTACTTCCTCTGGCCAATCCTTCCCATCCTTGAACTTCCCGAGGCAGCAGAGGCCTGAAACGACAAGGGACAGCACTGAGCTCCGCACGCCCGTCCCCGACGGCGGGGGGGGCGGCCCTGGGGGAAGGATCAGCAGGTCTGTGGAAGAAGCCAGAACAGACCGTTCTCTCGGCAAACAGGCATGTTCTGTTCGTTTTATTCTGTTTGCAAGCCCACGGCCACAGACCAAGTCAGCAGCACATCTTGGCATTCCCTTTAAAGGTGCCTGCGGCTTGGTTAGGGTGGTGGGGTGAGGCTGACTCCAGCAGCTGGTGTCTACAGAGCCCAGGGAGAGCGTGGTCTGGCCTGCCACCGAGGGGTGCAAGGGATGCCCAGGGGAGGCCGTGGACAGAACACAGGTGCTTCCTCTTGCTCCCACGAAAATGCCAACTGAAATGACAGTCAAGGAGCTTTTGTAAAGGCATAAACTGCAAGATGCAGGTTACAGGAGAGAAGGAAACAACTACCGAATCGTGGAATGGAGAAGCAGATGGCAGCCGGGGGTGAGAGAAAGGGGCAGGGCGCAGGAAGGCCCGCCCCCGAGGAAGCCCGAGGCCGGCGACGCGAGGCGGTGAGGGCAGGGACAGGCTGGTGTCAGGTGAGGCTTTGCATCCCGAAGGCCAAGACCTCCCCACAGACCTCTGCCCCCCAACCTGCGCTCCCCAGACTGGCGGCCAGTCCATCCTCCACAGGCCAGAGCCTGGAAGGGAGAGAAATAAAAGGAAGCATTCATGACCTTCCCGGCCTGGAGGTCACGAGCTACCAGGTGAAGGGAGGCCAAGGCCAGCATCGGGGAGGGAGTCAGGCCTGCCCCACAGCAGTGTCAGCAGGAACCGGCGGGGGCACCCCCACCCAGGGCCGTGGCAGAGCCGGAGAGGGTGAGCGGGCGAGTCAGGGTCTCGCCGGGGGAGCCCCCACCCTGCTCCCACCCGCCCCGGGGAGACAGCAGGGGCACTTACTTGTGCAAACTGAGCAGGGTTGTAGAAGGGCACCGCTGCTGCGGGAGGGCCCCCTGCAGGGGCGTGAGCACCCGGAGCCTGAGAAGCACAGAGAGCTCACCTCAACAACAGCGCACGGAGGCTTGTTTCATTTGCAAATACAGGTACTATTTCTGAGAAAGGGTTTATAATACCAATACTTTCAAGTGTGCCACAGAAGCTGGTCAAAGATACTTCTTGCAACGCTGTACTTAATTATTTAATGGTTCAAACCAAAGCAGCATGCAGAGTGCAATGCTTTAGAACCGGAGCAACACACGAGGTGGCACGGAGCTCTGAGCGGGCACTCAGCGCCGGGGGAGCCCTTAGCAGGTGCTTTGACTGCTGTAGACCTCAGGGGTCCAGCTACAAGATCCAGCGTTTTAACTCACAAGTAAAACAAGTCACGTGAAGCCTTCCTGCCAAGCCGAGGGAAGAGCTTAGTGCCCCAGTACGCAGAGAAGATGAAGTATTCCTGTATTTCCCACACAGAGCGACCCGGACAGCTGTCACTGCCTCACTCTGCCTGCCTGAACTAAACCTTCTCGTGCTTGTCAGAAAACAGAATTCTCTCTTTCAAATGAGAGCATCCTGACCCAGTGGGCTTCTGACACACACACACACACACACACACACACACACACACACACACTCTCTCTCTCTCTCTCTCTCTCTCTCTCTCTCAGGCTGTGCCTGTGGCTAGTCATTTGAAAAAACCAATTCAGAAAGAGCACTTGCACAGAACTTGTTCGTTCACTACAAGCTTCTTGGGGTCAGTTCGATTGTTGATGTGTCTGGCTATTCAACACCACCCTTTAAAAACTTCTAAAGAAAGGAACACTGCATCCTCAGGCATGTGATGGCTGGGAGGTGACAAGTAATGTCAGTGGCCAGGGGCACGATGACCGACCAGCATAGCGATCTCAAAGGAAAGACAGACAACCCCGTTCAAATCCATGTCCGGTGCACACGGCCAGCCACAGGTACCTGGTTAAAATGCTGGCTCACTTCACGTGATAACGAGCTCAGTGAACTACGGCGCGAAAGCTACAAAACAGCAAGAACACACAGACACAGACAGATACGGTAATCAACGTGCACGCCACCGCTCCGAGCCGGCAGTTCACTCCCAAGGAGCTTCGTGACGCCGTTAGGGTCAGCACGGCTCGATGGGGGAAAAGCCAGAGTTAGCCCGAAACGCCTATTTTCATGTACAGTTTTTACTGGAAACGACCCCTGGTTGCGGGGAGGGAGGTCTGCCCAGGCCTGGGCCCAAGGCGGCCAGACCTCGTGCCCCCCGAGGGGCCGAGGACAAGAGAGCCCGGCAGAGGGGCAAGCCCGGCTGCCGAGCACACACGCAGCCCTTCGCTCTAGCCAGAGCTCCCAAACAACTCTGCGGAAACAAGCGTGACCTTAAGGAATACAACACTTTTTGAGTTCTAGAAAGTTTCTAAGCTGCCCTTTTCCTACCCATTAACTGCGTTTTAAAGAAGCCATCTGGACAATAAAACGAGCTTCCTCAGCCCAGACCTTCAGCAGATGCGCTCATCGGGCGCCGTTTACCTCTCCTCCCTGGGAACCGTCCGCTCCGGAGGGTGGGCGTTCAGGTCCAGGGAGCGTCGCCGCAGAACTGAGCACCTGCCGGGACAGCAGGGAGGCCAGCTACTGCAAAGCCCGTGCATCAGAGGCACCCACCGAGGCAGGACCACCCAGGACGGCCCGCTCTACCCCACGGGGCGCTCCCGCTGAGGGGTCGTGAAAGGGTGCCGCGAGGACCTGCTATTCCAACACCCACAGCGCATCCTTACTGAGCGCCTGCCGTGAGCCCCACCGCGGCCCTGCGATCTGCGCGCTCGTCGGCCCATCCACAGGGCAGGACGCTGAGGCTCAGAGGCGCTGAGGGACCCCCACCTTTAAAAAGCTAATTACTGGGGCTTCCCTGGTGGCGCAGTGGTTGAGAGTCCACCTGCCGATGCAGGGGACACGGGTTCGTGCCCCAGTCTGGGAAGATCCCACATGCCGTGGAGCAGCTGGGCCCCGTGAGCCATGGCCGCTGAGCCTGCACGTCCGGAGCCTGTGCTCCACAACGGGAGAGGCCACAGCAGTGAGAGGCCCGCGTACCGCAAAAAAAAAAAAAAGCTAATTACTGGAGAAGACAGGGCTGAAATCCACGTCCAACCAACCTCAGAGACCAAACTCTGAACGACTGCGTTGCACATACACATTATAATCATTCAAAAAAACCTCTTCACTGTAAAAAGTTCAGCAAGACAAAATGACGAGGTAATGCGCGTGTGGCCCACACCGTAAGCTCTGTGTACACGAGACTCTGGAGAAGGTCAGGGCCGCCTCGGGTCGGGGCAGGAGGCGAATTCCCACTGCCCGGCCCCCCGCCCGGGCCCACGGCACTGCTCACCTTGGGCTCCGAGGCAGGCTCTGGCCCCCCCGTCGGTGCCTGCCCTTCCCTGCCAGCCCCCTCGGCGGCCAGTGCTTCCTCTTCATCTGTGAAGGGGACAGTGGGGGAGGTGGTCACTCGTCCCCCCCACCCCACCCCCCGTCGCTGGGGCCCAAAGGGAACAGCCCCAGGGGAGAGCTGCACCCAGGTCCTCAGGCAGGCCAAGGGAAACAAGCCCGCAGACAAGCACAGGGGAACCGCGGGCGCTCTGCGTGTGGGTGAGCAGTTATTTCTTCTTAAAAGAGGATTAAGGCCAGAGGCTCTCAGAAAGAGGCCAAAGGTCGGAAGCTGCACACAGACAGCTGCTCCCGTGCTGCCTACCTGGGTCTGGTCTGAACAGGTGTGTGGGAATTGGGAGCGGGGCCAGTGGCGCAAAGAAGTCCGCGGGAGCAAGGGCAGGCTCGCTCCGCTGGGGGCCCCCCGGGTTCAAGACGTCCACGTAGCGCGCTCGGGCTCGGGCTGCCACGGGGAGAGGGAGCGAGGTCACCCCGCCGTCCTCCTGGGGTCCGGAGAGCACCACGCCAGGCTTCCGCTCCCGGGGGCGGCCTGGCCCGGAAGGGGGCCCCTCCTGGGGCACACTTGCTTGGCTTCTGCCCGGGCGAGGGGTCCCACTTCACACCACGGCACGGCCGATCGCATCCGCTCCGCCCTGAGCTCCCCAGTGATACGACGGTCCGCCCAGGAACGCTGAACTCTCTAGAGAGCTGGCCCCCACGCCCCGGGGACTCATCCTCAGAAAACCAGTCCTTCTCCTGGTGGGAAACTAACTACCACCTTGCGGGCACGTTATCATCGCTGAACTCTGGCCCGCCTGTAGGACAAACAAATTACCCAAGTGAACTCTGATTTCTGGTTGGCCGTCGTTACCTGCTTTTCTAGAATACATGTTCACAGCGGGTCTGGGGGGCCCTCCAGGGCCAGGGTGGGCAGCTTGCAGAGCCTTGGGAAGGGATGTTGGAGGTGGGGGCGGAGCCTTCTTCTGCGGAGGGAAAGACCAGTGCGGGGTCTGCGCGCTGACCCGGAGCCCACGGAGACCCCTGCAGACGGAGGCCCCTGCCCAGGGCGGGGCTCCCCACCCGGCCACAGCGAGCGCCTGGATCCCGGCTCACCTCCTCCTCTGGCTCGTTCGTGTCCACCCAGCGGTTCTTCTTTTCATCCCAGACGATCTGCCACGATTGTGAAAGGTAAAAAGAAAACTCAGTAGCAAAAGCTGGACAGAATCAGAAATCAGAACCTGACTGCTTCCGAGGCGCCGGCTCAGGTCCGCTCCGGAGCCGTCACTCCACGCAGACAGGCAGGCGGATGCGCCGCTGCGGGACCCACTGGCCCCCCCGGGCCCACCCGGCAGGACGCACCGATTTGTTCTTGTCGTCTGGCAAGTAAGCTTCTGTCCTCTTCTTCACAGGCAGCCAACGAGAGAACCAGGAGTCGCTGCTCTGGACATAAAAACCACCAGGACAACCCTGAGGGCCTGGCGCTGAGCGCAAGGAGCCCAACACACAAGGGCCAACCAAGCCTGTGTGGCCCACGCGCGCCTGGAGGCGGTTAAGCCGCGGAGACAGGAAGCAGGTGTGGGCCGGGCGGCAGCGAGCCTGGGGGGCAGGGCTTCAGTCTGGGAAGATGAGAAAGTCCCGGGACGGGTGCACGACAGTGTGCTTGAGGCCCCAGAGCCAGGCACTTAAATCAGTGAAAGTGGTAAGTTTTCTGTACACTTTACCACACTTAAAAAAAATTACAACAACAGCTCGCCTCTTGGAGCGTTTCACGTCTGAATGCCAACAAATGAGCGGCCTGAGACATCCCCCCGCAGGGGTGGCGACGGCTGGGGAGTCCGCGTGGGCTCTATGAAGAGGCCCTCGTGCTCGGAGGCTGGCAGAGATTAGGCTTCAGGGACATTGACTTTATTCTTCATACGCTGCCCTTGACGTCTACCACAAAAGGCAGCAGCAACTCCACACCCCCTCACCCGCTTCTCTGAATCTGCGGCAGAGCGGACGGCCCCGTGCTGGGCGGGGAGCAGCCCCCTGCACGTCACACCCCGTCTGAAGGTCCTGCTCTACCTCACGGCCCGCGCATGTTTTGAATCACACTTGTGTTTACCTAAGACAGTAGCCGTTAAAAGCCACCCACAGGCTGGAGGAGGTGTGCACACACGCACATCCGGCAGGACCTGCGTCCACAACATGCAACAACGCCTGCCGACCTCTGAGGACCCCACGAAGGACGGGAGGAGACCTGAGCCAGCCCCACACATTTGAGGACGTGGAGGGGGAAGAAGCACACGAACCCACAGCCAAGTGTCACTAAGCCCAGCACAATGGCCAACAACGCAGCCCCCGGGGTGAGGACGGGGCCGCTGGAAGGGGTGCCTGGTAACCCACTGAGGAGGACGGGCTGGCAGGACGATCTAGAGCCACACACACAGCTGTCCTGTGACCTCGGGCTACACCCAAGAGGAACAAGCGCATCTGCCACCAAAAGACACAGACGAGAGCGCTCGTGGGCTTTATCCCCAATAACCCCGAACGCCCTGCGCTGGGAGAAAGGACACGTACAACCGCGCGTGCGCTCACGAGCGACCTCACTACACAATGCCAAGGAGGCACCTCCTCCGCGGGAATTTCGGGAAGAGCCGAAGCCAAGCAGTGGTGACGGGGGTCGGGCAGAGCCCACCCCCTGGGGAGCGTGTGGACGGGCCCTGGACCCATGGGCGTCCAGGAGGCAGGCCCGGCTCCAGCTCTGAGCTGGCGGGCTTACACATGGACACGGACACACAAACACTCGCGCTTCACCACACGCTCACTGCCCCTCTGGCTTGATTTAAACAGAAACACATTCCTTCTCGCCTCAGCGTGAGGACAGGGGAGGAGCCCCGGCCCCGCCCCCGGCCCCGCCCAGCTGGGGGCTGGGAGTCACCTTCTTAGGCTCCTTGGTCTCTTTCCTGGCTGCCTGGACAGGTCTCTTCACGTCGGGCGTGGGCGTCAGTGGCGGAGGCGGAGGCGGCTGCAGGGCCCCTGAGCCAGCGCTCCCCCAGCCCGGAGGTGACTCGGAGCCCTGGGACGTCCTTGAGGAGCCCTGTCCCAAGGTAACACGAAGCAGGCTCACCAGGGGCACCTCCCCAGGAGCTCCTAAGACTCCACGAGAGGCTACGCCACTACGGTGAGCAGAGCCAGGCACGGAGGGGCTGGGGAGAGCGGCCCCCCCGCTTCCCCAGGGCCGACTGGACTCAAGGGCAACGTCTTCTAGGAGCATCACGGCGCTCACGATGCGGATTCGGGAATTCTATGGGGTTGCTGGGCCGGAGAAGATGGGATACGTGTGTGCACCGAGGAGAAGACTGGTTAGAGGGGGTGGCAGTGGGCATTTTAAAAGACAGAAGCGGGCTTCCCTGGTGGCGCAGTGGTTGAGAGTCTGCCTGCCGATGCAGGGGACGCGGGTTCGTGCCCCGGTCCAGGAAGATCCCACGTGCTGCGGAGCGGCTGGGCCTGTGAGCCATGGCCGCTGAGCCTGCGCGTCCGGAGCCTGTGCTCCGCAACGGGAGAGGCCACAACAGTGAGAGGCCCACGTACCGCAAAAATAAAAAATAAAAAAATAAAAGATAGAAGCATTTAAAAAAATATTTATCCCTTGGTTGAGACTGTTTTCAATACAGTTAACTCTCATTTTTACTTTCACAGGGACAGAATATTTTAACGGTGGAACACGTAAGGAGAGTTTAGACTACAGCAATTGCCTGCTGATGGGATGCCCAAAAAGAGCAGGGTATCTGTAAAGAAGCTTCCAGAATGCAGTTTACATAAAAGCGTTTATCCTCCCACCCCCCATCACTGGGATTACAGCACACCAAGGTGGTATTTATATCAAGCATGTCTGATAAAATGAATCTTGGTTTTAAAAACACCACTGAAAATTTTACAAATCCTATTGTAGAAAGAGATGCAGAAATCAGGGAAGTTTTTCCATTTTAGAAAAGTTAAAATCGACAAGGCAGTTTCATTGTAGATGAGCATTTCTTCTCCTTAAAATACCTATCTTTACACTATTAAATTATCTTTTCCCCATTAATGTTTTCATCAGCTCTTCACATTTTAAGGATTCAAGTTTTCTCTTTAAGAAACGATTCAAAAGATAATCTGATAATTTTAAGTATTATCTTTCTACTTACAACTTAAGAACAAAGAGTTTGAATACTTATTCAGTGGAGTTCATGAAAAATAGCTTAAAAAACAAAAAAGAAGTGGGAAAGTACCACATTAGCAAATTTTCCACCAAAATCCTCTTCTCCTAGCTCCGACAGCGCGTTTCTGCCGGGTGCCTCTTGTGGCATCATTCCTGTCAAGGGAAACGAGAGCTCCTGTGACGGCGGCATCACCAAGCCCACAGCAGAGGGAGCAGGCGCGGCCAAGAGACGCTGCTGGAGACACGCGCAGCCCCTCCTACCACGCCTCCCGATGTGGGCTTCAAGAATGGAATGTGCCGAAATATGTGAAAATAGTTTCTCTTTTCAAGCCAGGCCGTGCAAGTAGACAGATGGTCAGGGACAAGACCGCCCTCCAGAAGGAGGGTCACGGCCTCCCCAGTGCCTTTACAAAGGCTGCAGGCGGGCGCCCCCCGGCCACGCCCTGGACACCCACTCCCACCTCACATCCCAACAAAAGGTCAAGTCACCCATCTTCAATCAGCTTCTAGAACTTTCGGCACACACTAAGGAACGTGCCTTGCTCCAAGTGTGAACGACTTAAGTCTCTCCTACCAGTTAGCCCCTTCAACGCCAAAGCCAAGTTCGCTCTGGTCTCCAGACGGCACCTCGCAGACCCACCTGCGTCCTGGCTCCTGGCCTCCGGGAGCAGATGTTCAGTCTCTTGGAGAGATGGTGCGCCAGATGGCAGGCCAGGCCCTGGGTACGGAGCCACAGGATCAGGCCCAGAGGGCTCTGGAAGGCCAAGTGCAGCCCCTGGGGGTCCACAGCCAGGCCCCAGCTCGCCAGGGCCCATGGGTGGTGGCACTGGGCACATCAGCACCCTGGCGGGGAAGGCCGGCTGACCGTCGGGGAGCGTCAGTGGAGCTGCGGGGAGACGGCGGACAAGAGAAAGCCTGAGGTTACGTGCTCACTCCAGTGACTTCTGCAGGGCATGTTTCCTTCATCGAGGGCCAAGGAACCAACCGTCCAAGCACAAAGGCTGAAGCTGCCGGGCTGTCACTGGTTTAGGGAAGCGGGACACACATTTTTCAGGGCCGAGGGGAGGACCTCACTCAGCACAGCACGGGGCGTGGGCTCTAAGCCACAGCACGACCCCGACACAGCCCAGCGAGCGGCCGCCTGGCCCAGGGCCGGCTCTGCCTTCACTGAGTCCCCTCGCACCTCCTGCACCCCCCGCCCACTCAGCCAGACCTTTAAGGCCGCGAGACCAGTGGGCTCACACCAAGGGAGGGAGGGACAGAGAGAAAGCAGAGGGCCGAGGTGGGGACAGATGGCCCGACCCTCTGGGCACCAAGACAGGGACGCTCCACGTTCAGAACAGGGGCCCAGGGCGGCGCGGGCTCACCTGAGGGCAGCAGCCGCACGTCCTGGCCCAAGTGGTCAGCGCTGGGCACTGGCGGCACCAGCAGCGCGTTCTCGGTGCCCAGGCCTGCCGGCTGCACGGGTGCTGGGCCGTCACACGGCCCCACCTCGGAGCGTGGCGAGCTGGGACAGCGTGGGGGGAAGGCTCTGTCCAGGCTCCAGGCCGCGGTGCCCTCCTGAGGGAGAAGGACCTCAGGGTCTCCATGCCGGCCGCCGACCGCGCGGACCCGCCATGGCCCAGGTGCACCGTCCCCCCCGCCGGGCACCGGGCGCCGCTGAGCTGAGCTGCTCACACCCGCCACCTTCCGCGTGAACACGGCTCCCCGTCGGGCCCCACGACCGGAGCCCAGCGCACCTTCACCTGCTTCTCCATGAGCTGCAGCTGGACCAGCCAGGCAGGCTCCGCAGCGGCCTCCTCCTCCGGCTTCTCCTTCAGCTGAGGGTCGAAGAGGCGCAGCTGGGAGGCGACCTGGAAACACAGGCAGATGAAGACCCTGTTCCCACAGGTGATAGCGGCCAAACCGTGCCTTCGAAACCCACTGGGACGTGGAGCAAGCGCGCCTGCAACGTCAGAGGCGCAGCCCTCGTCCGCTGCGGGGACCTTCCTGAGGCGGGCTCACGCGGCCCGTCCCTGACCGCCTGGAGCGCGAGCACCCACCGCGCCAGCCCGCCGAGCCAACGGCACGGAGCCCGCGGCATCCGGACCCGCGGTAGCTGAGCCCACCTCTGCTCAGCTCCACTCACTGAGATGCCAACCGCCCTGGCAATGCTCACGCTCTGGGGGGCAGCAGGCGGGCACGGGCCCAACACGCCTGACCTCACGTTAACTGCTGAAGCTGCCAGCTGGAAACAGGTTCTTGAATTACCCTGTTTCTGCAGGTGTCCCGAAGTTCCCGTAATAAAAACATTTTTGGTATCACATGGACAGATTCCAAAAACGAAGCTCCAGGAGGAGAGGAACACACTGACGCGGCGCCCCTTGTCCGGGCGCAGGTGGGAGGGTGGTCATGCGGTCTCCGTCTTCCGGAGCGAGAGCCTGGGGCCGCGGGGCCGCAGCCGGGACCCACCCCAGGCTGCGGCTCCCAGAACCTCACAGCGCTAAGCGCGAGGTGAGGATGCCTCGAGACACGAGCCTCCTGCAGGCAGGGTCCTTCTCACACCCAGCCTTACCTCCAAGTCTCTGCACGGGATGCCCCAAGGGCTCCTGTGCTGCACTGCAAAACACCAACTATGCCCGAGAACATGCAGGATCTTAACTGGGCCGAGCAGGCAGTCCCGCACACCCTCTGGTCATGAGCACCCCACGTGGCCCCACGTGGCGCACGGGCACGGCGACGTCGAGGAAGACGTTACCTGAACCAGCTGGCGGAGAAGCACTGAGGAGTGTCCGCGGGGCTGCGCTAGGACGCTCTTGGCGATCACCTCGCAGTAGTGGAAGGCCTGCGTGGCGAGCCCCATCTCAGCCAGGCGGCAGCAGTAGATGAACTTAAACACCTGGACAGACAGACGGCGAGCTGAGCGGTGCCGCATGCCCCCACTGGTCCCCAGCGGCACCTGTGCCCTCCCGCGGGCTGGCGCTGCCCTGCACGGTCGCGTCCCTCCTGTGCGCCCCCAGTGCCCGCCCACGGCAGAGCCGGGCCCGTTCCCTGAGCTGCTTTACATCAGGGGAAACAACTAAGCTTCTGAGAAACTCACTTTCTCTCTTCAACACCCTTAACAGAGCCGTCAGGGCTCTCGGCCACCGAGTGACCACGGAGTGACCACGAGGTGCCGCCATGCGCACGCGCCCCGCGATGACCGCCTCTCGGGAGCCGCCAGCGCAGTCACCCTGCTCTGTTGGCACTGACGCTCTGCCCCGTTTCAGACACACACGCACAGTCCTGGTCAGATACCACCCTCCCGAAACATGGTCCACAGCTGATAGAAAAGTACTTGAAACCAAACACTAAAAGCTTTTAATACATAAAACATTAAGAACCAAAATGCTAACAAAATTCTCAATTCGGCAAACTTTAATTCTCGAACATTACAGATCAAACATCTCCAAAAACACTTCATTGTTCTTTACGTTTTTTGAATAAAACCCCCGAACGACTGTGGTCTTGTCAGCACCCACTCCGCCAGCCCTGCCCCCCCACCCCCCGTCGGAGCTGGAGCCGTGGGGCCCCACCCACCTGGAAGCTGGGGAAGGAGCAGGGCTGCGCCCCCAGGGACTGCGCGTACTCATAGGCTTCTGTCCTCTGAATAGCTTCGTTGGTCGCGAACTTTAAAAATGGCAAACTGTGGAGGACATGAGCGGCCATCACCTTTGAGCAGGTCACCGCAGGGCCAGCGCTCCGCGCGCCAGTCTGGGTTAGCCAAGGGAGGGGCTTTTCCTTTCTAAGGGAAGCGGATGCCACTATACTGACGCAATTCCTCACCTGTGGTTTGATCCAATTAAGACAAGTTTCGTGGTTTTCTTGGTATAAACCCCAAATCCAACCTGGGCCACGAGGTAGCAGAAGTGTGCGGCGTCAAGGAGCCCTCTCGAGGCTGAAGGGACAGAAAGCAGGCGGGCCTCGGCCACAGGCCCCCCGGAGATCGGAGCGCTCAGAGACACCCCAGACGGAGGGACGGTCTCGGGCTCCCGAGCATCTGACAGCAGCCCCAGGCCCGCCTTCTACGTCGGCGTCTGACCTACCCAGAGTGTCCCCCATTGTGGCCATCGCCCGGGCTTCCACGTCCACGTTGTTGTTCAGGTTGGACAAAACCATGGCCAGGTGCGGCCGCCAGTCTCCCCACTTCTCATCTCCACAACACTGAAACCAGAGACAAGCAGAAAACCCTCATCCTTGGAACACACTGCCAGCTCAACTCTGCAGTGCTCAAACTCCAGGAGCAGGATGGAAACGCTAGCCTCGCGCCTGGGAGGCGAGCCCTCCTGGGAGCGGGCTCTGAACAGATGACTGAGCTGCGGAGGCTGCCGTGAGGACCCCCATACTGACCGTGGACGCGGCTGGCATCCGCCCGGACATCAGCTGGTAGACCGTCTGCAGAGGGTCGTTGATCGGAAGGCTGTTGGCGAACCTGGGCAGACGTGAACAGAGAAAGCCCTAACTCAGCCTGGTTCAGTAAACAGGACACGAAAAACTAGTCTGGTCTCATCTCAGACGCTTTGGTGACTGGCTTGATGCTTGACCTGGGCCAAGTGTACACACTGCAATGTCTTTAAAAGGCTGTAAAGGATGCAGACGATGGAGTTCACTGAGATTTTTTGGGGGGGGGGGGGGGCGGGTCACACTGCGCGGCATGCGGGGTCTTAGTTCCCGGACCAGGGACTGAACCAGGGCCCCTGGCAGTGGAAGCGCACAGTCCTGAACACTGGACTGCCAGGGAACTCCCTGCTGAGATTTTATAGAATTAAAAAGCCTGAAATTAACAAAAAAAAAGTAACTCCTTTAGCAACGCAACCCGAGGAAGAGGGCCCAGCACGCCCACAGCAGTGGGTGGCAGACGGGACTCCCCAGCTTCCTCTGGCAAGAGTATGGGGACCGGGGGCTTCCCACAGCTGACGAGGCCCGGACCCCCGCCTGCAGGCACGCCCGGACTCCTCACCTGGTCATGACTCTGGCGTGCGTCCGGCTGTCCATCTTGCTGGCAAGTAACAGGGCGTGACCCCACAAGCCGTTCTTCATCGCCGACTCCAGAGCATCCTGCAAAGCAGCGAGAGGCTCCCTGAACCCCGAGAACAGCGGGAGCGACGGGACGTGTGTCGTCACACGCGGTCACGGAGGAGGAGAGGGCTCGGCTGCACGTGAAAAAGCAAGCGGATCAAAGGCTCCAACACACACGCTCCCAGTTCAAAAACGAAGAGCGGGCGAGTTTCACCGTTTTCCTGTACCCGCAGAGTCCCTGCGGGAGGGGGTCTCCGCGTAGGAACCCCGCTTTCATCACCAGCACAGGACGAGCACACCGTCAGAACCAGGGACGACGGAGAAGTAGCACGGCCTTCTCCCACCTGTCATCTCCGCCATGAGAAAGGCCGGGGGACGTGAACTCCCCAGGCCCCGAGTGACCCCTGGGCCCTGAGGGCCTGTGCTCAGCACCAACAGGGCCTTGATTACTTCAGCCTCCCTGTATCCAAAGTGATCTGGGCCACAACTTAGAAAACTTGTGACCAGGAAGCAGAAACGTTGCAACAGAGAAACGGTAATTAAATGTAACAGATCAGAAGATTTCAACTAGCTGTAAAACGGCCACATTAAGACCATTTACTCACCAAACATGCGTCTTCTGAGTCTATCGTGACATAAGAGTGCCAAGAACTCCGGGCCCGCCAGACCCCCGCTGCCAGAGCCCAGCAGGCGCTCCAACTGTGCCCCCCCCCGCGCCCGCTGCACCACCAGGTGCCCCACAGAGCAAAACCGGGGCGTGTCCCCAAGGCGCTCCCCACCTGGGCCTGGGCTGTGCCCAGCACCCACTCGCGGTGGCGCGGTGAGCTCACCCCAACTGCGTGAGAACGCGCTGCCTCTGTGTCGCACACGTGTTTACCCCGAGACACGCTACACACGGCAGGGGTGCAGCCTGAGCTCAGTCTACGCGTCTGTCAGATGACTAAAAACGGAACCTGCACGTCTGACACCAGCAGCGCTGGAGAAGCCACTATTCGCACCTTCAGAGACACGACACACGAGGTGCCAGACAGTCTTTGCAGAACAAGACCCTGGCAGCGCGTTCCACTCTAGACGCTGGCGCCCCGGGAGCAGGCCCTGCCCCCCGCCCCGCGCCCGAGCTCGGGCCGCTCACCTTCTTCCGGCCGTAGAGCAGCAGCTCTCGGAACCGCTCCGTGTCCTTCTCAAGGGTGGTGGCGGCCTGACTGTCAGTGAGAAACGAGAGCTGGGCCTCCCCGGACTCCTCCTCCACCTGCTCCGCAGGCTCATGAGTGAAATCGATCAGGTTGGCCTCACTGGGCGACTTCCCAGGAAGCCACACGGTTCGGTGGTCTCGTAACAAGAGTTCCGCGATGTCCGTGCCCACCACGGTCTGCGAGGGGCAGCAGGGGCAGGAAGGGAGACAGGCTTAACCACAAGCAGCACCCTCCTGCGGGAGTGACGGGACCCCGGTCCTGGTCGGGGGAGGCCCACGAAGGGCCTTCGCGGGCGAGCGACTTCGACTGCCTCAGCCGGGAGCGAGGCGGGCAGGCCGCATGCACCGGACGGGCCGATGACCGGGAGCCCAAACCGCCCTTCACCCCAAACCACGCACCCCGCTTGGCTGCCGCGTCCCCAAATCACCGCCGAGACACCCGTCCTGGGGGAGCCCCTGGACGGTGCAGCCTGGCGCAGAAATCCCGCCTAACCCTCCTCGGGGGTGCTGAGGACTCCCGGGACTAGAGGCCCACGAGAAGAGCGGTTCAAGGAAGGAGACACGTACCCCGTTCTGTCTGCATAACAGAACAATAAAGCTCCAAAGAAGACTTGCGGACTCTTTGTCAATTAAATTTTCATTCTGTAAACATTTTGCAGCTTTGCTCTGTGCAAAATTAATAACATCCACTTTATGGGTGTCATCTCTGCAAAAAGAACACACACTCGGTGAACAGCAGCCACTGCACCTGCGAGGCCGTGCTCGGCACCGCCGGCGGAGAGGCACCGCGGACGCGATCGTGGGGCACGTACTTGCCAAGAGGCCCCGGGAACGCCCGCATCTCCTCCTGCTCTGGCGTGTGTTGCAGCAAGGTCTGAGGTGGGGACAGAGAGAGAGCTGTTCACGGGGGCAGGCAGGTCAACGCCCGGCCTGGCTCCATCGGCAGACAGAGGAACGGACGCCATCCTCAGGACGGCCTGTCCCTCCAAGTGGGGAGGCAAAGCCTCCCTCACGGAGTATGGGCAACTTGTTCCACAACAGTGACTTTCAAACTCTGTTTAAGCAGTGAGACCCACCCCCCAGACTCTGAGGCAGGGCCTGGATGCACGTGATGGAAGAGGCCTGCCAGGGCACGGAGCAGGGCGCCCCGCACCAGCCCCCCGAGATCGTGAGGCACCTCTGCCCGCTCTCCAGAATCAGCAGTAAAATGAGTACGGACAGGGTCCTCACCCCAAAGTCAGGAATTCACGTAAAGACAGAAAAGGAACATACAATAAAACCAAGTCTAACACGACACCCAGCGCAGACTCTGAAAATGCTGAGTCCGGGAGGGAAAGATGACCAAGCAGAACTGAAACGACCGACAAACTGAGGATTCGCGGAAGTAAACATTCCCAAGCCTGTGTCTTCAGACAACAGCACACGAGCTGAAGGTGACAAACTGCAGAGCACGTGCAACCTGGAAGGCGACGCGCAGCTTCTCCCCGTGGAATTACCTCCATGCTGTGAATTTCAACCAACGCAGGCTGTCCTTCTGAAGGCAGATTTGGAATCACTTTGATGAGCTGACCCCCAGGACCGAACCTGGCACAGGTGTGCGGCCCAGAGAATTTCTCAGGAGAAGCTGGTCTCGATGGAGCTACATTTAAATAAAATGAGAAAGAAACAACCCGTAGGTCACTTTTTAATGCTTCTGAACTAAATCAACAGCTGAGATTTTCTAGATGCCCATGCAGCTGGAATCACAGATCATCAAGATGAACTGACTTTCAACTGTAGTTAGTAATTGTTAAATATCCTATTAAAAAATAGAACTTAAACACATGCCAGAAAAACATCCTAAGCGTTAAAGTGAGAACACTCTCCTCTAAGCTGAGGACGCTCCTTTAAAAGCCGCCAGGAGGCACTGCTCACAGAAAGCAGCGCTCGTGCTTCCTGCTGCTCAGGTGGCCCCTCAGCCCCTGCGCCCTGAGCGCTCTTCACAGCCTCACCCTCAGACCACGAGCATCGGAGGGAGCGGCAAGGAAAACGACCAAGAGTGAAACACCTCAAGCCAAACAGGAGGTGAAATTTTTAATCAAATAACGCTTTAAGAAAGTCCATTATTTTATATTTTATACTGTCATGTTCTAAAACTTCACATACTTGTGCAGTTTTCCAAGAAACAGCATTTGATCAAATATCTCAAAGGCGAATTGAGAATGTGGCCTGCGTGATAAGCATATGAACTGGAGTTTTTCAAGTTTCCCTCCAAGATCCACGGACCCGTGTGGTCGGCACTGGGGCTACACTGAGGCCCTGCCCAAGAACGTGGCAGAGGAGCCTGAGGTCAGAGCCACACTGAAGTGGACACGATGGACAGGCCGGGCAGCTCCCAGGCCTGTGAGCCAGACTGCAGCCCACAGGGCACCAGCAGCCTAGCGTGGCAAGCGCTGCCCCTCAGGACGGGCACGTGGTGGCATAGGGCCCTTGCTCGGCAGGGATACCCAGGCCAAGCCATTGCCAATCCCCATCCTGGTGACGACTCAGTCCCCCTCTCCCATCCCAGGCTCGGGACGCCGCCCCAAGGTGGGCCTCGGCCTCCCTCTGCCCCTGTGGGCACGCAGGGCCTCGCCACACACACCTTGGTCCACGGAGGGCCAGCTGGCCTCAGCAGGGTAGCCGTACTCCGGGAAGCCCGGGGTGCCGTGGAAATCGCCGCTGTAGGGACCGTAGGCATAATCGCCGTGGAAGGAGCCCGGTGGAGGGGGCGCCTCGTAGGGCCCAGCAGTCACGTTGCGACCTCTGTACACCTGACTCTTAGAGAGCAAAGAGCAAACAGGTGAAGTCTCTTTGCCACGCCTGCGGCGGGACCCCAGGCGGCCACCAGAACCCTGGGGCCCGGGCCGGCCCCCGCCCGCCTGCCCACCTGGTGGGAGTGGGAGCTGAAGCTGCTGTGCAGGCTCCGCGCTGAGTGCTCGCTCCGCCGGTCCACCTCCTCCCCGTAAGGGTCCCTGTGGGGCTCGGGCTCGTCGTCAAAACTCCCGGTGAAGCGGGGGTCGTACCTCCAGTGGTCGTCGTATTTCTCAGGCCTGGGGAAGCAGAGGGGCAGAGGCCGGGGCTCGGGGAGAGTACCTCCAGGGCCCATGCTCCCGTGCCACGTGGCAGTGAGCCCCCCAGGTCCTCGCCGCCGCGAGTCCCGATCCTACGGACAGTGCTCGTCAGAGCCCACCCTCGAATGGAGTCACCGCATCCCAAGGCCAAGTTCAGACCCTGCCTTAGGGTTAGAGAGGCAGGCTGGGGGTCTGTCTGAGGTGGTCACCCCTCTCACGGACCCGAGAAGAGGAGGATGAACTGACGCGCGGCGCTGGTTCTGAGGCCAGTCCCCCTCCAAGAGCCCAAGGAGAGAGCCACTGGGAGGGCCAGTTCATCCCGTTCCTCCCGATGGTGACTGCCCCCCAGGAAGCCAGACACAACTGTAGCTCTTGAGTGAATTACAAAGACCCGAGGGCACAGACGCAGAAGCGCAGCTGATCACGACCCACCCTCCTTAGCAAAATCTATTCCACCAACCTGTCCCCATAAGCATAGCTTTCCTTCCTATACGGTTCGTACTCAGCGTCATACCAACACCTCCGGTCATAGGTGCGGGGGTCCCTGGACCGAGAACCATAGTGGTACCGATCCCAGTGACCTGGATCTGCAGGCGAGAGATTAATGGGTCAGTACAATGTGCAAAAGACACCCCTCTGGCCGTCACAAAACTAGGCCACCCCAGGACTGAAGAATGCTTTCAGCCTCAGAGAGCAACCAAACTTTCCTCCCGAAAATCAGCACGACCCCAGGGAGTGTTAACTGTGAGACACCAGAGGACACGGCCGTGTCCTGCCTGTACTGTGATACCTAATGGCCACTGACAGTTTTTCTCTCAACACACGTGATTAAAAAGAAAAAAACAATTTTTTTTTATTCGTATCTCTTTTCTCTAATGTGAGCCAAAGAGCTTTAGGAAATACTCTCAACGGATAAACAAGATCCTACTGTAGAGCACAGGGAACCATATCCAGTCTCCTGGGATAAACCATAAGGGAAAAGAATATGAAAACAGAATGTATATGTGTGCGTAACTGAGTCACCTTGCTTGCTGTACAGCAGAGATTAGCACAACCTTGTACAACAACTGTACCTGAATAAAAAATAAACAAAATTTAAAAAATACTCTCAAAACTAGATTACTCTAAAAAAGCACATTAAGGGGCCTCCCTGGTGGCGCAGTGGTTGAGAGTCCGCCTGCCGATGTGGGGGACACGGGTTCGTGCCCCGGTCCGGGAAGATCCCACATGCCGCGGAGCGGCTGGGCCCGTGAGCCATGGCCGCTGAGCCTGCGCGTCCGGAGCCTGTGCTCCGCAACGGAAGAGGCCACAACAGTGAGAGGTCCACGTACCGCGCAAAAAAAAAAAAAAGCACATTAAGGGACTTCCCTGGTGGCACAGTGGTTAAGAATCCACCTGCCAATGCAGGGGACAAATCTGCCAGCCAATGCAGGGGACACGGGTTCGAGCCCTGGTCCAGGAAGATCCAACATCTTCTTAGTTGTGCGGAGCAACTAAGCCCGTGCACCACAACTACTGAGGCTGTGCTCTAGAGCCCGCGAACCACAACTACTGAAGCCCGCGTGCCACAACTACTGAGCCTGCACGCTGTAACTAATGAAGCCCACACACCGCAACTACTGAAGCCCACGTGCCTAGAGCCCATGCTCCACAACAAGAGAAGCCACCACAATGAAAAGCCTGCGCACCGCAACGAAGAGTAGCACCTGCTCGCCACAACGAAGAGTAGCCCCCGCTCACCGCAACTAGAGAAAGCCCGCGGGCAACAACAAAGACCCAACGCAGCCAAAAATAAATAAATAAATAAATAAAGCAAATGCAGAGGAAAAAAGCACATTAACATCATGAGCAAACCAGATACACCACTTTGAGCATGTGCAGAACTACGCATGAAGCAGTCCAAACACAAAAGTGGAGGAAGAGCCCCAGGGGACGCAGACGCGGGTAGCCATGTTGGGACGGTGAGGGCCACAGCCTGGCAGGGGGACCAGCAGGGTGGCTCAGGGGACACGTGCCAAGACGCACACACTGCCAGACAGCAGTGGCACCCAGAACGTCCTGCGTCTGCCCTGTGTGATGTGGGGGCTCTGGCCACATGTGGAGCACGTCACACGTGGCCACTGCAGTGAGCAGCCGGTCCCTCATTTTACTGATTTTAATCAATTTAAACAGCCACATATGGACAAGTTACATACTCTAGAACTACTGATAATTATGCTTTGCTGGAAAATCAAAGAAAACTACTAATACGATACAGACACAACGCTACAATTAAGATATAATTTCTTAATGAAAAATAGCGATATAATTATTTCTAGACGCAAACTACTTTCAATTATTTTGGCTCTTAGCTAAGATCGTAAGACTACCAAAAGGGAAGGTTTCCTAAGAAATCCCACAGCGCGCCACTCTGCACCCAGCCGCACGAACGGTCTGAACGGTCTGAATCTGCTGGCCGTCGACCGATGAAAACGCCTGAACATACCTCCATAATCGTACTGGCTGGAATAATAATTTGCATAGTAGTCACTCTGACTGCTCCATCCACTTTTGGAATTATAGTAACCTTCAGGATACCCTTGCCTGAAAAAAACACACAGTGCTGTTAAAAAACAAATTACCTGTTTCTTAAAGTGGGACACAAATTACACCCAGAGCAACAGGCATTCACAACAGAGCACCTTGGTTGTGAAAAAATTCTCATCAGGAGATCCGAACCAGTAACAATGGTAAGATTGCAGGATTCCCTACCATACGGCAAATTAAAATTTATCTGTTGAAATAACTATTTAAGTGCCGTTCAGCATAAAAGAACTAACCCTTCTCGCGTGCTCAGTGCTGCATGCTATACAGCCAGTGCTTAAAAGCAGGGTCTCACGTTTTTGACATCATGCTCAGCAGAAGCAAAAAGCACTGAGCTATCAAGACCAAGCGGGCGCCGACTGTAACACCCTCTACACAGACCGCGACCCGCGTGTCCTGCGCGGGGAAAAGGGCCCTCGCACCCTGCCAGCTGACGGCCCAGGACTCACGACACGGGCCAGACCAAGGCTGGCTTCCCAGGCCCAGCTGTGCTGCCGACCCTGAGCAGGACAGGCAGGTAGCAGGTCTTCCGGGGCAGGAAGATTCTAAACTGTGCCTCGTGTACCCCTGGGGAATGGCTCACTCCTGGGGGTGCAGCTGCCCCTCAGGAGTGTCCGGCCCCCCCACCTGCCACAGGGACGGCACCCGCTGGGTGGGGGCCCTGGAGGGAGCACCCCAGTGCACCGCCTCCACCCACCACCGGGGGGAGCTCCAGAAAAGTGACCTGACCAAGGGCAGAGCCAGAGCACGCCCACCCCGCTGCCCTCTCCAGCCCCGGGCGCCCGTCAGGAAAGACTCCGCCACAGAAACCCAAGGCTCGTTCTCCCCTCCTGCCGGGATGTGACCACACCAGGCACACGCACAACACGCAGGCCTGCACACACGTGTGCACACACGCACAGGGCAGGAGAGGGGAGAGGCTGCTCTCCCTCCATGAGAGCGGTGGGGACACGACAACAAAGCCCTGCCAGGTAACCCGACCCGGCCTGCAGGCGACAAGCGGCAGAGCAAGGTGCGCCCCGGCCCCTGCCTCCACCCTCCCTCGCCTCTCAGGGCTTCTAGAACACACCTGCCCGCTGCTCTCCCCGAATCAGAACGCCCACTTGGGACTCCAGTCTCACCTCCCAGAGCGCCAGGCCCAGTGGCTCAGCGTGTCCCTCCCAGCGACGGAGGGGGGCCAGCTGGACGGGCCGGCTCACAGAGGCAGGGCCTCGTCTCCAGGTGAGCTACTGAAGACGTGGGAAGCAGCAAAAGCAGCCCCGATTTTGAAAGGTGGTGCGTGGACGCGGTCTTCACCCGCGCCCAGACTCTATTACGAGCCGAAGGAGCCTTGCACCCTCATGGCAAACCCGGCCCGGTGAGACGAGGGCCCGGGGCGCGGGAGGAGCCACAGCGGGCGGGCTCTGCAGCCCCGCGCTTCCTTCGGAGCCCCCGACACCCCTGGGGGGAGGACTGTGGCCTGCCTAAGCTTTTACTCAGCAGAAGGCATGATGCCAAGACTCTTTCAAAATGCCTCATCTGTGATCGCAAAACTGAGAGGAGATCTGTCAGGGGAGAGAGAAGCGGGAGGGAGTGGCTGGCGGCCTCGCAGCCCGGCGGGCAGTGCCCGGGACAGAGCCCAGGCTTGCGGCGGCCGCTGCCAACAGACCACTCCATGTTCTGGCCCGCGCCTGCCTGGCCCGGGAGTCCGGGCACCCCGTCACCAGAGGCGGTGAAGGACCTGCACGGGGGAAACGCTGCCTCGGCACCCGCGGAGCTGTGTGCGTCCCTTGGCGACGGGACCACTGCCCGGGCTGGGAGGAAGCCCGCACGAGGGCAGGGGTGGCTTCCTGGTGGCGCTGCACAGGGTCGGGTCTGACCAAAGGCCAACTGATGACACACCCGTGACCTGGCAGCAGCGCGCTTATCTCGATTTAAAGATGCATCCTATCATCTGTCCACACCCACAGAACGTAAACACACGTTAAACAGGTCTGTATGGTTCTTTACAAACACGGTCCTTTTCAAATCACTAAGTTACTACCACAGCCGGCAACATAAACGTCAATCACCTGGCAGCTGGCCGGTCCGAGCAGTGACTCGCCCGGGAGCTGGGCCGCTCGAGCTCAGGGTAGCGGTAGCTGTCTGCGAAGGCAGCGGCTGCACCATCGTAGGGCCTGTATCTGGGCTCATAGAGGCCGTAGATGTCCTGCTGAAAGAAGGATGCCTCCGTTAGATGCCAAGAGCCAACTCATCGAGCAACTGGCACGAGTTCTCACGGTACAGGCGGTGCTCTCCGGATGGGCCCCAGACACGGGGCTTCCTTCATGCGAAACAATCAAAAAAAATGAAATCCACGGCCACATTCCTAAGACAGACTGCCCTGGCCGTGCTCAGGAGACGGCCCACCATCAGCGGGCCACGACCCGGGTCCTGCGGTGACTCGTGAGGACTCTGTCTTCTGCTTCCCGAGGTCTCACTTGCATAGATGCCATGACCCCACAAGCTCGGGTCCCGTTTCAGACACCATCTCAGGGAAGCAAAAGAACGAGGGTCCACTGGAACGGGTCCTGAAGCTACAGGCAGCCTCAAAAGGAGTATCGTATTCTATCCTTACGAGGCTTTCAGCCCCATTACAGACCGATGAACCCCCATGGCTCTACGGCTACGTCGGGACTTGAAGTAGAGACGAGGTGACCCAGGCACGAGCCAGCATCAGTCCTTCCTGACTCAGCCTGACGCTCCACCATCACCCAGCAGAGGACGAGAAATCACATAAAATGGACTTGTTCTTAACCACTACTGGAATCTGCAGAGACACAGAGACAAGGCAGAAGGAAGTGGGCTCCCACAGAAGTGATGCTGGGCGCTGGCTGGGACACCGGGATGCAGACGCAGCTGCTGGACAAGGGCCCAGAGCAGGTATGTGGCCCCTCCATGCACTGCCAGGCCTTCCTGGGCTCTGGGCACAGCGTAATTTCCTTCTACGGGGTTCCTTCTGGATCTAGGATTCCCAGGTCTCAGGGGTTAGGTGTGTGCCTGTTCCCACATGTGCAAAGATGCCCAAAGCCCGTGAGGCAGCCCCATCACCGGGGCAGCCCTGCTCCCTCAGCCTCTTCTGACTGCAGGGCCTCCAGTGCGGCACCTGCCCCCATGTCAGACAGTGGACTTCAAACTTCTGGTCCACAATCCTTCTGCCTCTGCTGCCCGTGGGTGATGCTGGCCAGGACGAGAGATGGTGAGAAGCGGACAGTAATCAAACGTGTGTCCACCTGGATCACTTTTTCATACTAAGGCAGGATTAAACAGAACTTAAACGGCATTCGTGGGCCTGCATCAGTGTGAAAAGAGGCAAGGGTCTTCTGGGTAGCACAGTGGGGCCCCTTGCTCTGCTGCTGCTATCACAACGTACCTGAAAGAAGCTTATGGAATTACACCACTCTTAGCTGTTTCATTTGGATTACACTCCAAACCTAACTTTTTCCCCTAAATAATTTCATTCTGAAGGAGGCATTTGAAAGACTAGAGTTTTCCTGTTGTTTCTTAGGTAGGTTTTAAGGTCTAAACCACAAAGAAGCTTCAGGAGGCTATTCCAGTTTCCCAAACTGTGCAACCACGAGCCCTGGGTCTGCGGAAAGCCAACAGGCAGGACGGGAAACGAAGGTCCTTTCTGTCACATAAGTTGGGATGTGCTGTGTTAAGCAAAAATGAATCAGGTATTTATTCTACCCAACTCAACGTGCTAACGCACGGTGTGGACTTCCAAGAGAAAGGCCGCGCTCAGCAGAACAGGCTGTGACCAGGCAGCACTCCTCTCACGAAGCAGCACGTGACGGCTGACTACGGGTCACCTCAGAACTGACCAACAGAACCCCGCCAAGGCACATGACGTGAGAAAGAAACCACTGGTCAGGGGGCTCAACAGTCCACAAGCTCAACCCTACCTGGTAATAGTGGGGGGCGGTGCCAGGATCCGGCGGGTACGGTGAGGGGTACGGGGGCTGGTAGCCATCGTACAGGGACCTGTAATAGTAATAGGACGCCAAGTCTGGAGGCGGCGGCTGCAGCCACTGCTGGTCAGACCGCGCGGCCGCCTGGCTTGAGCCGGTGGATGCGACGGACACGCTGGAGGACCGAGGTGGTCGAGGCAGCAGCTGCTGGCCCATGTCAGCTAGAGCCGGACTTGCAGATGGATGGGCTGGGCTTGGGGGCTGTCCTTGCCCTGGTGGACCTCCTGGGTTTGAAGCCTCTGGAAGTGCTGCTTTGGGCCCCTGGGGAGGGGGAGGGGGAGGGGCCGTCTCCTGCTGGGCTCTCTCTGGGCCATGCTGGTCCTGAGCAGCTTTCGTCACCTGTTGGTAGAAACGGTCTGGGGTATGCGCCCCAGGCCCGCGCGGTCGATGACTGGAGATGGTTTGCTGGCAAGAAGCTGGGCTATCGGCTTGGGCCGGGCTATACATTCCTACAGGATTTTCCAAAGTCCGACTGAATGTAAAGTCTAGGGCTCCCGAAGCTTCAGCCCGACTGCCGGAGTGATCTGCCTTATTACTATCGGGGACCGCGGTATTGCTCGCAGGTGGAACTAGCATCGCGCCTGTGCTTCCGGCAGGACCGGTACCTAACTCGGGAAGAACGCTCTCTGCTTTATGGATCTTCTGACTTTCCGGAAGCAAGTTCTTTGGAACTGGGTGAGATGGCTGTTGAACCAGTAAACTAGCAGGCTGGCTAGAAACCATTTCCGAGGTACCACAAACCGGTGGGAAATTACTCTGGGCAAGGTGGTTCGGCAGAGGCGAGCAGATGAGAGAGCCAGCTGGGGTCCCAAACAAAGGAGCGTTTTCTCCAGAATCACCCCCAGCAGCCTGGCTGCTTACTGTGGGCTTATCTGCCGCCAAAGAATCTCTCCAGGACTGATTCTTCTCATTAGGATTCAACGAGGACACAGAAAAATTAACCGGCTGAGCCAGGTTATAGCTGTGATCAGGCTGGGCGACCAAGACTGGCTGATTCTGCAGAGACTCGGCGGGTGGGGAGGACAGCAGACTGGCGTATCCGGGGCCCGCCTGGGGCGGGAGGGCCTCCTCTTCGCCCATTTGGGGAGGATTCTCGAGATTCTCGGAAGCACCAATGCCGTCCCCGCTCTGCACGGTGGGGCCGGGGCCCGGCTGCCGGGACTGCTGGCCGCACACCCCCTCGTCTGGAGGCTGGATCACTTCAGATGGCTGAGGTTTCGCGGGCATGTGAAGCGCGGGGGCGGCTGGGGCCAGGAGGACATTGCCTCCAAAATCTGGCAGCTCGTTCTGCGCCCACAGAGTCGTGGCTGGGCTCTCACACTTCACAGCCCCCTGCGCCCTGGTCAAGGGCCTCTTCTCAGGCGCAGGGAGCACAGCTTCCAAGGGCGGCCCCGCGGCGTGCAGAAGCCCGGGACTGGCCTCCGTGGGTGTGGTGAGAGGTGGAGCACAGACCCGGGGCAGGAAGAGGGTCTCCATGTTGTCGGGGGGCTGCTCCAGGTTGCCAGGGGAGGCGTCGGGTGTGGCAGCGGCCGCTCTGCGCTGCTTCTGGTGGGCGCTGGGCCCCCTCACCTCGCCCACCACGCTGGCGCGGTCGGCCTCGACTGGCTTTACTCCAGTGAAGTGCGATTTCACTGGTTCAAAAGAACTATTTGCACTCGTCTGAAATATTCCCGTAGGTTTTGGGGGGCTCGGGGCCGAGGGCTGGGGCAGGCTGCCGCGGTAGTTCTGGCTCACAGTGTTCTTGTCTGTCTCGCCTCCCACAGGAGAAGAATCGATCTGCTTAAAAAACCTCCCCGGAGCCTCATGTTCAGGTTTTCCAACCTCCTGCTGAATGAACGTGCCCCCCGAGTCGTGGGGCCTGGCTGTACCGGGAAGACCCCGAGGGCTCTGGCCGCTGTAACTGGAAGACACGCTCTCAGCCCGCGCAGGCTGCGCCGTCGCATCTGGGGCCTCGAGATTAGGGCTCCCGCCTCCAGCGTGGCCCACGGCACTGAGCCTGGGGACAGCCGGCCCGGGAAGGGGCCCGTATCTGAGCTGAGCGCTTGGGGAGGAAGGGTCTGCGCTTAGGGGCTCACTTGGCAGAACTTCCTGGTTCTGAATGAACTCTAAGTTCTCGACGTTCTCGTACCGCGGGCCACCAGCACCGTGAGTCCCCGCACGTGCTGTGTCACCCCACATGTCGACAGCGGCAGCGTTAGTGGTTGCTTTGTCGCGTCGGATGCCTGCAGACTGAGAAAAGTAAGGCTGTGGGTCTCCTCCCTGCTGCGTGGGTTCGCTGCTGGAACCCTTGAGAAAGGCCTGATAAACGCCTCCTGCCCCCATGTGTGCAGGAGGCTGGCCGAGGCCCGGGCCGGGGGAGAAACCATCAAAGTCAGACTGACCGGCAGAGACTGCTTTTTCAGATGTGAGGTTTTCTTCGTTCTCTGTCTCTCCTCCTTTGAAAAACATGGAGAGCGCTCCTGAGCCCGCTTCCGGCAGGGTCCAGCTGCTCCCGGCACCCAGGGGGTTGTGCGAGTGGCTTTCTGGGCTGTTTCCCTGAGCGAGGGGGTTAATGAGAGGCAGGTCTGACAACTGCTCTCTATTCACTCCTGGACTCAACCTGAACTCCTGGCCCGCCCGAGCGTTCCCAACTCTGGAATTCTGCCTGAATGCATTTTCTGGATCAAAGCTATTTGCTGAGTGGTTTCCACTTTGCAGGTAGACTGCCTCATTTCTCCCGTCACCGGCCGAGGGTCCCGGTAAAGACACCAGGGGGCCGTGTTGCTCACGGCCAGGACCCTGACGCGGGTTGGACGGAGCGGGAAAGTGGCCAGCGCTGGAGGCGTGGCACACCGTGTTCTGCACAGGTCCCTCAGGGCAGGGCCGGTAATGCTGCCCTGAGGGCTGCGGGCCTCCCTGCACCGGCCCCCACTGCCCGGGCGTTTGCTGACGAGGCTGAGGGAGGAAAGGGGGCGCTGCTGGTGTCGCCGTGCCGTCGTGCAGGCTCGGCCTGCTCAGGGGTCTGTCGGGCCGTGGCGTGCTCGCCTGTGGATGGCCCACACGACAGCTGTCCGGACCCACTCCTGGAATGTACTGAGGAGGATACGGCGGGCTCTGAACTTCAGGCTCCGGGCCGGGAGCGACCTCGACTCTCCTGTTCACCTCGGGCCCAGGAGGTGCCGAGGGGCTCAGCACGCCGGGAAATGGGCTGGCATCTGACCTGGGCTGCAACGGAGGGGCCGGCAGAGGCTCGCAGGGTCCTTGGGAGCTATCCCCGGCATTTGTGTGTGGCCCAGGCAGACCAGCACGCTGAAGAGACAATGGTGGGGCTGGGCCTTGCACAACGAGTGGGCTGCTTTTAGACGAACTGCCCAATGATGTATTTTGGAGCGCCTGTCTACTAAAAGCAAACGGGTCCGTCACCGGCTGCAGTGGGCAGGTTATCGGGGCCACTGGTGCATTACTATTGGCCTGTCTCCTGTACGGGCTGTTGGACCAGAACATGTTCTGAGGACTCCCGGACGGAGGCGGCCGGACCACGCCAGACGGGACAGCCTGGGGTGGAGGTTGCATGATGGAGCTCCTGCACAATGAGACGCTGCTTACAGAAAGAAGCAGGATAGAGGTGCTCCTTACTCTGAACTGAAAAAGAAAAAGAAAAAGAATTAATACGTAAAGTCCACGTATTCAAAGTCCTGGCTGCAATCAGGAAAACTAGGAAAGAAGAGACAGGCTGCGAACGCTTTTGCACCCCGCAGGCCTGAGGGACACCCCTCTCCTGCCTCCACGGCCGTGAGAGCTGCTGTCCTGGGCATTTCGGGAGGGAGGACCCGGGGTGACAGCACAGCCGGCACGCAGAAGCTGGCTGCGCCTGGGCCAGCCGAGTGCCTTGAGATGACTCGCTGCCCTTCACCGAGATTCAGTTACGCACCCCAGCCACGCACCCACGGGCAATGCCCACCGCCTCCACAGTGCCCTCAGCAAGCTGGCAGAGACCAAGCAGGAGCCAACGCCATCACACCAGGTACACAGTCCCTCCACACTTTCCTGTAAATTATCGCAGACCAAGAAAAAGCCAACTCCTCTATTAAGACTGCATATCATACTTTTCATACAGGTTAATTCTAAATCTTGCAAGGAAAACAAAAGTTAAAAATTTGCTCCTGTTTTCTTTAATGAGAGAGCATGGCAGAGTAATATAAGCTGCAAAATGGACATCTAAAATGTATTCACCTAAAACGCCTTGCATCCCACCCCGTAAAATGTCTCATTTTCTGCACCGTGACTGGCTGGCAACCGCTAGCAAAACACGCCGCCTCCGATAACCAGAGCTGTAGCAACGAGGCGCCCGTAAACCCTTTATAGAGAACAAGGGGGTAGAATCCTCTTTGCAGCGTTTTTTGTTGTTTGTTTTTTACTAAAACACACTAAGTATAATCTTGAACAGTTAACCTGCACTTTTGAGACAAAAATCCAAGCATGGTCTCTTACAAAGTCCTCCTCTGTATGTCAGTCCTTCTCCCCAGAACAACCTTCACAAACAGATTAAGTGGAGCCCATCACAGAAAAATGTCAACAACGAAGGAAGAAGTGATAGGACTCCTGGGCTTAGCCCCCACGTTTCTGCAGGTGCGCAACGTTTCTGTACTTGGGAATCTTTCTGATACTCAGACGAAAGAAAAAGTGCATAAACGCATACTGAGTAAAGTTATTTAAAATGAAAGTTCCTATTCCCACCTGACAACGAGTCCTATGACTCTATGAATCCATTACTATCACTGCCCGCACACACTCTCATCCCAGGCCAACAGGGAACCCTTTCTGACAGACGAGCACTTTGAAACTCACTCAAATTTAATGGAATTAAATACATGAGGAACAGCATCAGAGACTTCAGTTGGTTCTAAGCTGTCATTTTAAAACAAAGAACGTGTGCAGCTCAGCTTTATACGGAGCAAGGGGAGGAGAAGCAGAGCCTCTTCCTCTTATCTGTGAAACAGACGCATCTTATAGGACATGACATCCTCCTTGTAAGGCTTCAGCAGGAGACCCTCAACCACACTAAGCAGCATTTTTTAAAAAAGAAAGAATACACACACACACACACACACACACACACACACACACACACACAGAACAGGTCCAGAGGATTTATTCCCCAGGTGTCACTGTGAGAGCCAGACTGGGCGTCAGCTGAGTGGCTCAGGCACAACCTCTGCTCCTTCTGTGACCCAATTTCTTCACCTATAAAGTGAGAAATGAAACGATGGTTTCAAAGTCCCTTCTGGGTTTAATCTTACGAAATTCTATTCACAGTGGATTCTGGGAGGCCCTAATCCCTATGGCTGTTTAACAGGGAAATCTTACCAGAATCTAAATTTCATATAACATCTATACTTAAAATGTTTCCTTGCAGAAACTTCCTTAAAATTGTTTTCTCAACTCCTGGACTAAGAATCATTTTATAAGCAAACACTATCACTTCCCAACAAAGTAGCTTTGCCTTCTCTCCCCGACAACTGAGAGCTTTTTAGCAATAGACCGATTTTATTTGGAACAACCTTCTGACTTGAACATTATTCTTTTGATCTTCTTTTATATTCACCAGCAGAAAAACAATGCAAGGGCATATCATTTATCTTTTGACTACAGAGAATTTTATTCTGTCCAGTAAGTCATTCTGTAGCCTCAAGTCACCTAACTCTAAAAAAGGCAGACTGCTTCCAAGAAACCAGCTGACCTTCCGAAAGATGCATTATTCATAACCCTAGCTCTTCAATTAAGCTGCCTTGGATCTATGTGAAATAAACACAACCTGTTTCGAAATAAATTCCCGGCTACTGAACTGAGATACTGAGAGCACGCTCCTCTCCTGCCAGGGCCGTCGCCTCAAGCGTAAGTGTGTAAACCAACCGGCGTGTCGGGAAGCACCTGGGAGTCTATGCTCTGCCCACAATCTCCCTCACGGCAACTGCTAAGCGACGTACCTATCAGACTAGGGGACACCGGACACAAAGACAGCACAGACTCCAACTTTTCTAAGTACAGAATCATACACATTTAGATGTTAAAGAAGGGAGTGTCTAAACACTGCAAAAAATGACAAGGAGCAAAAAGGACACTCGGAAAAGATGTTTACAGAAGCAAGAAGGAACCACATTAAAATCTGCACACCTACCCTGGAGAAAACGTTCCGTACAATTCTGAGACTTCCTGCAGTAACTGCTATTAAGGGTGTACGAGTCACAAAGAACAAGAAAGAATTTATTTTTTTTGGCTCTTACTGTATCTTTCTAAGATAACACCTGGAACCCTAAGAAAGGGCACGGGGGGAGAAAACTGCAGGGAGGCAGGCTGTGCTGAAACCTGCAAAAGTATCAACCTAGGAACAACTGTCTGTGACTCAGTTTGCTTCTTGCCATATCCGGGGATGGGAAATACCTCTCTGGTTAACATCTGCATCATATGTATTTAAAACAAAATCTTAATAAGCAACTCACAATCTCCAAACCATTTAAAACTTTTCAGGTAAAGCAGCAACAACTGATTTTAAATGGCTGTGTCATGTCCAGACGCTCTACTGTAATACTTTCTTCACAAAAAGGGCAGGCTGCTTTACACATTCCTCTGCCCCTTGGTATAAAACACAGCGCTCGACCTCGGTTGCAACATCTTGGTCACCTCGCCCCATTACCAACAGACGCAACAAGGCTGTTCCTTGGTTCAAATGTCAATCTACCTCATCGCCCGCACGGCTCAGCAGAAACCTTTCAACCAATGAACACAAAACTTCAGAACCTTCGAAGCAAAGGGCAAGCTACACTGTTAAAAAAATTTCCTAAATGCTTCTACTCCTTAAAAAGTCGCAGGTCTGGCTTTTCTTCCAGCCTTTCCAACACAACCCCACACCGAGGCCACCACGGCTAGTGTCCACTCAGCTGACCCGACAGCCCGTGCAGGTGGAGGCCACGTCGGCCCGAGCGGGCAGGTAACCAAGGGGTCTGCCCGACCCTCCCAGCCCGCAGGCCCCCGCCCGACCGCCGGCGGCTCCCAGGAGACGCGCCGTCCGCTCCGGGCTGGGCCCGGCCCGGCCGCCTCCCTCCGCCCAGACCCCGGCCCTCACCGGCGCGCCGCAGGGCGGCCCAGGCCCACTCCGGCTACCGCCCGGCCCCTCCGCGACCCCCGGCTCCCGCCCCTCAGGAGCCGCGTGCGGAGTACGGCGCGGCGGTTTCCACAAGCGGAGACACTGCAGCCGCAGCAGCCATCTTGGCACATCCGGCTCCGGTCCCCGCGGCCACCGCGTCGCCGACGTGTCCGGCAGCGACGTCAGCGCGCGCCGCGCCCCTCGCAGGGGCCCTCGTGACACTCCGCCCCGCCCCTGGCCCCGCCCCCGCCCGCATCCCGTCTTTCACTGCCCATCCATTGGTCCCGCCCCTCGCCCACCTGCCCGCCCACCTGCCCGGTCGGGCGCGCGAGGACCGCCCTGGGACGTCGTCCGAGTTATGCCGGCTCTTTCTCCCCGTCTCTTCTGACTTAGGATGTGAGAAGAGTCGGGATTCTTCAAGAAGACCCAAGGGAAGAATCAGTCTTGAGCGACTGACGCCAGCAGGTGCACCGACCGAGAACGGCTACCCGGCTGAGCCGAGAACCCGAGCAGCACCCTGGCGCAGGCGCGTTCCTCCCATTCTGCCGTTGGACTCTTCGAAGGGAAACGGGCGGAAGACGACCGCGCATGCGCCGGCAGCCCCTGCGAACTGCGCGTGCGCGCCTCGCGGCGGCCCGCGAGTTGCCTAGTTACGACCACTGACGGCTCCCGGTTCCAGTTCTGCCCGGGAAGTTCGGCTCCGTCCACGTCTAGCTCTCGGAAAGCAGTGCCCATGTGCTCCGCACAGAACCCTGGAAGGGACAGACGCCGCCGGCCCCCAGTCCACAGGCCCCGTCGAAGCCCCACTTGCCGCCCAGGCTCCCGCTTCGGGGGTCGTCCTGTCCGCCTGCAGCGCCCAGTCGCACCGTCCCGCCTCGCCTCGCCCAGGCCCGGCCTCCTCCCCGGCTCGGCCGTCGCCTTCCCCGGGCACACACTTCGTCCGGCCCTTTCCCTCCCCGCCCCCTTCGCCACCGGCGCTGGCCGCGCAGTCCCCGGCCCCTCTTTTGTCTGCCCTAAGCCCCCTCGAGGCCCCTGACTCTTCTTCCCGTGAGCAGCGGTTCCCTCTGTGCCCAGAGATGCCCTGTGGACGGAAGCCGGTATCTCTATGTGGTTTTCCCTAACCGTTGTTGAGAGGATATTTGTGTTGAATGAGGGCGACCCCCGAGGTACCGAGTGACAGTCTAGGCTGCTGGGCCTCAGCCTCCTGTTCCTCCCTGAGGTTGCTCCCCCGTCCTGGCGCCCACCGGGAGGCAGCATCTGAGCCCACCACCCATAGAGGATCTTAGGGAAGAGGGGTGCTGCCCTTTGTACCCTCATTCTCCCAGGTAGAAAAGGCAGGTGAAAGGGCAGCCAGCCTGGCCCGGCGCACTCACCTGCCGCCCGCCTGGCAAGGGTAGGGAAGGGCAGCAGCCTGCCCCGCTTGCCCCGGCGCCTTCCGGAGGGCGGGAAGGGTGGCGCGTGTGCCTGCGCAGTTACACATCGCCCAGCCGCTGAGCTCCCAGCCGCAGCGGCTGCTGTGCTTTGGCCTGTCGGGAGTAGGAGGGTGGTCACTGATGGGACCCAGAAGCTTGGGAAGAAGGAAGGAGTGTGGTTCTTCTCTTTGTTTGCCGTGATGCTGGCAAGGGAGCAGCCACGCTGTCAGAGCCCCGGGCGGGTGCAGGGAGAGTTTCAGCCCATCTGACGTGGCCACTTTGCTAAGCTAACATTTGCCTTGCAGAAATCGAGTTCCCAGCCTGTGTCAACACAGAGTTAGGGAACATGCAGTAGAACGCACGCTGGGCCCCACCACTCGGTCCCCTTCTTCCTGGTGGTCACTGTGTTCTGCGGACACTTGGTCCCAGCAAATCATCCTGCAGAGAGATGTGTCGCTGGTACCCACCCCCACCCCCCAGCCCGGGAGGTTCAAAGAGCTCAAGAGCTCGAGCCCAGACCTTCCTCTCTGGTGGCCTGAGGGGCCCTGTGGTCAGCCCCAGTGGGCTCCGACCTGAAGACAAAGCAGCAGAAAGCAACTTGCCCAGGGCAAATTGGAGACCTCCGGGCCCTGGGGGGTTGTTAAAGGGGCAGCACGTGTGGTGACTTTAAGGAAAGCTGTGATTAGCAAAGGTGACCTGCAAGGGCCTGGGGCTTTTTTTCCCCTCCCCTCCTGCCTCCCGCTAAGCTGTGTGTGGAGACCCTCTCAGGTTCTGTCTGTCGCTAAGCTGTGTGTGGAGACCCTCTCAGGTTCTGTCTGTCGCTAAGCTGTGTGTGGAGACCCTCTCAGGTTCTGTCTGTAGGCTGGTGTGCAGGAGAGGGCTCCTGGGCCCGCAGCTGAGCCATCAAGCCTCTGGGCCATGGAGACGGGGCTCAGAGTCAAAGACCATCTGCTTTGAGACCCAGCCTGCTACCCAGATGCTGTGTGCCCTTTGTCACCTTCCTTAACCTCGTCAGCCTGGGGTTTACGCAGGGTGAGCACCTGGACATTTTGGGGACTGAGAGAGGGTGCTGTTGACACATGTGCTGGATCAACAGGTGTGAACTGGGGCTGTCAGGGCAAACTGGGACGCGGGGGCCGTGCCGAGGAGGTGCACCGCCACGACAGCCATCACTAGTCTTGATTAGGCACCCTTCCTTTTGCCTGCAGTGTCCACTCCTCTCTCCTTTCTCCCAGCCTCTCCCCGGGCTCATACTTGGAGGCTGGATACAAATGTCACCACCTCCCTGAAGCCCGCACTGGGTGGGCTAGAATCGGCCGCTCTTTCCTGGGGGAAATGTAGCTCCTCATGCCAAGCTCCGTAGTCACGTGAGCTGTAGTCACGTTGCCCAGAACGCACGGGACACAGAACTGCTGTGGGCAGAGGGACAACGGGCAGAGGCGGTGCCAGAGGACCGGGCTGTCTCGTCATCATGACGGCGCTTGGTCACATTGTGTTCAGTATTGTGACAGCCAGCCTCTCCCACTAGCCTGTGCCTTCCAGGGTACCGGTCCAACCCAAGATGCGCCCTGAGCGCAGAGCCCGCGCCACGGGGCCGAGGCTGTGAGGCAGCTCAGTGAGAGCCTTGCCTGTTGGAATGATATGTTGGATCTACTGGGCAAATCAAATATACTATAAAATTTTATTTCGTCTGTTTCCTTTCTTTAATGTAGCTGCCAGGAAGTGTAAAATTCCATACGTGCCTGGCATTACGTTCCCATTGGACGGCGCTGGTCTGATGTGAGCGCCTTGTTGGGGAGAGGTCGGGCGTCCCCACTCAGCACCCCTGATGACCGACCTGCCAGGCAGTCCTCCCAGGGGCCCTTGGGGCGGGCAGCAGCCTCAGTGTAGGTGAAAGCCCAGCGGCCCGTGGCCGTGAGCCCGTGCCCCCCACTCCCCCGCAGGGCGCAAAGTGTGGTCTGTGGGTGTTTGTACGGCAGGCCTGTTCCAGGCCAGGCGCTCTGCTCAGCCCCTGACGCACACCCTCAGTCCTGGGCGCTGAGGCTGGGGGCGTGGGAATGGGCCTGCCCAGCTCATCCTGGCGAGAGGGGGCAGCCTCTGTGAGACGGGGCTGGCTGAGTGGTCTAGGCAAAAAGCATGTCAGAGCCTCAGAGGTGGGAAGAGCCGGCAGGATGGGCTTCCGGAGGATGGAGTGGCTGGAGAGGAAGGGGTGGGGGTCAGTTCCTTGAGGAGAAACAGGTCCCGAGGCGCAGATAGCTGTGCCTTAGAGTTTCTTCCGTGGCACCTGGGCATCGGGCCCCGGTGTGTGGGGGCCCCTGTCGGGGTGCATCCAGGTGGGTTGCTGGTGTGTGGCCAGGCTGCAGGTGAGGAGAGGGAGGCCCCTCAATGAGGGTGCAGCCAAGGGGCATAAGGCCAACACCACTAGAGCCATCCTGGGCCCCCGGAGGGCCTTGCAGGAGGACGTCCACATCCAGGCCAAGCCCTGAGCCAGCCAGGCTTGGTAAATGTCATCACCATCAGTGGCACTGTAGCCTGAGCATGGCACTGTCCCCTCCAGCGTCTGCAAACATGCCTGGCCCCTAGGAGGTCTCAGAGAACTTTCTGTTTTAAATCACTGAGCCAAGTACTGAGCATATAAGGTGAGTAGCAACAGGGGTGAAGCAGAAAACACAGGAAGATGCCGATCGCATGCGAGCCGCGGGCAAATGTGCGCTGTGTCCTCCTCAGCTGCAGCGAGGCCCTGGAAAACCTGGGAGCCGTCCTTCCCAGAGCAGCACACAGCCGTTTGCTGGGCCCCCGGCACGCACCAGGCACCGGGAGGAGCCGAGGCTGCGGCCGTGGAACAGACAGGCGCGGCTCCTGTCCCTGGGGGAGCAGGACGCTGGGCAGCAGCGGATGTGCCCAGTGCGGCCTGGGTCCCACCTGCTGGGGGGCGGGGACAGGCAGGGATGGGAAAGGAGGAGCACTTGTGGCTGACGCGAAGACAAACTTCTGGAGTGGCAGGGGGTGGACCCCAGAGAGCAGGCAGCGGCCCGGGAGCCGCTGGGCGTGCCCCCATCGCGTGGGGCTCCGTGGGCGCCGAGAGGGGACTTACACTTGACTTTTGGAAGCAAGGAAGCTCTCAGGGGCTTTTCAGCAGCCAGGAGTGATGTCACCGGTTTAGCCTGCCCCGGGCTGTCCGGCAGGGCACTAGCCAGAGTCAGGAGCCCAGGAGGTGGCCCTGGGTCCCCCAGGGGAGTGGCAAGGCTGCTGGGGCCAGGCTGGTGGGGAGAGCCAAGCCCCGGATGACCCCCGAGGGCAGGACGTGGCTCTCTGGCTGCCAGCTGCATCCGCAGCCCCTGGCACGGCACACGCTCCACACACATCAAGGGAACAAACAAGGCGGGAGTCCTGAGCCTCGGTGGTGACCTCAGTTACAGGTGTGGACTTGGGGGCCTGCTGGGACCGCGGACTGGGAATTGGAAAGGGCCTAGGGTGGAGCTTGGAAGAACCCCCACACCTGCAGATTGCCGAGTGGCCGACTGGCTGCAGCGTTAACTCCCGGCAGGGTGACTTTGGCACTTCCGTCCCTGAGCATAGCTTTCCCTGTCTGAATGGTGAGGGGCTGAGCCAGGTAGCGTCTCCAGGCCCTCCGGGTCCTCCCAGGGGAGGTGACCCCTGAGGTGGCTGTAAGGACACTGACAGGGGAGTCGCACGCTCTGGCTCAAGTGGGTGAACTCAGGGAAGTCACCTACCTCTTTGAGCCTCAGCTTCCTCATCTGTAGAAAGGGACAACAGCACTGTCACGGACGATGGACCCAAGCATTAGGTGAGGTGCAGACGTAAACTATAAACAGCGGAGCCTCACCTGGCCTCGCCTGGCCCGCTGGAAGTCCCCACGCGGACCACCCGCTTGCCAAAGGGGACACTGGTGGGGCGCTGCCAGCAGGGGGCGGCAGAGAGCCGCCTCCGTGTAGGCAGCCTGGCCCTGGCAAGCCTCTGCCCTGCTGGCGGCTTCTCCCAGGACCGCTGGGTCTCTGGGCACCGGTGCAGCCAGAGGAAAACCTTTGGCTCCCTGCAGCACCCCCAGACTGCAGCCCTCTCTGGGGGGTTGTTCATTTCCGGACCCCAGAGGGTGGTGGGGTCTGCGGAGCACAGTAGGTGCTCCGTAAATCCTCCCAGAGTCGAGCTTAATGGAAAAACAGAAGATGTGGATTTCCCGAGCGCCGTGCTCAGTGATTTAATCCGCACAGCTACGGGGGCTGGGGGCCTCAGCATCATCCCTCACCCACTAGGTCGCTGGTCGCTGGGGAGGCCCTGAGCCAGGGGTGGCCAGGTGCGGGGGTGGGGGAATGGCGCTTCAGGGCAGTGTCCTCTTTCTTTCATTTTACAGGTAAGGAAATGGCTGGTGAGGAATAAGTAACCTACTTACGGTCACACATTTTTCTTCTTCTTTTTTGTAAATGTTATTTATTTATTTGTTTATTTTTGGCTGCGTTGAGTCGTCGTTGCTGTGCGCGGGCTTCCTCTGGTTGCGGCGAGCGGGGGCTACTTTTTGTTGTGGTGCGCAGGCTTCTCATCGCGGTGGCTTCTCTTGTGCTTCTAGAGCACGGGCTCTAGGCGCTTCAGTAGCTGTGGCACGTGGGCTCAGTAGTTGTGGCGCACGGGCTTAGTTGCTCCGCGGCATGTGGGATCTTCCCGGACCAGGGCTTGAACCCGTGTCCCCTGCATTGGCAGGAGGATTCTCAACCACTGCGCCACCAGGGAAGTCTCAACGTCACCCACTTTTCTGAGGCTCGTTTTGGTTTTGTTCGTTTGTCTTGTTTTTGGTGCAGCCTGCGGGATCTTAGTTCACCGACCAAGGACTGAACCCACGACGTTGGCAGTGAAAGCGTGGAGTCCTAACCACTGGACCACCAGGGAAGTCCCAAGACTTGTTTTTTAAATTGAAGAGATGCCAAAACAGGGTGACAAAAGCTCTGGTACAGGCACACCTCGCTGTATCGTGCTTCACAGATACTGCGTTTTCTTACAAGTTGAAGGTCTGTGGCAACCCTGCGTCAAGCACGTCTATGGGCACCGTTTTTCCAATAGCGTTTCCTCGCTTCCTGTCTCTGTGTCACATTGTGGTAATTCTCGCGATATTTCAAACGTTTTCTTTCTTATTATACTCGTTACAGTGTCTGTGTTCAGTAATCTTTGATGTTATGACTCACTGAAAGCTCAGAGGACGCTTAGCATGCTTTAGCAATAAAGTATTTTTTAATTAAGGTATGTACATTGATTTTTAGACATAAGGCTATTGCACACCTAATAGACTACAGTCTAGCGTAAACATAACTTCTACACGCACTGGGAAACCAAAACATTCCTGTGACTTCCTTCAGTGTGATACTCAGTTCATTGCAGGAGTCTGGAACCGAACCCGCAATGTCTCTGAGGTGTGTCTGTACGGAGATTTACAGTGAATATCGTGAATCCATACACAACTACAGACTCATAATAAGTATTGATGACGCATCACTGTGTGATTCAGGAAGGGCCACACATTCGACGGTGTGTGAAAAAGGAAACAATGTAACTCTGAGGCCCTTCGCACGCAGCATCTGTTGTGTTACACAGAAATAACGTTTCTGGAGATCAGACTGTCACCTCGTCGAGCCTGGGTTTTTCCGTCCTGAACGGGGATGGTCGCGTGTCCCGAAAGAGGCTGCTGCCTGGCTCGAGCGAGCACACGCTTCCCCGGGGCGGCGCAGGGAACGCAGCTGTAGAACTCGGTGCCATTTCTGAGTCCTTACCTCGTGCCAGGAGCTTTACGGCGGCGACCTGACAGGTCCTGGCCCCACCACAAGCCCAGGAGGTTGGCTCAGAGCAGTTCCCACGTTACCCCTGAGACACAGTCTCGGAGACAAGTCACCTGCCTGCGGGTCAACAGCTGCGACCGGGAAGGTGGAGACACAAGGGACACAGATCGGGAAGCGCGGCGGCAACCAGTGTGGCTTCCTGAATCATCCTGAAGATGGAGTCACTAGGAGCAGCATGTCCTGACCCGTGTCCAGCCCGTGTCGCCCCTTCATCTGTGATGGGTGAGTCCGTTTGGGAACCAGTGCGCATACGCTCCCTCCTGGCGATGCACTGTCCACACCATCATTTCAAAGCCTAAGAGGTCCTGCAGGAAAGGATACTCTGATCCAAAACCCGTCAAACACCCTTCGGGACACAGTGCTTCTGGGTCTCCGTTTGCCCTGGGGTCAATCTGGACCACATTGTTTAGGTTTCTGAATGAAATACTTCAACAGAATAATCCTTTGCTCTTATGCCCGGGGCCCCATCACAAGCGGTGAGTGTAGGAAGCTCTCCACCGCCTGCCGCTGACGGCTGTGCCCCACTCCAGCGGTGTGGTTTCTGGATCGGGCTGGCCCACAAAGGACTTGTCGTCGGCCCGCGACGGAATAGGAAGGCGCCGCAGAGTGGACGTCAGCTCCGCGGCTAAGGGCCGTCTCACTGCGGACATTCTCTGGAAGCGAGCCTTTCTTAGCGAAGAGAGCCAGTGCGGCCCAAGGCCCCCAAGCAGCGCGGAGGCCGGAGACGCTCTGCTCACTTCTTGGTGTGGAGGAGCCCTGCCTGTCTGTTTGTCTGTGGGCCCTAATGCTGCCCCTCCTCGCCCACGGGTCCCGTCTCTGCTCTGGCCAGAGGGGTGCAGAGCCTCCTTTGGGGCTCACTCGGGGACAAGGTGGAGCAGACCCCAGGCCAGTGATGGGCCTCGGGCTTTCCTGCAGGGCTGAGAGGTGCCGAGAGGCCGCCGTGACGGTCTAAATCTGTGTCCTCCGACGTGGTGTCCGTGCGCACGTGTGCGGGTCAGGCGCCTGGGGCTGCGGCCAGTCCAAACTGAGGTGCGCTGCAAGCCTGGGACGCACGCGGGCTTTCAAAGACGCAGTCCCCCTCCTACCCCCCAAAAAGCATGAAGACATCCCATTAACTGCTTGTGTCGATGACAGGCTGAGGTGGTAATAGTTTGGATCTACTGGTTAACTAAATTGTATTAAAATAAACTTCACCTGTTTCTTTTCATGTTTCCTGTGGCAGCTAAAGTCTTTGAAGCGCACGTGTGGCTGGCGTTACCTTTCTGTTGGACCGCGCTGCTCTGAACCACCCTGGATGCTTTGAGGAAGGTCCCCCCGCAACGGCCCCTGACCACAAGCAGTCAGGAGGGAAGGAAGCATCAGGAGGTGGATCGGGATTGGCGGCTCTGTGTCAACCTCGTGTGTTTTGCATGTTGAAAAGTGCAAGTCTCCAGGTCCCTGGGGAGTGACGAGCTGAGGAGGGGGAGGGAACCAGGGCGGCACCAGGGCCAGCTGGCTGGGGCTGCTGGGGATGTGGACATGCGCGTGGCACCTGAGAGGTGTGCTCTGTTAGTCAGCTAGGGCTGCCAGGACAAGTACCACAGGGAATTCCCTGGCAGTCCAGGGCTTAGGACTCAGCCCTTTCACTGCCGGGACCAAGGTTCAATCCCTGGTCGGGGAACTAATATCCCGCAAGTGCACAACGGGGTCCAGAACCAGAAAGGTACCACAGGCCAGTGGCTTAACAGAAATTCATCTCTCACGGTTCCGAGGGCTGAAGGCCGAGATCCAGGTGTTGGCGAGGTTGACTTCCTGAGGCCTCTTTCCTGGGCTGGGAGGCGGTCGCCCTCTCCCTGGGTCTTCCATCCTCCCTCTGGGCGTGTCTGTGTCTTGACCGCCTCTTCGTGCGAGGACACCAGTCACAGTGGCTTAGGGCCACCCTAACGACCTCACTTTGCCTTAATTACCGAGGCTTTAAAGACCCACCTCCAAGCACAGCCACGTTCTGAGGTCCGGGGAGCCAGGCCTTCGACATGTGACTTCTGGGAGGACAGAGTTCAGCCCAGGACAGACCCCCAAGCCAGGGGTGTCTTGGGTGAGCTTAGCCCCAAGGGAGGGGCTGTGTCCTCCCTGGGAGGTGCATGGTGGCCAGGCGGGGGTCTTTCAAAGGCGGGGCCGGCAGAGCAGGCCGAGTCGGGCTGTACGTCCAGGATGAGAATGGCGAGTTGGAGGGAGGCGAGTCGGCAGGGCAGCCGGGGCAGCGGGAGCAGGTTCAGGTCCCAGTGGGACAAACGGGTGGGTTGCTCACACCCTCTCAGCATCCGGTGGGCACCCTGGGGCCTGCAGAACCTCCGCCAGTGCCTCCGAGCCTGGGGGCGGCTGAGGGCTGAGCTCCTGAGGGTCAGGGGAGGTTCGGGCGGTGGGGGGGGGAGGGCAGAGCCCTTGCTCTGTGGCTGCAGCTGCCCCTCCCCCCAGGACCTTGCCAGCAAAGCGGTGGGCAGGGCCAGGTTCCAGGCACGGCACCCTGCTCCTTGCTGCTGAGGGCCCCAAAGATTTGGGTAGCAGAGAGGCGCTCCTCATGACCCCTGGGTCCCCTGAGGCCCGTCCTGCTGCATCTGTGGGAATCCCACAGCCCCAGTGAACTTCTTGGGAGTTCAAACACTGCTGGGAGTTCTTTCTTTTAAAAAAATAATTGATTGAGGTATAACTGATAGAACATAAAATTAATCATTTTACAGCAAATTCAATGGCACTTAATACGTTAAAAATGTGCAACCACCACCTCTATCAAGTTCCAAAGCGTCTCATCGCCCAGCGTAACGCCCCAGCCCCACTGGGCAGTCGCTTCCCATCCCCCCCGCCCTCAGCCCTGGGAACCGCTCATCTGCGTGCTGCCCCTGTGGGTTTACCTGGTCTGCACTTTACACACAAATGCAGGCGTACAGTGTGTGACCTCTAGCGTCTGGCTTCTTTTTTTTTGCGCTACGCGGGCCTCTCACTGCTGTGGCCCCTCCCGTAGCGGAGCACAGGCTCTGGACGCGCAGGCTCAGCGGCCATGGCTCACGGGCCCAGCCGCTCCGCGGCATGTGGGATCTTCCCGGACCGGGGCACGAACCCGCGTGCCCTGCATCGGCAGGCGGACTCTCAACCACTGCGCCACCAGGGAAGCCCGCGTCTGGCTTCTTTTGCTTAGCATGATGTTTCTGAGTTTCAGCTGTGCTGTAGCAGGTGTCGGTAGCTTCGTTCTTCTTCATGGCTGAATAATATTCCACCATATGTGTATTTAGTCTGGGTTCTCCAGAGAAACAGAGCCAACAGGATGTATCAATACATAAAGAAATTGATTACAAAGAATTGACTCACACGATTATGGGGGCTCCAAAGTCCCCAGATCTGTGGTCAGCAGCTCGAGACCGGGGTGCTGATGCTTTGGTGCAAATCCAAAGGCAGGAAGAGACTGACGTCCCAGCTCACGTGGTTGGCAGGAGGACGTCCCCCTTACCCAACCTTTTCGTTCTATTCAAGTCTTCACCTGATTGGGTGAGACCCACCCGCATGGGCGGGGGGGTGGTGTCTGCTTTACTCAGCCCACAGATTCCAATGCTAATCTCATCCAGAAACACCCTCACGTTTGGCCAAATGGCCCCCCAGCCAAGCTGACGCATATGATGAACCACCACAGCGCGGGCCACTGCACTTGGCTCATCCACTTGGCAGCAGACGGGCATTTGGGCTGTTCCTACCTCTTGGCTGCTGTGAGCACGTCTGTGGACGCACTTGTGCGAGTCTGCTTTCACTTTTCTCAAGTGTACACCTAGGAGTGTAATTTTGTGGTGTGGGTGTTCTTTGGGCAGAATTCAGGCTGAGTACCGCCCCCCAAAGATGGAAATTCAGCCATTTGCCACATCCCACTTCCCAGAACCTCCTGTCCCAGGAACGAAGCATCCGAACTCAGTGAGGAAATCCTGGTTCACCTTTGTGCCTGAATAGGCCAGGCCCAGGGGCAGGCGGCACTTTGCAGTGGAAGGGGGTCACCGGACTCTCTGTTATTCTGGTTTGGACACGGGTTCGATCCCTGGTCCGGGAAGATCCCACATGCCGCGGAGCAACTGAGCCCGTGCGCCACAACTACTGAGCCTGCGCTCTAGAGCCCGCGAGCCACAACGACTGAAGCCCACGTGCCTAGAGCCCGTGCTCCGCAGCAAGAGAAGCCACCGTGATGAGAAGCCTGCGCACCGCAACGAAGAGTAGCCCCCACTCTCCACAACTAGAGAAAGCCTGCGTGCAGCAACAAAGACCCAACACAGCCAAAAAATAGTTTAAAAAAATTTTTTTTAAATTAAAAAAACAAAATCTGGTTTGAAGCCACTGGCCTGGGGGCAGGGCCAGGTAGAGAAGAGGCAGGCGGGGCCAGGTGAGAGGAGGGGCACAGGCAGGAGGGACGGGGAGAGGCCCACGTGGGCGTCTGGTGGCCCAACTCAGGCTCCCTGAGCCAATGGCTCTGCCCAGCCTGCACCCCTTGGGGTCACCCCCGTGGTGCCCCTGCTCGGATATTCCTGTGGCTTCCTCTGACCTCACACTAGGGTCTGGACTCCTTCCCGTGGCCTCCCGGCCCCTCCCTCTTTCCTGCAGCGGCCCCCGGGCCGTGGTCCCCAGGCTGCTCAGTGGTGCCTCGCCCTCCATGGCCCAGACAGATGCGAGAACCCGGAGCCTGGTGGTGTCAGGCTGTATGTGCCCGGCTCCCTGCGGGGTGTCTGCCTCCCCATGGTAGACAGGGACACTGGACACCTTCCGAGCAGACAGAGTGACGCCGGTGCCCACGGGCCAGGGCTGGGTGGTCTCACCACCGCTCTCCCATCGGGAGGTACTTCGGAGAGGACTGCCCTGCTGTTCCCCGCTCTCAGAAAGCAAGCCAGCACCACAGCCGAGCTTAGCAAAATCTGGACAACCATCAGGATCATTTTTATTGCAAATCAGACAAAAAAGATGAAAAAAAAGACATCATTTTCATCACCTGCAGTTTCGCATGTAGATAACTTTTAAAAAGTTTCCTTTTCATGTAAACTGCACTCTATTTTATGAAACACAGTAAGAAGCAACACCTTAGGAAGTGTCTGGTCATGCCCACTAGGGGTGGCCCAACACTGTGCCCGGCGAGGCCCGAGCAGCTGCCCGAGCGCAGTGGGCGGCAGGACCCTCCCTGGCTTTGCTCTCAGGAGCTACGGTTCAGCAGCTGCAGGTCAGGTCGTGGGGCCTGGGTTCTGACATCCCTTACCAACATGACCCCTGACAGATTTGTTCCATCAGATTTCTTAAACAAACTCCCCCATTTAGAAATGTATTTACAGACATTTACTCTGCCACAGGCTTATACTTGATAATGTAAGAATCTGCTCCCTCCCCCGGGCGCACGCCCCCCCTCCCCAAACCGGGAGGGGTGGCCCGCAAGCAGGCTCCCGGCGTCCCAAGCGCCCCACTGAGCCGCGCCGGGCCCCGGCACGAGGGTCTCTGAGCAGTGAGGCTGCACACAACCATGTTTTTCCGAGTCTCCTATAAAGACAGGGCCCATCAGCGCTCGGGCCCCGGGAGCACCAATCCATCTTCTGCTGAACCTGGGAGACGCAGTTCAAGTTGAGACGCCTCCGACGGGGTGGCCCAGGCAGTGTCTCTCCCCAGAAAGGGGTAGGCCTCCCCAGCGTGGGGTCCCAGGTGGGTACCACACCTCTGACTTCTCACTCCGCACGATGCTTAAGTATCAGTGGGGGCGGGGGTGGTGGTGCCTGGGAGCCTCCAGAAAGAACAAGAACTCACAAGACCAATGAACAACTACGTAATACTGAACCCGAAACAAAGATTCATGATTGGTACCATGAAACGTACCCTTGGTATACCCCAAGAACACGTTTTTAAAAGCGTGTTTTAAAAAAGTCATTTAAAAGAACACCAAAACACATAAACCACATCATTCCACATGCTCCTTCCCTATTTTAGAAGCCAATTAACCCATGTGCGTAAGGAGTAAAGGGTCTGCTTTTCTCTCTCTAGATGCATCTTCTCGCAAAACGCAGGTGGTCCTGGGAGCGGGGGTCGGGGGAGTGGTCCCGCTTTGGAGGAGGGGTGAGGGGGCTGTCTGGGGAAACGGGCAGCAGGCCCGGGCACCCCGGGAGCTTTCTGAACAATGCTGGCTCGAAAACCTCCCTTCTCTGACATTTCTTTTCGGATTAAAAAAAAAAAAAAAAAAAAGGAAATCAATAAATAAATGGCATTTGGAAATCATGAATCTTTGTTTATATTTTACAAACACCTGGGAATCTTCATCCTAAGCAGGGAAATCACGATAGAGAACTAGTTTATTTTCTTGGAGCAGATAGAAGTTGCTACCTGGTGATATACAAAACAGTACATATAAATAAAAAGACAGTGTTTCCAGGTAAAATAAAAGTACATAAATAAATACTAAAAAAAAAAAAAATTAAAAATTCTTGTCCTCTTATTTTGTATAAAGACTCATGTTTTGAAAAAAGCTCCTTTGGTCGGCCCCGACATCCACGGAGCGCACGCGAACGTCCAGCAGGGCTTGGGAAAGGAAGCACGGGTCCCTGGGGGCAGCCGGCTGTTTACTTAAAGGCCTCAGGAACGTGGGCGATCTGGGACGGCACGCTGGTGGGCGGGCTGGAGATGCCCTCGGACCAGTCGGAGATGTTGGAGTGCGGCGACGAGCTGGACCACTGGTCGGGGGACTCCGGGGACGGGGTGAGGAAGGGGTGCTCGGGCACCTGCAGCTGGTGGCTGGGGGTGTTGTCCACGGGGGAGGAGTAGCTGTGCTGGGAGGGGGGCGTCAGGAACTGGGCGGTGGTCATGGGCGGGGCCAGCGCGGCCGGCAGCGACGTGGGCAGGACCTGGCTGTCCTGCGGCAAGACGGTGTGCGCCGCCAGGCTGCCGGGGCCCAGGGGCTGCACGTCCGCCTGGCTCAGCTCCCCCGCCAGGAAGCTCCGGGCCATGTGGCCGCTGGTGGCCGAGCCCACGCCGAGGTGCGGCTGCGGTGCCTGCGGCTGCATGTTCGGCGGCTGCATCTGTAAGTTCTGCTGTTGCGGCTGAGGCTGCACCAGGTGAGGCTGGGCGGCCAGCCGCGCGCTGGGCAGCGCCTGGTAGCTCATCATCTGGGACAGGGCGGTGGCCGACAGGCCGCCGTGCAGCGGGCCCACCATGCCGTGCTGGAGGGCGGGGGCCTGCGTGCTCAGGGTGCCCGGCGCCACGCTCCCTCGCAGCGGGTTGTACTGGTTCGGCACCAGGCCATTCTGCAGCCGGGACAGCCACTCGCACTGGCCGTTCAAGCCTGCGGCCCCACCCACGGTGAAATTCACGGCCCCACCGCAGCTCCCGCTGCCACCAGCACCCAGGACCGTGCTGGTGCCGGAAGCCACGGGAAGGTGGGAGAGGCGTGGCGGCCCCGCCTCGAAGGCCAGCCGGCCACCCCCACTCAGCGCCGCCATCTCGGGCTTGGCCGCCACGCTCAGGTGGCTGACGCCCAGGTGGGCCTCGGGCATCCCGGGCAGGTGGTTGAGGGGCATAGAGGGAGACTGCTGGAAAGGGGAGGGCAGGAGGGGCGGGGAGGCCACATCCGACAGGTAGCCGTGGGGGGACTCCAGGGAGTCCACGGGCGACAGCGCGCTCGAGCTGTCCAGCAAGCAGCCCCTGCCGTCCTGGGACTTCTTCCTCCGCGCCCTGAGGTCCTTGGGCTCCTTGCCGCCGCAGGCCAGGCCCTTGGTGCTGGGCTTGCGGGCCTTCTTGCCCTGCACGGCGGGCTTGAGGTTGCCCAGGTAGCCGCTGGGAGAGCAGAGCGGGGGCGACAGGGTGGGCGCGCCGTGCAGCGGGGGGCTGCGCACCAGGCTGTACTCGTCCAGTAGCCGCACGATGTCGTGGTGCATGCGCTCCTGCGCGATGTCGCGGGGCAGGCGGTCCATGTGGTCCGTGATGTCCCGGTTGGCGAAATGGTCCAGCAGCACCTTGGCCGTCTCGTAGCTGCCCTCCCGGGCGGCCAGGAACAAAGGCGTCTCCTCCTGGGGGAATGGACGGGGGCAGGTGAGGAGGTCACCTGTCACCAGAGGGACCGGCGGTCTGGCCCCTCCTCCCGGACACGGGGCGGGGGGGCAGCTCATCTCGACCCTCCCCAGCATGCTACCTTTAACTGGCCTGTTAAGTGTTAACAAAAAAGGCCTTAAATACATCTTCTGAGACCCACCCAGAGGCGGTCTGTGGGATCCTAAACTCTAAATCAGTAAAGCTTCACCCTTCCGGGGGTCATGGGCCCCGCAGGAAATCTAACAGATTGTGGCCCGTCCTCCCTCCAAACCTGCACAGACGCAAACCCTGCCACAATTTCAGGGGCTTGGGGATGTCTAAAGCGCATCCGTGGGCACCACGCGGTCCCCCAGGGACCCTGACATCTTAGCTCTGTCCCTGGGTCTTGGCTTTCTCATCTGTACGGCGGACATGCCGCATGTGCCCCCGAGGCTGCTGTGCGCGTGTGGGGTGAGGCCTGATGGTGCCGGCCTGGTACACGCAGGCCTCGGCCACGGCCGCCGCCACGCCACGGCAGTCCCTTCGGCCAGCCCCTCCGTCTCCGAGGCTGAGTCTCCCCAACGGGAGGTTGGATCACGTCTCCGCCCCACCGCGGACTCAGGAGCTCCTGGGCCCAACACTGCCCCCTGTGCCCCTCCCCCAGGACAGTCTGAAATGCAACCAGGGGTCAGTGAAGTATGGGGTGGGGCTGGACACACAGAGGAGCCCAGCGACAAGTTCCGGAGACGTGGGGTCAGACTGGGCTGGGGGCTGGGGAGGAAGGAAAGCGCCTCCTTGGCCTCGGGGCCCAGACTGTGGCAACGCTGAGGGAGACGGGGTGGCCCAGACTGTGGCAACGCTGAGGGAGACGAGGCGGCACAGACTGTGGCAACAACGCTGAGGGAGACGGGGGGCGGCCCAGACTGTGGCAACGCTGAGGGAGACGGGGCGGCACAGACTGTGGCAACGCTGAGGGAGACGGGGCGGCCCAGGCGCAGAGCCCCCCACGCCCACCAGCCTCTTGACTCAGCGTGTACCATGTGCGTCCCCCCACCCCGCCCAGGGACAGCCAAGGACAGGGCTGAGGTCCAGGTCACAGTGACAGAGAGCGGAGAGCGGCAGCCGGTTACTCGCTAGCGGGGAACGCACGCCCTGCGCTTGCGAGGGGACCCGTAACTACGGCAGGAAGGAGGGAGGGAGAGCCAACGACACACAGGCACTCGCTGAGGGGTCCCCATCTGTGCGCCAGGGGGTCCTCCTGGGACTTTACAGGTTAGGGAGCTGAGGCCCAGGAGCTGAAGTCACTGGCTTGGGGCCCCCGTCGGAAGAGAGTGGCGTCGGGGCCGTGACCCGCCAGCCGGCGCACCTTGTTGCTCTGCATGTCCTTGTTGGCCCCGTTCTTCAGGAGCACGACGGCCGCCTCCACGTTGTTCACCGCGGCGGCCCAGTGCAGGGCGGACTTGCCTGCGAGGGGAAGCAGAGGGCGGGTTAGGGAGCAGCAGGTGAACGCGGGCACCCCCGCGGGCCGGGCGCAGCCGGCTCACCCAGGTCGTCCACGGCGTTGACGTCGGCGTGGGAGTTGATGAGGTCCTCCAACATGCCCTCGACGGCCAGGCGGGCGGCCAGGATCAGTGGCGTGGTGCCGTCGTGCATGCGGGCGTCCAGGTCCGTGGCTCGGTTCCGGATGAGGATCTAGGCGACAGGGAGGGTCTCAGGCTCGGCCAGTGTGAGCGCCAGGCGCCCACCTGGGACAAATGCTTGGGATCCGATCCCTGACGTGGAAGCAGCCCCTCCTGGGGTCTAAGTGGCCCCATGGAGTTGGGGCATGGGGGAGCCACCGGCCGCCGCTAGAGGGGCCGGGGCCAGAGCACCCGCGAGAAGGACGGTCACTGTTTGCTGGTGGGTTAACGGAGCTGGGGACCACGCCGTGCGCGGGGCGGGCCTAGCTCCTGTGAAACAAGCGCCCATGGGAATTTATGTCTCTAAGCGCCAGAGAGGCTGCCAGAGCGAACTCGCCAGGGCCTGCCTCCAGGAGCTCATTTAAATCGTCCTTGATCTCTTACTTCCGTAGAAAGACAGCACGTCAAAAATTACTAAATTAAAACCCCGGTCTGCGCCCTGTTTACCTGCCCGTCTGTGCAGAGCACCACGGCCCAGGGCCTGGTTGGTCTGCGGCAGGGGGACCGGCCGGCGGCTTTCAAAGCACCCTGTGCCAGGGACACTCCCCAGAGGCCCAGGTACCCAAGTCCCTAATCCACCCCGGTCCCGAGCCCCCGGTTTGCAGGCAGCAAACAGCAGCCTCTAGCCCTTCTCCCCACCACCAGAGGCAACGCCTCCAGCCCAGGCGGGAGGGGCAGACGCAGGGGACGGAGCCTGTCTTGGGTGAAGGCGAGGAGGCCCTGCTTCCTGCGGGTCCCCACGGCCTCCTGCTAGACCGCGGCTAGCCGGGCCCCCCCGCGAGGACGACACGGGGCTTTGATGCCCTCCCCGGCCTCGGGCCCCCTTCAGGGTGCAAAGGCTCGAGGTGGGGAAGCGGGGGAGACGCCAGCTGCCCCTGCTCTGGCCACGCTTGGAATGAGGGCTCCGGGGCCCGGCCACGAGGAGGGAAGGCGGGCGCAAGCTAGCAGAAGGGCGCGGGCACGGCTGCCCACCTGAAAGACACCCTGCGCGTCGGCAGCCACGGCCGCGTGCAGCGGGGTGCGTCCCATGTTGTCTTGGATGTTGGCGTCAGCGCCGGCCTCCAGCAGGCGCTTGGCCGCGTCGGAGCGCGAGTAGCGGGCAGCCAGGTGCAGGGCGGTCTCGCCGGTGCGGTCCGTCTGGCTGTGCAGGCTGGCGCCCTGGTAGATGAAGTCCGAGATGACGGCGGGTGCGTCCTCCTCCTCCTCGCTCTTGCCCGTCTCTAGGCCCCCTCCGCTGCAGGAGGCTATCATGAGGGGCGTGAAGCCGTCTGCAGGGGCGGGACAGGGGCGGGGCAGGGGCGGGGCCTGGTCAGGAAGGCCGGCCCCCAGCAGCCGCTCGGGGACTGCGGACGCGCGGCCCACGGAGGCCATCCTGCCTGGGGCCAACGCAGCCCATGCAAGCTCCCCGAGGGCAGAGGCAAGTCCAGCTCCAACGGGCTGGTGGGCGACAGAGACGCCCGCCGCTCTGCCTCCGGACCTGCCCGAGACCTTCACCAACAGCCCACCCAGGAGAGAGACCACGTAAGAAATGGGTGGTTAGGAAACCAACACCTTGGATGTCTCAAAAGAAGCGTTTCGGATCAAGAAATGAACTCGGAGGGCAGAGTGAGTTTTGAGACCGTCGCCCCGAGCGGGGAGCCGGCGAGGAGGCTGAGCGACTCCCCAGGGTCCCCACCGCCTCCCAGGTCTCATCCCCCCAAGCTGAGCTTCCAGGTACTGACCCCGAGGGTTCAGGGGAGGGGGGCAGGCGGGTCACGAGGTCAGGCAAGAGCAGGCTGCCCGCAGCGGCTAGGTGCCCCAGGGTGGAGCCCCGGAGGGTGGTGCGGGGGGCCGGCGGCACCTACCCGGCCCGCGGACATTGACGTCCATGCAGTCGGTGTCGGCCTCGCCCTGGGGCGGCGTGGGGGCCATGGCGGACACGCGGAGGTCAGCCGCGTCCAGGTGCTGCTGGGTCCACTGCCGGTGGTCTGTCTGGTCATCCAGGTCAGGAAGGACCACGGGCTCCTCGAACTAAGGAACAGGGTCGAACGGAGGGCCACGTCCAAAGGGGCCGGGAGGGGGGAAGGGCGGGGGCTAGGGCCCTGGGGCACCAACTCACCCGGAACTTCTTGGCTTCCAGGCCCTCGTCGCCCCACTCGCTCTGGTTGTCGTCCACGAGGGCGCCGTCCGAGGCGTTCTTCAGGGGCCTGGGGGTGAGGGGGTGGGGAGGCGGGACTGAGCGGGGCTCCCGGGAGACCCCCGGGGCCCCGCCCGCGCCTGGCATCCGAGGTGGGGCCCGTGGGTCCACAGGGGGCGGCCCCGCCTCCCGCCAAGTCCCCCAGATGCCGCGGCCACGTCCACTAACTTGAGGCCCACGGAGTCCTCGCCGAGGGGCTCCCGCCGCTTCTTCTTGCTGGCCTCCGACACCTTGAAGCCCTCGGGGAACCAGAGCTGGCCATGCTGCCGCCGGCGCTTCCGCGACAGCAGCACCCCGCAGCCCACAAAGAAGAGCAGCACGAAGGCCACCACGGCCACGTACATGAAGTGCAGCGGCGCGGGCGGGGGCGGCTCCACCGTCTCACCTGCGGGCATCAGGCTGAGCTACCAGGCAGGCTGGCGGCCGGGGGCAGCGCACTGGCTCCGCGGCCGGGCGCCTCCTCGCCTACTCTCCTCCATCCCGCCCCCCAAAATAAGGTCATTTTCTACGCGATTAATCAGAATTGCAAACTATCGCTAAATTCTCTCCTGCACCAGCCGGCTATCTGGAGACGGCTTTTACTTTTTTCTCCTTTAAGGGAGAAGGATTAGCCAACTTCAAATCACTGCACTTGCATTGAGCTGTTAAGACAAAGGATTTAGGGGGATTTTCGAGATACAAACTTCAACACTTCACATGACACCGATCAATTCTTTTCTCTCTCTCTCCTTTTTTTTTAAAAAAAAACCTGTAATGATTTTGAAATAATACCCAACAAAGAAAAATCAGGAGGAAGGGGTGGGGCGAGAAAAAGGCTCCCACTTTCTGGGATGTGCTGGTTCCCCTGGGCCAGCCTCGCTGACAGCTGTCACTGTGGGGAGGGAGAGCGTGCGGGGCGGAAAACGCCAGCAGACACTCCCGAAACTCTGGATGGCGTGACACCCCCGTGGGTGGCAAATGGCACGAAGAACGTGAGCACCTGGGAGGGGAACTGGGAGACAGCCCCTCCCCGGCGGACCCCTCCCAGTACACGCAAAAGCTCCCGAGGGAGTGTGGCTGGGCGAGCAGGGCGGGCCACTCACTCTGCACGGCCTCGATCTTGTAGGGGATATTGAGGCTGCCCAGCGAGGCGAGCGCGCCCAGGAAGGCGGCCACGTCCGTGGCGCTCTGGAAGCACTGCGAGGACGACTGGACGCACTGCCGGTTGTCGATCTCCAGGTAGACGATGGACCTGGGGGCGCACCGGGGTCGGGGGGCTCGGACGCCAGCCTCCTCCCTGCGCCCACCCAGCCCACTGCTTCCAGGGACCAGCTCTGGCCCCTGTGGCCTCACCCTGATGGGCGGGGGCAGAGGCACTCCCAGAACCCAAGGGGGCAGCCTGGGGCGGCGGGGAGCTGGGTCTGGACAGGAACAACCCTGGAGGTGGCCGGCGCCCCTGCCGGCCCATGTCAGCCCCAGCAGGGCACGCATGGCTGCTGGTCACAGACACTCCTCTGAGAGCTCCCGCCCCACCCCGGCCCCGGGGCTCCCTTGAGTGCCACGAGCATCCCTGTTCCTCATCTTGGAAGGGAAGAGATGTCAAGAAGCTGATCCTCCCCTGGAGCTGACCCCAGGCTCCAGGGCCTGGGCCATGGGGTGAAGAGCCCCCGGGGGAACGCTGTCTCCGCCCCTCACCCCTCACAGGCCCCATAAGTCCTGGGCCTCTTTCACCACGTAGTGGGAAGAGCGCTGACGCTCGGGGGGCGGGGGGGCCCCGCGGGAGCGCACTCACCCGCGGATGTCCATGGGGTCCAGCTCCCTGCGCCGGCGCTCACCCCCGCTGCCCGGGAGCAGCGAGGCCCCGCCGTCCACAGAGCGTCTGATGGGGTGCTTGTGCAGCTCCTCCTCGCGGCCGTAGTAGGGAAAGATCATCTGCTGGCCGCTGGCGTCGCGCTTGAAGACCACGTTCGTGTGCAGCAGGCGGCTGAGCTCGCGCAGGAAGTGCAGCGAGTGGTTGCGCAGCTGCTCAGGCGGCATCAGCACCACCAGCACCAGCGTGCCGGCCGCCAGCCGCTCGGGCACGTGCTCCGCGCAGTCCAGCCCGTCCCACTCGCACTCGGCGCTGTTGCAGCCCTGGTCGCAGTGCCCGTCCCTGAAGTGGTCCTTGCAGTACTGGTCGTACAGGGGGCTGTGGGCACGAGGCACGCTCAGGGCTCCCTCCACGCCGGGCCCCCGGGGACCCTCGGCCGGCACCTGCCCTCCCGCCGCCCTGCCCTCGAGCTCGGGGTCCTTCCTCCGCCCACGGCCCTTGCCCTCTCCTGGCCCGTGAGCGGACGGCTCCCTCGTGCTGCCCCGTGAGCCCCGGGGCCCCCGCGGTGCAGAGCGGCCGTCCCCGTGGGCCTTACTTGCACTGGCCTTCTGCACGCTGGCAGTCGAAGCCGTCGAAGAGGCAGCCGGCCGAGTTGCACTGGCTGTCGCAGCGGCCGTTGCTGAAGTACTTCCAGCACTGCAGGGACTGAGTGCAGTTCTGCCAGGGGTCGTTGAAGTTGAGGGAGCAGTCGCCGCCGTCCCAGCCGCAGGCGTGGTTGTTGCACTGAAGGCTGCAGACCTTGTTGCCGGCCTCCTCGCGGCAGCCGGGGAGCTCGCAGGCCTCCTCAATCTGCGGCGGGGGGATGTCGAGGCCCACGCCGCCGCCGAAGCTGTAGTCCAGGATGTGGCACAGGAGCCCGTTGAACTTGGCGGGGCACAGGCAGCGGTAGAATGGGCTCTCGGACGTGGGCTCGCAGCTGCCCTGGTTGTAGCAGGGGTTGCCACCCATGCAGGGGCTGCTGACAGGGAACTGGCACTCGGGGCCGGTGAAGGGGCCCAGGCACAGGCAGGTGGGGCTGCGCGGGCCCGAGATGCAGGTGCCGCCGTTGAGGCATCGCAGGCTGCCGCAGCTGCGTGCGTCGTTCTCACACGTGGCACCCTCGAAGCCCTGCCGGGAGGGGGCCACACAGGGGGTGTCGGGGTGGGCCGGCTCCCCAGACACCCAGGGACCCGCCCAGGCCTGACCTTGCCTCTGCATCCCCCCATCCCCCTTTCCCCGGGCAGCCGGACCCTTTAAAGAAAGTCAACATAAAACGCTCGGGGGTTCCCAGGGGTTGGGAGTGAGGGAAGAGGGAGCACAGATGGGGGAGCGTGGGGCAGTTTTAGGGCAACGGCAAACCCACGTGACCCTGCAACAGTGGACACGTGACACTACACGTGTGTCAGACCCAAACACCACAGGAGAGCAGACCTGACTTAACGGCGTATCAGTGTTGATCATTTAACAATGTATTAATGCTGGTGGCAAGTGGTAACAATGTTCCACGTGAGGGCAAATTGCCAACAACTGGGAAACTAGGTGTGTAGAGGGAGGGGTGCGTGGGGACCCTCCTTCTGCATGATTTTTCTATAAAAGTGCTCTAAACGTAAAGTTTATTGACACAAAGCACACGGTCTCGAGGGGAACAAGGAGGTTGGGGTCCAGACACTCAAGCCACCCATTGTCCTCCGGCACGTGTGCGGGATGGGGGGAGGCGGGGTTCTCTGGCCACCTCAGTATCCCAGGTGCGCCAAGCGGGCGCGTCCTCCTGTCACCTTCAGACCAGGGAGCCCTCCTGGCCGCGCAGGGCCCTTCCCACCACCTGCCCGGCTGTACCTACCGCTGGGCATTTGCAGATGAACCCGCGGGCGGTGTTGGAGGCCACGGCACAGCTGCCCCCGTTCTTGCAGGGCCTGTCCTTGCAGCCGTTGATGACCGACTCACAGCGGCGCCCTGTGGACGACAGCAGGTGTGAGGGGCTGACCCCCACCCCGGCACCGCTCCCTGCCCCCGGCCGGCGGCACCCACCGGTGTGGCCGGCGCGGCACTCGCAATGGAAGGCGTTGACGCGCTGCACGCAGTTCTGGGTGCCGCGGGCGTCGCAGGGGTTGGACAGGCACTCGTTGACATCACCCTCACAGCGCTCGCCCACGAAGCCGGGCGGGCAGGTGCAGCTGTAGCCGCCCACCTGGTCCACGCAGGTGCCGTTGTTAAAGCACCTGGGGCCCCGGGACACGGGATCGATGGGGGGGTTGCAGTCGTCCACGTTGATCTCGCAGTGCACGCCTGCAGGCCCAGGCACCGTCAAACCCCGTGCGGCAGGTCCTCCCACAGGTGCGCCCCTCGGCCAGCGGTCAGGACCAGGGAGCCTGGACGCCCAGGCAATGGACGCCGGCCGCCGGCCCGCACGCTCCCTCCCCGGGTGTGGCCCTGCCTACCCTGCGTGCCCCGGGGGCAGGAGCATTTGTAGGTGTTGGTGAGGTCGATGCAGGTGCCCCCATTCCGGCACGGCTGGGACAGACACTCGTTGACCTCCTCGGAGCAGTTCACCCCGTGGTAGCCAGCCACGCACTGCAGGGGGACAGCGAAGGGGCGGGCCCGGGCTCAGTGCGCCCCCCACTCCCTGTGCAGGCTGACGGGGCCCATGAGCTGCCCTCTTGCCCAGCGAAGCTGGGGGCTCCCCCCACTTGGCGGACCCAGAGGGAGACCCTGGGAAGGGCCCCAGGAAGCTGCAGTTTACTGGCCAAGGTGGGTGTTAGACCCGGTTCCCTAGCATAGAGGTGGGGGCCTTGGGGCAAATCTGGGGGAGGGGAAACCCCGTCCCATTTCCTCTTCCAGGTGCCCCCCCGCAGAGGACAACTCCTCCAGGCAGTCTTTCCTGATTACCGAGCCCTCCCTTAATAAGACTGAAAGTTGTACACGTCTGTGGGCTTGGTCTTCCCTGCTGCACCGGCTCCCAGCCCAGGGCCCAGCCCTCGCCGACACTCATACCAGACACGCGCACCCTCACCAGGGACGGGTCCCCACCTCGCAGGAGTAGCCACCAGGGTAGTCGGTGCAAGTGGCCCCGTTCTGGCAGGGGCTGGGCGAGCACTCGTCCACCTGGTCCTCGCAGTAGCTGCCCGTGTAGCCCGCCTGGCAGTGGCAGTGGTGCGTGTTGCCCACATTCATGCAGAGCCCTCCGTTCCGGCACAGGTGGGTAACATTGATGCCTGCAGGGGACGAGGTGGACGGAGCGTGAGGCCTGGGCTCTCCTCCGGACAGCAAACCTCCTGACCTCAGAGGACAGACGCCCGGTGGTTGTGGGGAAGCCCGGGCCAGGTCGGGACACGGCCGGTTACCTTGCTGCCATGCGGCCACCTCACAGGAGACGCTGGGCACGTCGCAGTAGAGGCCAGTCCAGCCACTGTGGCACTCGCAGCGGTACAAGGCGTTGGTCTGCCAGCACCTGCCGCCATTCTTGCAGGGCGAGGAGTCACACCAGCGCACGAGGTTCTAGGGACGGCAGTGGGCAGCCTCGCTCACATGCCCCCACCCGTCAACTCCCAAGGGGCCCATCCCACCTGACAGGGGAACACACATGCGCCAGAGAACCTCTCACCCGAGGTGGCTCGTGACCCCATCCTATGGAAATTGACCCCGAGGCCCATGGGCCCCCCTGCTCAGGAACCGCCAGGGGCTGGGGTGCGGGTCTCTCTCTTGTCCTGGGCCCTCGGTGAATCCGGACCACCAGCTGTCTTTCCTTTTTTTGGGGGGGGGAGGCGGCACGCCACGCACCTTACGGGATCTTAGTTCCCCGACCGGGGACTGAACTCGCGCCCTTTGCAGTGAAAGTGCGGAGTCCTAACCACTGGACAGCCAGGGAATTCCCAGCTGCTTTTTCTTGAAGGAAGATTTTTCTTAAAAAGTAAACAGCTCTTTTGCAACTGACGTTTTCTTGTTTGTTTGTTTGTTTGTTTTTGCGGTACGCGGGCCTCTCCCGTGGCGGAGCACAGGCTCGGGACGCACAGGCTCAGCAGCCATGGCTCACGGGCCTAGCCGCTCCGCGGCACGTGGGATCTTCCCGGACCAGGGCACAAACCCGCGTCCCCTGCATCGGCAGGCGGACTCTCAACCACTGCGCCACCAGGGAAGCCCGCAACTGACGTTTTATGTGAAAATCTTCAATGAACGTAAACCTTCAATACCTTTACGTATTTCCTATGGAAACACTGGCTTTTAGCTGTCTTCCCCCAGATCAGTGGTCCTCGTTCTTGCTCCGTAAACCTCTCCTACCTGAGTTCAAGTTCACCTCTGACTCCTTATCTGGCAGCTAAGCCCAGGGCTGGGCCCCAGGCTGGCAGCCCAGATCTCCAGGAGCACCCCCGCCCCCTGAGCCTCGTACCCCAGGGTGGTGAAGCCAGCTGGAGTTGAGGCGAGGGGGACTCAGTGGTGCGGCCGTGACGCTGAGTGGTGGGCACCCCTGCGGCCCTGACTCACCTGGCAGTTGAGGCCAGTGTAGCCCTGCGGGCAGGTGCACTTGTAGGTGCCGTAGCTGTCGTGGCAGGTGCCACCGTGCAGGCAGGGCCGCGAGTCGCACTCATTGACGTCGTGCTGACAGTAGCTGCCCGTGAAGCCTGGCGGACACAGGCAGGTAAACGAGTTGATGCCGTCCACGCAGGTACCGCCGTTGAAGCAGGAACTGGAGGTGGGTGGGCAGCAGGGGGGGGCGGTGGTGAGCGGGGGTGGGGGCAGCGGGACCCTGCCGAAGCAGGTACCTCCACGCTGGCGTCTCCCCCTCGAATCAGTGTGGCCGAAGGGGTCTGAGTGCTGGGACAGGCCAGGAACAGCCTCCCTGAGGTCAGCCAACAGGAGTCCCAGGAGGTCGCCAACTCAGGACCAGGGACCTCAGATTCTCACACCACGTCACACTCCCTTCCTTTGCCTCCTTACAACTCACGCTGAGGAACTTCATTACACACGTGGTATACAGCGGTTAAGATAAAAAAGGCAGGAAACAGAATCGCACAGACAACACGGGAGACAGTTATGTCAGAAACCAGGAATGAGCTTCAACACTGAGCCTCCTGGCAGCCAAGGCAAATAAGGAAACTAGATGGGTTACAAGGTCCTTGGTCTGATAGAAGGAGGAACGCCAGTTCTTCAGGATAAACCACCAGGGCTCCTGCTTCTAAGTCACACGGGCCAATGGGCAATAGCTCCTTTAGGAGGAACAGCACCTGAGTCAACCCGACTGGCACTGTGTGCCCACCTGGCAGACACCTGCTCGGTGCGCAGGTTGCCAGACACTGCGTGGCCCTGCGGCCCATCTGCCTCCCCACGCCAGCCCAAGGCCCGGGACCGCCCTGCACGGCGCCCATGCCGGTGGCCGTGGCCCCCACGCACCTCTCCGTGCAGTCAGGCGTGTTGTTCTCACAGTGGATCCCACTGAAGCCCGCGGGGCAGGTGCAGGTGTAGCTGTCCACGCAGTCGGTGCAGTTGGCGCCATTGCGGCAGGGGTTGCTGGCGCACTCGTTGATGTCCTCCTCGCAGAAGGCGCCCTGGAAGCCGGGCAGGCAGTCGCAGAAGGCCGTGTTGATGCCGTCTGTGCAGGAGCCCCCGTTGTGGCACGGGTCTGGGAGGGGAAGGGAAGGCAGGCCTGATGGGCGGGCACCACCCCCGCTGCCAGGGCAACGGAAGCTGCGGGGACCCCGGCACTGCCCCCACGGTGTCCGGCCAGGAGCCCCTGACCCGGCAGGCTGCATCACGGGCTTGGGGTCTACACCCCTCCCCGTGTTCCCGGTCCCCAGGCCACAAGGGCGGGAAGAACGCCCGGGCTTAACAGTGACACCAAGCAAGGCTGAAGTCAGTCTTCCCTGCTCGCCAGTGACGCCAGATGACATACTCGGCTTCTCCGGACGCCAAGGTCATGTGAACCAGGGGTCTGAGAGCCCCGCTCCTCAGGGCGCCACGCCGGGCCCGGGCAGGCAAGGCCCTGGGGGCGGAGCCCTGGAGTCCGGTGGGGAGATGCTAGGACGGGCTTGAAGCCTGGCAACCTGGCTCCAGAGCCTCCAGAACCACGTGGGAACACCTCGCTGGCCAACGGCGGCCACCCCCCAGCACTTCCTCCAGCCCCTGACCGGGGCACCCTCCTGGAGGGTCCAGCTGGCCAGCGCCAACCCTGCACCGGGTGCTGCCCCGTCCACTCTCCCAGCCGACCCCGACGAGCTCCCTGCCCTGAGCCCCCTGGGGAAACAGGTCTGAGCATCTCGGAGGTGGACGGAGCTGGCCGGCCACTCACTGGGCCGGCAGTCATCGACGTCCGTCTCGCAGTTGCGGCCCGTGTAGCCGGCCTGGCAGTGGCAGCGGTAGCCGCCGTTGGTGTTCTGGCAGGAGGCTCCGGCGCGGCACGGGCTCTTCACGCACTCGTTGATGTCAATCTCGCAGGTCTGCCCTGGGGGAGGGGGAGAGGGAGCCGTTAGCTCAGCCCCTGCCCCCCAGGAGCGGGGCCTCCGCAGCCGCGGGGTGGTCCTCTGGGGGCGTCCCGGGAAGGAGGGGCTCTCCGACTTGCTGTCCCCCAGCGTGGGGCCGAGCCGGATGCAGACGTCCAAGGCTGGGAGGGCTCTGCAGCCCGCTGGCTCCTCTCCAAGGACGGGGAGCTCACTACCTCTTGCTCTACAGATGCCCAAGCTCCCCGGAACCCCCACCCTCCCTGTCCCAGCGCCTCCTGGGCTCGCTGGCTCACCCTGCCAGCCCACGGGGCAGGCGCAGGAGAAGCTCTCGTAGTCCTTGGACTCCTTGCACTCGCCACCGTTTCTGCAGGGCCCGGGGGCACATGGCGCCAGCACCACCTCGCACGTGGCTCCTGAGGGGAAGAGGCGCAGGCGGGGAGCCCCGGCCCGGAGGGTCAACGCCCCACGGCACCGTCGGGCAGAGACCGCTGCGGCCACCACTGCGGGTGGCTCTACCACCAAAGCACGTTTGGCTGCCCCGCAGTGGGGCATACGGTGCGGCACTAGAACCCCCGTGAGCGCCTGGTTGAGTCAGGACCCGAACACGGCCCAGATGACCCCCTGCCCCGCGACAGGCTGTGGGGCACGGCCTGGGCCTCAGCCCACCCAAAGCACCAGCAGCAAGGGCTGGGCTGGGACTGATGCCCCCCCAGCGTCACAGGGGCCCTGGACCTGCTCCCAGCCTCACGCCCCCTCCTCGCCTCCTGGTAGCTGAGGGCCCTGCACTGAGCCGGCGGCCTGGGAGCTAATCCAGGGGCTCTGTGTCAAGGGCAGCGAGTGCCCAACGCAGGAGGCCACTGAACAAAGGCTGTGACAACAGGGGACGAGCCCTCGCTGCCGGGGACGTGCCAGCCCCAGCCCCGAGCACGGGCTACTTATCAGGGGAGCGGTGGGTGAGGTGTCAGGACCCCGGGACGGGGATGGGAGTCTGGCTAGACCCCCCATGCGCACCGGGTGACTTTTCCTCCCTGAAAGCCCTATGCAGGGCTTCCTGTTTACAGCCCACGGGACTGAGTCCTGAGGCCGCGAGGAAGCGTTATCTTCCCCGTGGTCCATTATCTCCCCGGCCCGCGGGTGTGATTGTCCAGGGCCTTTCTTTCTATCGGTTTCCACAGCGACCCGGGCAGGCAGGAAATTAGCTAGAGTTTCCGACAATTGTGCAGAGGGAAGCAGGAAGCGGGCAGACGGGAAGCAGGTCAGCACAGGCCGGCTCCTCCCCGCCGGCCCGCCGGCCCCGATGTCAACGTGTCCGAAAGGGACTCGGGTGCGCCCTGGGCGCGGAAGCCCCTGGGCGGCCACCAGGGGAGAGTTTCCTCACCGGTGCGAGAGAGAAAGTCCAGCTCCCCAGCTTTGGTGAAAGAAAACACTGCTCTGGCCATGGGCCGCCCGATGTCATGAGAACCACAGCCATGGGCCCCACCCCGCCCGCCGGGGCCCTCTCAGGACCGCTGGGGGCCACAACCGTCCCCAGTGGCAGCCCCCTCTGCCCATTCCCCGTGGGGCTGGTGGCCCTAGTCGTTGTGGACTTTTATTTTCTAACACTTGGCAAATCTCTTCTAAGGAGGGGACCATATCTCGCGATCCCCTTGGCCAGGCCAGTGGCGGAGGCTGAGACGCCCGGGGACGCGTCTCCCGCCGCTCTCAGCGGAAACAGAAGGCTCCTTGTTCCCCCACACAAAGAGGGCCCGCCATCAAAGGAATCCCTCAGGCCCGGCCAGCGGATGCGGAGGGCGGCCTGGCCGCCAGGGGCCCAAGGCAGCATGGACATTGGGCCGTGGAGGCCAACAGCCCAGGCCCAGCTCCCAGCTCTGCCACCAAGGGGCCACCTCACCAGATAAAATACTTGGGACCTACTTATACTAAAGCTTCCTCCCAGGCACCCGGTACTTTGTGGGCTCATCTGGCAATGACACCTGCCGGGCGAGGCCCTAATGTGGCCAGGCCCAAGTACAGAGCAGAGCCTTCGAGATGCCCACCGAGCAATGCAGACAAGGCCAGCCCCGGAAGCCACTGCGTACCCCTGGGGCACCGCTCCGTGGGTGGCCCAGGCCCCGCCCCCGCCCCAGGCCCCGCCCTCACCTGCGTAGGGCAGGAGGCAGTTGCACTTGTACCCAGCCACGTCATCGATACACGTGCCCTGGTTCAGACACGGGTTGGACGCACACTCGTTGATGTTGGTCTGGCAGTTGGGGCCTGGAGAGGGAGGGACAGCAGTCAGTGTGGCCATCACCCTGGGTGCTGTGGCCAGGTCCCACCTAGTGTGGAGGAAGGGCCCTGCGCTGAGCCTGGGGCCTGGAGTCAACCCCAGCAGGTCTGCACGCCCACCCCCCCCCACCCTGGGAGGGAGCCGCCACGGGTCGCGGTGGCTGGACCTGTGTCCTGGCTCCGCGCTGCCGTCCTGGGGGGCCCGCTCTGCACCAGGAGCCCCGCCCCACTCACCACTGAAGCCTTCCCGGCACGCGCACACATAGCCGCTGGTCATGTCCTTGCAGGTGCCGCCGTTGACACAGGGGTTCGACTCACACTCGTTGTTGTTGATGTCACAGTTTGCCCCACTCCACCCGGGGTCACAGTCACACTTGTACCTGCAGAGGTGACCACACAGCAGCTCAGGTGTGGCCCAAGAGGGGAGGGCCTAGGCTGGGGGCACTCCCCGCTCTGCCACCTTCCTATGATCTGACTGGACAGAGGCGCTGGTCCGCTCTGACCCTCGGAGTCCTTTAAACACCTTTAAATAGCCCACCTTGCCCAAAAAGGTGGTGAGGGTTTGTTAAACTAGATTGGGGACAGTGCCCAGTTCAGGGCAGTGGTCAGAAAGCCCTCCACCATTCACTCGCTGTGTGGCCCTGAACAGTGTGCTTACCCTCTCTGTGCCAAATGGGGGCATGGGGTCCCTGCCCATGTCAATGGCCCCATCTAGACAGAGCAGTGTCAGGCACATAACGGGTGTCAGAAACTAAAAGTAAGCTTCTCTACACTCTAATATTGACGCCACATACGTAGGGGGTTTCCCACGCCACGCAATCCTCCAGCTCTGGGGACACCAGCTGAGTATCCCACAGTTCACTTCTGGCACTAACTACCTGGGGTCAGCGCAGACCCCACAGACAGGGCTCGGTCCCACAAGACCGGCCCCAAGTCAGACAGTAACCTGAAGCGCCAGGTTGTCACCGGTACTTCTGAGCGAACAGCTACGAATCAGACGCCTTCCTTGTGGCCAGAATGGCTCACAAACTCAGGAAAACAGTTTACTTACAAGATTAGTGGTCTATTATAAAAGGTGAAACTCAGGAACAGCCCGATGGAAGAGGTGCACAGGGCCAGGTACAGGGAGGGGCTCAGAGCTGCGCCCGCCACCCCTGCACCTGTTCACCGACACGGAAGCTCTCTGAACTCCTGCACTTTGCATTTTTATGGAGGGCTCCTCACACAGGCGTGACCCATTTAGATCACTGGCTGTTGGTGATTACACCCTGCAGCCCCTCTCCCCTCCTTGGAGGTCCGGGTGGGATCCAACGCCCTCATCACACAGTTCCCCGGCACCCAGCCTCGTCCTCAGGTGTGCTTGAAAGGGGCTTTGACAAATAACAAGACACTCCTTCCACTTTTATAGATCTGAGTGATCTCAGGAACCAGGACAAAGCCCAGAGCAATCATCTCATCATGCCGCGATGTCACAGAAACCCTGCCTGCGGCCACGGCACATGTGTTTCCCGAGCGCACACGGAGCCCAGGGCAGCGCTGGGCACAGGCCAGGAGCTGAGCGAGTGCCCGATGGCACATTTCCGGGCACCAACGGCAGATCCGTTCTTGAGGGGCACCCACCCACTCAGCCCGGGGCCCACCGCCGGCCAGGCCGGGGCTTCGCGACGGCCCCTCCCTGGCCCGCCAGCCGCCAGTCCCCGAGCAGGCCGCCTCCCTGGGGCAGGGCCCCCGAGGATGCAGAGTGTGGGGCGGCCCCGTACCCGTTGAGGCTGTCCCGGCAGGCCCCATGGATGCAGGGGTTGCTGCTGCACTCGTTGACCTCGGACAGGCAGGTGGGGTCGTGGTAGCCCTCGGGGCAGCGGCAGGTGAAGCCGTTGACGCCGTCCTCGCAGGTGCCGCCGTTGTGACAGGGGTTGTCCGCGCACTCATCGATGTTGATGTGGCACACGCTCCCTGCGGGGGGGGACGGGGCGGCGGCTCAGACACTCACGCCCACCCCCCCGGAGGGAGAGTGGGTCCCAGCCCTCGGGGCCTCAGTCTCCCCCTCCGTGAAACCCCTCCCCAGGTCCTTCCGAGGCACAAACGCCCACCCACACGAACTCCCCTCCCCGGGCCCGGGGCCGAGCTGGCCGGTGAGGCCTGAGGTTCAGGACACCCTGGACACCCTCAGGGCAGAGGGCCGTGGAGGGCAGCACGTGTGCCGGGAGCCGGCTCTGCTCTGGGCCTGCTGGGCCGGCTTTGACCAGGAACGAGAGCCTCAGGGATGCCCGTCCGGTGCCGGCCGGAGCCCCGATCCTTCCGTGGTCTCTGCCACCGTTGCCAAAGCTGGTGGTCTGACAGCTGGGCCCTGGGCGGTGGGCGGCCTACACCATCCTGCCCCCACGGTCCCCAGACCTGGCCCATCCCGGAGACCCTGAGGTGCGAGCACAGCCTGGGCCCCCGAGGCGAGGCCGTGACGAGGGCCGGGGGGACACAGCCCTGCGGGTCCCCGAGCGGCTCACCCGTGTAGCCCGGCTCACACACACACTCGTAGCCGTCAATCTTGTCCAGACATGTGCCCGAGTCACAGGGGTTGCTGGCACAGTCGTCCAGGTTGATCTCACAGTTGGGGCCTGGCGGTGGGAGGCAAGAGGTGGTCAGTTCCTGCCCCGCCCCCAGCCCCCCAGGCACAGCCCCGGCCAGGCACCTGTGGTCCCCTTGAGGCAGAAGCAGAGGTAGGCATTGTCGCGGTCCTGGCAGGTGCCCCCGTGGCGGCAGGGCTGGCTGTGGCATTCATTGATGTTGGTCTCGCAGTGGTGGCCCGTGTAGCCCGGCCGGCACAGGCAGGTGAAGGTGGCAACGCCGTCCTTGCAGGACCCGTAGTGACAGGGGTCGGGGTCGCACTCGTCAATGTCCACCTCACAGTGGGGCCCTGTGTAGCCTGCAGGGCGGGGGCTGAGAAGCTAAGTGGGGCTGCTCCCCGGGCACGCGGCCGTCCCATCCCAGGACGCCACCAGCCAACCCAGGGTCACTTGCGCTCCCGCCGGGGGAGACCGGGGATGTCTGGGGACGTCCCCCACTGCCCGGGTCAAAGCCTCACCTTGCTCTTGGCCCCTGGACCAGAGGCCCCAGAATGAGGGGTCACCTTCCCAGCCTCAGCTCCCGGCTGTTCCCCTTCCCTGGACCCTACACGCCTGCTTTCCCTCCCCCCGCTCAGCCTGGCAGGCGGGCGGCCCCGCACCTTCTGTGCACACGCAGGTGTAGGTGTTGGGCCCGTCCAGGCACTTGGCGCCATTCCTGCAGGGCGTGCTCGCACACTCGTCCACGTCGTACTGACACAGGTGCCCGGTGAAGCCTGCAGCCGGGAGAGGGACGGCGGGCAGACACGACGGGCGCAGCGGCCCCACAGCCAGCCAAGGGCAGGGAGTGCCTGGGAGGGCCCCTTGAGAGTGCTTTGGCCGGGGCTGGGCCAACCCCCCATTCTCTTCTCGGCCCCTTTCAGCTCCTGCCTTTCGGGTCACACGCCTCCCGCTCCCTCATACAGGGGCCTCTGCCCCAGACTGACTCCGGTTGCTATGGCTACAGCCTCGTCGGGCTGAGAATCAGGTTCCCGGCTCGGTGTCTAGAGCAGCTGATTTGCATCTTGGGAGATCCAAGGCTCTGACCCACGACACCTCCCCGGGCCCGGCGTCCCCCAGCCCCCAGCCCTCCCCTGGGACAGACTCGGGCCCCCAAAGGCTCCTTAGGCCCTCCTGGGCATCATGTCCACCGCAGGCTGGTGGAGACGGGTGGCCAGGGCAGGCTAGACCTCCTCCTGTCGAGGTCCCTCAGGGGTCGGCGAGCACACTGCTGCTCCCAGGGACCCGCCAGCAGGAAGGAGGGTCTCTGGGTCCCGGGCTCCGCAGCAAGGTCGGGGGCCAGGACCCCCTGCCCAACCCAGCCTTGCCCATTGGGGGAAGCCTGAAAATACCCCACCCGCTCCCAAGGTGAAAGTCGGCCGTCTCCCACCCAGCCCCTGGGGGACCCAACCCGGCAGCCCTCAGGGACAGCGGGGTGCTCCCGCGCGGAGGGCGCGGCTGGGGCCGGCCTCACCTGTGGGACACTCGCACACGAACTCGTTGATCTTGTCTAGGCAGCGGCCGTTCTGGAGGCAGGGGCTGCTGGCACACTCGTCCGTGTTCACCTCGCAGTGCACGCCCTCGTAGCCTGGGGGAGGGGGCGGTCAAGGGGTGCAGGGGACCGTGACCCACCTGGGCGGCCCTCACCACAGCTGAGGGCTCGGGATGCCCCCCCCACACCTGCTCCCCGGGGCTGACCCAGCTGCCCGGCTCTGGCCTCCTCTCCGCTGTGCCCCACGGGCCTGGCTCGGTCTCCCCAGATACCCGCTGGGGCCGTGGCCTGGGTAAGCAGGGAGGCCGGGGGGGCAGAGGAGATGCGGCCGGGGTGCTCGCTGGGGTCCGTCGGCCTTGACACGGCTTCCCCACCCCCGCCTGTCAGGCGGCGCCCTGACGTTCGGGCGGGAGGCTGGCCGCGTACCGGGCATGCAGATGCACTGGAACTCCCCAATCTGGTCCAGGCAGGTGGCGTCGTTCTGACACGGGTTCGACACGCACTCATTGACGTCGATCTCGCAGCGTGGGCCGGTGTAGCCCTGCAGACACTGGCACTCGAAGGAGCCCAGCGTGTTGATGCACTTGCCCGCGTGCTCACAGGGGTTGGCGCCTGGGGGTGGGCGGGCACGGCGCAGTGAGGGGCTGCTCCGGGAGCCCTGGCCTCCAGAACCTCCCCCATCAGACTATTTCCACCAGGTTCCCAGCGCCCTGGCTGCCCCCTTGGCCGCCCGTACCCAGCGAGCACTCGTCCACGTCCTGGCTGCAGGCCGGCCCCGTGTAGCCCGAGGGGCAGGTGCAGATGGCCTTGCCGTTGACGGGGTTGGTGTCGCAGTTGGAGCCCTCGTTGCAGGGGTTGCTGATGCAGGCGTCGTTGAGGTGGCACAGCAGGCCTGGACACGGGCGGCGGGGGTCAGCCGAGGCGCTGCCCCCGGCCTGGGGACGCGGGCTGCCCACAGCCGCGGTCCACCCCCGCCTAGCTACCCAGGGAGGGCCCCCCCGCACTGTGCCGCTGCTAGTGACCCTGTGGAGCGTCCCATGACGCCCGAGTCACTCCAGGAGGTTCGCTGCCAGCAGCCCTGACGGCAGGCAACGCCCCAGCCCCGCCAGCCCCTTCACCCCAGAAAGGCCCCTTTTGGGGTCACCCTCACGGGCCCCGCAAAGCTGCAATCCGTGTGTCTGCGCAAGGCCACGGACGCGAGCCCTGACCCGAGGGGGCCCACCGCCGGGCGAGGGCAGCGAGAACCCGCCTCGTCGGCGCTCACCCGTGCGGCCGTGGGGACACTCGCAGTAGAAGGAGGCCACGCGGTCGTGGCAGGTGGCACCGTGGAAGCAGGAGGCACTGGCGCAGTCATCGATGTTCTCGCTGCAGTCCTCGCCTGTCCAGCCGTTGACACACACGCAGTTGTAGCCGCCGTGGGCATTGTGGCAGGTCCCGCCGTTCTGGCAGGCGTTAGGCATGAGCTGGCACTCGTCCACATCCTCGGTGCAGTGCTGACCTGCGGGGGCCGGGACTGTCGGGCCAGGCGGCGCCTCCAGACCCTCCCCCTCGGGGCGCAGGGCCCCCTCCACCAGGAAGCCTTCCCTCATGACTCCTCCACCTGCCGCCAGCCTGAATCACTCCTTCCCCTGCACCCCTGGCGCCAGAGGGGGCTCTCATCTGGCTGCTGTGCGGGCACAGGTGCACTGGGGTCCACGCTCATCTGTGGGCGGGGCCGGCGTCCTACCGGCCAGCGTCCCCATGTCCTGCCCAGCAGCTGGGCTCAAACTGGGGACCTGATTCTGGCTCAGGGCTGTCCGGGGCCAGGCTGCAAATGGCCCGCACAGACCAGCTGCTGCCACATCTGTGCTGGCTGCTGGGGCGGAAGCCTGGGAGCCCGGCGGCGGGGCAGCCCCTGGTCACTCCGGAATCCCTGCCGGCCTGGACCAGGTTCTCGGCCCCCCTCTGGCCCGCCACGTGCATGTGCTCCAGCAGTGGTGGTGCCCACCCAGGCCTCCCCGTGCATGCACCTGTCCACTCCGGGGGGCAGCGGCAGTTGTAAGTGTTCACGCCATCCACGCAGGCGCCTCCGTTCTTGCAGTTGTTTCCCGGACAGTCGTCAATGTTTGCCTCGCAGTTCTGGCCGGTGAAGCCTGTGTGGCAGGGGGGAGCCGGGGGCCCGGTCAAGCCTCCCCACGGGGCTGGGCAGCGCGCGTCCCGGCCCTCACCTTCCCTGCCACGCTCAACCTGGCCTCTGGCACCTTCCTGGCTGCACCCACGACACCCTACTCTGGACAGAGAGCTGTCCCTCCATGGCCTACCCTGTGATGCCCGCTGCCTCACAACCCTCGGGGGTCCACGCCCCACCCTTCCCACTCCTGTGACCGGGACAGGCGACACACTCCTCTCTAAGGAATCATTCTGTAAAGAGCCGGCTGAACAGACAGGGACTCGGGATTACAGGGTTCTAGAGGTTCTGCTGTAAAAGACGTTCTGTGTAGTGGCTCCAGCAACTGGGCGCCGTCTGCTGGCTCGCCCCACGCTGGGGGTTCTCTGCAACACCCCCGTGTGTGGCCACAGACACCCCGCCTTGCAGGGGCTGCACTGGGCCCGGGGGCGCCCCAAGCAGGGCCCACATCCTCCCCCAGCCTGGGCCCGCCTCTGCAGCACCAACTCCGTGGCCAGCCAGTTAGCTATTAATCCATTCAACTCCCGCTGGTTCAATAATCAACCCAGAAAGGGGCGTCTGGCAATAGCCCAACCTGCAGCCAGTTACTGATTAATGCTCCTCCCGGGGTGCCTTTGGACTCCCTCCAGCCCCTCCCTCTGAGGCCCCCGCACGGGAGCCCGGAGCCCTCACTCCAGACCCCCTTGTATGCGGTGGGCCGGAAGCGCTGCTTCTCCCTGGCCTTGGAGGGTGAGTTCTAAAGCGGGCTGGGTCTCACCTCACCCCCCCCAGGTGGGGCCACACCTGCCCCAGGTGTGCAGCATCCGCTGGCTGGCCCCCCACTCCGCCCACCTCCACAGCCCTGCTTGACCCACGTGGCTAGACACAAGGTCCCAGGCCTGGGGTCCCACAACCACCAAGAAGGCATTTGAACCCAGAACCGGGAGGCACGCCTGGCCCAGCCCCCTGTGGACAGCTGAGCAGCCCAGCCGGGCGGCCAGCAGCGCCGCGGCAGGCAGGCGGCGAGGGGAGCGCCACTGACACGCAGGAAGTGCATGCGCCCGGCGTCTGCACGCAGAGGCGGCCGCTGCAGTGACAAGGCCCGGGGCTCATGGACGGTGGGCGGGCAGAGCACTTCCTCTTTGCAGGGGCCGAGCTGGGCTGTGGCAGCATGGGGGCTGGGGCGACCCTCGGCTCACCCCTGGGTCCGCCAGACCCCGGGCTCCCCTCCAGCACCCAAACCTCATCCCGCCCCCCTCCTGAAACACCCTTCCCTTCCTCGTTCCTGCCTAACCGCCTAACCGCCAGTGCGCAGACGACAGACGAGAGCTCTTCAAACCTCTTTGTCGTTACCAGTATTTTTAGATCACTGGCAGCAAAACTGACTCAGATGAAAACTACAGTGGCAAGTGTGGGACACACAACAGGGACAGTGGAGCTGCTGGGGGGTGGGGGGCTGTGCCCGCCACTGTCGCTCCACTGGTGGGAGACCAGGGGGGCCAGGAGGAAGGGCCACCACTGGGGCAAGTGACGCGTAAGCCCCAGCCCCACCTCGGGGACACAGGGGAAGCCCGGGGGCCGCACGAGGGAGGGTGCTCCCTGCTGCCGTGGAGAGTTCTATAACGTGCACGTGGTCCCAGGGAGCTCAAGATTCGGGGGTTCCTGAGTGGCCTGGAGAAGGCTGGCGGCAGGGGAGGAGCATCGGGGGTCATGGGCCCAGCCGTCTGGTCACAGCGGACCCGTCCGCGGGCAGAAGTGGGTGGGCAGGTGCCTAATGGGTGGCCCCCATTCCAGCCCCGCCCCTACACCACACCCAAGGCTGCCTTCCAATCGCCCACGCCCAGTGGACGTCCAACCCCAGGCCCAGCCGGCCCCCGCTCCAGCCCTGTGCTCCCTCCGCCCTGGGCACCCCCCGCCCTCCCACCAGGCAGGGGGAGCACGGCCACCCCCAGCAGGGGGCAGCGAGCGGTACCTGGCAGGCAGGCGCATTCGTGGGCGGTGTCCCCCGTGGGGCGGCAGGTGCCCCCGTTCTGGCAGGGGGAGGGGCTGCAGGGCACGTAGGGCAGCTCGCAGTGGGGGCCGGTGTGGGTGGCGCGGCAGGCGCAGCGGTAGGAGCCGACCTCATTGTGGCAGGTGCCACCGTGGTGGCAGAGCCCGGGGTTCTGGCTGCACTCGTTGACGTCCTGCCTGCAGGTGGGGCCGTGGAAGCCGGGTGGGCAGCCGCAGATGTACGAGGCCTCGAAGGGCAGGCACTGGCCCCCGTTAGCACAGGGGTTGGAGGCGCAGGGGTCCGCCTGCTGGCATGTTTTCCCTGGCGGGGGAGGGGCGAAGGGGGTCAGCCGGCCTCTCTGCTCCCCGCGCCAGGCTGTCCCAAGAGCCAGGGGCGGCCTCCAGGCACCACGGAGGTGCCCGCCGGGGATGGGCCCCACGCGTCGGCTCCTGACACCTCAGGACCCCGACAGCTTAGGGGCTGAGTGACCGTCGCAGGATGCACGGCGGCAGGCGCCCCTCCAGAGCCCGTGTTCTTAAACTCTGGTGCCCGCAGTGACGTCACGGCTCCTGAAGGGGGGCCTGCACTCCTGGCAGGAGGGAGGTGGGAGTGTCCCCTTTGCTCACAGAGGCGGGCAGGGGTGGGGCCCTCCAGGGCTGGAGAGGGGCGTGGGGACCCTCCGGGGGGGGGCTCTGCGCCACTTCTGGATCACGGACCCCAACGGCCGAGCAGAGCCCTCCCCAGCCACACAGACGGGCCGGCAACTGCTGTGCGGGCAGCTGGGGGAGGGCCGGGGCCTGCCCACCCCTCGCGAGCGCCACAGCCGCGTCTCCCGCCGGCGTCCTCACCTGACCAGCCCGGGGGGCAGAGGCACTTGTACTCGGTGAGAGTCAGCAAGTCGCAGGTGCCGCCGTTGAGGCAGGGGCTGGCGAGGCAGGCATGGTCGCGGGGCGTCAGGCACAGCGGCCCCGAGAGGCCCAGGCGGCAGCGGCAGGCGTAGTCCACAAGGCCGTCGCGCTCCACCGTGTGGCACGTCCCACCGTTCTTGCAGGGGGCGCTGAGGCAGGGGTTGGGCGCCTGGCATCGCTGGCCCGCAAAGGCTCCGCTGCAGCTGCGGCAGACACACCGGGGCGGTGAGTACCCGCTCCCCAGCCACCGCCCGCCACCAGCCCCGGCGTCGGTGGGGCCCCACCCCGGGCAGCGGGCACAGCCGGGTGAGGCCCCGTGAGGAGAGAGGGGAAGTTCTGGGACCAGAGGGGGCGGGGGTTGCCCAATATCACCAGTGTGCCTAACGCCACTGAACTGTACGCTTTTAAGTGGTTAATTTTATATTAAGTGAATTTCACCTCCATAAAGAAAAGTGATTATGTTAATTGGAGAAACTAGAGACAGAGTGTTCGGTGGGTGCCGGCATAGGTTTCAGAACTCACGGGGGCACCTGTCTGCGCCCTGGCAAGCCACCGAGAAGGGGACCACACGGGCAGACACGGCCATTCTCCGCCGAGGGGAGCAGCGCGCTGTAAGATCTTTAGTTTCGGGGGGCTGTCTGCTTTCTCTCCTCTTTAGCTTTTCGGTAACGAACGTGCGCTATTTGGCTAATAAAAGAGTTCACAGCCTTTTTTCTTTCAACATCAATAGGATAGCAAACGCGGAAACGACTGCCAACACGACGTGGCCTGGCTTCCCGTTTTCTTCGCGACCTGGAGTTCTTTGTCAGGGGTCTGATGCGTTGGGGGCCGTGCTGGTCAGCACCCATCCCCACCCACACATAGCACCCAGACACGGCTTTTCCCTTGTGCGGGGGTCAAGGCTTCACGACAGATGTCCACGCAACGCCAGCCAGGAGCAGAGGCACCTGCTGCCCGGCTGGAGAAGCCGGGGTCCAGGAGGACCACCGCTCTGGCAGGCCGGCACGCTCCCCGGGTACTCACTGCCCAGGCTGTGACTGGGGCAGGGGAGGCAGGTTGCCGCCCTCCTGGTGCCAGGCCTGGGGCCACGCGTTCCCTGCAGGGAAGGGCTCAGCGCCTGCCATCCCCACCCCAGGGCCCCCCTTGGCCCCCTGTCGCCTCGGCTTCTGGGGGCTAGGCCATAAACTGCCCTGCGAGGTCACCTCGCGGCCTTGCACTCGAGGAAAAATCTCAGGAAAGGCTCTGGGACCAGCCAGGCATCACTCTTCCCAGCGGCAACGCCCCCAGCCTGCAGCAGCCTGAGAAGGCGGCCCCAACGCTGGGCCCACAGCTCTGGGCACCTGTGGGCGGAGCCTCCTCCCGCCTGGCGGGGCAGCAGGGGGTGCTGCCAGGAGTCTGGGCTCCCCTGGATGAAGAGAGGGCCCTCCTGAGCCCGGACCGTCCCACTTTCCAGAGCCCACCAGAACCCCTGCCCCCGACAAATGCCAGCCCCCGCCTCCCTCCCCACCTGCCTGCCCCGGGGGCTAAAAGCAAAGTCGCACAGGGAAGAAGGGGAGGGGCGGCCCCTGGAGAGGCCCTTCCCCAGGGCTGGCGGTGGCGGGTTTCGGCGGCCGGGGTCTGTGCGTTTCTCAGCAGCTGGGCTGCTCCCCTGTCCCCGTGGCCTGGGAGGCATCTGTCTCCCTGAAGCCTTTTATCTGTGGCTGTGGCTTGGGTAGGGCCGGCGGGGAGGAGGCGAAATGGCCACTCCGGCCCACCATCTGCTGCCAGAAGCCGAAAGTCCCAAACCAACTGGCTTAAAGAAAACCAGCTGCCCTCTGGGAGGGGTCCGGGGGAGGTAACTCAGGCCCGAGCCAGCCCGCTCAGGCAGCGGGGGGTGGCTGGCTCCTCGCGAGGGGCACAGACCCCAGCACGCGGCCCCCGTGCCGCTGGCGCCCTGGCACCTTGGCTCCTGCAAGGCCACACCCCAGAGCCTGGGGAAGGCGGTGTGACCCCCACTGTGCGTGGATCCAGTTACAGCCCGCCTGGTTCCGGCCCGAGTGGCACTGGGAACCCAGAGCCCCGGGGCTGGGAGGGGGGAGACCCAGGAGGCAGCACCTCCGCCACCTCTCAATGCCCTCCATTGTCAGGCGGGAGCTGGCCGCGGCTCCCACTTGGAGAAAAGGCCCTTTTTTCTTCCCCAGCTACTGACGGAGCAGGCAGGCGGTGGGTGCTGCACTGAGGGTGCCTGGTCATCGAAGCGGGATGGGAGCCAGTCCTGTCCACGCCTCCCTCTCGCCTCTGGGCCCTGCCCCCACCCCGCCAGCTCCAAGGGGAGGGAAGCCCACCCGCACGGGCGAGATGAGGCGGGCCCGCCCCACGGCTTTCAGGGGAATCCACACGAGGCCGCCCGGCACCGTCCTTCTCGTAGGCGAGGCCTCCATCATTGGTCCCGGGGGTGGGGGCGGGCACCCCGGGGCCTGCCACCACTAGAGCAGTGCCCTGCTCAGCCGTGTTCCCAAGTGGACCAGAAGGGCCCACTCGGAGGCACAACCCCACACCCTCCAGCCATGGGGCAGTGTGCCCCCGAACCAGCCCCCCTCCGTCCCAGCCTGAGTGGGGAGCCTAACGTGGAGGACTGTGGGAGAATCCGCCTGGACTGGGGGCATCCCGGCCAGTAAGGCTGTATCATGCTGGGCCGGCAAGAGGGAAAACGCACCCAGTAAATCAGGCGTCGGCAGCGCGGACAAAGGGCGGCTGGGGAGCAGGTGCGCCTGTGGCTGGGTACGCGGGCAGCAGCTGCTGTCGGCCGGGCGCGGCGGCCGCCAACCCAGTGGGCGGGGCAGGAGCCAGGGAGGCCCCTCTGTGGGGGAAGGCGGCAGCTGAGGGGCCCATTGTCCTCCCCACTCCCGCCCAGGCCTGGTGGACGCTGCCGTGAAGGCATGCTGCCCATCCGGGCCGGCTCCGGGGCTGGGCCCAGGCCTGGCCACCGTCCACCAGCACCCCAGCCAGGGGATGGGCAGGGCCAGAGGGAGGGGCAGCCTCCGGGGGTGGGACTGCCGAGGCAGGTGCTTCGTGGGGTGTGAGGTACGACCAGGGTCTGGCCAGGAGCCTCGGCTGGGAGGGAGGAAGCCCTGAGCCAGGCGGGCAGGGTCTGGGCCTGGGGGGTGGTGGGGGGTGGCAGAGCAGCTTTCAGCCAGTCCCGGAGGCCGCTCCCCAGCGCCCTCCCCCCCCCGAGTCCTGTCCCTGCTCTGGCCAGCCTCCAGCCATGCCCCCTCTGTCCCCTGGACCTGTCTGCACCTCTCTCCTACCCTGGCTGCAGTGCTGGGCTTCCTGGGGAGGCCCCCACGGCACCGACCCGTCCCTAAGGAGGCGGAAGGCCCGTGAGGCTGCTCAGACACGGGCGAGGCCACCAGCCCAGCGAGCAAGGCCCTCTCGGCCATTCTGTCCCCGACACCTGTCCTGGCAGGTCAGTGTAAGTGCCCGGCGGGGACAGGTGCCCGGGCTCGGAGAGGGAGGTCACACCCAACACCTGCCGTGCGATTCCAGGCCAGGGGCCGTCGGGGGCCGTGTGGAGAACCTGAGACAGGGGCGGGGGGGGGCACGAGCCTCCTGCAGACGGGATAGGACCCACCCCTGGCAGCCGGGGCCCACGATGGCTCCCCGTTCCTTGCTCCCCTCCGGAAGGAGGTCACCCCAGCACCTGCCCCTCCGCTGGCCTTCTCTCCCACCCACACACAACCTGGCCATCTGGCCGGGGTGACCTGTCCTGGCCCCACCTGGCCAGCGGCAGGTGAGTGACAGGTGGGGCTGAAGCCCCCAGGAGAGGGGCTGCAGAGGGGCCGGCTCCCCCCACAGCGGCTCTGCCCGCACCCACCCCCACCCCCACCCCCGGAGGAGCGCCCAATGGCCGCGGTCCCGCCGGCCTGGAGCTCTGTGTCCACTGTGCTGCTCGGCCCTCCCTGCCACACCCCACCAGCCAGCCCGCTCCATAGAAATGCAACCCCAGAAAGAAACATCCCGACGCAGATGTTGCCTCGACCTTTCACCCTTTCACCCGGGACTAATTCTAAATTGTGCTGTTTTCCTTTCTAAGTTAAGCAGGCCATCTGCTGCCCCCAGGGGACAGATGACAGCTCCCTCCTCCCCTCAGTTCCAAGGGGGAGGGACTCAGTACTGAGGAGGGATTTACTCAGTTCTGCCCTCAAGGAGTTTACGGTCCAGTGGGGCAGAGCCAGGGGTGAGCACGGGCCCTGCACCCTGGCCGGGACGGGAGGTGGGGGGGGGGGGCAGGGGATCAGTGATGTGCCGCTGCCCTCCTTCCTTCTGCAGGAGGGACAGAGGTGCCCCAGGGAGGGCCATCCTGGGGGCTCCCCCAATGGGTGGGTGAGACACAGTTCGGTCAAAGGGACTTTGGGGGCCGAGAAGGGCCTCCTTCCGCTCTGCCAGCCCCGGCTCTGCGGTGTGCCCCGCCTGCCCGGGCCTCGGCTTCCTGTGAGTGCGGGCAGGGGGTCGAGGGGACTGCGTGGGCTCACAGAAGGCCCCACGCAGAGGCAACCTGGCCATGTGGGCAGAGGAGACTCTCGCTCTAGCCAGCACTAATGGATTTGATCTGCACGCAATTCACCGATGTGTCTCTGGGAACATGTTCGCTGCACCAAGGGAGGTGCGCCTGTTTAAGGAAAGCCGTGAGGGACACAAGGGCTCCCCAGGCAGAGAGGGCCCCCCCCCACCCCACGCTGCCTGGGGGCCGGGGTGTGCAGGACAAGCTTGTAACCCCGGCCGGAGGCCACATCTGCAGGGCCCGGAGCCTGCACCCCAAAGGTGGGCAGGGGCCGTGCCACCCAACACAGAAAGGGACAGCTCTGCAGGTCCCTGGGCCCTGGCCCCCCAGGCAGGCAGCCTGCATCCCGAGCCCCAGGGGGAAGGAGCCCCCGGCTGATTGCAGCCATCCTGTTCTCACCTGGCTCCACCTGGCTCTGGAGTAGCAGGGAAGGCAGACTCCCCGTGCCCGCCCCTGGGACAGCCCCTCCACCAGCGTCCGTTCCAGCCCATCTTCCCGCCACCTCCGAAGTCCAAAGTTTCCTCTGGCCGCAGAGGGCAGCGTGGTTACTCACAGCAACAAAGGTGTGTGTGGGGGTGTTACCCTTCCCAAACACCCGCCCCCAAGCTGGGGGCCACCAAGCCGCCTGCTCCCAGGGAGGCCGAGTCAGGACCTGGGGTCCCGTCCCCAAGTTGTGGGTCCCACAGCCGAAGGCCCCTCCCACCCCATAGCCTGGCCCAGCTCTGCCTGCAGGGGGTTCCGGCCGAGAAGCCCTTTCCCCACACCAGCACAGCCTCCTCTCACAGGCTTTCTGCCCAGGAGCCTCCAACCCACAGTGTCACCAGGGCCCCTGATGACGGGGGCCAGGGAGCATGGGTGGCTCATCTTGGTACCCGCACTCCTCCCCAGAGGTGGTCCATGGCACTGAACAAAGAGCACTAAGGCCCTCCACCAGGCAGGCAGGCCCGCTCACCCCCGGGCAGCTTGGCCGGGAGGTTCTGAGACCCCTGTCCCAGCCCAGGCGACTGGGGCCACCTGCAGACTGAACAGGGAGACTGAAGCCAGGAGAGAGCAGGACGGGGGGGGGCTCCAGACTCTGGGTCCCCAGCTCCTCCCCCAGAGGGGGCGGGGCCAAGGAGCCCAACTGTGTTCCTGGCCAAGGTGTGGGGGGGCGGTCCTGGGCTCCTTTGGGCAGAGGCCAGTCCAAGGCCCCCCATATCCCAGTCGAGGGGTCACACCTTCCAGGAGGCACCAGCTGCTAATGGATGACGTGCTCACGGCAGGTGTGGGTGCGTGCTTGGTGACACCTGCTGGCCACCCCCACTGCGCCCACGCGGGGTCCTGGGGTCCTTCCTCACTGGGAAGAGCCAGGACAGCTCAGCTCTGGGGAACAGAGCCCCCCGGGGAGACATGAGAGCCAGGGTGCGAGGGTGCCCGGTGACTCCGACGGCCCCTTGCCCTCAGCTCCCCAAAGCCCCCAGGACGAAGAGCCACAGCAGGCAACGTCCCAGGTTTCTTTCAAGCCTGCAGGGTCCTCTGTCCAGATACCGGTCTGAGGGGCAGGCTGGGTCCCAGCTGTGACTCTGCTGTGCCCGAGGGCCCCCTGGAAGATGGGCCTCTGCACTCCCCTCATCTCTGCCCCCTTCTGCATCAGGGCACGGCTCAGGTGGGGTGTGCCGGGTCCCTGGAAGATGGCCCTCTGCTCTCCCCTCATCTCTGCCCCCTCCTGCATCAGGGCACGGCTCAGGTGGGGTGTGCCGGGTCCCTGGAAGATGACCCTCTGCACTCCCCTCATCTCTGCCCCCTTCTGCATCAGGGCACGGCTCAGGTGGGGTGTGCCGGGTCAGCCCGGAGCGTGGTCGGCCCTCCATGGGTCTGGAGGCTACAGTGTGGGAGTGCTGCCCCCTTGCCCGACCTGCCGCCCCACTGCCCCAGGAAGTGGCTGCAGGGGGGCCCACCAGAGCTGGCAGAGCTGTGGTCTCCCTCCAGCCTGTGCAGCCGCTGGGCTGGGGCAGCTCAGAGCTGCGTGGGGCGGGGTGGGGGGGTCCCTGCCCTGGCTCCCAGGGCGTCGGGAAGGAGGAGAAGGGCAGTCAGGGCTGCAGAGGGATGGGGCACCCTGGAAAGGGACCAGCCAGGTCTGATGCAGACAGACCCCAACCCCGAACAACAGTGGTCCCCAGCCCGGAGTGGCAGCAGCAGCCGAGGAGGAGACCTGGCCCCGGGGTGGGGCGGGGTGTGGAGCGCACTGGGCCCCAGCAGCTGCTCCCAGCACTCTCCGCTCTTTGTCTAGAATCTTTCTCCCAAGTTGCATCTCTGGATGGTTTAAAATACGCTGGAAATAGGAAGTGCTGGAGCACGGGGAAACCCTTTGTGTGTGGGACGGAAGCCACCTTTCCCACTGCAGGGAAAACAATGCCTGCCCGTGGCTCAGGGCCCCCCGCGGCGCTCAGAGCTGCCCCACCCTTGACGTGGGAAGTGGCTTGCCCGTCTGAAGGGACGGAAGGGCCGGTGCAGAGGTCTAGCGGCTTCCCGGAGATGGCCCAGCTGCAGCGGGCAGAGGCAACCCAGACCCACCCATGGGGCAGGGACGGCCGCTGCTTGGCCAGCCCCCCCCCCACCCCAGACACTGTAAAAGGCACAGCCAACGGGGCCAGGGTGTCCCGGGAACGGGCTGTCCCGAGAGAGCCCCGGGGGCTGTTGGGCGTGTGAGAAAAGCCTGCTGCCCCCCACGCCCGCACTCTGCTGGGGGAATTTACCAACCACCCCCAAAAGATGGAGTCTGAAGCTGGAGAAAGGCTGGAATGGGCGTCCTTCCCTGGGCTCACCCCAACGGCCCCGAGACCCACGTGGACGAGCCTGCCGCCCCCACTGCCAGGGATCCCCACAGCTGCCGGGGGCCTCTGCTCCCAAGCAGGACGGAGCCAGACCTGCGTCCCCAGACGCTCGGATGCAATGAAGGGGTGGACGCGCGCACAGCCTGGCGCCACGGGGAGGGCTTAATCCAAAACGCGATGAATTAAGTCAGCAACTGCAGACCGAGCTCCGCACCAAAGCCAGAAACCAGTCTGCAACTTCCCGCCTCTGCTCTCAGGAGCAGATGCCGTCCCAGAGGTTCGGGAAGAGGGAAGGGTGGCCCGGCGGCGCTCCTGTCCTCTCCCACTGACCAGGGCAGACGCTGGGGGCAGCCCCGCTTGTGTCCAGCGTCTGGTCGAGAATGCAGGGGGAGGACACCAAGGACCCCCTGACATGGGTCCCAGAATGAAGACACTGTGGACAGCACCCCCCCGCACTCCCGGACCTACTTGGACTCTGCCAGCTGTATCTCATCTTACTCTTGAAACAGCCCTGCAAGGACACACCGGGCCCATTTTACAGATGAGCAAAGCAGGGCTCAGCCAGCTTATGCCCACGGCACCACCTGGATTTGAATGCAGTTCTTAACCTCTCCTGCCCCCAAGGGTGGCCCGACGCCGGCCACCAGGGCGCAGTCAGAGCACAGCCGCCCCCCTAGAGGCAGCTAAAGGGCCAGAAGGAGATCCCTGGGCAGGGAAGGAATGTGTGGGTCCCCTGCGCCCCAGCTGTCCCCCGCCCCCTGCCCCCAGCAGCCTGGATTTCTTGCCTGACCGCCTGCTCTCCCCAGACCGGGAGGGCCGGAGCAGACAATGCATTCTTACAACCCCACAAGATCAGCTGAAACTCAAAACCCCAGATTGGGGGGGGATGTCTGGGTGAGAAGCCTGGGAATTGGGGAGCTCCCAGCCGGTGGGTGGGACCGCTCTGGGCCCCAGCTCCCCCGCAACCCTTCCAGGCAGCAGGAGGGCCCCACCAGTACCGGACACCTGTCACCACCCTCACCCACAGTGCCTGCGTGGCCTTCCTTCCTGTCTTGTCTGGCTCTGGGGACGGAGGGGACGGAGGCCACAGCCAGCCATCCCCAGGCCAGGCCGAGGGAGAGCCGGCCCCTGACTAAGCCGCAGCACAGGGCGCAGGCTTCCGTGGGATCCCAGGGCCCACGACCAGCGCCCCTCTCTCTGGACCCTCCTCCCAGCTCAGGCAGGCCACCTGCCCACCGCCACCCACCCCACCCAAGGCAGACCACCAGGCTCCCGTGCCCCCTCCCCAGGCTTGCACACGGGTCCATGGTACCCCTGGCCATCCACTTATAGCCCTTGCTCTCACCCCAGGCCCAGCACAGTCCCCAAGGCACCGGGGGGCACAGGAAACACCAGAAGATAGAATCCTGCCAGCTGCACCCAGGCCTGCACTGTCACACCCTGGGGCCACCCGGGCATCCTGGGCCAGTTGGTATGGGTCTAGGGCCGTCTGGGGGGCTCTTCCCCGTGCGGAAAGCAGTAGGTTCTTGGGTGGGGCATGCCCTTCTGCCCAAATCCTGAGCTCGGCTAGTCTCTGGGAGAGCTTTCTGGACGAGGCCTCGGAGTGTTAGGAACGAGCTCCAGTGTGGAGTAAAGCTAAGTCGACGTGTCCCATTGGGATCGATCCACGGGGCCACCACGTGGGGCCGACCTGCGATACTTCTCATAGGGGGGCTCAGAGAGGTGAGTGAGCAGCCCAAGGTCACACAGCCCAGCACAGTTCTCATAGGGGAGCTCAGAGAGGTCAGTGAGCAGCCCAAGGTCACACAGCCCAGCACAGGCCGCGCTACGGACGTGGCCGCACCATCCCAGCCCGGCCAGGCGGGAGCAGCGTGCTGAGACGGGGGAAGCCCAGTGCTGGGCAACCGGCTCAGACTGAGCCTCCCTGTGTCTTGCAAGCCGGGCCTTCCCGAAACCTGGATCTGCCCACCTGCCTCCACTCCCTGCTCCGCGCCCACGGCTCCAGCCCTCAACCAGGCGCGCACACCACATACCTGCCGAGTGCCCATGCTGGAGGCACTTGGACCCAAGTGCCCTGGGCCCTGGACCACCCGGGGGGAGGCCACCATGACCTGGGCCCCTGCCATGGTGGGTGCCGGGACACACAGCCCTGCCAGACATCCTGACCCCGGAGGAGGAAGTGAGGGGAGCCCCGCCCTTTGGGGCCGCCCCTTAGGAGCCGGTACCGGCCTGGGGAGCGGGGTAATGAGACCCTCGGCTGACCCAGAAGGCCCAGAGGTAGTCACCTCCCCCAGCCCTCTGGATGGACGGGAGACGGAGGCCCCAAGGGGCGGAAGTGTGGCCAGGCCCCCGCCTGTCCCCGCCTTAGCCCGGCCTTTAGCTCAGCATCGCTCTTACTGAAAAGCTCTCAGGGAAAAACACGCATACTCAAAACTCTGGCTTCTCCCCCAAACCTCTCATTTCCAGTAACCGTGCAGTTTCCGCTTATCAACAACCGAAACAGAGAGGAAATGGTGGGAGGCAGGTCCCCGTGCCCCAGGCCCTGCTGCTGGGGTGCTGACAGATCTTCCCAGAGGCTGCCGCCCACCTCCTCGCACACGCGTTCCCCGTGGGCCCTCGACGATCTGCCGGGGCGGCCAGGGTCCAGGGCAGCGCCACGACCTCCCGGCAGCTTCTGGGGCCCAGCAGGCTGGCCGATGCTGAAACGGGGCCGGGGGCCTCCCCGGGGCTCGGCAGAGGGGCCGCCCTCGGCTGTGACGCGTGCTGGCCCATGATCTTGGGGTGAAGGAGGCGGGAGGCCGGGAGGGATCCCCGGAGAAGGGGACGGCCCCGGGCCCGAGCGGCACCTTGGCACCAGGCCCAGAGCCGGGGCTCTTCCCAGCCTCCAGCTGTCTGTCCCCCATCCAGCGTGTATCAGACCCTCAGCCCCTCTCCCAGGCCCACCGCCCTCACACTAAGGGCCATGTGACGACGCGGGACCCGCCTGCACGAGCCCTCGGCTGGGCTGGGTGAGGCTGGCCTTTCGTGCCACCTGTGCGGCGAGAGTTTGTTCAGCAAATCACAGTGTCAACAGAGGGACGAGGGACCGTTTACCCAGCTGAGAAGAGCAACCAATTCAAGCCCTTCAGAGACACACGACTGACACCCAGCCCGGTGACAGACGGAGCAGGCGGGACGAGCGGGGACGAGGCTCCCACCTCACGGAGCCAGGCCAGGCTGCGCGCGGCGGGGTCACAACGCGGCCGTTTCTTTGGCGAAAGTCCCGACAACAGAGCTGGGCCTGGGCCTGGCCTACTGCCGCTGAAAGCGGCTCCCACCCGGCACCCACCTGTCCCCGGGCAGCCGTGGGGTGAGAGTGGGCTCTGTGCACCCGGCACCCGCCCCGCAAGGACTCCCAGGTGAAGGCTAGCGGGGGCTGGCCGCCCGAGCGACTCTCAGGGCTGGGAACCGCCGTGTAGGCGTTGGAGGTGAGGCCTCCCCAGGGCATCCCCCGCCCCCATCGAGGCTCGCTGGGAGCCAGGACCCCAGGCACTCCTTCCAGGAAACCGTGAGGGCCCCAGAGGGCCGCCGCCATCGCTCAGGCGGAGAGAGGCTCCAGGTCAGACCTCCGAAGACGGCCCCCAGCCCCAGCCCAGGAGAGCCCAAGACCCCCCAGTGCAGCACGTGGCAGGGAGTCCCGGGAGGCCTGAGCCGCAGAGTGGGGCGCGCTGCCTGGAAGGAGAGGCCGGGCCCTCTGGAGGTGTCCACACCCCACCTGATGGGTGCCCACTCAAGGCAGCAGCTCGGTGTCAGGAAGGGAGCGGGGAGCAGGCAGTGCTTGACCTCATACACTCCACAGTGTGGACGACGGGATGATGACCCCTGCCCCCAAGCCTGGGGGAGTGGACGGCGAGGTCGAGGGCCCCCTTTCCCAGAATGCTCCCATCGCAGGGGCAGAGGGTGCGGGGCGGGAGGAGACCCTCAGAAGAAGGGACCACTCAGTGGTGAAACCCTGGGCAGGGGTCCTGTTCCCGTAGCTCCATGCGTCCCAGAGATGCACAGAGAGCTACCCCCACCTGTGACGCGGGGACCAGCTCGACCCTCCCCACTGGGATGATGCCAACACCGTAGGAGGGCCACTTTCTCAAGGGCCTGCGGGCCCCTCTGGTGCCCTGGAGGAAACACGGAGCCTCCCTGAGCCCCGAGGGCCACTTGGAGGGGACCCATCTGTGGCTAAGAGCGAAGGGCCAGACCCCTGGCCCTCTCTCCTCTCACACAAGGCTGAGTGCCTCCTGCTAGGGGTACACCCAGTAACTCTGAGCGGACCCTGAGGGTCCAGGAAAGGATGTGCTCCCACCCCAGGGAGAGGCCGCGAAGCAGGCAGATGACGTGGGCAGGGGCCGAGGGTCTCACATCCAAAGCCTTACTGCCCGCCGCTGCCCCTAGCTGCTTCTCCTGCCTGCGGCTGCACTGCCTGCTGACCTGTCCCAGCCCATCTGCCCGCTGTCTCCGCGGTGGGCTCACTCCAAGGCCGCGGCAGGCCTGGGGCACCCGGGTGGGCTGTGCCCACAGCACTGGCCTCGCACCACAGGCAGTTAAGGCGTCTGCCCGGAAGTCTGGCTCCGAAACAACGAGCCTCCTTCTCCTGCAGAGGCCGGGCCTGCGTCTGCCTTGCCCGCCCAGCCCCAGCCCCAGCACCTAGTATGTGCTCAATAAAAGTCCGCTTTCCCCTCGCATTCCTGACGCTGATGCCGGGCAGGTGGGGCGCTGGCCCTGGAGCCCTGGTGCCCCTCCTCTGGGCCCGCTGGTGCTCAGCCGGCGCCAGCCAAGGCCCAGCGGCAGAAGCCGAGGCCGCAAGCTGACGTGGAGCCCTGAGCAGGCTGGCACCGCGGGCACGCTGGGCCATCCTAACGAATACACCCAATACGTGCCGGGCCCCACTCGAGGGGCTCCGCGGCTGCCAGGCGGGCGGCCACACAGGCACGGAAATGAGCACCAACTCCTCCAAGAAGCCTTCCGCACGTCCACCACCCCCAACACCCACCCCCTCTGGACTTCTGTCCAAGACCACATACGGACTAGGATGCTGGTGCCACCGCCAGCCAGTCCCTGACAGTCTCAGGCAGGTCAAGTCCAGCGCCCAGAGGAGCGAGGCATGGACATGCACACTGAGTGAACGAAGACAGGTAAGAGAGAGGAGAGGCATGGTTCCACGCGTGTGAAACGTCCAGAACAGGTAACGCCAGAGACAGACAGCAGACGAGTGCCCGCCAGGGGCTGGCGGGGAGGAGAAGGGCGAGTGCCTGTTTAATGGGCAAGGGATTTTGTGCCGGGTGACGAAAAAGCTCTGGAACTAGATACGGGCGATGGGTCCACAACCTTGTGAATGTACTGAACGCCACTGAAATGTACACTTTAACCAGCTAAAATCACAAAACTTAGGATGTGTGCAACTGACCACCTAAAAGCAAATATCGATCCCCCCAATCTAGTCGTCAGCTCCCCGTGCTCTCAGAGAGCAGAGTCGGGGAGGGCGGCAAGGCCTTGGAAGGAGATGCCGGGGGAGAAGCCAACAGAAGCCACTCTGGCAAAGGGCCTTCCTCTGCCCGCCAGCCCCTCCTCTGCAGTACCTGTCAATCACTGCTCCCTCTCTAGTGGGTGTGTCCCCAGCCCAGCGGGCCAGGCGGTAAGGACACCAGGGCCCAGAGCTGGCCCCAGACCAGCAGAAGCTGCCCAGCTGCACAGCCAGGTCTGACTCCTGGGCACCTCTCCACGCCACCTCTCCACCTCTCTCCCACCACGCTGCTGCCCACTGCCACCATCCGGGCATCTACAGGCACATCCCAGGGTCCTGCGGGGATGCAGTTGGAAGGGAGCTCCAGGGGCCACCTAACCCCACACCCTCACGTACAGAGGAGGAACCTGGGGCCCAGAAAGGAGACGCGAGTCCGAAGGGGCACAGCAAACCAGAGCCAGCTGGCTCTGTATCTGCTAGGTCGTCTGCGGCGGGGCACGAGGCGGGGCCCACCAGAGACAGCCCCGCCGGGAGCTTCGGGACCGTCAAACACATCCTGACCCACAGTCATGATGCCCCGGAGCCAGCCACTCATTAAAGCCTCCGGAAAGAGTCTGAAAAGTTCTGGATATGCCCGTACACGAAGGCAGAAGCTGATGCAAGCTGGCCTCACATCCCCACCCCCTTTCCCAGCCTCTCCATCTCTCAGCCTCAGCTTTCCCCACCTGGGGAAACTGGGGGTTTAGAGGAAAGCAGAGCTGGCCACCACCCCAAGGGGGCACGAGCCTGGAGAGGAAAAGTCTGCCGGGGGTTTTCTGGGGCCGGATAAAAGCAGCTGCCTGTGTGTGGAGGCCTCGTCATTACATTCTTGAGGAAAGCGATCAGGACGCTCAATCCGCTCTGCAGAGCCACATCCTTTCACTATTTATAGACAAGATACGAAGCAGGAAAGGTGCCCTCCCCACCCCAGGAGGGTGCAGCCCTCAGCCCAGCCCGGCACTGCCCAGTGGACCCCACCTGCCAGCGACAGCCATGGCCACCCATCAGGGTCACAGTCAATGAGGAAGACAGCCAGTCCCAGCTCTCCTGGGACCTCCGGACCGCCACCCAGCACTCGGGGAGTGGAGCCGTGACGCCCTCCGGACCTGCCCCCCCGGCCCTCCACTCCAGCTTCCCGGGGTCCCAGCACGCAGCCCACGCCCCCCGCCAGCCAGACCCCACTCAGCTGTCCTGATGAAGAGCTTCTCCATCAGCTATCTGCCCTGCCCCACTCTCTTCCAGCCGAGGGCACAGTTTTCCTTTTTTCTCTTTGTTAAAACACGTCACTATTATTTTCTCAATGGGAAAAACGTTGGCTGCTGTACAGAGGCAGGGCCAGGCCCCAGAAGGCACCTTCCTGCAGAGATCGCGTGTCCCTGGATGTCCCTGTGCAGTCAGAGGCAGGAGGTGAAGCTTTCTAGCTGACGCTGTGCGTTTACCGTGTGTTTTTCTAACCCTGCGTCCTTGGAGCCCGGGCTCTGCCTCCTACAGAGGAAGTCCTGTACAGACCTTGTTTGCTCTCAGCCTAGGAGCGAGGATGAGAATTAACCTGTTCCCCCCACCCCCACCCCACGCCTCGCCCAAGGCTCGCAGGTGACTCACTGGAAACAGACGGACCAGGTGACAGAGACGCAGAACGTTCCATCCCTCTGCAGCCGGGCAGCCGAGTCACTTCCACCCGACCCTCTGAACCTCCTCTTTTAAGGGAAGTTGCCGTCCCCGCCCTGCTTCCTCACAGAAGGGCCAGCGAGGGCCCGGGGCAGTGCAGGCAGGATGCGGCAGTGGTTAGGAACACACGCTCTGGAGAAAGAGCTAGGGCTGGGCTCCACTCTGCACTGTGTGATGCTGGGGCCGAGGGCCACCTGCTCTGTGCTCCGTTACATGCCTGATCCCACGGTTACGGGGTTGCTCCGAGCCCCACCCACCGTGCTCGCCTCCACCTGACACGTCACGTGTCATGCTGCCTCTCCTGCCCCCACACCGGAAAGTGGACTCCATGAGGGCAGGGGCCGTGTCTGCCCTGAGCCCATGGCGCCCAAGTCCAGAACAGAGCCCAGCACGCGACAGGCGCGCAGAACCGCAGAAGCGAACGAGGAAGAGACGCTGATAGGAGCCATCGCAGGCGAGGAAGTCTCCGCATTGGCCAGCGCCTCCCAGGCAGCACGCCGCTCGCGCCCAGCAGGCCGCACCTCTCGGGCTCTCTGAGTTAACTCGCTAGCCAACTAAACACCCTCAAATGAGGATCCTGAAACCAGCAGCATCAACTCAAAAGGAGAAGACAGGGAGGAAACGGACCCTGGCCCGGTGCCTGCTGCGTGCCCCTCTTACGCAACCTTATGCATCACTGAGAGATCAATCGTGGGTCAGCCCTGAATGACAGACTGGGCGGGGGAGGGGGGGGAGATCTGGATTCAGGGACCCGATGACCTGAGGTCACGAAGCCACTGGGCGGCAAAGCCAGGCCTCAAATACAGGATCGGCCAAAGCTGAGGGCCGCCACACGCTGGCTGGCCGGACTTCCCTCCCAGGTACTCTGGGTGCGACGACGGTGCACCCCACTTCTGCAATCACCTGGAAGACGTCCCGGTAAAATTCTGACTTTCTCGCAGGCAGGGGGAGCATCTGAGCCATCCTGGGGCCTCAGCTCCCAGCCCAGCACCGGGCAGCACCCCCCCACCAACAAGCCTTTCAGACGGAAAACGCACGCTCACCCCACAGATGGCAGCCCCCAGAGGCCTTCCCACACTGCCACCCCAATCAAAAGGAAAGAGGGGGAGCCCACTTCGGTATCTCCTCAGCACTGATGGGGCGGCACGGAGGCTGGAGATGCACAGGGGGTCGCAAAGACCCGCCTCAGCCTGCCCCCCGGGCCACCAGCCTCCCCCGGCGGCCCCCGGGCCACCACACACAGCCAACGTCCAGAGACAGCACTCCGCCCATGGGGACACGCAGCCTTCCCGCCGCGGCCACTGGCCAGCCGGGCATGGGCTCTCTGTGACCTCCCGGAGGGCCTTCACACCAACACGAACCTCTTTTTCCCACCCTGAGCCCTGCAGACACCTGACTGGCAGCTTCGGGGGAAGGTTCCTTCTCTTTGGGGTGGAAACAGATGAGTCACCTGCTATTAACGCGCCTGGCACAATGACACCACCGTTTCCCACGCCCTGGCCATGCGGGAGCCAGCAAGTCAACAAGAAAGTCTAGGAACTTTCTGAGGGTCCTGCTGGATGCCGCCAAGCTGGAACTCACAGCCAGGTCAGCAGGGCCCCAGAAGCCTGCACCCGGACACCTCTGAGGAGACAAAGTGGCTCCTCCTCGGCTAGGAGAGCAGGGCCTCCCCCATGAGCAGACCTCCCGGGGCCTCCGCGCAACGGTGGGTGATGGGCAAGAGCGGGAAGGCACAGGCCCCGGGGTGGCCGCAGCGCCCCCCAAACTGCCCAGTGAGCCTGGACCCATGCCTCTGCAGAGCCGGGACCGGCCAGCCGGTCGCAGCTCTGATACCCTTGCCTCCCACCCGGGATGCCCAGTGGTGCGGCCTCCGAGGACGGCGCTTCCGTTCATCTTCCAAGTGGCTCTGTGGGGTGTGCACAATGGGGTCTCTGTGTGCCGAGCCCGGCCGGGTGCCAGGCCAGACAGGCAGGCTTCCCGCCAAGGGGGGGGCGGGGCGCCGGGCCCAAGGGAGGAGAAAGGCCGGTACCACAGCCCTGGTCCCTGGCCGTCTTGGGGGGCAGGACTCCCAAAGTGCCCAGGCTTGGAGAGTGGGAGAGCACACCCCCATCCCCTGAGGCCAGCGAGTAAGCCGCCGCAGCACGTACCCCAAGGCACCCCCTTCCCCGCCCAGGCAACACGCGGCTGGAGCTTTGGCCCCGGGAGGCCCCGGGCTGTCCGGGCTCCCCGATCAGACAAGAAGAGACTGCTCCCACTTTCCTCAGCACAGCACTGCCCCCCACCCTCCCAAAGCCCTCTGCAGAGACGCGGAGGCTGCCCCCCGCCCCTACACAGGAGCTCGAGCTCGAGGGGCGGCAGGGAAGGAGTCTGCATTCTGGGAAGCCACGCATAATTAATCACCCAGCATTAATCCACCTCCCCAACAATAGGCACTGCACTTCCACTGAATCCCAGCTGTCGGTCTCTGAATGAAAGGAAACAAGATTTAGGGCATCAAGCGTCGGTGAGGCTTCTGCAGGAGAAAAAGGCCCCAAAAAGCAAAAAAAAAAAAAAAAAGTAGTGTGCATTCATTAGCGTCTGACAAAGACACAATGCACTTTGTCCATTAAACTGCTCACAGACCTGCTTAATTGGCTTCAGTCTGGGGAGGGTAGGAGGCAGTGGAAGGAGGGGCTGCTTGCCCACTGGCTGGGCAGCAGCGAGCCCGGGCTGGGGGTTGTCAAGGGAATGGGTCCTCAGCAGTTGGAATGAGGGCGCGCCACTTCGGCAGCCTGGGGAGGGGGGCGTTTCTCCAGCCAGCAAGCACCTCCTCATTATTCCCATCAGGGACGAACTCAAGTTGAAGGGCATCAGCCACAGCAGAAAAACTTCCCTAAGGCTGACTGGTACTCAGAGGCAGGCGGCCAGGCAGGAGATTCTAACCAGATTACCCGACCACAGACCTCAGTTCACAGCTGAGGACCCAAGGCTGGGAAGGTGAAGGGCCAGCCGGTTAGGAGGCCAGAGCTGCAGATGCCAGGACAGAAACCAAGTTTCTGGCAGACACTCCCACCCCCACCCCCAACGGAGGGGGGCACAGCCAACCAGACGAGTTCCAACTTCCCTTCCCCAACCCCACCTGAGGCCAGAGAGAAGAGGCCGGGAAGGCAGAGGGCTGGGAAGGTGGGTTTGGCTTTGAAATTGTCAGTTTCTTGCTGAGGCATCACCTGCCCAGGAGGCGCTCACCTGCCCAGAAGAGGTACCCCCCGGTTGGCAGGGCGGTTGGCAGGGCGGTGAGGGCTGGGCCTCTCTACAGATGCTCCAGCGCCTCCCCGGCAGGTCAAATTATTTCTCAGGGACTCCGGAAAGAAATGGGGTACCAGCGATCCCCACCTAGCTCCCCGGGAGCCTGAGGTGGCCCAAAAGGGAGCGCTCCAGCCTCTACGGGCCGGGCCAGCTCCACACGCAGCATAATTGCTGGTGATTAGGTAATTGCCAGACTTTGTCCAATAAAACTAGCACGTGACCGCGCCCAGCCTCTGGGCCGCCTCCAGAAGACAATGGCCCAGTGTTCTGTCCCTGCTGGCCCGCTGCAGGAGGCCGGGGCTCTGCTCCCAACAAAGCAACAGGTCCCTGCAGGGGCGCATACTCACACACAGGCCTCGGTGCCGTTGGGGAACACTTCACACTTCCCGCCATTCAAGCAGGTCTCGCTGGGCTGGGAACATCGCAGGCCTGGGGGAGGCAAAGGGAGACGTCAGCCTGGCCAGCACCCCAAGGGGCACTGCCCACCCCTCATCTCCTGTCATGCGGTTGCTGGGGGCCCCAGGAAGCCTGGCGTGAACCCCAAGGGGATTTAACATTCCGCCCAGAGTTCTGGGGTCAGCGATGGAGGGAGGGGGAGCCCATTGATGGGGGGCAGGTGGCTAGGTCATGCTCAAAGTGGAGGCGGGGTGGCCTGAGACGCCTCGGGGACAGCAGTGGAGGAAAGCTGGGATGACCCCGGGCCACGCTCCCGAAGTTCTCACTCCCCACCCCATCTTCACTGGGGACCCTGGCTGGGCTGAGGCCCCCATCCAACCACCAGGATTGTCTTGCTGTTCAAACAAGTTCTTCGAGGGGGCGGCGCTGAGTGGGGGGTGGGCAGCCCTGGCCACACTCAGCTCCTCCGCTCGTGGGAAAATGCGACAGCTGCAAGGCCCGCTGCCCCTCCCGCCAACAAAGCGCCGGCCGGAGGAATCAGAGCGGCCCATTGTCGCGCCAGGGCCGCCTCCTGGGGCACCGGGACTGCACCCCAGGGACCGGGCCGCGCCTCCACGCCTCCACCGACACCCAATACCAGCTCCCCAGGGCGGGCATCTTCAGTGGCAGCCCCCCCACACACACCCCCAGGGGAGGGGGATGAAGATGCTCCATTTGGAAGGAACTCGACCCCATTCCCTGGAAGGGGTCAACCAGTCAAGCTCCCGCCTCTTCCTCTTCCCAGGGCTACGTAATGAAGCCCCCCACGGGGGCCGGGGCGGGGTGTGACACCGAACCCTAACTTCAGGAACCGGGGAGCTAATGCTCCCTCCAACTTTTAGCGGAAGAGAAGAATTAATCACCATCCGATTCCTCGGAGATCCTCTTGACGTGAAGTGGAGAGAGGAATGACCGCCCCCCCCCACACGCCGCCCCCCCCCCCGCAAGGTTTCCAAACTTGAACTCCACAAAGTGAAAGTCCCATCAGTAGCAGCTGTCTTCCGCACACACGCCCCCCTCCCCAAACTGTGAGCCGGGATGGGGGCAGCGACCCGGCGTGGGGAGGGGACACCGCGGGCGGGGCGGCCAGGAGCCCGGGGTCGCCTGGGTCCGCGCCCCTCGCCCCGGCCCTGCGCAAACTCTCTTACTCGGGAAGGAGGCCGGGCCCGCCGGGCCCGCCCAACTCCCCTCTGCCCACCACGCCCGGCGGCCGGGTCCGGCAGTGCGGCTCCGTAAAGACCAGCGCGGCGCCCCGGACCCCACGCTCCACGCTCCACGCCCCAACATCCGCCCCCGGCGCCGGCAAGAGGCGAAGAAAAAAGATAAATGGCCCCAAGGCAACAGGAAACCAAAACCGACTCGATTCAAACCGAAAAGTAGTAGGCAGCTCGTCCGCCCGCCCCGGCGGCGAGCCCCACGCGCGGCTGGCGAAGGACGAGCCCAGGACTGGGTCTCCCGGGCCCCCAGAGGCCCACGCCCGGCTTCAAACCCAGCCCCAAACTCGGTTCCAGGAGCAAGCCGCGTGAGTCCGCCCCGATGGGGCAGGCGGAGCAGGGGAGGGTCAGTCCTTCTCCCCGAGCCCGGGACTCCGGCCCCTACCCTGCCCCAGGTCGCCCGGTCCCCCCTCCCCACCCTGGCCGCCCGCTCCCAGCCACCCGGGGCGCGCGCCTAGGGCGCTGCCAAAAGTTTCCGAAGGCGCGGAAAGTTGCGGGCTCGCGGCGGGCGGTCGCCTACCTCGTGCGGCGAGCGCGGGCAGCAGCGCCAGGCAGAGCAGGGGCGCCAGGAGAGGCGGCATGCCTGCCCGCCGGCTGCCCGCTGCGCCCGGTGGCGGCCTCCTGCGCCCGGCCGGCGGGTCTCGGGCGCACACGCGCGCTCCGGACTGTCCCACGGGCGGAGGCGGTCCGCTACTGCCCTCTCCTTCCTGGCTGGAGGGCGACGCTGCGCTCTCGCGACCTCGCCGGCCCGTCTCCGCGCCCGCGATCGTTCCTCCGCTGTGCCCGCGCCCCGCGCCCCGCACCCCGCACCCCTGCGCTCCCTCCCACGGCCGAGGCACTAGTGAGGCGCTGGGCCGCCGTGCGCTCCGCCCCCGCCCCGCCGGCCCCGCCCCCGGGTCCCGCCCCCGCCGATCCCTCCGCAGCCGTCGCCCCCTCGCTGGCCGCGCCCCTCCGCGCGCCTGGACCAGCCCTGCACCTCCTTGGGGTGGGGCGCGCGTCCCGAACCCGGGTCCTCCGGGGTTGGGGGCCGCGGCGGTGCGGAGCGGGGTTGGGGCCCGGCCCTAGGGACTACTTCTCGTTCGAAAGTTTTCGGAGGCCAAAAGTTTGGTCCGTGGCTGCGGAAGGATCCGCTCTGTCCTCAGCCGTGCTCGGCGACAATTGACAACGATTTACATCTCAATAGCGGAGGAGGCGCGGGGCGAGTGGGGAAAGGGGAGCCTGCGGGAGGCCTTGCCCCGCGAGGAGCTGGGCCCCGGCAGGTGGGGAGGAGCTGCCGAAGCCCCGTTTGGGGGACTCTGGGAGGCGAGCTCTGGGAGAAGTCGCGCCCTGGGCAGTCCTGGGTGCACCCCTGGCCCGGGGCTCCAATCTTAGGAGCCCGTGGTCGCAACTTTAAGCCTCTGAGAGATCGAGCCCAGACACCCGTGGCTGTGAAGGTCGGGGCACTTGACCCTGAGGGATGGTGGTACCAGGGCCGCAGCCTCTGCAAAGGGGGCTCTGGGTGCCCCCAAGGAGGCATCCTGGGGCCAATGCCTGACGCCTGGCCAGACGGATTGCGCACCAGCTCCCCCAGGAGGGACCCACCTCTAGACGCCCCTTGGTCACTGTCCTACCCCTTCTTGGGCGCCTCCAGCCTAAGGAGCCCGGCAAAGCACCCGTGGGCCGAGCAGACCTGGTGCTAGCGCTCACGCAGCCCTGGGCCCCTCCCACATGCTCCTTCCAGATGATGTATTCCTGCACCACGATGCCAGATTTGGACATCCTGTGCCAGCCCGGGTTAAGTGCTGGGCGTCCAAAATGCCTACCATAGACCCTACTAAACCAAAGTTTACAGCCTCGCACTGGGTACGGGCACCACCCTGTGGTGGGGGTGGGGGTGGGGGCTTCCTGGAGTAGGTGATACCAAAGGGGAGCCTTAAAGGCTGAGAGGGACCTAGCAAGGCAAAGGGTCCGGGGCAGGAGAGCCCTCAGGAATGCAGAAATCCCAGAGGCTGGCTGAGGAGCAGCCCTTGCCAGGGAGGCCCAGAGAGGTGGGCAGAGTGGGGTTGCCAGGTCGTGGGCAGATCGCACACCTGACCCCAGCCCGCCTTTCTCGGCACACCTGTTGCGGGGCACTGGTGGCAGCTGGGCTGCTGCTGGGAGCACAGGAGGGACAGCCGGTCCAGGCCCCCGGGCAGCTGCCACTGGAGCCACCCTGGCCTGCCGCCTCCCAGAAGCTGGGCGCTTCTCAGAGCCTGGGGTAACTTCTCTTGGGGTCAGTGCCCAGGAGAGGAGGCGTCTGGAGACAGCAGAGATGTTTATAGAATGGCAGCCAGGAAGCCTGGAGGAGCAGATTTTCCGTAGAAGGAAGAGGGGGGTTGCGAAGTCCCTCCATACCTCCCTCCAGCTCGCAGTCTCAGGGCTCTGCACACCACAGCCCCTTCGTCTCCCGGGGATGGACTGAGGACCTCCGGCCAGGCACTCCCCCGGGGCCATTGCCTGTGTGCCCTCCATCAGAGCTAGCATCTCTGCTGATAGGCCCCAGGCCGAAAGTGAAGGCCCACCAGCCCTGGCTTGGGAGCAAGTTCTCAGCTTTCCATCAAGGGACAGCCCTGGCGGAGGGCGCTGGGGAGGCGGGGAGTATTACCTGGGTCTGCCTGGCTGTGCCCAGTACCCTGGGCCTCTGCCCAGGAGCTGGGTGCTCTCATTAGCCCGTGGTACAGACAGCGCAGCTAGGCCCCCCAAGCTTCTAAGCCCTGTGCCACCTGCTTCCTGGGATATCCCATGGGCGACTCGGGCCCCCGAGGAGACCCTGGGAAAGCCAGAAGTGCCTGGGGCTGGGGAGGGGCTTGTGTGAGGCCAAGGACAGGGCCTGGGCTGGGCGTCCCTCCCCTCCAGGCCCTGGCAGGTGGGCACGGAGCTTTTTCATTCACAAATTCACCAATCAGGCCGGGGATTTCTGGCCTCCCCTTCTCCTCTCTTTATCAAGCTTCCCAGGCCAGGGGGTTTGAGGGAGGAGAGGACTGGGGCGTCCCCACGGCCTAGATCCTGGAGACCTTCTCTCAGGATGGGCAGCCTAGGGGCAGCCCTGGTTGGGGTATGTTGGGGAAGATAAGGAGAAACAGGGAGGGGAGGGGAATTTGGGGTGCTGGCCGGTTCCAGAGCCCAGTGCAAGGGTGGGGCCTGGGATGGGCAGAAGTTGAATCAGGGTACGGCAATGGGACACCACTTTGGGCTTCCTGGCTGGCTTATGTTGGGCGCTGGGGCCAGGTTCTCAGGGAAGTCCCTTGCACAGGCGCTGAAGGAAGAGCCCCCAAGCGGTCTGAAGAACCTGGGACCAGTGGCGGTGAGGCTGCAGGCCCGGCTCCCAGAGGTGAGTGTCCAGCGGCCACGTTCTTCTCCAGGGTCCAGCTTGCCGGCCCCGAGGGGGAGAAGGCCCTCACGCGCTACACCCGAGGCTGAGCTGGGTCAGTTCCCCTGTCTCTTGCCTCCAGAGATGCCATCGTCAGGATGGGCTGAGCTGACGGTGGCCCATTCCTGCCCCGCAGAGAAAACCCACCCAAGCCCCCTCCTGCAGGGGGTCCAGCATGACTCGGCCTGCTTGGTGGGTGGGGGGAGCATGTTTAAAGCCGCCCCCGATTCTGAGGCACAGCCGGGCTGAGACTCCTGGTCCTGGGGCCCCAGCTCCTCTCTTTCCTACAATGGCTGTTCCTAGCACTTCAGATGCGCCCCTGTGACCCCCGCAGCCCGGGGGTCAGGGTAGCGTCATGCACGTGACTTTTCCGAGACGCTGTGACAGGACTGGTTCTGGGTCACCCAGGTCCCCGCCTGGCTCTGCAGCAGGCAGATGGGCTCCGGAAGCCTGTGGTGTGGCAGGCTGTCTGTGACCACGACAGGGCCGCTCCCGCCCTGCCCTCATGTGCTGCTAACAGCTTGGTGTGGGTGATGGCGGCCCTGAGGCAGAGGAGACAGGGTGTCGGGAGGCGGGGTGAGGGCTCGGGGGCGGGCCTGAGAGTGGGGGGCCTGTGACGGGCACACCGGCCTGACCGGATGGGGGTCATACCAGCCAGGGCAGCTGTGGGGCGATTCCAGAACACCAGGGGTAGGGCTTGTCCACCTTTGGAAGTTAATTGTCAAACGTATCTGAACTGCTTGCAAAGAGAGAGCCCGGGGGCCTGAGACGTGTCCAGCCTCCTACCCCACCACAGCCAGGCCCAGGCCCGGCACCGGACTCTGTGACCAGCAGGCCCACTGAGGGACCATCCCTGCTCCCTGGGCTCAGTCTCCTCCACTATCAAGAGATTTCCGAAGTCCTGTCTACGTTTTTCTACTTGAAACCAAGCCAGAACACTTCCAGAGGTTTGAGCGTTTTTCCCGGACATGGTTTCAGTGGCTGTGTGGCGTGGCTTCAGGTGGACGGGCCAGGGCTGGCTCCCCAGCCCCCTGTGCTGGACCCCGGGCTGGGCGCCCCTGTGTGCTTGCGTGTGGAAGCTCCGCTGGTTCCTGGACCTTCTTTCCCAAGGTTGGATTCAGGCCGACATTGGAGGACTTCCCTTTATCCTGAGAAGGGAAGGGGCGGGCTGGGGTCTACAGTTTGCTTCCTGCCCGCCCTCGCCCCCCCAAGCAGGGATCCACTGTCGCCCAGGCCCGGATGTGCACCCACCTGTCTGTGTTGGGAGTGGGCCGGTTGGGGCCACTGCAGGTGCTGGCGTTTCCCCTGGGCCAGCTTTGCCAGGCCTGATGGGGGAGGCCCCCTGCAGTGGGTCAGTGCCCCGCTCTGCTGTCTGCGTGTCGTGTCCTCTGCTGAAATGACCCCACCCTCATCGGCCTTCACCTCCTCCAGGAAGGTGTCACAGAGCCCCTGGGCCTCCCAACTACTGCACCATCGTACGGTATTCCTTGGGGGGTGCGGTCCCGGATGTAAGGACTTGTCACTGTGTGTCCTGCCCCTTCCAACAGATGCAGACGGACCAAGACAGCTCCATAACGCGGGACCCTGCACCAGGCCCTGCCCTGCTGAGGGTCCTGTCCACCTGCCGCCCACAGGGGTCACTCCTTGGAAGCCCCAAGGCCTCTCGGCAGCTCAGGGCCAGGAAGCAGGTTGGCCGTGAGCCGCCCTGCTGCCCACGAAGCCCAGGAAGGAAGGTCAGCATCTCAGAGGCAGGCACAGAGCCTGGGAGCGTGTTGCCCGGGCAAGTCCCCTGACAGGTAGCTGCCGCCCTGAGCAGGTGAGCCGATGCGGCCCAGCTGGTGTGGGCTCCGAGGGCCGCGGGACTGGCCCTGGTCCTTGTCATTTGAGGAATGGGCTGTGGGGCAGCCAGAGGAGCACAGGCCCTGGCAGAGACCACCTGCTTCTCCCCAGGAGCCCCTGGACTAACTGCTCAGGGCACTGGCCCCAACGGCAGGGGGCCCTGGGCCTGGTCTCCCAAGCTCTGAGAAGGAGGGGCCTGCCTGGACCTCTCCAGGCCCCCCGACCCCCTCCGCTGCCCACAGAGCCTGGGCGGAACTGGGCCTGGGGTTGGATCACTCAGGGTTCGGTGGCCCACCTCTGGGTGCCCCTGGGGGACAGCCGGCCTCAGAGGAGGAGGAGCCTGCCCAGACTCCAGGGCACTCCAGGCTGGGCCTGCTGAAACCAAGGAGGGACCCCAGTGGGGCGGGGCTGGGCTTGAGCTGACCTCTCCTGGCAGGGGCTGGCAGAGGGGCTGCGGCAGGGACGCTGTCACCCTGCCCACTTTATGCACACTGATGCTCTGGGGGGACTGTGGAGCCCAGCCCGGTCTAGGTCTCCCCCTCCCACCCCCGGGGATCCTGGGACCCCTGCAGAGCCGGCTGGGAGTGGGGCTGGCCCTGCTGGCTGCAGCTCAGAACTTTCTCCAAAGAGAAAGGGCCCCGAGGGGGGCAGTGGGGGGGGGGGGCGGTGGGAACTGCTTGGCCCCATCCCTCAAGCTTCAGTAGGAGCCTCTGCAGACCTGAGTCACTCACCCAGGGAAGAGCCGGCCAGGCTCCTTCCTCCCCCCACTTCCCTCTCCCCTTCCTTCCTTCTTTCTTTCCTTTTCCTTCCTTCCGTCTGTCATCCCTCCCTCCCTCCTCCCTCCCTCCCTCCCTCCTTCCCTTTCTTCCTTTCCGGGGTTAAAAATAGCTGGAAATTACCTTCTAAAAAAAGTCCATTTTTATTTTTACAGGGAAGGTATAGGCTTCTCACAGCAAACTCTTTCTGCCCCAGCGGGAATTGCTGGAAGGAAGCCAGGAGTCCCCTCAGACCGTTTGTCCCCCGCACTCTCTGCACCACGCCCCCATCCCCACCGGCTGCCCTGTCCCCCAGGCGGGCCTTCGAGGGGACCCTCAGCCCCTCAGCAAGTTTCTCAGGGCCGCCTGGGTTTCCTCCCATTTGCTCCAGACACATTTAAACATGTCTAGGGCTTCCCCCTCCCCCATACTCCCCCCAGCGGCCCCTGTTACAAAGAAAATGGGCCTGGAAATCAGGGTTTGGGTTACAGGGAGCACGGGGAATCGCGTTCCCGAGGTAAACGGAGCACAGGCATTAGCAGGTACGGCACATCTGTGAGTTATTTTCACGTCTCCAGGGGGAAGGGAAAAAACCCCAACAATCCTTAAGTAAGACCAGAATTCTTCTATATTTCTGCCTTGACAGCTAAGGAAAAAATTGCCAAAAACCAGAGGCGCTGCAGAGTGTTGGCGTGGGAATGTTGGTTTAGTCAGACTTGCTCTGGGCCCTTGAAGTGAAAACAGGCACTTTGGTGGCAAACGCCAGCGGCCGAGCCTGCGACTGGCGCTTCTGCCGTCCAGGGGGGCTTCTGCAACCCCCTCTCGCGCCCCTTTTTCCTCGGCCTTTCCAGCCTCCTTATCTTCACAATCAGCATCTCGTGGGTAAACATCCATTGCAATAATTCTCAAAAATCAGCAAGGAGAGCCGTCTTTCACGTGGCCCCGGCTGGAGAGGGGACCGCTCAGCCGTCGGAGCCCGCCCCAGGGGCCTGCAGCCGCTGGAGGGTCTTCGCACAGCGTAAATCAGACCGACTATCGCTCAGGCACAGGGAGGATAAACACGCTTCAGCACTGTGGGAACCAGCAGGCCGTGATGGGATTAGCTTGCAGGTTCCCAGGGGCGCGCGGCCTTTGGGGGGGCCGCCGCCCCTCCTCACCTCCATGCGGGACCTGCCGGGGTGTCTGCTGTGCGCTGAGCATCTGCGTGGGCACCCATGAGGCCGGGGTGAGGGGCCTCATGGGTTTTTTCCCTCTTTGGTTCCCACGCACCTCGTGGAAGGAAAGCTGGTTCCCATGCCTGTGGGCAGGGCTGAGAAGGGGCGACAGGGGCCCAGGGCTCTGCTAGTGCCGGGGGAGTGTGGGGGAAGTTCTCCCTCGGCCACCCCCCTGCTGTGCAGGGCACTGGGGGAGAGGGGCGCCTCCCCCCCTCCCTGGGGACCCTGACTCGCGGGCGGGTCCGTCCTCCCTTCCCCAGAGCTGGGGGTCCTGAGTATGCTTGGACTAACGTCTGTTCCTCACTTAGAACAGCAAGGCTTGGGGTAAATTCAAGCGGAGAAACGTGCCGCAAAGCAGACGCCATCTGTGTGGAGACCCCCGTGCTCTGCCCCCCGCAGCCTGGGAGCCTGGCAAAGCTGGGGGCGGGGAGAGGCCTTATCACTCCGACGCCCGACCCCGGCGACTGCAGGGGGCCGGCGGGTCCCAGAGGACCTGAGGCGGTGTGCCGTCCATCCATCCGTCCATCTGTCTGTCCCTGTGCCTGGGCCCCTCACCGGGCCGGGGCTGCAACCCCCAGGCAGCAGTTACGCACCGGTGTCAGTGCTAGGAGGCCACCTGAGCCCCGACCTCTTCCACGGGCTGGGCCTGGCCCGCGGCCCAGCTGACCCCCAGCTGAGAAATGGACTGGCGCCCGGACCACAGGGGTGCCATGGCAGGGGGTTAAGCCGGGGTGTGAGAAGATCTCTGGCTCTGCGTCGAGCAGGACGGGTGCCCCGGCCAGGGAGGCGAGAGGGCCTTTCGTGGACTCAGAGGACATCGCTCCTTCCCGGTTGTGTGACGGGGCTGGCGGGAGGCGAGCGCTGGGTGCCGCTGGGCGAGGTCCGCTCAGGAGGCTTCTCTGAGGAGGCGACGGGGGGGTGGGTGGAGGCAGAGACCCCAGGAAGTGAGGGACGTCTGGGCAGAGTGGCCCCAGCACACCCAGCTCTGCTCCCACGGGGACCGGCCACGGGGGCCAAGGGCTCGCTTGTGCCTTTAGCCTGGCGGCCCACGGTGGGCCTTTGGAATAAAATCGGACAAGTCCGACATCGTCCACCGGCCCAGTCTCCCTCACTGTGCCCGGCTCTGCCCGCTGGGAGCAGCTCCTCGTTTGTCACTTGCCACTCGTGGGTGTTATGAGCTGAACTGTGTCCCCCAAAGATGCATCGGGTAGTTTCCTCCTGGAACCCATGGATGTGACCTTACTTGGAAATAGGGTTTTTGCAGATGTGATCAAGTTAAAATGAGGTCCGACTGGAGTATGGTGGGCTCCCATCCAGTGACTGGGGTCCTGAGAAGAGGGAATTTTGGACCTGGGCGCAGGCGCCGTGAAGACAGACGCAGAGGTCAGGGTGATGCAGCCACAAGCCCAGGAACACCAAGGACTGCCAGCCTCCGGCAGGAGCTGGAGAGGCAGGAAGGACCCTCTCCTAGAGCCTCCGACACCTCGATCTCGGACTTCTGGCCAGGAGACTAACACGAGGGGGTTTAACTCAGAGAAAAATGGTTTTTGAACTTCACAACCTTTGCGCTAGGCTGTGTGAAGTTGGCAAAAGGGGGGATGGCGGCGAGGTGAGTGGGGGCGTCTCGGGGTCCCGCTTCCTCGGGAAGGAGCGTGGGAGGTTTGCCGCACCTGCCTCCACGCCCACTGGCGGCACATGGGTACATCGGGTCCCTCTTTAGCTGAAACAACATGATGAGAGGCCTTGCTGTCTGTTAGACTGTGGAGTGGGACTCCGCTTGTCACAGCTGGCGGGGAGAGCACCGCTCTGGTGCCCCCCACCCCGGCTTTCTGGTGGCTAAAGGGCTCTGCTCTGTGCCCACTGGTCCACGGCGCCGGGCCTATCCCTCCTCAGGCCGGGAGATGACCCGCCGCCTCCGCAGGGTGCGAACACTCTGCTAAAATGCGACAACGACGCTGAGACCTGAACTTGCTCTGGCCCCAGACGCAGACTCCGACTGGCAAACTGTGCTGTGTTTGCACCACTGCGTACATCCAAGCCCGTGGGCTCAGCGTTTCCGAGGAGAGGACAAAACAACCCACAGGGATTAGTGTGGGTTACAAACATCCCAAGTTGGCTTTAAAGTGGAAACTAAATCAGGGTGGGTTCACGTTCCCCGTGACTCAGGTGAAAAGTGAGGACGGAGCATTTCTCTCGGCCCCTCTGAGGCCTTTCTTCTGGGCGTTTCTTCCCAAGGGAGCCGGCTGAGGGGTCCTCAAGGGAGCCGTGCTTCCTGTTTCTGCAGAACGAGGAAAACGGTTGCTTCTCAAATCTTCTGGGCCTTGCTTGGGTCCCCGTGCGGCTGACATCGGTCCCTGCGTGCGACTCCTCCATTTAACTGAAGGTGCGGTAAGGGAGCCGGGTGCGCGGGGCACACAGCCTGCTCTCCTGAGACCCAGTGTCCCAGCCCGACGAGCGGGGACTGACACCACATCTTGGCCTTTTCTCAGTCAGTTCATCTTCTCGTGCAAAAGTGGGCGATTTTGGTTCCAAAGGAGACTCTAGACCGCAAGGAGGCAGCCCCCGTGGAGTGGCCCAGCCCCTGCTCGCAGACCCCGCAGGGGGGCAGGGGTGGCTCGTCTGGGAGGTTCTGGAAGAAGGGGCCCTCCTCCCCTGCCACGCACGGCCCAGAAAGGCACCAGCTCCAAGGACATGTGCAGGACTCCAGGAGACAGAGGGACAGGTCTGAGATTTGGACCAGCGTCCCACTGGGAGGTTGTAGGGACCAGTGCCCGTCTCCCCGAGGCCTTTGTCAACGCCCCACACCACTGATTTCCGCCCTCCACCCCCTCACATGCTGCTCAGTCCTGAACTGGGCCCTGGGGTGATGGACACCCCTGGCCTGTGTCCCGAGAGGTCCCCCAAGAAGGGAGGTGCTGTGAGATTCGGGGAGGCCAGTCTCTGCTGGAGCTGCACCCGGGGGGGGGGGCAGCTTTCCCATCCCACGCCCAGCGGGAGGCCCCATTTCCTTGGAGCCCAGAGCCAGAAAACGGCTTCGCTCCGTGGACCCCTTCCAACGGGACCGACCCAGCCCCCTGGGGACCCTCGTCCAGACACGGCAGGGTCAGGAGGGCGGTGACCCTGAGAGCCACACAGGCCGGGGCCGGGCACCCAGGGACCTGGAGGGGCACAGCCGGGGGGAGGCCCAGGGAGGGCCAGGTCTTCTGACCCGGCACCCTCCTCTTGGTCACAGCTGAGCCGGCGGCCTCTGAGCTTCCCAAGAGGGGAAACCAAGGCAGAGAAGCCGGGGGCTGGGGCCACTGTTGTAGGCGGGTCGCGGGTGGCCTGGGCCTCTCTGCCTCCGTGGCAAAGCAACATTTTTTTTTTCACTTCGAGGCCAATGGGGGAAAAGCAAAATATTTGTGTTTACTGGTTATATCTTTTCACACAAGTGAAAATGCCTCATCCCCCACCCCGTCACAAAAATTCAGACATTGCGGGCAGCCCCAGCAGAGGTCGCGGGTTTGTTTTGTTTTTGTTTTGTTTTGTTTCTTTAATTTGGACTGAAGTATAGCTGATTTACGATGTTGGAAGCCGTGTTTTAAATGCGTCTGGCGGCTTCTTTCCGCCTTCGTTGGAGTCCACAGCGTGGACTGTTTTGGGGTGGAGGCCCCTCCACTCTTGGGGTTCCCCTCCTGGGAGCCTCTGCAGCCCTGCACCCCGACCTCTGGGCCCGCCCTTATGGTTAGGCGTCGTGGTTATTTTCACGAGTCTTCACCCACTGGATCGGGATCTGCTCCTGAGGACAGGGCTTGGGTGGGACCGTTTGCCTGGGGTCCACAGAGCCTGACGCAGTGTAGTCACCCGGAGCGCCAGTCCTATGAGCGCGTATAAACTGGGGACTTCTGAGCCAGCGCAGGGCAGTCCCCACCTCCCACCCCGTGGTCCGCTCTCTGGCACCTTACCTGTGGTCACACCCCTGTAGCCCAGGTCCTCTGCATCTCAAGGTCAGGAAAGCTCTGGGTTCTGGGCGGGCTGGATGGAACAGGGAACTAAAAACCACGACGAGCTGTGTCCCAAAGTCCTTGAGTCTCTTGGGGACATCCTGTGACCCAGCTGTGGGGGAGGGCCCTGTGGCCTGGCTGTGGCCATGGTCAGAGTCCCTATGGCCAGGGTGAGTGAGGGCACACGTTGGGGAGCGGTGCTGTTTTCCTTGGACGGTGGAGCTCATCTGAGACACCATGCCCTCGGGGGCTGGCCCAAGACACATTGCTTCCTTCCTCAGTGGAGGCTATCGTGGGCTGGAGGGGACCCCGAGGCCCATGTTCCCCAGGCCCTTCCCTGGACCTTGGGTGTTCTATTCCAGCATCTCCCGGGCAACCTGGCATCCCAGGAGCTGAGGGAAGACTCCTGAGAGCCTCCCCCGAGGTGCCGTGGGGTGCCGGGAGCAGAGGCAGTGGGGCATTCTCCAGGCCAAAGCCCACTGTAGCTGTGCTGTTGCACGAGTGTGTGTGTTCATATTTAAAAAGTGAGTTTAGGGACTTTCCTGGTGGCGCAGAGCAACTAAGCCCATGCACCTCAACTACTGAGCCTGCGCTCTAGAGCCCACGAGCCACAACTACCGAAGCCCGCCCGCCTAGAGCCTGTGCTCCGCAACAAGAGAAGCCACCGCGATGAGAAGCCCGCGCACTGCAACGAAGAGTAGCGCCCGCTCGCTGCAACTAGAGAAAGCCCGCACGCAGCAACGAAGACCCAACGCAGCCAAATTAATAAATAAATTTGAAAAATAATAAAAGTAATTGAGCGTACGTTTGTTTTAGAATTCAGGCGCGCCTCGTTTTATCGCGCTTCTCAGATGTTGCATTTTTTACACGTTGAATGTTTGTGGCTGCCCTGCATTGAGCAGGTCTATCTGAGCCATTTTTCCGACAGCATTTGCTCACTTCCTGCCTCTGTGTCACATCTTGGTAATTCTCGAAATATTCAAGCTTTTTCTTTTATTTATTTATTTTGGCTGCGTTTGGTCTCCGTTGCTGCGCGCGGGCTTTCTCTAGTTGCAGCGACTCTTGGTTGCGGTGCGCGGGCTTCTCATTGCGGTGGCTTCTCTTGTTGCGGAGCACAGGCCCTAGGCGCCCGGGCTCCGTAGTTGTGGCGCACAGGCTTAGCTGCTCCGTGACATGTGGGATCTTCCCGGACCAGGGCTCGAACCCGTGTCCCCTGCACTGGCAGGCGGATTCTTAACCACTGCGCCATCAGGGAAGCCCTCAAACTTTTTCATCATTATTGCATTTGTTATAGTGACTGTGGTCAGTGATCTTTGATGTTACTACTACAACTCCTGCGTTTTTTAGCAATAAAGTATTTTTTAATTAAGTTCTGTACATGGTTTATTTTTAGGCATAATGCTAGTACGCGCTTAATAGACTACATTATAGTGTAAACATGACTTTTAGTTGCACCGGGACCAAAAAATCCGTGTGACTGGCTTTACCGCGGTCCTTCTTTTATTGTGATACTCGCTTTATTGCCGGATCTGGAACTGAACCCACAGCCTCACCAATACGTTCCCGTTGCCCCTAAGTGAGACCCTGCTCAGAATAAAAAGGCTGGGTTTTGTCCCGTGGGTTTTGGCTCTTCTTGTGCCCGACAAGTGCCCCAGTTCAAGAAGCGTCACCTCAAACGTCAGCCCCCAATAGGAGGAACACGGGGTGGGCGGGCCCTGGCACCGGGGTGATGACTGACTTCTGTACTCCCAAGGGTTCCAGGATCGCTCCTAAAGCCCGCGGGAGAGCTTGCGGGTTGCATCTTAGACTTTGGGGTCAGGACCCCCGATCCACATCTCTTGGCCACAGTCTAGCAAGCTAGGCAGGCTTACGCAGGTGGCTTTCCTGCTCTGAGCCCCTCCTCATCTGGAGGATGGACTCACCTCTGGCCTTGTGAGGGCACGAAGTGGGCTAAGTGGACGCTCAGTGCTTCTGGGTCTGGCTCATGGTCAGCACTTTCGGTGGACAGCTGTGGTTTGGAAACCTACTGTTCCCCTAAACATCGGCCTGTGTGCTTGGACTTCTGGGTCCACGGGTGGGCACACGCAGAGTCCCTCTTCCACAGGAGGTGCTGAGCAGGGGGCACCTGAGCCACCTCTGCCACTCTGTGGGGAGTGGAACCCCAGGAGCCCAGAGACAGACAGAGACAAAGTCTAGATGGCACTGCTGGAGCCCCTGGATCCAGCCATACCTGAAGCTGTTGGGGGTTTTTGCTTGTTTGTTTGTTTTTGTTTTTTGGCCGTGCTGCGCGGCTTGTGGGATCTTACTTCCGTGACCAGGGGTTGAACCTGGGCCCGTGGCAGTGAGAGCGCAGAGTCCTAACCACTGGACCGCCAGGGAATTCCCTACCTGAAGCTGTTCTTAATAACCCCGTTTATCCTTCCAGGGCTTTACTGTCCAAAAAGCAACTAAATATTCATCTTTGCCTTTTACCTCCAGCGACCCTGCTGGAGGCTGGGCAAGGCTATCCTGCCCGCAAGACCGTTGGGACACTGAGGTCTGCAAGAAAAGGCCAGCATTCAGGATGGCACAAGGCTTTGGAAGCAGAACCAGGATGAGAGTCCAGGCCTGTCTCCCTCCTCAGACCCCTCCAGGAGCCCCCTGGCTGGGCAAGCTCTGCCTGCCTGTGGGGCTGCTGTGAGAATGACCATCAGGGCTTCCTGAGCTGACCTGGTACCCTGCCAGAGCTGGGAGGCCTGGATGTCAAACTACAGCCAGAAACCCTCCCAAGGCCCACCCAGCGCCGCCCACCGCCCTCACCCCCGTCCCCTCCGGTCTCTGGACCACGGCCAAGTCAGCCTGAGAGGCCCCTGTGGTCAGCGACCTCAGGGCTTGGAGCAGACCCCTTGGCTCGCCGCCTGTCACAGCAGACAGTGAATCCACCCACTTCCTTCCCAGGTCGCCCGGGCCGGCCGGGGCTGCACCCTCCCTTCAGTCCTGGCTGCCAGAGCCCCCTTCCCTCCCGGGCCCAGCAGTGGGCACCCTCCCTTCAGCCCGGGCCCTTCATCCGCCCCTGTGCCCACTTCCCTCTTCAACCCTGGCCCGGCAGCTTGTGGAGGGGAGGGTGTTGGCTGCACTCGGGAAGCGTCCTGACCCTGATGTCTTCCCTCATGCCGAGCTGTGCCCGCTGCCGCCTTCATCCCAGGGCCGAGCAGGTGTTTCCGCACCCAGGCGCTCAGAGAACCTCCGAGCCTCGCGGCGGGAATTAGAGGCCCCCAGAGGCCCCACGGCTTGGCCACGGTTTCTGTTGACTCTTAGGAGAAGTTCCCATCCTCCTCGGCAGGAGCTGGTCCCCCAGCAACCAGCCAGCCCAGCCTGGCCCTCGCTGGGCAAGTCTCATTTCTGTCCTAAGATCACGAGGGGCCCGTGTCCAGGTGGGAGCCGTGGGGCTGGGTTCTCCCCTGGCTCATGGGTCCTGACTCTTCCTCAGGCAGGTCCCGCTCTCCTGCATCAACTTTCCCATCTGTAAAGTGGGGCCAACAACCCCCCCCAGAGAGAGCCACAGTGAGACATGGGGAGGGGGGGTGTAGCGGGGTGGCCAGCGGCTCAGACGCAGTGCCAAAGATGCCAGACCGAGAAGGTGGGGCGTCTTCTGGGCCTCACCTGGGAGGGGTGCCCTGCTCCTGGGCCCCAGCCCCACCTGGCACTCGGATCTTCAGCCAGCTGTCCACAGGGGGTCTTTTGGGCCCCTGACCCCAGCGTCCTGGCCTGCCCCAGGAAGGCCAGACCACCGGGGACAGGAAATGTTCCCCTGGGGACTGTCCCCTCCCTCACCTGATGGTAGCAGGCCAGGTTTGTGAGCATGGACAAGTCACCTCACTTTTCTGAGCCTTAGTTTTCTCCTCTGGAAAATGGGAATATTTCTACTTACCCTATTCACCCCATGGGATTGGCCAAAGGTTGGAAAAGGTAAAACGGGGGGCGAAAATGCTGGAAGAATTGGGTAGAGTTTGGACTCCTCCAGCCAGGTCACCTGCCTGGCCCTGGACCACATGCCACCTTGGGATGCATCAGTCCGAAAGTGTGTCGGGCGTTTGACCATCCACAAAGCGAGGCTGACACTTCACAGTTTGTCTACACTATCGCATGGGACCCTTCCCCGTGGCACCCTGGTCTCTCCAACACTAGGGCCCCCTCCCCCCAACACCGTCCCCCAGGCTGGGCTCTTCTTGGAGTTTAGAAGGTGGGGGTCGCCGCCCTGCTCCCAACCAAACTGACCACTTGGAAGTGTGTTTGTTGGGATGGGGTGGGCCTGAGGCTCTGAGGCTCTGGGTTGGGTTCACACTTGGAGAACCTACTTCAGCAAGCCCCCCACGGCCCCGGCGCTGGGTTTGGGCCTTCAGGGGTCACAGCCTCGCAGGCCATGGGCAGCCAGACGGCCCATCACAGCTCCAGGGCCCTGAGCCTGCAGCAGGGCCCTCCTCTGCTGGGTGGGACAGTGTGGCCTGGTATCAGCCTGGCTGCCCGGGACCTGGGGGCCTGAGGCCGAAAATGGAATTGAAAAGTCCTTTCGGGAACCAGCCCCAGAGGAGAGGGGCTGGGTCAAGGACAGTCTCTGGGGTGCAGGAAACAAGAATATCCATGGGGGCTGGAAGCCCGGCGAGAAAGGGAAGGGCTGGGTCATAGGGCTTCACAAAATATTTGAAATAGGCAGGAAGTGATGACTTCTTAATGTCTACACCCCTCACTCCCACCGCCAGCTGCCGAGCCAGCTCTGAGGCCACCAGGGTCCCCAGTCGGAATTTCAGGGAGCCCACAGCGTGGGCTGAGCTTGGTGCCCACCCGACGCCCATGATGAAGCCCAGGCTCCTCTCCCAGCCCTCCGGGATGTGCAGCTGAGCGGACGGTTCCGGGGGCGACCCGGCCCCAGAGGATGGCTCAGCACAGGGTCCCGTCTCAGTGCCAGACGGAGTCCCGGATTTATTCTGATGTCAGTGTGCAGCGACAGGCATCAAATGTTCATATTTTTGACCCAGTAATTCTCCATCTGGGAATTTAACCTGAGGAATAATGTGAAACCCAGAAAACTGGCTGCTTGGAGACTTCTCTGGCTACAGCCAGAGCCTGGAAGCAGCCCAGACGTGCGGGGAGGCTGACCAAGAAACCCATCCATGTCTGTCTAATCGAATAATGTGCAGCCGTTAGAAGTCATGCCTGTGGAAAGTTCCAGCAACGTGGGAAATGCTTCCTGTGCGATGGGGGGTGGAAGAGGCGGTAGGCAGCATCTCCGGGCCATGCGGAGCGAAGCCTTGAATTTCAAGTGTCCTCCGTATCCGCCCTGGTTCCGCGTGGTGGGAAACAGTGGTTTAGGTGCCTGCCATGTTCTGCTCTGGTCCGTGGTCCACGGTGAGGACCTTCTTACAAAACCCTGGACTCGGAGACCTTCCACCTGGGCCCCCAGGGGCTGGGATCCCAGGGTCTGCCTTCAGGTCAGGAGGTGCAGGGAGGTCTCCAGAGGGGACTTGAGACGGAGGGTGCACGTGGCCTCCTTACGGGGGTTGGGGCGACAAGGACGTGAGCCCTGAGGGCTAGTGGGTCCCAGGGAGCACAGGACCCCGCGGCTGGGCCTGCCAGGGTCAGGAGGCGGCCCTCGGCAACTCTGGCCTTGGTACAGTGAGCACCGCTCTCCTCTCGCCTCCGCAGGCGGCTGGCATGGGCCCAGGGGCTGGGCTCCGGGGCCGGCCGGGGTTAGGTTGGGGGCTCTTGCTTGGAAGACCATGGACAGCAGCAGCCCACGTTCATCCCAGCGGGCACCACTTTTACTTTCTCTAATGTGTTACCCGACCGTCCTCTGAGGAAGGCCCATGTAAAAGTGGGGAAACTGAGTCACGTGGTTGGGGGTGGGGGAAGGCAGGGTGGGATTGGGTCCGATCACCCTGGCAGTGGCCACAGCATTTCTCCGCGGTTCCCAGGACACCCTGGAGTCTGATGCATGACTTTGAGCTTCTGGTTTTCCTGGGGGAGAGGGTCTGAGCCTTCACCAAGCTCCCCAAGTCCCCATGCCGTGCAGAGGGGAAAAGCCAGGGAGCTGGTCCGGGCTGGCCAGGGAGGAGCCTGCCACAGTCTCCCGCCATCTGGCTGGCGCTGGGCCGCACAGCTCTCCCCAGAATACTTTCCGTTCTTTCTACTTAAGACCTAATTTCAGGGGTGACCCAGGAGAAAAACGGGGAGGCCAGCAGGCTGGGAAAGGCCACGCACCCATGGTGACCGAGGCACCCCTGCGTGGCACGGCAGCTTTCTCACCATTAATCATCTCGGTGCTCACACAAGACACAAGTAATTACCAGGCTGAGTGAGGGTGTCGATCTCTCTCGCTGCCGCTGCGGGGAGCGCGGGGCTGGGCTGGGCCCAGGCTGGCCTCCCGTGGGCACCCGGGGCTCCCTCATTCCCTCCAACCCCCGATGGGGAGCCAGCCCCAGGGACGTGCAGGGAAGCCCCGGCCTGACTTCAGACCGTCCTGCTCTCGCCTCCTGGCCTTTGCCCCCGGCTCCCTCTGCCAGCGCACCCTCCCCACCCCCTCCCTGTTCCTACAAGCACAGCCCAGGGCCTAGCCTCTGGGAGCAACACCAGCCCGCTAACCTCCCCGGGCTCAGTCTTCTCACCTGGAAATAGGGGCAGCGCTACCTTCCTCCTGGGCCGTGAGGTGACAGGAGCGGCTCCGTGGGCTTTCTGGGGACCTCGTGGGGACAGGCTGAGCTTTGCCCTCGGCACGAATGAAGGAAGGAGGGGAACGCAGTCCTGACACGTCTACACGCGATGTGCTCAGTGAGGAAAACAAGACAGGAAGGGCACGTGCTACAGGCCACCGTTGATGCGAAGTGCTCACGAGAGGTAACTGCAGCAGGTAGAGAGAGCAGCGGCCTCCAGGGCTGCAGGCCGGCACGGGGGTGACCGCCGACAGGGAGGGACCTCCTCTGGGGGTGCCGAGGAGGCTCTGGAGCTGGACAGTGGTGACGGTTGCTCACCACAGAGGATGTATGAAATGCCACTGAACGGGTCACCTTAAAGTGGCTCCTTCTACGTTATGTGAATTTCATCTCAAGAGAAAAAACCAAAGCATGAACGGGTGCAGGTGCCCTCCCCAGGGAGCCGCCTACCCTCCCCAGGTAGCCGCCTACCCCCGCATGACTCTGGCCCTGGAGGTGAGCGCTGGCACTGTCCCCTCCCAGGTGATTAAGCTGAGCCCAAGGAGGGAGGTGACTTGGTCAAGGGCACACGTGGTGGGTGGGGTTGGACCCAGCTCCCTAGCTGCAGAGTGGACACACAGGAGGCCCTCCGACCCGGTTTCCCCCTCTTAAGCCCAGGCCTCGGGTGAGGGGCAAGGTGAGGTCTGGTTCTGGGGCCGAGAGTCTGTATTCCCCAAGGGCGTCCTTGGAGTCAGGAAAAGGCTGGACCAGGCTTGGGGGGCAGGCGGGCGGCCCTTTTGTGGGCCACACTCTCGACTCCGTCTGGTCCGCCGTCCCGCCCACATCCGGGGCCACTGGCCGGAGTCTGGGCCTGACCCTGCGTGTAAACAGCTCCCGCCCCTGCCCTTCCTGTCCCTCCGGCCCCTCGCCCCAAGCCAGGCCTCCCCTTCAGCCAGGGCCCAGGGGCTGAACCCGGGCCCCATGCCAGGGCCCAGAGCCGGGATCGCTGCCTGGCAGGCCCGCCTGGCACTCGGACCCTACGTGAAACGGGGTGACAGGCCCCCCAGCACCGCTGCCCAGGGTGGGGCCCACCTTAGCCCCTGGGAAGGGATGGTGGTGCCCTCTCCCTGCCCTCACCCGGTGTCCCGGCCACTCGCTGGAGGCCGGGTGGATCTGTTGATTACAACCCCCGAGATGCAGGCGGGGGGCCCTTCCCTCCTCCGCGTGCACCCCCACCCTGACTCTGCCTCTCACAGCCTGTCCTCAAGGCTCCCGCTCAGACTCCGGGCCGCCTCTTCAAGGGACCCCCGCCCAACCCCTGGCCCTTCCTCCCCAAGGCGCATCTTCCTCCTCCCACCTGTCAGGGCAGCCCCACCGCCACTGTGTCCTCTGGGCTCCCGCTTCACGGCAGGCAGGGGCTCCTAGGGCAGGGAGGAGTTGACTTGCACTCTCCAGGTACCCAGCTAGGTCTCCGTGACTGTCCCAAGCTCTGCGTGTGTGTGTTTGCACATGAGTGTGTGCATGCGTGCACGGGTGTGTATGCGTGTGTGCACGCACGTGCCGGGGTGGGGCCCGGTACAGGTTCTCAGCCTCGCTGGGCCGCTGACGTCTGCTGCTGGGGAGATCCCCGGGCCGGGAAGGAGGAGAGGCCTTTCTCCCGCAGCGAGGCCCGGCTTCCCGAGTGTTGGCAGTGGGCACGCAGGCTCACCTGGGCCCCTGGCCGGGGTCAGGACCCCTGTATGGCCGGGAGAGGCTCTTCCGATGAGGCGGTTTCTCGGGTCTGCAGGTGGACAGGCTCGCTCCTTGCTGCCGGCCGTCAGCCCAGCCCCTCCAGCCCTAGCTCGCTGATGCATGCCCCAGGTTTGGCCCGCACCGCGAGCCCCCCAGATGCCCCTAGACTGCCCAGACCTTCAGACCCCCGTTTCCATTCCTGGCCTCGTTGTCCCTCCTCTTCTCTGTCCTCTGTCCTCCCCCAGAAGTTCCTGAGCCCACCCTGCCCATCGCTCCCTCCCTCCATCCACGTCCCTGGCAAGCCTCTGCCACTCCCAGAGCCTTTTCCTCAGCCTCACGGTGAGAACTTGGCCCTACCAGCATTGGGGACGCCGGCCCACTTGCCTTTGGCCATGTTCCCACTCCCAGTGCTGCCTCCACCAGGGAGCCCTCCTGGCTTGTTCCAATGCCAACAGGAGCCCCCTCAGCCAACTCCATGGAGCCAGTCAGAGCCGCAGTGAGCCCTGGCCGGTGAGGTCAGTGGCCATCCCCATTTGACAGACGGGAAACTGCGGCTGGGAGCAGGGAGCAGCTGGCCAAAGACCACACAGCACATGTGTGGCTGAGCGGGGCCACGTCCCCTTGGAACAGGTGAGAATGTCCGTCCCTCCCTGTCAAGTCCCCAGGGGAGCCATGGGACGGCAGTGCCTCCCACTGAAAAGGGACGGAGGGGCTGCCCTTCCCCAAGCTTTGGCCTCCCAGGAGCCCAGCCTGATCCGTCTCCTGCCCCAGCTGGCCTGCTGCCTGTCGGCGTCCCTTGCCAGGGCCGTGGATGCCAGGACAGGGCTGGCAGGGCCCTGCCACACCCCAGGCTCTCTATGGCATCCACTGACCACCTGCTTCCGGGGTGGCACGTCCCTCGGCTGGGGCAGAGAGGGGACAGGCCGCCACACGCTGGGCCTCCCGCTGCCCCTCTGGCCTCATTTCCCCTCAAGGCAGCCCCCCTTCCCTCGTCCTCCTCAGCTCCCCTGCCCCCCGTGACCCACCTGATCACCGATGTCACCGACAGCCCTCCCCGCACCTGGTCACACCCCAGGCCTGTTCCCACCTCCTGGCCTTTGCCCTTGGCTCCCTTTGCCAGGTGCACCCTCCCCTGTCCCCCGCTCCCCCTTCTCCAGAGGGCACAGCACAGGACCTCTGTCTCTGGGAGCGACGCCAATCAGACCTGCCATGATTTCTGGGGAGCTGATACTGGGCAACCTCTCTGATACTTACCAACCCACTCACTTCCCGCTCCCTGGGAGACACCATCCCTACTGCCTCCCCCATTTCACAGAGAGCGGGCAGGGGTAACTTCTGAGCTGCTGGCCATCACCCCAGATCTGCAGGGGGCACTCCACCGCAGCATCCGGGACCCCACACGGCCCACAGCAGCCCCTCATGCTCCTGCATGGCCCAGAGCCTGTCAGAAAAGGGCCCTCTCCCTTCTCACAGACTCAGCGGATTTCCTTCCCTCTTTCCTTCCCTTCCGCCCCATCTCCCCTTCCCACCTTGGGCTGAGACCATTTTACTGCTGAGACCACTAAGGTCAACAGGGAGGCTGCAGGGTTGCTGGTAGTTGTGGCTGCCCAGGTGAATGGCGTACCCTGGTGTTGTGCAGTGCACAACCTGAACCACCGTGCTTGGCAGCCCGTGGTCACTCCCACCTGGTGCCTCAACCTGGCCAATCTCTCCCTGTCCACCCTCTGCCTGACAGGCATGAGTGACAGGAAGACTCGGAAGCTTGACAAGGACGTGCCTGGCTGCCGAGTGCTGGGACCGCGGCCTCTTGGTGGCTCAGGGAGCATTCCTGGGATGCTTGTGCCCCATTCAGCAGCCAAGGCACTTGCTATGCAAACACTCAGGGCCCCACACACAATGGTTCCCGCCAGCCTGGCTGGCCAGCCAGACCCCCTGCTCCACCTCCTCCCTACACCATTGTCCTTCCCTCTGGAGAGGGGCGGTGTGGCGAGCGCTGGAAGGGGGACCTGGGCCCGGTCCCTTTCTCCAAGGCCGGAAGGGGCTTCTGGGGTGGCTGGGAATGCAGGGGAGGATGAATGGCCATGCAAATGAGATGCTGATGAACCTGGGCCAGGATTCCCCAGCAATTGAGTCCTGGGAGCTGCCCCACCCCAGCCCGAGGGAAGGGCTCACCCGCCCCGCCCCTGCCCCATCTGTGGGCTCAACTTCCAGCCCCTCCACTGGAAATTCCTTGGGTGGAGAGGGCGGCTCATCGGCCTCCCGCCTTGGCCTTACACATTCTCTTCCTTCTGTCTGGGACCCCAGCCTGGTGGGCGCCCCTCCTCGGGGTCTGGCCTTCCACAGCGCGGCCCATGCCACAGGGGGTTGTCACTGCCCACCTGCAGTGGCGCTCCGGCACCCCGGCTGAGGTCTGAGTTGCAGAGGAAAGGGCCTGCTTGGTCAGGACTGAGTTCTGGGGCCAGCAGCCATGTTTGATGAATGAATGAGCAACCTAGTCAGCCTTCCACACCTCCTCTCACGCACCCGGAGTCCCGACCCAGACCTGGAAGAGGGGGCCAGGCTTTGACAGGGCCCCAGCTCCTCATTCACTCCTCATGCCCTGCTGTTGCCGACACTTCCCTCTGCACTCGCGTTCCCAACGGGAACCCATTCGCCTGCTTCTGAAATCAACAAGGATCCAAAGAGCGCACTGAGGATAGATTTCCACACCCATCCCGGCTCTCAGCCCATCCTGAGCAGCAGGTGTCGTGCCTGCGGGTCCTTCCTTAGACCAGATTCTGCAGGCACGTCGAGCGCACATCCCTCTGCCAGCCTGCTCTGTTCCTTGACACAGTTGGGAACCCATTCCGCACACCGCTGGGCAGCACTGTTCACATACGACACGCAGAAATGGCCCCTTATTAAAACTTGAAGGCCTTCTTCCTTACTCTTTTCTTTGTCCATCGAATATTCTGCCATATGGTTTCTACAGTCCACGGATGGGCATTTAGGGTTTAATTCTGGACAGCTCAGGAACCATGACCTTGTACCTGACTGAGATCACTGAGAGCAGGATGCCTTCCTAGAGGTGGGACCACTGGGTCAAAGGATGTGCGTTCGTAATTCTGAGAGAGTTTGCCAAACGGCCCCCTGCTGTGATTGTAGCCATTTCCAATAATTTACAGTAATATGTGCGAGTCCCTGTATCCTCACTGCACTGCCAACAGTGTGTCATCAGAGGCTCTGCCAGTCTGATAGGTACACATGCCATCGGTGCATCTGTAATTTGCATTTCTCTCACCAAGAGTGAGGCCAAGCACCTTTCATCTGTTCATGAGCCATTTGCTTTTCCTTTCATGGGAACTCTCTGTTCATATCCTTTGCTTTTTCATTTTTTTCCCATACTGCATTGGTGACCGTTTTATTGATTTGTTGGAGAACTTTACATATAAGATAAATGATCCCTTTGTGTGACAGAGCTTGCAGGTCTTTTCCCCACGTGGCTCTGGGTGGTTTTTGCTATGTAGAAATTTTATTTCATGTATTTGAATTGATCAAAACACTTCTTTGTGTAAATTTGGTTTTTGTATTTTATGTCATGCTTAGGAAGTTCTCACCTCAAATTTATAAAGAAATTTCTACTGTTTCTTTCTAGGCCTTTGTGGTTTTATTTTTCACCTTGAAATCTCTGACCCATCTGGAATTTATTTTGGTACGAGGTGTGAGATATAGCTCCAACCTTATTCTCTCTTTAGTCTTTCCAGATGGCTTCCCAGGTATGGGTGGGTCTTTGAACCATCCATCTTTCCTCACTGATTTGAAATTCTGTCTTTGTCACATGCTAAATTCTTTTACGTGTTTGACTCTGCTTTGGGGCTCTATTCTGTTCCATTAATCTACCTGTTTATTCTTGCACTAGTATCACACTGTTTTAATTATTGTAGCTCTAGAACTGTTTTGATACTTGGTGGGGCGAGTTTCCTCTTCTTACACTGACAGAGATTACAAGAGCCCACACCAACATCCATGACCTTCTCCCTTCCTCCTTTGTAACCTGGTTTTATCTGAGGCAGAAAAGCACTAAGAACCTGCGTCTGCCAGCTTCAATGCAGAGAAGTGTGGCTACACGACTAGGTTCTAGACAGTGAGAGGGAAGTAGAAGTGAGGTTTAGTGCTTCCAAGGACTTTCCCTGTAAAGGAGGGTGTGAATGCTTCTCCTCCCTTTCTCCTCCCAGCTGCCTGGAATATGAGGTGATGGCTGGAACTCCAGCAGCCATCTTGCACCACTGGGCTAACTTGGAAAGGAAATCACACAACAGAAGGGCAGGGTGGAGAGATGGAAGGCTCCTGAGTCCTGAATACCATGGAGCCACCGCAGCCCTGTACTGCTTGCCTCACTCAAGGCTCCTTTTACGGGAGAGAGAAATAAACACTCATCAGAATAAGCCTCTGAATTTGGGTCTCTGTCATAGTAACCAAACCTAATTCTTATTGAAACATATTTGTTCTTTTTCAGAATTTTCTTGGCTGTTTTTGCTTGTTTGGTTTTCTACATGAACCTTAGAATTAGTTTGTTTAATTTAAAAATAAATCTTACTGGTTTTTAAAAAGAGAAATATCATTATATTTATGGATTTATTAAGGAGAATTGATGTCTTTATGGTATTTTTATATTTTAAAAGTTAGGCCTTTCCATTAGTTTAAATATTCCTTTACATCCCTCAGTTGCATTTAAAATCTTTCTTAATATGGATCTGGAATATTTCTTATTGATTTCCAAATACTTTCTAATTTTACAACAATCATATAGGGGATCCTTCTTTCATATATTGCCCAGTGGGTTAGTATTTGTACATATGAAGGGTACTGAGAGTCCTGTATTTATTTTGCTCCCAGCCACCATAAGGAATTCTTTTATTGTTTGAAACCTTTCCGTTTTTTAGATATTTAATAAAATTGTCTGCAAACAATGATACTTTTATTTCCTCTTTTTCCTGTAGTTAAAACTTTATTTCTTTCTCTTATCTAACTGCACTGGCCAGAACAGTGTTAGCTACTGGTGGACCCCATTGTCCTATTCCTGACTTTAATAGATATGCTTCTAGAATTTTCACGTTAAGCAAGATGTTGGTTTGGGGTTAAGACAGATATTTTATCAAGTTAAGAAAATATTTATCTAGTCATATTTTATTATGATTGTTTAAGAATCTAGATATTGTTGAATTTTGTCAACTGCCTTTTTGGACATCAGTGGAGATGAATTTCTTTTTTCTTTTGAGCTATTCAAAGGTAAAGTACAATCATATAATGTGGAGTGCAAAAAGCAAATAGATGGTGTGCTCAAATGAGGTAATTTCAGGAGATTTAGTAAAGGGACTATTTACAGAGGTGGGGGCAATGATTAGGGAAACAGCAAGGGGTCCTGCAGCCTGAGGGCCATATGAGCTCCAGCTTTTAGGGCAGGGACAGGTGAGTACGGGAACCTGCAGAGAGGTAGCCTGGCAGGCACCGTGACCCTCGGTGGAGGGATGAGCCACCGCAGAGGGGGAGACAGCAAAGCCGAGATCCTCACCCACCCTCGTCCCTCTCCCAGGCCCGCCTGTGGCCTCAGTGGGCGACTCCTGCAGGGGTGCCGGCCAGAGTCTTGCATCCCAGGGCCAGCCAGGGGTGGAGAAGCGGGGGCTTCATCTTTTTAGGACAGCTGGGTTCTGCCAGCTGATAGCTGCCTAGGAGTTTTGCACTGATTTCCAAAGGTGAAATTTGTCTACTGTTTTTCATATATTTTAGTGCAATTTTAGTTGAGTTTGATATTAATATTATACCGGTTCCATAAAATAAAATTGGAAGTGTTTTTTTTTTTTTTTTCCTTCTCTGTCGCTGAAGGAACTTAAACAGCATCAGAACTGTCTCCTTCCTGACGGTTCGCCGGAATCCTGCTTGCAACCGGGGCTTTGGTGGGAAGCGGGTGGGTCACGCTAATTGCTTTCTTCTCTGGCACTGGTGTGTTCACATTTTCTAAATATTCTAGTGTAAGGTTTGGTTAAAACTACCCATTTCTGGACTTCCCTGGTGGCTCAGCAGTTAAGAATCTGCCTGCCAATACAGGGGACACGGGTTCGAGCCCTGGTCCGGGAAGATCCCACATGCCGCGGAGCAACTAAGCCCATGAGCCACAACTACTGAGCCTGCACTCTAGAGCCCGCGAGCCACAACTACTGAGCCCACGTGCCACAACTACTGAAGCCTGTGTGCCTAGAGCCCGCGCACCGCAACGAAGAGAAGCCCCCGCTCGCCGCAACTAGAGAAAGCCTGCGCGCAGCGATGAAGACCCAACGCAGCCAAAAATAAAAATAAATAAATAAAGTTGCCCATTTCATCCAAGTTTTAAAAATCCATTTGCATATAATTGGGCAAAGCGGACACTTAAGGGCCCCTTGGCGTTCGTGCTTGGTCCCCACATCTCACTGTTTATTTGGGGTTGTTCCACCTTCACCCTTTTTAAAAAAAACCCAGTCAACAAGTGTGCTGTGCTTTGCAGGAGGACGTCAAGATCAGGCTGCTACATGTCAGCATCTCGTACATATTTGCTGCTCCAGAAAGATCTTAGCAATATTCGGTCCTGCCTCCACTGGTGCAGATGGGGAACCAAGGCCCAGAGGGACCTGTCGGCCGCAGAGAGACAGGAGAGGCGGGGCACAGCCGCCATCAGCACCAGCATTTACTGGGTGCTTACTGGGTGCCAGGTGTGGGCAGGGGACTTTCCACCCGCCGTGTCATCTCACCTCCGGCGGTGAAGCTGGGTGAGGCCCCCAGTCCTGGTGAGGGCAGTGAGGCTCAAGAGGTGCTTCTGCAGGAGGGGGATGGCGACCAGGTGCGGAGCAAGGTGGGCTGCAGACACCGAGGCCGGGCCCTGCCCTGCATTCCCTGGGCAGGGCTGGCCTGGCAGAGGCAGGCGAGCCCCGAGGGGAGGAGGGGGGAGACGCAGAGGCCCAGGTGTCGCCCTTCTGGAGAGCTCTGCCCTCGGTCTTCGGAGAGTCAGTGGAGGCCAGGGCGGGGCCCCAGACCCACCTGAGCAACTGCCCAGGCCCCTGGTAGGGGGCCCTTTGTCTGCACAGCCCTGTGGAGCCCGTCTGGGCCTGGCCCACGTGGCCGGGGTCATCCCAACACGATGTGTGCCTAGAGGCTGCACCCACCCCTCCTCACCCTGGAGGGCTTTCTGTATTTTTACGCAACACGTGATTTTTGTTTGTTTTGGTTTGGTTTTCTCTCTCTCAATTTTAATTTCCTGCACTTTTTTCTTAAATTTTATTTATTTATTTTTGGCCGTGTTGGGTCTTCGTTGCTGCGCACAGGCTTTCTCCAGTTGCTGCGAGCGGGAGCTACTCTTCGTTGCGGTGCGCGGGCTTCTCAGTGCGGTGGCTTCTCTTGTTGCGGAGCACGGGCTCTAGGCACACGGGCTTCAGGGGTTGTGGTGCGCGCGCTTCAGTAGTTGTGGCTCGCGGGCTCTAGAGCGCAGGCTCAGTAGTTGTGGCGCATGGGCTTAGTTGCTCCGCGGCATGTGGGATCATCCCGGACCAGGGCTCGAACTGTGTCCCCTGCATTGGCCGGCGGATTCTTAACCTCTGTGCCACCAGGAAGCCCCCTTCCCTGGACTTTACCCGGTAGCTCTTCCACAGCAGGAGCCGTGCCAGGCAGGGGCTCACAGCGGGAGGTCAGTCACATTTGGGGAAGCATTTGGGGGTGGAATCAAAGAGGAGGGGGCCTGGTGGGGCTGCCCGGACGGGTCACGACCCTCGTCCTTTCCTCAGTGCCCCGTCGCCCACTCTGCGGGACACAGCGATCCTCACCTCTGGCCTTCCTGCCCTCAGGTGGCGGGGCTGCCCTGGGGCTCGCCTCTGCTCCCGAGGAACTGAGGGAACCTTCGTTCACTGGTGCAGTGAACTGAACGGTGGCCAGCACAGGCCCACCTCCTGACGCATGGAACCTGAGAATGGAACCTTATTTGGAAAAAGGATCTTTGCAGAGGTATTGGGTTGGCCAAAAAGTTCGTTCGGGGTTTTCCTGTACCATCTTATGGAGAAACCCGAACGAACTTTGGGCCAACCCAATAATTAGTTAAGGACCTTGAGACGAGGTCCTCCTGGATGAGGGTGGCCCTAAATCCAGGGACCGCTGTCCTTATAGAAGAGGAGAGACAGACACAGAGGAGAAGCCGCGTGAGGACGGAGCAGAGACTGGGGTGACACGGCCACAAGCCGGGGGTGCCTGGGCCCCCAGCAGCTGGAAGAGGCAGGAGGGACCCTCCCTGGACGCTCGGGAGGGAGCGCGGCCCTGCCACGCCTGGATTTTGGACCCTGGCTTTGTTCGGCCGCCCTGGGCCATTCCTGCTCCAGCCTCCAGGACGCCGTCCTGGCTGCTGCCGCTTCTGCGCCCGCTTCCACCTCCCTGGTGGGGCCTCTGCTGAGGCTCCTCTCTCCCCGCTGCCTCGGGCAAGACCCGACCTCAGGCTCCACAGGTCACATGGCGGCCAGGCTTCTCCAGCGGAATTCCCTGTCGTAGTGAGTGTGGCAGGTGAGCGCCTGGACCCCACAGCTCCGAGACTGAGCCCCGTCTCCCCCGACCCAGGGCTCCGGCAGTTTTCTGGGTCCTCAGCTAGTGGCAGCTCTGGCCTCCCAGGTCCTGGAAACCCTGACCCCCTCCGTCCCCACACCACACTGTGGGTTTGTTAGCAAATCCCATCAACTGGGGCTTCAGAATGAAGCCGGGATGCACCCACTGCCCGCCCCTCCCCCTGGATTATTCCGGGACGTCTTACTGGACCCTCCCAGCCCTCGCCCTGCAGACTATTTTCAATGCTGCCAGCCAGAGCAGACTTTCAGAATGCAGGTGGGAACAAGCCATCCCTCTGCCTCAAACCCGTGGGCGGCCTCGTCGCAGCCTGAAGGGCCACCGAGTGGCCTCCAAGGCTGGCAGACGCTCCCCCCGGCCTCACCCGCACTCCACCGCCAGCCCGCCTCACCCGCACTCCACCGCCAGCCCGGCCTCACCCGCACTCCACCGCCAGCCCGGCCTCACCCGCACTCCACCGCCAGCCCGGCCTCACCCGCACTCCACCTCCAGCCCGGCCTCACCCGCACTCCACCGCCAGCCCGGCCTCACCCGCACTCCACCGCCAGCCCGGCCTCACCCGCACTCCACCGCCAGCCCGGCCCTCGCCCTCACCCGCACTCCACCGCCAGCCCGCCTCCACACCTGCGCCAGCTGTTCCCTCTGCCTGGAACACCCTTCCCCGCACGCACGCCCGCCGGCCCCGCATGGCCTTCACCTGCCAAGCGCGTCACAAGCCCCTGCTTTACTACGAGCACCCCCTGCCCGCGCTGCCCGCACTCCACCGCCCTGCCGCCCCCTCGAGGTGGGCTCCGCGCAGGCAGAGATTTTGTCCTCTTTCTCTCGCACTGCAGCACCCCCGGCACCCCGACGGGGCCTGTCGGGCCGTGGGCTCTCTCCTCACAGACATCTGCAGGACGATGAATGCACAGAGGGGTGAGATTAAAACACAGAAACTGAGTGAGCAAAACCCGGGTGGAGGGCCGCCGACCGCCGGTGGTGAGGCTGCGGAAAGCCAGGGACGCGCTGGCGGCATCGGCAACGGGCCCGTTCGGCTACAAGACCCATACAACTGTCCACGGTCTTCCAGAGACAGCTGGCCCTGTTCAGCGCACACCTAGAGAAACAGTCCAGGACCCTGAGGGGAACCTGGTAGGAGCAAAGGGCCTCTGCGAGGGGGCTGAGGACAGCACGACGGTCTGGCCCTCGGGTGGCAACACTGAGCAGGGCCGAGGGCACCAGGTGTCCCGGGGGTGTCAGTGCCGGAAGGGATCCTTTCTCCCTACGTGTGATAGTACGAGTTACGCTGTGTGTTAGCACAGCGGCCCAGTACCAAGCGCCTTCCGCGGGGATCCCTGCTGGCCTGGGGACACTGAACCTCAGAGGGCGGCCCCGGGGCCAAGGGCACTGTGTCAGGCTCCCAGCCCTCGGCCCGCCCCACCTCCAGGGCCGGCTGACTCTGTCCTTAGGTGATGCGGTGAGGATGTTCTCTGAAAAGCCACCTCCACGGAGGCCACAGCCCGGGCACCCACAGGGCTGAGGCCTGGCCCCATGGGAACCGTTATTTCCTAGGGGGCGGGGGCTAAGTTTTGTGTGAAGACTGTTTTCCCAACCAATAAAATAAAGATTCTAAATGGCTTGGCAAACGGCCTAAATGACAAAAGTCATTTTCCCTGGTAGAAGTGGACAGCATCAAAGGATAAAAAAATGTAGCAAGGCTGCCCCCGCTCTGCCCCAGAGGCTCCTGGCATCAACCCCACTTTTACACCCCCAGACACAGGCTGCTTATGAATAAACCCAGCCTGGGTATTTTTGTTAGAGAAAGATTCTCCAAATACAGCTGCCAGAGGCCTGGTGTTCAGAGACCCGTCCTGGGCCGGAGCTTGTGTGTGAGGTCCCCTCGGGCGGGGGGCTCAGAGAGAGGCAGCCAGTGACTGTCATTCCCAATGAAGTTATTTTTATGCTCAGAAATGTTTGTGGGAAAGTCAGGGAGAGGTGGGAGGAAAGGAAACAGAAAGACCCCGATCACAGGCGGGAAGGGGACCGTTCATTCCAGCGAGGCAGCATCCTGCCCCCTAGGCCTTGGGGGGGGACGTGGGGGCCAGAGGAGACCAGGCTGGACTTCCCTCGGCCTGGCCAAGCTCCAGGGGCTCGGGCCAGGGGGCAGAGGGCCGGGGGCTCTGTACGGCACAAACTCTGTTCCTTCCGGGGCCCACCTCCAACTAGGGGCTAATTATAGCTGCTGAGGGTGCGGGGGCCCTGCACCCCCCGCCCCGGGCACTGAAATAAGCCTGTCCAGACAGGGCCCACTGGTGGTCTAGCCCGTTCCCAGCCCAACGGAGCTGTCAGGACGACTTTCTGTGGCCAGGCAGCCCCGCAAGGCGTCTGGGGGTGTATGAGGAGGGCGTCTGCCGAGGACCCACCCTCACCGGGCAAGGAAACTCCCCCACCCCCAGCCTCAAACCCGCCGTCAGAAGGGATGTGTTCCTGCTGGGAGCGCCCTCTCCCTTCCCCCATCCTGCAGCCCCGAGGGGGTGGCCAGCCACAGCACCCCCCTTGGTCTTCCGGAAAGGCCGGCCAGCTTCTGGGTCTGATGAGAGAACTTCCTGCTGGATACACCCCGGGTTCCTGGGCTGGTGGGCCTGCCTGTTTCCTCTCATTTTCTCTCTGTCTCTCACTCACTCACTGATTCACTCATTCATTCATTCATTCATTCAATGGATGTTTTCTGAGCCCCAGACACAGAGATGAGGGAGAGAGGGCGCAGGCTGGGAGGGGCCGAATGCCCATGTCCGCGTCCAGTGCCCCGCAGGCCGCCGCGATGTCTCCCGCCTATCAGGTGTGGGGAGCAGGCCGGCTTCCATCCCCGTCCTTCTCCACTGGGGTCTCTCCTGGTGGCCCCACCCCCGAGGAGGGCTGAGGTGGGTCCTGAGCCAGCAGGGCAGGGTGGCTGCGGCTCCCTGGAGCCCTTTGGGTCACTGTACACACATGTGGGGAAATGGAGGCCGAGGCAACAGCAAGTCCCAAGTTGGCCAGAGACACGAGGCAGAAACACGAGGCAGAATGAGGTGACCCGACCTCATGACTCCTCCAGGCCACACTCCAGCTGGCCTCTGAGCTCCCTGGGACACTGGGGGGCTGGCTTGGCCAGGTGCCGGGGACCCCTGAAGGACACACTTCCTGGATCTGCCCTGGACGCGACCAGGGTCGGGGTTTCGTCTGCAGAGGGACCCAGGCATGGGACAGGGAGCAGCCTCTGACCCACTGGCACCTGCCACATAGGGAGGCACCCACCCTCATCCCAGACCAGCCTGTGCCCACCTGTGTATGTCTGCCTGCTGTGCCTGCCTGTCTACCTGGGCCTTATCTGATGGGCCAGCTATGCCCCTCGTGAGCCCGTGCAGGCCCCTGGTAGCAGGAGGCAGTCCCAGCTCACCTCCTATCCCCCAGACCCTTCCGGCAGCCCTGCCCTGCCCCTCCTGGTTGGGGCCCCATCCAGGCTGGCCGGCTGGGTGTCCCATCTCACCGCACCTGAGATAAGGGCCCGGCTCAAAGCTGCTTTGTTCGGCCAACAAAAGGACATTTCTGCGGCGCCCTGGGAGTCGGGCCACAGGCTGGCCCGTGCTGGGGAGGCCCCGGCCCAGCCTCGGCACCAGCTCGGGAAACCTTAGCCTGGCCCGGCTGGGCCTCGGGGGCTGGGGACGCACCTGCCGCAGGCTTCCCAGGCCCTCGGGCCCACAGGAGGTGTCCCCTTTCTGCTCCCCGGCCTGGCCCAGCTCCCGGCTGCAGGGCCCACGGCCTCCCAGCTCCACAGCCAGGAGAGCAGCCGCCGGCGGGCAGAGGGGCAGACGCGCTGCCAGGAAGCCGAGCCCAGCGGACGGCCACCAGAGGGCAGGGAGAGCCCCCAGCACCCCACTGCGCCTGGCCTTGGCCCACGCTGCTCCCCCTGCCGGGAGCATTGTCCCCGGCCCTCCCCCAGCTAGCTCTGACTCAAGGGCCCTGCGACTGAAGATAGCATCTGGGGAGGGACTGCTTGGATGTCCGGTGCTGGACTGAGGGTCCACGGTGTTTGCAGTGGGTAGTATTGCGGCCCCCAAATGATATGTCCGCTTGGAACCTCCGGAGGTGAATGTATTTGGACTCGGGGTCTGTGCCGAGTAATGCAGTAAAGAGCTCGAGATGAGACCCTCCTGGGTTAGGGCCGCCCCACAGCCAATGACAGGCGTTCTCATAAGAGGAGAAGAGAGACACAGACACGCAGAGGGAAAGGCCGTGTGAAGAGAGAGGCAGGGGTCACAGTGATGGACCCACAAGCCCAGGAGCCCCAAGGGTCACCAGCGGATCTCCAGTCCCTGGGAAAGGCAGGGAGCGGACCCTCCCCGAGAGCCTCTGAGGGAGCGCGGCCCTGCAACGCTGTGATTTCAGACTCTGGCCTCTGGAACTGGGAGAAAATAAATTTCTGTTGTTTTAAGCTGCCCAGCTTGGGACACTAATAGTGTCACCAGATGCCCCACCCCCAGGCACGGCCGGCTGGAGCCTCCTGTGCCCCCAACATCTTCAGGGCCCCCCGCACCCCGGGTCTGCAGGGTTCCCGGCTGGGACTCTCCTGCAGCGGGACGGGTGTGTCCCCTCCTCTCTGACTGCAGTGCCTGCCTCCCAGCCGGGTGGACAGCAGGGACTCAGCAGCTGCCACTGTCCCCGGGCTGCAGCCGGGGAGGTGCTGGTCTCCAGGGGGTGGCCTGGGTGGCTGGAGAGCCTGGCATTGGCCCCACCAGCTCCCGCCCCTCCCTCTCCCTGCTTGGGGTTTGCGGGGCCCCCCCAACTTCCTCCCTCCTTCCCCCACAGCCCTGGTCACAATGAGCGGCTCCCTGGGCGTCCCTGCTTTCTCCCTCCCCCAGGCTGGCTGGAGCCGGCCTTCCTTCCACCTCACCCCGCTGCTTCCTACAGGCAGGCGGGCAGGCGAGCTGCTCACCAGGCCCAACCTGCATGCCTTGGGTCCCAGGGTCCCGGGCAAGTGCTGCAGGGACAGCCCAGGAGCCAGGGCCCCCTCACCTACTCACAGCCTGATGGGGCTGACGCTCAGCCGGTTAGAGGAGGGAAAAGTGAGGCAGGCCCAGAGAGGGCAAGCAACCTGCTAAACGCCACACAGCCCGTGAGTGACGGGCTGGGCCTGGACACCGGGGGTCTGACTCACTTCCCTGTGACTCAGCCTCTGCCCCTTCCCCGCAGTCCCTCCTGGGACCAGCGAACGCGACGCGAGTGCCTCATGAGGGGACACCCCACTGCCCGCACCCTCGTAGTCAAAGATCTGGGCTCGAGTGACTTTGGCTGAGTACTTCCAATTCTCTGAGGCTTGGTCTTTGCGTGTGCAGGGTGGGGAGACAGGCCAACCACAGGACAGGGCGGCACTTGGACGTGGTGCCGAGGAAGGCCTTTCTGTGCGGGGTGGGGAGAGAGGCTGGGCAGGGCCCCTCCTGGGCCCCGAACTGTCTTCCCTGCTTCCTCAGGCTCATCCCAGCCAAGCAGAGATGCGTTCGTTCATCCGTCCATCCACGCCTCCATCCCTGGCGTATCTGCGGAGCACTCACGGTCAGTCGGGCCTGTGGGGCCTCTGGGAGCTCAGCCTCAGGAGGGGCCGCCCTGTGGGCCGCCAGGGGTCCACAGAGACACCGGAGGTGGGGGCTGGGGCCAGGAGGATGAGCGGGGTCACATAAACCAACGGCGGGCACAGGTGGTACTCCCGGGGACAAACACGGGCAAAGATCCGGAGGCGAGGCCCAGGGCGCTTCGGGAAGGGGCAGACCCCGGAGTGGCAGAGCCCAGGCGCCAGGAGGACAGTGGGGAGCAGGGCAGGGCCACAGGGCCCGAGCCCCACACCCAAGGGGGTGGCCAGGGCCTGCCCCCCCCAGACCAGGACGAGGGGCCGGTGCAGGCCGCGGCTCCCCCCACGGCCATAGGGGCCGGCCCCCCAGCACAGGTGCACACACACGCCGCCACACACACCTTCCCACACGGCCTGGCCTGCACACACTCACCACCCCCCTCACACTGATGGCGGAGTCATGCACTTAGGCCTGGGGCCGGGCAGGAAATATCCAATAAATGTTTATCCGGTGACACATGGGGCTGAGTCAAGAGCCTGGGGTGGGCTGAGTGCCGGGACGTGAGGGTCCTGTTCTCGGGGCTCTGGATGGCAGGAGGTCCCCAAGGTGGCGGGTGCGGCGCCCCGTGCAGGGAGCCGTCCTGGTTCTGGCCGCTCAGGGGCCCTCCGGGCAGGTGCCCTGTTCTCCTGGAGAGCATCCCTCCGCTTCCCCGCGGGGCGCCACAGCTGCCTTGTCGCCCCGGCCCCGTCCCCACCTGCCCCTCTCCCGGGGCCCAGAGCCTTGCAGACGCCGGCCTGGTGATGAGCGGGCACCAGGAGGGGAGCCAGCTGTACCCGGGGCGTGCGTGCACGTGTGCGTGTGCAGGCAGGTGTGCCCCGTCCGTGTGCAAGTGCGTCACCACGTGCACGAGGACACGACGTTACGAGCGCATGCTGTGTGCGTTCTGCATGTGCACGTGTGTGTACACACGTGCGTGCAAGTGTGAGCTGAGCTCGTTTGCCTGGGCGACCCACTTACATGTGTGCACACGTGAGCGTGTGCTTGTCTTCAGGCGCGCGTGCTGGGCGGGTGCCCTTGAGTGTGCAAGTGCATGTGCGCACACACGTGTGTGTGTGGATGAACGTGTGCACGTAAATGTTTGGATGTGCGTGTGCGCACGTGTGTGCACGGTGTGGCCCAGAGTGGGGAAGGCGCGGGCAGGTGGACAGCAGCAGGGGAGGCGCCAGGCTGGTGGTGGCCCAGGGCGGAGGCGGGGGCACCCACGCGGGTCACAGGGGCCTGCGGGCACGGAGCCTCCGCAGCCCCCACTCCCCAGTGCCCGCGGGGCTCGCGCCCAGCGAGGCTCAGGGCGGCCGAGGCACAGCAAGGCAGAGACGCCAACGGAGGCCTGAGTGCCCTGGCCCGGACGGCTCAGCCCTGGGCCTTCTGGGTCCTCAGTGCCGCCATCTGGTTAATGGGGGCAGTGGGAGCTCTTGCCCTGTCTCTCTGACAGCGCCGGCGCGTGTCCCCAAGCCCCAGCACAGGCTTGAGTCCTGCCAGGCCCTGCTTGCACTCCAGGCCAACAGTCCCCAACCACTTCCTCTCCCCGCCCCCCGCCCCCCGGGCCACAGTCCCAACATCTGGTTGGCGTTTCCAGCAAGCTGGGGGGCGGGGGCTGGGAGCCAGGAGGGGCCCGTCTGCGGGACAGTGTGGGAGTGTCACCACTGGGACTGTGAGAACCGGCGTGTCCGGGGGCGGAGTCTAGCCTGGCTGGTGGGAGGTGGGGGGATCAGAAACGGGAGGCCGCCAGGCCGAAGCCTGGGGGGGGGCCTGAGGCAGGTGGGCGGGAGACCACTCTGCAGGCTCTCCCAGGGAGGGGTCCTGGCCTGCAAACTCCCCCCTCAAGACAGGGTGAGGTGAGGGGCGAGGTCCATCCCAGGCCTTCCCCGGGGGCTGGCCCCGCTCCCTTTGGAGCTTCCCACAGCCTCAGTTTCCTCTCCTGTAGGGTGGGCATGACCCTCCTGGCACGGCCTCCAGGCTGTAGACAAGGCTGGGTGGTCAGGCGGCCCCTGCCGGGCCCAGAGTGGCCTTCCTTGCAGCGGGGCCACCTGCATCCCGGGCGTGGATCCCATCCCTGCCTGTGGGTTCATCCCTCGGCCTTTATCAGTTTCTGTATCCGAGCCTGCAGGGTGAACTGCGCAGGGGAGGGAGGACGTGGGTCTGGTCCTCCCTGCAGGGTCTGCCCCCCAAGCTGGCCTGCTGTCTGGCAGGTGGGTGCCAGGGCAGTGGGGGGCAGGGACCCCAGGCACACTGGGTCTGCTCCTACTCCAGGCTCAACGCCACCCTGGCCAAAGAAGACGCCGGCCTGACAGCGGCTCCAGGGGGGCGGCTCGCCCCCTCCGGCTCAGCCCTTCCGGGTGAGGTAATGGGAAAAACTTGCCGCAGAGGGGCCCCCAGCTCAGGATCCCCGAAGACGCCCACAGGTTTAGCGTGGCGCCTCCCAGCTCCAGGGCCAGCCCAGCCCCGGGCTCCTGGTCAGGTGCCCCAGGTCCCCAGGCCCCCAAGCCCCGGTTATGGGGGCCGACCTGGGGGCGTTTCCGGGTTCTCAGCCTCCACAGGCCCGGGGTTATTTATTGCTGAGGCTTGATTTGTGTGTGTTTTCTCAGTCCCTCCCCTCCCCCTTGGAGTCGGCTTCAGGAAAGCGGTTCCCCAGGCTCTGGGAGTCTCGGAGGAGCCCAGGCCGGAAGGGGGGACAATTAAATCCAGAGGAGAAAGAGTTAATCCCAGCACCCGCCCCCAGCCCTCCGGCCTGCTCACAATTCACCAGGAAATAAACAAGAAGCGGTTTGTTTCCATTTGTCCTCAAAAAATACAAGGATTTCCTCTCAGGCTGGTCTGGTCTGCCCCCGAAGGCCCCTCTGAACCCCAGGGGGGCAGGGCAAGAAGGGGGTCCTGCCATGGGGAGCCCCTCATTGGGCCCCCGGCCACCCTGTCCCCCTCAGAACCTGCAGTCCGGCAGGGGTGTCCCAGGACCCCTGGGCCGTGGCGGGTGAGCCAGCGCCTCCCCGAGGGTGGGGAACGTGGGTCCTGCGCTCTCTCCCTGCCTTGTTCACTCGTTCGTAGAGGACCTACTGTGTGAGGGCACAGCTCTGCTCTCAGGAGCTCACCGCACAGGCTGCAGAGCAGCCTTGTGTGTCCTCGTGTGTCAGGCCCCTCTGGAGAAGAGCGAGGGCTGAGCGGCCTGGCCAGGTAGCAGCTTGTGCAAAGGCCCTGTGGTAGGCAGGCACTTGGCACCTCCAAGAAACAGGACGGAGGGGACTGAGGCTGCAGGGAGCAGGGGCAGGAAAGGCATCAGGGCAGTGACAGGGCCCCTCCCGCAGGATCTCCCAGGCCACCCGGAGGCATTTGGAGTTCGATCTGGCTACAGTAGGGAGTCTCGAGGGGATTAGTCCAGGGCTGCTGTGGTTCACGATTACTTTTTAGAAGCTCACGCTGGTGGATGGTGACGTGGGGCAGGAGAGGGGCCAGCAGGACCTGCAGTTTCTGGGGCACCACTGAAGTTAAGGGGCAGGTGTGGGCATCCAGTGTGAGAGGCCTGCTTTCTCCCCAGTGGAAAGGCGGAGGGAGGTGGGCGGAAGCGCAGCTCCGGGACTTGGGGTACAGGTGTCCTTCAAAGCCGGGAACGTGGCATGGCCTCCCAGGAGCTCGTACTGGAGGAAGGTTCAGTCTGAACACTGGGCCCTGCAGCCAGTCCTCCAGGAGAGGGGACCCTGTGGGCACAGGGAATTCGCTGCCTGGGAGGCTGGAGGAGGGGAAGGAGGAGGCTGTGGGCAGCCCCTGTGGTGCCCCCGGCCACCCTGGGCTAGTTTTCCTCACCCAGGGAGTGGGGGTGGTGATAGCACCTCCCCCATGAAGTTGTACCCTTGAATGAGGTAACAATGGGCTCATTCAATGGGAGCTGGGCCCCAAAGGCCCTGTGGCCTCTTCAGTAGAGGAGCCTCCCGGGTGAAGCCTGTGTTGGCCACCTCCAGGAAGCCCTCCTCGATTGCCTCAACTACTGACTCACCACTGGTCCGCACACTGGCTGTTCACTCTGCCTGTCACTCCTTTCCTCTCCCACCCCAATCCATGGGTCCTCTGCCCGTGTCCCCTCCCTTCCAGCGGCTGGCGCCTGTATCCTTATCCACTTTCCCCAGGGGTGACAGCACTGGGGGGCTGGGAGTCCTGGGGCGTGTTTTGTTTTGTTTGTTTGTTTAATTTATTTTATTTATTCTTTGTTTTGGCTGTGTTGGGTCTTCGTTGCTGCACGCGGGCTTTCTCTAGTTGCGGTGAGCGGGGGCTGCTCTTCGTTGCGGTGCGCGGGCCTCTCCTTGCAGTGGCTTCTCTTGTTGCAGAGCAGGGCTCTAGGCACGCAGGCTTCAGTAGTTGCGGCACACGGGCTCAGTAGTTGCGGTACACGGGCTTAGTTTCTCCGCGGCATGTGGGATCTTCCCGGACCGGCGCTTGAACCCGTGTCCCCTGCATCGGCAGGCGAATTCTTAACTCCTGCGCCACCAGGGAAGCCCCCTGGGGCATGCTTTGTGTGGTCCCCCAGCTCCCCCGAAGATTGAGCTGGGCTGGTCATCAGGTGCTCCTGGGAGAGCCACACTAGGTCTGCTGGGACCGGAGAGGCTCCAGGAGGGGGAGGCTCAGGATGGGACTCTGCAACCCGAGCGCCGTCCAGCCGGGTGACTGAAGAGCCCGGCAGAGATTCAGGGGCTTCTCCACCAGAAACGTTTTAGAGGTTTGGTGGGCTGGACCCAACAGCAGAGGCCACGTCGCCCTCTGAGACTGGAAGGGACCACTGGTCTCCGAGGGCGGGGCCGACGGTGCCCTTGCCCCTACTGTGCAGGAGACAGCACGGCCCCGGCTGCCACTGTGGATCCGAGAGGCGCTCCAGAGGCCCCTGGGCGCTGCCCCACCCCCTTTGGTTGGGGGAGGCAGAACACAGTCCGTTTTGAGTGGGGTCCAGAGCAAGAGAGTGTCTGCAGCCAGTTTGAGCTATGAGGCAGGCCTCCCTGCCCCATGGGCCAGGACCGGGAGACCCCAGGAAGCCAGAGGCAGCGTGTATAAAAGGACTGGATGAGCCCGGCCGGAGGGCTACGGCCAGACATCTGCTAGCAGCGGGCCTCACTGCTGCGGGAGGAGCAGCCCCTGGTGTGCCGGGCCTGGAGAAGCTGAGAGCCTGCAGGGGCCAAGCAGCCCCCCCGCCCACTCCATGTCCACCAGGAACCTCAGAAAGTGACCTTATTTGGAAATAGGGTCTTTGCAGATGTAATTAGTGAAGGATCTTGAGATGAAATCATCCTGGATTGGGGAGAGCCCTAAATCCACTGACAAGTGCCCTTGAAAGAGAAAAGGAAACAGGCACAGACACAGAGGACGCCATGGGAAGCCGAGGCAGAGGCTGGAGCAAGGTGGCTATACGCCGAGGAGCCCCGGAGCCGCCAGCAGCTGGACGAGGCAGGAAGGACCCTCAACTTCTACTGTTTGCAGCCCCCCGGTTTATGGTCCTTTGTTATGGCGGCTCCAGGAGACTCACACAGCGCCGGCCACAAGACAAGAAGTGACTGTGATCGGGGCTACCCATCCTGGCCACCAAGCCCTAAGTTTGGGCAATAATGTGCCATGGTGTCAATGGCCCTGGGGCAGCCCCTGGGCAATGACTGACCGGAAGCCAGCCTCCAGCCAGCTTCGGTTTCCTCGTCTGTAATGGGAGCTCTTGGGAGGAAGCATGTGGCTGGGCCCCTGCCGGTGGGCACCCAGCTGGGGGCCTGTGCTGCCCCGGTGCTTCACTTCCCCTCCTTGAGTTTCCCTGGGGCTGACACCCCCATCCCGGGGTAGGGGGCGGGTTAATAGTGTACCCCAGCAGCGACCCGCCTCTAGTTGCATCTCCCGCTGCCCAGCACTGTCTCTGTCTCGGGTGTGCCCCGGGGAGAACCTCAGGGAAGGACCACCCACCCCAGGATGTCCCGGGAGAATGCAGTTTCCAGTTGTCGTTGGAGAGGCAGCCCATGGAATCATATACGTGATAACAAGTTAACACCCAGAATTCATAAGGAACGCCTGCAACTGAACAACAACAAACAGCCCGATTCCAAAATGGGCAAAGAGCACGAATACACGTTTCTCCAAAGAAAACACATGGTTTGCCGACAAGCACGTGAAAAGATGCGAAACATCACTAATCATTAGGGACATGCAAGTCGATACCACAGTGAGGTACCACCTCACATCCATTTATCATGGTGTAAAAACAAAGCCACCAGCAGATAAGTGTTGGTGAGCATGTGGGAAAATTGGAAACTGTGTGCACTGCTGGTGGAATGCAAACGGTGTGACGGTTCCTCAAAAAATTAAACGTAAGAGTTACCATAAGGGGACTTCCCTGGTGGTCCAGTGGTTAGGACTCAGTGCTTTCACTGCCGGGGCCCGGGTTCCAGCCCTGGTCGGGGAACTAAGATCCCGCTAGCCGCATGGTGCGGCCATCAATAAATAAATGAACAAATAAAAATAAAATTTAAAAGAATTACCATACAATGCAGCAATCCCACTTCTGGGTGTTTACTCAGAAGAACTGAAAACAGGGACTTGAACAGGTATGTGCTCACCCATGTTCACAGCTGCATTAGTCACCATAGCTAAAATGTGGAAGCAACCCAAGCGTGCCCTAACAGATGAAGAGATAAACCAAACATGGGCAATGCAAACCTTGGAATACCATGCAGCCCTGAAAAGGAAGGGAATCCCGACACAGGTGGTAACAATGTGTGAACCACGAGGACCTTGTGCTGAGTGAAATAAGCCGGTCACAGCAGGACGAATGCTGCATGATTCTCGTTCGATGAGGTCCCGGTGGTCCCGTTCGCGGAAACAGTCCAAAGACGACTCAGACTCCTCTGCTGGAGATCCCAGCAGTGGGACCGAGGAGCGGACAGTTCAGCCCGGTGCTTCTTTTCGGGGAGCCAGGACCACCCCCTCCGTGAGGGCAAGGGTGCTGCCAGCCCCAGCCGGGCCACCTGAGCTAGGGTTTCCTCCTCTATCTGATGGTCAGTGGTCGATGGTCACGGCGAGCCCTCCCGGGTGTGGGAGTCTCCTGAGATGATGTGATGGTAGCAGAGAAAGTGCCCTGCCTGGTCCCACAGTCTCACTCTGCCACGGCACCTGCTTAGGCCGCCAAGAGCCTGGTGGGGGAGAGTTGTCCCAGATAAGGCTGATTCTGCCCAGGGACAGAGAGGTCCCTCCACGGGAGGCTGGGAGGGAGTGCTGGCTGCCAAGTCACATAGACCCCTGCTCTCATTGGTGGGCACAGCAGGGTGTCTCTCTGGCTCTCAGTCTCTTCATCTGCATGGCAGGGTTCATCGTCGCACCTGATCCGCGGGGCCTCTGAAACCATACTCACCAAGCGCCTGGCACACAAACGGCAGCTTTAAAATTAAGCTGCCCTGAAAGCATGTTTGATAAACCATGGAACAATGCCTTCCGTGAGACCCGGTGCCGCTAGTAAAGAGGGAGTTGCAGAAACATGTCTAATGGTCCAGGCAAGTGCTCACCATCTATTGTCAGATGAGAAAGAGTGATTACGATCCAGTGTGTTTGCTAATGACTGTCCCACCTTCTGGAGCATAAGGTAGGGCCCCCGCGCTGCTCATCTGCAACAGCACTTCTGTTGGGGCGAAGCTCTGGGCCCTGAGCTGTTGGATAATTACTTGTGGAATGAATGAATGGATGGATGAATGAATGGATGGATGGATGGATGGATGGATGGATGGATGGATGAATGGATGGAAGAATGAATGAATGGATGGATGGATGGATGAATGGATGGAAGAATGAATGAATGGATGGATGGATGGAAGAATGGATGGATGGATGGATGGATGCATGGATGGATGGATGGATGGATCCTAAGGAGGGACTGTCCGGTGGAAGCCCCAGGGCTTCAGGCACTGAGGAATGTGTTTATTTCAACCCCTCCCCACCCAGGGGAGGACCAAGGGGAAGGGGCACGCTGCCGCCCCTCCCCTCCCCTCCCCTCCCCTCTTCCAGGCCCCTTGCTCTAGCTCAGGATGCAGGGCCTTTTGCAAGGGATGAGAAGGAAAACCCAGGGCCCTCCCTGCTGCCGTGTGCTGGCCTCTGCAACAAAAGTGATTCTGTACTTGAGAAAAGGAGAGGGTTATGAGAAAAACTTCCCGTTACAGGGTTTTACATTCGGAGGGAAAATGCTGGGCCTTGCTGGGTCGTACCAGGGGGGCCTTCACAAAAGCCCCTTTGTTCCCCCCCACCCTCCGTGCCCGACAATGGTACAGAAAGAAATTATCTTTTCAGCAAAAGATTAAGCAGGAGTCCGAGCCCAGACTGGCTTGTTTCCATGTGGCTGGGAGGGGTGGGGGCGGGGGGTGGACTCCTCTCCAGACCCAGTCCTGGTGGGCCTCTTGGAGGAGGCAGCAGCCTTCCCGGGAGCTGACAGTTTAGCTGGGAGAGAGGAGGGGGGACCATCCACAGCCTTGCTGGATCAGACGCTGTTGCCCCGAGTTACAGATAAGGAAGCTGAGGCAGCCGGGCAGCTGCCCCACCCCTGCTGAATCTCACTCTCTCAGGGTCCCAGGCGGGCCTTCCCTGCCCTGGAAAAGGGATGACATCAGAGAAAGGGGGCTCGGGCCACCCAGGCCGGCATCAGGGGATAAACCTCGAGGGGGAATTAGGAAACCAGTCTGCAACACTCACCTGCCTGCCTGGCTCACCTGCCCACCTGGCTCATCTGCCCACCTGGCCCTCCCCCAGCCTCATACCTGAAACTCCTAGTTTCAGTCTTCACTTTGTCCAAGACTGTGGCCCCTCCCAGCATCAGCCTCCCCTCCCCCATCGCTCCTGACAAAGCTCCCAGGGAAGGGGGTGCCAGAGGCCAGGCTCCTGGGTCTGCAGGGCTGCTGGGGACACGTGCATTTCCAGGAATGGAGGCAAGTCTGGACGGGCCTGGACCACATTCAGCCCAAAGCCCTCAGTCCAGACGGGGGCCCAGGGAGGCAGGGGGCATCTGCGGGGGAGGGGCCCCCTCGGGCCGGTAGTGCCGGTGAAAGTGAGAAGCAGGTCTAAGTGTGGAGGAACCTGCCCCCCTCAACCCCTCTCTGCCGGAGGGATATCTGTCCAGGCTGGGAACCCGGGGCCGTCTGAGGGTCTTCGTGGGCGCACGGTGGCCCTGAGCTGGGAGGGTGGGCCCCCGAGGGCAGCACTCCTGCCCTGGGAAGGGAAGGGGTGGAGGCCCAGGTGGCAGGAGATTGGGGCCCTAAAGGCTCCCGGTTGTGGAGGTGAGCCCAGAGGGGAGGGGTGGAGCTGGCGGGAGAGCGTGAACCCTCCGCTGGGCCTGGGGCTGCCCACCTGGGCTTTCCTGGGTCACCACCTGCCCTCCCCTGCTGCCCGGGCCTCACTTCTAGGCCCAGAAACTTCCAAGCAGAATCTCAGGCCATTTGAGCTGGAGGCAGCCTGGGCGCTGAGACCCCGCTGCTGCCTCATTACAGATGGCGAGGCCGGAGTGGAGCTGGCCCAGTGAGATGGGCGGTGAGGGAGGGTTCCCACCGCCAGCCCCCAGCGCGGCCACAGCAGCCGGCGGGGCAAGGAGCAGCCCCAAGCTCCCATCTTCTTCCTGCTCGTAACTCGGACCAAGCCTGTGTCTAGGGCGTTTGCACAGCTTTGGTTTCACGCTGTTGGTCAGCGTGGCTCCCGGCAGCTGTGCAGGGCCTGTCTGTCCGCTGCCCTGAGCGCCCAGGGCAGGGCCTGTGGGTGCCCTCACCTGGAGCTCACACCGCAACGTTTTGGGCGCATGGATGGACCCCCCCCATCGTCCAAGTGCTCAGAGCAGAGACAGCGCGTGTGTGCGTGTGCGTGTTTATGGGTGCAAAGGCCTGCGGGCCTGGGGCGGGGGTGTGGGATGGGTAGACGCCACACAGGCAAGCAGGGCCCCCTGGGGAGGAGGGGCTGTCCCTGGGGTGTGAACAAGCTGGCGGCTTCCTGGACCTGGAAGGTTCTCCAGATCCCGTGTCCTGCCCTCCCCTTTTCTCCCCAGGTGCTGGACACCTGTGGGCGGGGCCACCTCAGGAATCTGGGTCAGGCCTCCTGGCAGGATGAGCTGATGAAGGACTGAGGCCGAAGCCGTCACCCCATCCCCATCGTGCACCCCCAGACCCCCCACCGTGTTGTGAGTCTCTTCCTGGGGGCACAAAGCATCCTGGGCTTCCTCCAGCTTGGCCCTGACCCTGCTCAGTGGCCCTTGTCTTATAGCTGGACTCACAGGGCTTGAGGGCCCTGCAGTGGCTGCAAAACTGGTGGGTCGGGGCCCAGCCGGGCTGCAGGGGGTCTCCACTGACCACCGACCTTCGGGGCCTGCTGGTGTCCCCGCTGTGCTCAGCCACTCGGGGTCCCCCCACCCTGCTCGGACCTGGGAACTGGGGTGGGCGAGTCTCCTCCCTGACTGTGGAGGGCTGTGCTGAGTCTTCATGACCCTGGGGCTCCTCGTGAGGCCCCAGGGGCTGGAGGAGGCCTGCCTTGAAGGCCTCTGGGAGTCTCTGAGGGGCAGCCCCGGCCCCTGCTCTCTTGTCTCCGGGGCCGGGACCGTCTCCCCACTTTCCTGGATGGCTGTGAGCGGCCGGGGACGTCCAGGCCGGGTTGAAACTGGGCAGAGGGGACAGAGGACAAGTTCCTTCCTCTGCCTACAGCTGCGCACCTGCAGCTTCCCTCCCGCCCAGCCCTGCTCTGCCCAGCTTTACTCTCCACACCCGCTTCAGTGCACACGTCCAGAGTCCTGGCCGGGCAGCCCTCGCTGGGCCCTCGGAGGGGCGTCTGTCTCAGTGACCAGGCAGGACGCAGAGTGTCCTTGATGAGTCCTTGCTGTGCCTGGGGGCAGTGACATCGTGACCCCACTGAGCAGAGAGGGGCCCCGGGCCCCAGCACGGTGCGATTTGGACCCTGAGTGAGAGGCGGGGCTGGGGATCCAGCCCCCTCTGCCCCTCCCCGCAGGTGCCCACGCCAGAGGTGCCTGAGGTGCGTGGGGGCCACGGATGAGCCCTGATGGACAGGCTGGGCCTGAGTGCTGACCACAGAGTGACTGCTGCCCAGAACATTCCCCTCCAGGCAGCTCCCGCCTCCCTGTTGACCCCCAGACGCAGCCTGCCCCATCCTGTCCTGAGGGGTCAGCCGGAGGGCTCCAGTGGGCTGCGGCAGCCTGGCCCTGCCGCCTCCAGGCAAGAAGCCAAGGAGCGGGCAGGGGCAGGGGGAGGGGAGTCACGGAGGGCAGACCAAGGGGTGTCTCACACCCACCGCCCTCGCCTCGCCCAGCCTAGAAGGTCACCGCAGGGGGGCCGGGGTGAGCCTGGGAGATAGGGCCTCCCCAACGCCCCACAGTTTCTCTCCTCCCACTTCCCCCGCCTCCCCCTGTGCAAGCCCACTGCCGCGGGAGCCTGCCCATCTCAGCAGGGGCACGGCAAGAGCCCTGGGGGAGGTGGCCTGACCTCCTGGGACCGTTCCATGGGACGGCCGGCTCCCCAGAGACCTGACCTCCTGGGACCCTCGGGCTCTGGCACTGGCTCTACTGGTGGGGGGCTGTGCACTGGGAGGCGGGGGAGTCAGGAGAGGTGAGAGCCCCGCGTGGTTTGGGGGCCTTGGCTGCGAGACCCCAGGGTCTGGCACCGCCCGCCATTGCCAGCCACCTTTCGGGCTCAGGATGGCTGGGGGGTGGGGGGCTGCCCCCAGGGGGCTCGCTCAGCTACCGTAGCCCTGGCAGGAGGACAGGCAGTGGGGGCATAGAGGGCCCTTTGCCCGGCCACCGAGCCTCTGACCCTGTCCAGGGCCCACACTTGCTCTCCTCTCACAGGCTTGCCCTCCACACCCTGTGTCCTGCCAGCTCAGGGGCCTGCTGGAGGCCACACCCCATGGGCCTCAGTTTCCTCCTCCGGGACACAGCCCCTCAAAGCGCTCTCAGGGCAGTGCCCAGACCCCGGGGGTCAGAGCCACAGCCCAGGGAGCGCCAGGCCTCTGGCTAAGGGGGCAGGCCAGAGCCCAGGGCGGGCAGGGACTGTGTGTGCAGGTGCGTGTGTGCGCCCACAGAGGAGTGTGTGCGTGTCCGGAATGTGTCTGACGCTCTGTGCGGAGACCCCTGCCCGGCGCCCCTCCCCCGCGCCCCTCCCCCGCGCCCCTTCCCGCATGCTCCGCAGCCGGCTCCTCCCGTCCTGGCGTCCTGTGTTGGTTCGAACACTTCCTGGGCACATTCCCTCCTCTCCCACCCTGGACCTCAAGCCCCTTGGGGTGCCCTGGTCAGTAGGGAACCTCAGCTGCAGCTTGGCCCCTCCCAGGGACTCCTGAGACCCTCAGTCATCCCCCAAGTTGAGGACCAGGGGAGGTGGCAGGGAGAGGCCTGCTCTTGCCAGGTGTCCTGGACCCACCGCCAGGCTGGGGGCTTCAGGGCATCTCGCCTAGGGTTGACCCTAGGATGGGCACTGGGGGAGTGGGGACAGAGCCTCTCCCGGAAGCCGGCATGAGGATGGACCCAAAGGGCCCAGGAGTCGCCTTGGATGGGGAGGCCCCAGGAACCCCCCAGCGGTCCTCCCAGGCCCCCTTGGGCTCAGGTGGACTTTAGTGGCTGGTGACCGGGGCCAGGGGCCCTGGAGGGCCCTCTTGTCCTCTGTCAGCTCACTCTGAGTGCCGGCAGTGGTGGCAGTGCACCGGCGCCGGGCCTGCAGCGTCTTGTGTCTCTGGGCAGTGATTTTTGGGGCGTGGGTGGGACGGGGAGGGGGGCTGTCCCCAGGGCCCTGGGGGAGGCGGGCAGGGAGGGGCGGTGCAGGTGGAAAAGAACACCTGCCACTGGAGCCTGGGAACGTGGGAACCGAGCTCGCCTGGGCGTCTGATCCTGCAGGAGGAGGTGGGGGCAGGGCAGGGGGGGCGGGGGGAGGGAGCATCTGCGGCCAGGGGTCCCTCAGGCCTCCAGGTGGGCTTGCTACCTCCTGAGCTCCAGCCTCTGGCCTTCTCAGCTGGACCCCTATGCTCCCCCCTGAATCTGTCCTGGGGAAAGGGTGGTGACCATAGACTCAGCCCCTTCGCAGCCCCTGGTGGACCAGGGGAGGGGGCGCTCTGCCCCAGTTTCCGCCATCCCTCCCCAAGGCCCTGCCTGCACGCTTTCTGCACTCCCACTTCAGCAAACATGTTCGGCTTCCTCCCACCCCTGCCAGGGGCCTGATACGCCCCCGCTGCCCCCCCTAAATTCCTGGCACACTCGAAGTGCCCAGAACCACTCATCTGTGGCCCGCTTCCCATCAGTGACCCCCTCACCCAGCAAGCCCTTGGGCCTTCTGGCTGAGGGTCACAGGCCACGGAGAGCGTGGGAAAGGGGATTCGGGGATGGCCGGCTGCCCCCTTACAGAGCGCTGACCGCTTTGTACAGGAGTCCCTCCAGCCCTCACGAACTCGAAAAGCCTGCGTTCTATCCCCACGTCATAGCCGGACGCTGAGGCTTGGGCAGCCACCTGACAAGAGGCAGAGGTGGGGTCTGCACCAGAGGGCCGGGCTCCAGGGTGTGTGCTTGGGGCTGTCACTCAGTGTCCCCAGTAAAATCGCCTGGAACCAGGGCTCCGGCAGGTACTTGGGGTTGGGTCTTGTGAGTCGGGGAACTGAGGCCAAGGGACACCACACATGACCCCAGTCTCTTCTGACAACCGGGGATCGCAGCTGGGATTTGGGTCCCAGAGCCAGGCTCTTACCCACGCTGGGCACGCTGGCAGGGGCCGGGCAGGGGAGGGGAAGCCCGCCCTCAGGCTGGGGAAGCCTGAGCTCCAGCTTCTTGGGCTCTGGAAAGCCCGCCAGCTGGAGGCTGCCCTCTCCAGGCCCAGTGGTGTGGTTGTACAAGTCCAGCCTCTGAGCAGCCTGGGGACCCCACCTGGCTGGCCGGGGGAGGGGGGGGTAGCCGTGGGGAACATCTGTGCTTCCAGCCCCTCTTGAAGGCTCTCTCCCTCTGCCAGCGGGCCGCGGCCCAGCCAGCCCAGCTGTGCACACCCCTGGGACACCCTTCATGTCTCCATCCCTCCCCGCCCCCCGGCCTCAGTTTCCCCACCTGTCGGGTGGGAGGGCCACCTCCTTCCCTGATGAGGGCTTAGCCTGAGGCCCACGCACTCCTCAGGTCTGAGTTTGAGCTTCCCGGGGTCTGTAATCCTCCGACTCTGAAAACTGGGCATGAAATTCTGTGCAGTTGTGCATTTCCCCAGGGAGGGGCTCAGATTCTGAGGTGTCTCAGGCCCCTACGAGGTAGCAGCAGCTGGGGGAGTTGTCCCAGAGGCAGTGCAGAGGTGTGCGCAGGGGGTGTGGCTCGGGGGCCCTGGGGGGACCTCAGGGCGGGAGTCGCTCCATGGTGGGGGGCACGGTGCAGATGAGAGGCACCTGCGGCGAGGATGGAGGGTCAGGAGGGTGGTGGGCAGATGCGGGCCATGCGGTGTGGGCGGCAGGGGGGCTGTGGTGCGCTGGATGGAGGACCACTGGACGTTTCCTCACAGGGGCATCCCTCGGGGCTCCGACCTCCCTGAGCTGAGGGCCGCCCCGGAGCCAGGATTTCCTGAGGGAGTGTGTGTCAGAGCCAGGGCCTGGCTGGGGCCCTCGACAGGGTGGCTCCTGGACAGGAAATCTGTGTCCCTGCGGCCCCTATCCCATCACTTAGGACTCTCCTGAGCCCCCGGATCAGCTGCTGGGTGGGTCCTGGGAAGAGAGAGAGCAAGCCATGCCCACAGGGCCTTATCAGCCTCACACCCCAGGCCCTCCCTGCTCAGGAGCCGTCCACGGCTTCCCTTGGCTCCTGAGACCCAGGCACCCCTGCCTGAAGGTCAGCCCCCGCCCCGAGTCTGGCCTCCCCCAACTCCACACCTACAACCACCTCCTCTGTCATCTTGAAGGGCCGGGGAAATGCCTCCCCCTGCAGGAAGATGGCACTGATTGACCATCCCCCCGTGGGCGTGGCCAGGCCCTTCTTCCCATTTTCGGTTCTGAGGGTCTCCCAGCAAGTCAGACCCCATACCGAGCCCCTGGACCGAGCCTGGCACACCCTGCTGCCCCAGACAGGCTCAGAGAGAGGCCTGGGGCTGGAGGGACCTGGGTGTCCAGCACGGTTGGGAAGCTCCGCCTGCCCTGCCCTCCCCTCCCGGGTCCCCCCAGGCTCCATCTCTAGGTCTGGCTGCCCTGACCCCGGGGCACACTTACAAGTTCCTTCCCCTGCCTGCTGCCTGCCCGGGGGCCTTCCCAGGCCCAGGGACCTGCCCTTCGGGCACAGCCCCACCCCTTGGATGACGCGGCTCAGGCTGGAGGGCTCTGCAGGGCGCACGAGTCCCAGGGACACACAGCGCTTTACTGTCCCTGCTGACCCAGGGCGTGGGGTGGGGGCTGGCGGCTGCAGCACCCTTAGGTGAAGTGCCAGGTGCCCAGTGTGAAGTGGGCTCAGGGCCCCCCGCCTCCAGGCTGCTCTGAGACCCCCCCCAACCCCCCTCAGTTAACGGTGACTGCGGCCCTGGCTTCGAGTGCCTCTGGGGCTGGCCGGCTGCCCTGGGGGCCTGAGAGGGCATCAGGGACGGGGAGAGGCTGCAGCAACCTGGTCAGACCAGGGCCAGCAGGGCCACAAGGGCCTCGAGGTGCCCCATACCTTGTCCGGATGTGAGCCAGGGCACCCAGCAAGCTTGCGGCTCCCAGCGGTCCCCGGCCCCGGGCGCCCGCCAGCTGAGTGGTTCCGGGGGATTGACCCCAGGCCGTCTTAGCGCAAACTGTTCACGTCTATCTCCATGTCTCGGTTCTGCATTCGTTCATTTAACGAATATTTCTTTATTAAGCTCTACTGTATGCAGGTGCTGACCCCTGCCAGCATCGGCCCCCGGGGGGAACCCCCGCTGGGCGATCTCGGGGATGCGAGTCTGGGGGTGGGAGTATCTGCCCACAGACCGGTGTGGCTGGAGTCATGGCGTGGGGGCCCGTGGGGGAGCCGAGGTCAGCGAGGGGATCACGCGCCACGCCCCTCGCCTGCACATCTGCTCTTGGAAATCAGAGCCGGGCCCCAGGCAGGACCTCTGGCTGTTGACGGCTGCCCAGAGGCACAGAGGGCCCTTGGTGGCCGGCTGCGCGGGTGGCTGATGCAGACACTTTGGGGGCCAGGCCCGGGGACAGTGTGCTGCTCCAACCTCCGGGGACCCAGCTCTCCCAGTGGCCCACAGCGGGCCTCGGTCCCCCCGTCCACCCGCCCGAGGGGAGGTCCTCACGCTGAGCTGCCCTGTCCCCTTCCTCCCCCTGTCCCTGCCCCAGCTCACCTGACAAATTTCTGTCCCTCTTTAGACCTCAGCTGAGACAGGCCCCACCAAAGCCTTCCGGACACCTTCTCCACCCCCTTCCCAGGGAGGCCACTAAGTGGGGGCCCCGTGCCACACACCCTCTGTCCGGCCCTGCTCCATCTGCTCCACGCTGGACCCTGAGCCTGGAGGCCCTCACTGCCGTCCGGCGAGCCCCCGGCCCCCGGCCTGCAAGAATGAGCTGATTAATACCGGGCTGCTGTCCTAGTGCAAGGCGGTAGAAGCCACACAGGTCCTGGGTGGGGTCCCTTCCCCTTCCCCTCCCCCGCCCGCTAGGGGCCTGAGGCTGGAGGGCTGCTGCGGGAGCTGTGGGCAAGGGGTTTCTGGACACTCGACGTGCCCGTGCTCTGGCCAGCGCAGTGCCCGCTACTCCTGGCAGCACTGCTGGGACAGGCTGGAAGGGCCAGGAAGTAAGGTACTGTCAGAGGAAGGGGGACCGCCTGGTGACTTGCCCCTTGCAGCCATCGGGGGGAGTTGGGGCTTCCTCAAGGGAACAGGAGCCCCAGCCCTGGCCCTCACGCTGCCCCTGCGCTGATCTGAAGGGCCCAGTCCCCAGCTGCGGGGTTAGACGCCTCCCCAAAGCTACGGACACTCAGTTCTGGGTGCTGGCCTTGGGTCTGGGAGGGAGGGGGCGCAAGAAATTAGGAGTGTGTGCGTGTGTGTGTGTGTGCGCGCGCGCGCACTTCCCCTCCCACGCCCATAACTAGGTCATTCCCTGAAATGGTGTACTGCAGGTGACCTCACATTCTGTGCTGGCAGGCCCCGTTCTCCCTGGAACAATGGCCCAGGCCCGGCATTCCAGACCGCGGCCGCTGGGACAGGCGGGAACCTCACCCCAGCCCTTTCTCCAGTCCCAGCCTCAGCATAAGGGTTGCCGCCGAAGGCCCCTGCGAGCATCTCTCCCACAGTGCTGTCTCATTCTCTCCTCTGTATCTCTTCCCCGGAGCGGAGCCTGGCCGAGAGTAGATGTCCCATGAGCCTGCGCTGAGTGCGTGGAAGAGTGGGTGAGTGGATACATGAGGCGTGGATGGGTGGGGCAGTGTGAATGGATGCATGCGTGGAAAGTCCCAGGGGTCCCCCCGCCAAGCTTTCTTCTAGAAACAGGATCCGGGCACCCAGGTGCTAGGATGCTGAGAGATGGAGGAAGCCCCCCACCGCCGACCCCAGCAGCAGGGATAGAAGCTCTGCGGGGAGCCACCCCTCCCCCTCTGCCTGGTCCCTTCCTGCTCAACGATGGGACAGGTAGGTGGTCCTCAGGGGAGCAGGTCCCACCACCTGCCCTCTTGGGGATGGAAGCCAGGTGGCCACGGAGCTGGGAGACCGTCCTGGGGATCGGCGGCTGGTTTTCCTCCCCGTGTGGGAGAGTGAAACCTCCGTCTCTAATTATGCACTGGCCCCTCTCCTCCTCCCTGCCCCAAACATCCCCACTTCAAAGGCCGTTGGCCCCTAGGCAGGGAGGGAAAGCTTCTGGGCATCCTCATGGCCTCCCCTCCTCCTGGGGGTGGCGTCCCGCAGGAGCGTCAGTCCCAGCGTGGAGGTCGGGGTGCAGCCAGGGAGCCTCATCCTTCTGCGAGCCCTGGAGGCTCTGACCCAGAGCCCAGCTCACTGGGCTGCCAGGCCATGCTGATGGGGTGGTCGCTCACCCCAGGAGCCCAGCCCAGCCTGTCTGCCCAGCTCCTCTGGCTCTAGCGGGGTGGAATGTTCCAGCCCAGACAGGTGAGGGGGGAGCCTGGCCTGCTCCCCAACCCCGCTACTGCTGTTTTTCCAGCAGCGCCCACTACCAAGCAGCCCTACCCCACGCACAGGCCCTAGAAGCTCTGCTCTCGGGAGTCTGCCCCCCAGCCCCATGCAGCGGGCCCCCCACTGCCTGTGGCTCTTCCAAGTTCTGGTCCATCCTGAGTTTGCTTTAGGCGCTGCCCCGGGCGGCCCCTTACCCAGGCCCTGCCGTCAGGGCCCTCTCGCTGCAGACACACACGCAGCCACCTTGAGCTGGTGGTGGGGAGTCGGGGGGAGTGCTGCCCCAGGCCGGAGCCACTCCAGAGAGGGGGGCAGGATGCCCAGAGCTGCCCAGCGGGTGGGGAAGGCAGAGCCCGCGCTCCCAGGAGAGGGAGAAAGGCAGGTGGAGTGGGTGGCCGATGAGAGAGGATGCCAGTGTGTGCCCAGAGGGGCTCTGTGGGCAGGGCTGGGACGTTGACGTTGCCACCCTGGGGGAGGCGGGCCAGTCCCCTGTGGACCATGCAGCTGGATGGTTCCCAGGGGGCCAGAAGGGGGAGATGCCAGTGCTGGCCCAGCCAGCTTGCTGGGGCTGGGATGCCAAGCAGAGGTGGCTGCGGGCCGGGAATGCCAGGGAGGGAGGGCCTGCCCTGGGCGTTCAGAACGAGGGAAGTGATTTCCTCTCTGCGTTGCACTGATGGGGCCTCCGGGCCAAACAGCACCTGTGCTCCGGCTCCACCCTGGCCCGGGAGCCCTCCCCCAAGCCCTGCGCCATCACCCCACGTGCAGTTTCCGAGTTGCTGCTCCCAACACATTCCTGCCCAGCCGAGAGTTGCCTGCTGGCCTCGCCCTGTGTGTGGAAGCACCACCTCCCTCCAGCCTGGCGCCCCCCCGCCCCGGGGCCAGGGACGGGTCTGCAGAAGTCCTCCCAGGATCCTTCAGGCCTCTGAAGTGGATCTCCAGAGGCAGTTCCAGCCTCAACTGTCCCCCCGCCCCGCCACCATTATACAGTGAGGCCCCGAAATCCGCTGCCTCTCCCAGGATCTCAGATGAAACTCTGAGCGTTTGATCTCCATTGCAAAGGGGTCTCTGTCCCTTGCCCACTGGCAAGTAGGCGGGGCCACTCCTGACTCACCTGGCCCCTCCCCTCCGCGGGCAGCCTTGTCCTGGGGTGGGGGGCGGGGGGCGGCCGGCCGGCCCCCTCCTGTTCCACTCGGTCTCCGTCCACCAGCCTCTCTCTCATCCTCCCCTCCCCGCACAGCCTGCTCCCTGGGAAACCAGAAGCCACAGGGTCTCTTCGGTTGGTCGGGGCACAAATGCCAAATGGGCCGAGGCTGTCTTCTCTGCAGGGGGGGTGAGGCCCGACAGCTGGGCAGCAGCCTCAGCAAATGGTGTGTGTGGTTAGGCCTCCCCGTCCCCCGCCCCACACAAGCTCCTCCTGGGGGGCCAGAAGGGCGTGGTGCAGGCTCCCCCTTGGGCCGCAGCGGGCTGCGGGCACAGAGACGGGGTCAGGCCGGTGCCAGGCAGGCCCGATGGTGCCCACGCCCCGAGGGGGGGTCCTGCGGGGTCGCCACGCCTGGATGGAGCCCACTCCCTGCCCCACTGCGGGAAGCCCGAGGCCCCTTCCAGCAGCTGGCCTCTCCCCCCACCCGGGCTGGCCTCGCCCCAGCCCCCGCTCCCAGCTCCCCTTCCCCTCAGGGCAGCACACGCCCACCCCTTCTGGGAGCCTTCTCCCCTCTGAGGGGGGCTTTCTTCGCGGGGCCTCTTGCCACCAACTGCCCGGGGTCCCTGAACCATGAGCTGGCCCTGGGCTTGGGGGTGACGGCATGGGGACCAGCTCCACCGCAGGGGAGCTACCCTTGGGGACACAGCAGGGCTCTGGGGCCTGGACACCAGGAGGTTGCCCTTCACTCAGCAAGTGTCTTCTGAGCATCCGCTCTGTCGGGCCTCTCGTGAGATGCGGGCGAGCCAAGGTGACTGGGCACTCTGTCCCCACGGGGCTCTGAGTCGGGGTGGTGGCCACCCTGACAGGCCTGGAAGCACACAGGGTGCAGGGGGTGATGAACGGCGGTCAGAACCACCAGAAGTCTGCTGTCCCCCGCGTGGGGTCCCGGGGTCTCCGCTCTCTGCCTTGGGAGGAGCAGATGGCATTTGGGGTTTGCACCTCTCCCCCGCACCCCGAGCCGTGGCCTCAGCTGCGGATGCCTCCTCACAAGGCTTCACCCGGGGAACTGTCGAAACCTGACCCCACGGACAGCTGAGGGGCAGGGTGCCGTTCCGCCCCCGAGCCCGCCAGAAGGCTCAGCTGGTGCGGGCGACTCCACCAGCCCTCGGAGGTTTCTGGGGACCCAGAGGCCAGGGTGCCTGGCATGTCCCTCTGGCCGTTTACCACCTCCCTGGAGACCACCTGGGGCAGGGACGGCGGTTTCTAGGAAGCGAGTGGGCAGACGGTGCTGCCTGAAGGGTCACCGGCGCTTCCTGCGGGGGGGGGGCACAGCTCAGCCCAGCCAGGGCAGGGAGGCGAGGGTCCCTCCCCGTGAGCGCGGCGTCCGGGCCTGGGCGCCCCAATCCCGGCGCCCCCGGCACCCGCCAGCCTCATCCAGGGGGCGGCAAGCGGACCGAGTGTGGGCCACCAGGGGTCAGGGCGGGCAGGGGGCTCCCGCAGGACCAGAGAGGTCAGGCAGAAAGGAAGCAGGAGCGGGAGGAGGGGCCGCACCCTGTGCGCGTCCACAGGAGCCTGGGGGGGAGGGGGCTGTGGATCACAGCCGGGCGGCCACTCACAGGCTGGCCACGGTGACGCGGGGAGCTCTGGGGGCCACGAGGGCCCTCCAGTACCTCGTGCCTGAATGTGCTTTGGTCCCGGGCTCTCTGGCTTCGGGCCCAATGGCCGGCTCGAGCCCGGGGCAGGTGAAGCGTGGGGCTCGGGGCCGGGGTGAGTGGTGGGGGAACAAGTGCTCCCCGAACTGTGCTCCTGCCTCGCCCAGAAGCCTGGAGAACGCTGCCTAGCGAGGGGCGGGCCAGGCGGCCTGCGCCCCCGTGCCAGGGGCCCCCACTCAAGGCGGGTCATATTTCCCAGCCCGTGCGCTCCTGCGAAATGGGGACCCGGCCTTCCTGCCTCCCAGGGCTGACCCTCCTCGGACCAGTCTCACGGGCGTCGAGTGACCGCCGGTGCGTGTGCGTGTCGGGCCCTCGCGCTCACACCAACCACCAGCTGGGCTGCCCACGGAAGGAGGGCAGCCCAGACTGTCCAGGGAAGGCTGGCGAGCGTGTGGAGAAATCAGAACCACAGACACTAATGCTGGGAGTGTGACATGGGGCAGCTGCTCGGAAATCAGGTGGCAGCTCCTCGGGGGATTAAACACAGAGCTGCCAGATGGCCTGGCAGGTCCGCTCCTGGGTGGATACATACCGGGAGAGATGACAGCATGTCCACACGACACCTGGACACATACGTTCACAGCGGCCAGAAGCCAAGTGTCCGTCAGCAGATAAACACGTGGTCCCTCCAGACTGTGGAACATCACTTAGCCATAAAGAGGAGTGAGTACAGACGCGGGCTTAGCACGGATGAGGCTGGAGACGTCATGCTGAGCGAGAGGCCAGCCTCAAAGACCATGTCATGTACGATTCCACTCGTGGGAAACACCCAGGACTGAGGAGTCCACGGAAGCAGAAAGGGGCTTCCTTAGGGCGGAGGGTGACTTGGCTGGGGGGCGGGGGGGGTGTAAATGATGAGGGGTTTCTCCCGAAGGTGATGAAAATGTTCTAAAATTGATTGTGGTCACGGCCGCCTGTACTTGTGAACGCACTGAAAACCTTTGAATCATACACTTTATTTTTTAATTTTATTTTATTTTAATTATTTTTTTATATATATATTTTTTTAACATCTTTATTGGGGTATAATTGCTTTACAATGGTGTGTTAGTTTCTGCTTTGTAACAAAGTGAATCAGTTATACATATACACATGTTCCCATATCTCCTCCCTCTTGCGTCTCCCTCCCTCCCACCCTCCCTATCCCACCCCTCCAGGCGGTCACAAAGCACCGAGCCGATATCCCTGTGCCATGCGGCTGCTTCCCACTAGAGAATCATACACTTTAAATGGGTAGAGTGGATGGCACGTGAACTCTAACCCAAGCACGCCGTTAAAACAAAGACTTGCCCAGGGTCCCCAGCTGGGCAGGGAGCCAGCCCGGACTCCACACAAAGGAGCAGTGGCCGAGCCTTCTGCCACTGCTGTGTCCCCTGCAGCAGACGAGGGCGGGTAGCCACGGGGGCCAAATGGGATGGGGAAGCGGAGGCTCAGGCCTGGCTCCGGGCTGCCGTGGGTCGAGAGCTGTTTGTTCAGGAGGCCTGGGCCCTGCTCCTGACCTGCCCAGAGCCCTCCTCCCCTCCCGCCCCGTCGGACCTTCCCAGAAGGATGTTTGTCCAGGGACCCGCCGAGCAAATGGCATCTAGTCTCTGGCCTGGAAGCCTCATGGGGACGGATCTCCTACCCCACCCCCGCCAGCAGCCGCCTGTTTCCTCCGGACAGCCCGGACCTGGCCAGAGGCTGCTCTGCTGCTTCTCAGCCTCCCTGAGCCGGGGGATCCCAGGGGTGCTAGCCTCATCGGCTGTCCAGGGCCTGACGTCTCCCACCCCAAGTGTGTGTGGTCTTTTTTATTTTTTATTTTTTTATCATTAGGATAAAAATGGCTGGGGAGGCCCGGGCAGCCCAGCCTCAGCCTGGCAGCTCGGGGAGCACAGCCCAGTTGCCTCGGAGGGTGGGAGGCGTCCCAACAAGCATCTCATCCCTGTCCCGGGCCCAGTTCCCTTCCCCCAGACCCCGGCCCCTAATCACAGCTACATTTCCCACAGCTGGCCCCCACGCGGCCAAGCCCTGCGCCATCAGATCTGGTGGGGGGGGTAGTTTTCCCAGAAACAGGACTGTGAGTCACCAGCCAGCCCAGGAAGTGGCTGCCTCCTGTCCAGCCCCAGCAGCTGACCACTGGGCCTCAGTTTGAACCACAGAGCAGGCCGTTCACGCATGACCTCAGTGGTGACCGAGCGCCTTCCGCGCCCTGACCTGAGAGGCTCAGGCTCGGTGGGCGGGGCCCCCCTCAGCCGCACCCTCACTGAACCGGGGTGGGGGGGGGGTGACAGGCGCTCTGGGGAGGAGGGGGTCGCTGGGCCTGGGGCAGGAGGAGGCAGGCCCCTCGGGGACGTGTGTGGCAGGAAGGGCCTTCCCAGAGGGAGCAGCTGGTGGGGAGCCCTGAGGTCAGAGCAGACAGACAAGCCTGGAAAGGAGGCTGGGCGGCTGAGCTAGCAGGAGGGGCCAGGCCGGGCCTCGGAGGTCAGGGTGGCCACAGGACTGAGAGCAGGGGCTTCCCAGGTGCCAAGGGTGTACCCCAGGAAGCCAAGAGGAGGCCGGGGAGAAGCAGCTTGTAATCCCCTAAACACCCAGCAGGTCCCCCACTACGGCGTTGGACGGGAGTGCCGAAGGGACCAGAGAGGGGAAGCAGGTGGCTCAAGGCCACACAACAACCTAGGATCAGGCCCCATGAACCTAAATCCCATCCAGCAGCTTCCAGGCCCCTCTCCTGCCAACGTGCTGGAATCTTCCGGGGAGCAGAAGATGCCAGTTGAGGGGTATTTTCAGGAGAGGCAAAAGCAGGAAAGCCCAGGTCCTCGAAAAATGAGGCTCCTCGGCCTTCTGGGGCTTGGCCCAGGCTGTGAGCAGTGCCCGAGCACTGCGCTAAGCAGGCCGGATGACACTGGCCCTGCTGGTCCCTGTAATGGCTGGGGGGTCTGGGGAAGGGGCCTTGGGGACGAGGCTGGGCCTGGCAGGCTTCGTCCTGAGTGGGGAGGGGTGTACCCTGGGTCCAGCACTCTCACCCTCTGGCACCAGCTCCCCAGCCTGAGACGCAGGGGCCCCCAGGGCGGAGCCTGGCACCCCTCCCCTGCCAGCAGCTGCTCTTGGCGGACGCAGGGTGTGAGGGGAGCTGAGTGCGCTTCGTGGGCTCAGGAGTCGAGCAGCGCATAGGCCCTGATTTGCCGGCGTTCCCGCCACTCCTGCCGCCCAGTCCCACCTCCGAGCCTTGGTCCCGCCACCCCTCCCTGGGAGCACATCCGTCCTGCAGGCCAGCGCCCACCGGCTCCACCTCAGCCCTGGCTTCCTTCTACCTCTCTGTGTCCGCCTCCGCTCTGGGATCCAGGACCGTCTGGGAAGTCGGCCACTGCGGGCTGTGGGACCTCGGAGAAGTTACCCAACCTCTCTGAGCTGAGACGTCCTGGGGTAGGGTGGAGCTGTTTGCCTCGAAAGGCCACTTAGAGGATGAACAGGGCACGGGCAGCGCCTGCCACGGTGGGAGCATTACTGTCACCCCCCAGCTCCCGCCGGCCCGGCCACAGCAGGGGCTCAGGAAGTGCAGCCACTGGACTGTCAGAGCCGGAGGGACCCCAGAGGCTCTTGGAACAAAGGTCCCGTCGAGCCAGGAGGGGCTGGGGCCAGCGGGGGCCGGGGTGCCAGCTTGGCTACCTCCCTCGCCTGCCCCCGTGGACGCCCTCCCTGGCAGAGACCCCGCCACCTCAGCCTACTCCGATCCCACCCACCCCACCTCCTCCGAGGGCCTGTCCTGCCCCTGCCCAGCCCAGGGAACCTGGCCACCACCATGGCCCCCGCCTCCTCTTGGGAAGACACATCAAGTCGCCCGTCAGCCCGGCCGTGAGCCCGTCAGGACCGTCCCTGCCCTGAGAAGACGGCGGCCGCTTGCGCCGTGTGCCCCGCGGGCTGTGTCTCGTCTGGGGCAGTGGGGGGTGCCGGCTTCGGGGTCGCCCCCGGTCAGGGCAGAAGTCCTGCCTGGCCTGCATCGTGCTCAAGGGTGGGCTGCTTGGGCCTCGTCACCAGGCCAGGAGACAGAGGTCACAGTGCTTACCGTCTCCCCACGGGGACCTGGCCCCACGGGGGCAAGGTGAGCCCTGAGCACACACAGACATCTCGAGCCTGCGGGGAACTCTGTGTGCCCAGGGGAAACCGAGGCACAGCAGGTCAGCGTGGTTGTCACACCGTGAACACCCTCCAGCCCTATCGGGCTGACCCCTGCCAGCCTCACCAGCGCAGGCGCAGGCGGGTGCTGGGTCCTGGCTGGGGGGAGGGGGTGCAGGGTCCTTCACATCTTGCCCTGAGCATCCCTACCCTCTGCTGCTTTGCAGAGCCCCGGCCTTGGGAAGCGGGGGACCCAGGAGCCCCTCTATCTGCCCACAGCCCAGGGCCAAGAGCAGGAGTTTCTCAGCCACACGGCTGTTTACGTGTGTCCATCCTGGCTCTCCTGCCGGGGGGCGGGCGGTGGGGAAGATTGGGGGGGAGCGTTCGTTCTTGGGTCACGGAAACGTTGCCCCCTGCCAGCATCTTCCTGAGGAGGGAGTTCTCCTGGATCCTGGCTGACAGCCAGCCCCAGAGCTTTCTCCGGAACCCCCCCTCCCCCCCAACCCCACCGCGGCCGGGGTGAGGGTCCTCCTCCTCCAGCTGAGTTCTTCTTCCCTCACGGAGGTGACTTCCTTTGCTCGTCATCCTCCCATGTTCGCTTCCAAAAAGGCTAATTGAAAATGCAACGGGGCCAGGTCGCAGGCTGGCTCTGGCCCTCCCAGCTGTCTAAACCCCCCGTGCCTACAGGGTGACCTGCGGGGGAGGCCGCTTGACCCAGCTCCCGAACGGGGGCTCAGGGACCCGTCCTGCCCAGGAGCCCCCGCCAGCCCTGGTGTTTCAGGGGTTTGTCACCCTTGTTGGACTTTAAGAGGTAGCCGGAGAGGGTGGTCTGGGGAGACCCTCAGGGGTGCAAGGGGAGGCGGACGCTGAGAGACATTAGCGAGCTGTGGGCCACCACGGGGGTGCGGGGGAAGGGGAAGGATGGGAGGGTTTGGGAGTGAGTCTCAGCCTTGAGGTCCAACAGGCCCTGAGGGTGGGGACCTAGCCGAGCCCTGGGTCTGGGCCCAGACAGGTCCAGGAGACACAACCGCTCCCCAGAGCGGGGAGGCCGAGGTGCTGGGGGGTGTGTGGCTCTGAGCTCAGGACGGTCCGAGGTGGAGAGTGCACATGGCCCGGGGCCGTGGATCTGGGGGGGAAATGGAGTCCTCACCAAGGCGAGTTGGTACAGAAGTATGTCAGCAGGCACCTGGGCCAGAGGGCTTGTCCTGTCTGGGAGGGGTAGGCTTGGGGCAAGGAGTGGGCGAACCCAAGGTGCCAGGACAGGAGGTTCCTGAGGCAAAGGCTAGGGAGGGGACAGGGCCGCTGAGATGTTCGGGGGTGGGGTGGCAGGGAGAGGTCGCCCCAGGCAGCCCGGCTGGCCAGGTTCCCAGCCCGTGGCATCGGGCCCCGCTGCAGGCCTGTTGTGGGATGGCCCTGCGCCCGACGGCCCAGATGCAAGGGGCGAGCCCAAGGGCCCAGGGCCGGCTGTCAAGGTGCTTTTCGGGGAGGTGGGGACCCCGTTGGACCGTAGGACTTTGGTGTGAGTCCCAGTGCAGAGGCGCTGGGTGGGGAGGGCTCCTGAGAGAAGGCAGCCCCGCCCAGCCAGGGGGTCTCAGGCAAGTCTCTGCCTCGCTGGGCCTGAGAGCCTCGCCTGTGAACTGGGAACAGAACGCTGAGTTGCTGGAAAGGAAAGGAGATTGTGGGTGAGAAGAGGCACCTTGGGAGCAGCTGTGAGGGAGTTGCCAGGTTTGGGGCGATCAGGAGCCTGGGCCCCGGCATTCACCTGCTCCGGGGGTGCCCCGGATGGGGAGGGCTCGCAGAGGCCTCCTGGACAGGTGCAGAGACAGGCAGGCCAGGGCTAGAACCTGTATTTCAGGGCAATAAACTCCCCACCAGCCGAAACCGGGAGAAAGGATGTGAGAAAGGAGATGCGATGCCCAGGCCTGCTTGGCCCCAAGCGTTGCTATTATGGGGCAGCCCCGCCCACCCTGGAGCCCACGGGCAGCGTGCGGAGAAGCTGCTTGGGCGGGGCGGGGGGGCGACGCGTTACTGTCAGGGCTCGCAGGTAGGACAGGGCAGGCGGGAGGGCAGAGAGCATGGGGGCACTGGAAGAGGTGCTGACCTGGCACTGGGGGGTGCTGCCTGGCCAATTACTCCGGGGAGAAGCCTGAGTAGGGCCCGGTTTGAACGAGGATTCAACCTTCTAAAGGACAAGACGACGTGAACCCAGTTTAATTGTCAGGCAAGATGTGCAGGGCCTGCCGTAGGACGGGGAAACGGCAGCGGGCTGTGAAGTGTCCCTTCCAGCGTGGCTCTGGTTCTGTGAGAACCGTCTGGGTTGGGGGGAGGAGGGGGCCCGAGCAGCCGTCGGTGCCCACAGCGCGGAGCTCCAGGCCCGCCCGCCCGCCCGCCCGCGGTCTTTCCTTCCTTCCCTACCGCGCACTGAGCGGTACAGCCTGGCCGTTTTGTAAACAAGACACCCTTTGGTGGAGGGCGGGCCGAGCCTCACACAGTGCTACCTGTCCTGCTTCCGCCGCAGGCTGGCGCCAGCCGCCCCTCCCCTCAAGGGCTCAGGGCACAGTGCTCGGCGACAACAAGGCTTGGCTCCTGGACCACAGCCTGGCTGGGGCCTGGCCTCATTGGGTGCCCATGGCTCACAGATGGGCATAGCCCTCGAGGGAAGCCATCACCCCTTCCACAGGTAAAGCAACTGAGGCAATCAGCAAACATTTAGGGACCACTTAACGTGTGCTGAATCCAGTGGAGGAAAAAGAGAAAGAACTGGATAGACACACTGTCCCTGAGCAGCCCGAAAGGGGCCACTGCTGGACATGGGAGGGCCCAGGGGTGGATGTGAGCTGGGGGGGGGGGGGTAGTAGCAGGTAGGGCAGGACTCCCTGTTGCCTAAGGAGGCTGAGACCCCTTCTAGGTGGAGTAGTCCAGGAAGACTTCCTGGAGGAGGAAGAAGAATTTCAGGGGCTCTTGGAGGCTAGTCACTTCTCTTCACCGCTTGGTGAAATGGAGAGAAGATGCTTGTCTCGCTGGCTGAACAGATTTTTGTTTGTTTGTTTTTCTCAGAAAAGAGCAGATGAGCTCACGGACAAGAAGGTATTAGGGCTTCTGCTCTCTCTGTGTGCCTCTATTTCCCGTTTGCACAATGGGCCCAAGAGTTGTCGTGTTCCAGGGTTCACTGGTAAGCCCTGGCGACCTGGAGGCTGAGCCCTGGGCAGACCGAGGCCGGTCCATGCTCTGCACGCCCCCCCCCCAACACACTCCCATCTCAGGAGCCCAGGAAGCAGCTTCTGGGACCTGCCAAGGGCTCGGAGGTCCACACCCTCCCGGCCGGGAGAGCTGCTGACCCTCTGGGAGGCCGTCAACAGAGCAAAGAGGAAGCCAGGCTGGGAACCTAGTGGTGCAACCCGGTCCGTGGTGCCGACGACCTCGTGAGCTTGTGCAATGAACCTGGGGTCCGGAAAGCAGCTGCCTGTGGCCGCACGCAACGGGCAGGCTGACGGGTCACCCAGGAGGCCGCCCTCTAGCCCAGGTGGCCTGGGCGAGCCACGGCCACACGTCACCCCCACCTGAGCTGGCCAATGGGACCCCAGCCGCCACTACCCTTCCGAACACTGAGGCCCACGCTCACCATCCCCCACCCAGCTCCAGTGCCTCCTCCCTGGGGTCTCCCAGGGGCTAGGCCACCCTCCCCACCCACGCACAAGTGGCCACTGTCCTCCCTCCAAGGGTGCCTGTCCAAGCCCAGCCCCTATCATGTTGCCCTTTGGGCCCTTGATCCCCCAGGATAGAGCAGGAAGCCTGGCCCTCAGTCGGAGCCTGGCTCTGGTCTCTGAGCGCCCTGGGCTGGAGTCCTGGTCAGCACCTCTTCCAAGTGCACCCTGCAGCAAAACCCTTCCCCCCTCTGTACACGGAGGTCACAAAGGGCTCCGCTCACCAGCCCGGGACTGCCCTAGGGGCTGCGTTGGGAGAGGAGGGCTGGGAGGGCGTCAGGCGTGTCTCTGGGTGGACCGTGCATGGGAGGAGCCGCAGAGACCACTGCAGGCCAAGGGGGCCATGGGCAAAGGCCAGGGCAACAGGAGTTGGGCCCAGGTGAGGAATCAGCCTGCCTCGGCACAGGTCTGCCAGGGAAGGCCGGGCTGCGGGAGGCACAGGGGTAGCGATGTGGGGATAACAGGACGGCTCTTCCCACAGCTCCTGGCGGCAGCCCACCCCCCAGGACACCCAGGCCCAGGCCAGCTCGGATCTGGGGTTGGGAGGGGCTGGTCGGACCCTGGTTATCTCGGCTCCCCTGGCAGGGCACTGGATACAGAGCCCAGAGCCCCCAGCCAGGCTGGTTATCAGGGGCCACTGAGCCCTGACCTCAGCAGGCCCAGGCTGGGCACGGGGCGGGGGTGCCTGAGGCGTTCCCAGCCCGCCCCCGCACCCAGTATCTGGAGCTGCCCCGCCCGGCCTGAGATAGTTGCCCAGAGAGGAGATAGATGCTGGGAACACACCGCAGGGCCGGCTCCCAGTGGCCACGGAGAAGGGAGCGGGGAGGTGGCCCTGGACTTGGTGGACAGGCTCAGCCCAGCGGGCGCTGTCGGGGTGAGTCTGGGGGTCCCGCTGGAGAGGAAACTTAGAGCGTGGACTGCCTGACACCCACGTGTGTCTGAGCAGAGCCTAGACTGGGGCTTGGGCTCCGGCCTCCTGCCCACAGATGGCCTCTGCCATGCAGGCCGCACGGTCTGCAGGCCTGGCTGCCTGCTCTCCACTCCGGAGGGAGCTGAAGGATGGCGGGGATGTGCTTGCCGCCACGGGCGCGCCCCTGCACAGGGCTCCCAGGGCTGCACGGCCCTGCCAGGGACCTGCCGGCCCGAGCCCGTGCCCCAGGCAGGGGCTCCCCTGTGCCAGGCCCAGCGCATGACTTGTGGCCTGGGGCGGGGGGCGGAAGGAGACACCTGTTCACGCCCACCTGGAGCCCCGTGAGGGCAGAGGGGTTCCTGAGAGAATGGGATCCCAGAAAGCCCCTCTTCCCACGTGAAGGGCCTTCCAGGGCCCCCACCCCAGGCCCACCCAGAGCCCGCGGCCAGCCTTCCTGCCAGCTCTTGCAACACTGCGTGAGGGCTGCGCAGAAACCCGATCTCGGGCTCAGGCCCTGACGTGCCCCTGCCGCCCGTCCCACTAAGCTCTTCTCCGTGGTGGGGCCGCCGGTCCCAGACCCCGTGGAGACCCATGGCTCGTGCCTGCAGGTTCTCAGGAGGGCAGCCATGGGCACTGCCCTGGCCCTGCCTCCCACGTAAGGGGGCTCCGAGACGGGACCCTCTGCACGGAGCCGTCCAGCAAAAGCCTCTGTCCCACCAGCCGGCCAGGGCTGTGGAAGAAACCAGCCCCTGACCCTCTGGCAGCTGGGCAAGTCCACCCAGTCCCTGCACCTCAGAGTCCCCATCCGGGAATGGGACGCCTGCCCAAGACCCTCGTCAGATGCCTGGGGCGCCTCCTGCAGGAGAATGGGTGCCACGCTGCTCCCCAGGTGAGAGGGCCGAGCTGTCCTGACTCTGCCAGGAGCCCAGGGCTGCCCCGGGGCCGGGCGGCTGTTCGGGTCCTGCCTCTCCAGTGCCGGCCCCACTCTTGTCTCCTGGGAGGAGGGGTTCCGTGAGGTCTGTGGGAAGGGTACCCTGGGTGCCACGGGGAGATGGTGGGTCCTGCTCAGGCATGTCCAAGCCTTAGGAAGCTTCCTCAGGACTGGCGTGATCAGAGCTGGGAGGAAGCAGCAGGTCTGGGTGGGTGAGTGGGCACTGGGGGCCCCTAGATTCTAGCTGGACACCCCAGGACCCGTCCAGCCTCAGGCCCAGCCTTCCTCCCCCCCTGCTCCTCTTGGGCGCTGGGGGGGTGGGCAGGCCGAGGGCAGGTGGGCAGGTGGCCTGATACCCTTGGCTTCCTGTTCCCAGCACAGGCCACCGCAGGTGGGGGCTTCCTTCCTCTGCAGCAGATGGTGAAGGAGCAGTGGTGACGGGGAATAAACAAGCCACGGGCCTCGTCCCTGTCAGAGCAGGGTCCTCACAGGTGGGCTCAGCGGAGGAGGGGGCTGGCCCTGCGGCCAGAAGCCTCCTGAAGGCAGGCAATCTCCTCTCTGCACCAGGCCCAGGCCCCTCTGGCTGCTCTCTGCTCTGAAGCGGGCAGGGCCGCCCTGCACGTGTGTGCAGGTTGGGCACTGCTCAAGGGACAGTGAGTCGTCAGGGCAGTGGTCCTGCTACACGAGGCATCTTCCCAAAGCTCGAAGTGGAGCCCCTCCTCAAGTGCTGGCTTAAACCTGGAGCAACGCACCCTCTCATGCCCCCCCACCCCAAGGGATGAAGCTTGACTCCTCTGCCCCCCGCCCCCGCCATGGCTCTCAGCTTGGGTCTCACTTTCCCTGTGAGCTCTGTGTTCCTGCTGCCTCTGCCCTCCCCATCGGCACCCTGGTCACACCATGCTGCCACTTCCTGGTCCCTGGGACACCTTTCTCTCCACCATCCCGGCCCGTTGGTCTGTGGGCTCTGCCAGGGCCGGAATCAAACCACTTTGGAATCCCACCGAGGTCTGTAGAAGGCAGGGGGGCGGGAGGGGCCTGGGGCTGTGGGAGATAGGCTTTGCTGGTAAGGCACCCAGGACTGGGGCAGAGAATAAGCTGGCGGTGGAGGGAGCAGGTGGGCGCAGGGGAGCCTCTGGTCAGGGGCTCAGGGCCAGGGCCAGCAAACTGACGGCACCGTGTCCCTCTGCCAGCCCCCAGGACCCTTGCAGCCCCCAGTTGCCCCACAGCCCTGAACCCCCACCTCCCTGCCTCACACAAAGCCCAGGTTTTCCGGGCCTTACCTCTCCCTCTGTACAGGAGCCCAAGCCCCTCCACGTGCCCCCGCCCGGGTAGCACCCCCAGCCGCTGGTGCAGCCGTGCCCCATCCCTCAGGTGCGTCTCTGCTCCCGCGGCAGCTCAGCCCCCTTTGAAAGTCGTGCTGACGTTCAAGGGCCACCCCCCAGAGGTCCTGGGAAGATGGGAAGAGCCCGCATCTCCCTACTGCCTTGAGGGAGCCCTGAGGGGCCTTTGTGGGGCCCGGCTGGACCCTCGGGACATTGGAAACCCAGGACGCTCAGGAGGCCTGTTAGGGGGTCCCACGCTCGCCGACCCCGCTGGGCATCTGGGTCTCTCCCCCCTCCGTTCCCACCAGGCAGCTCAAGGTGCTGAGAGGCGGCACATGCCCGGGCAGGGCCCACTGCAGCTGGCAGCTCAGAGGATGGCACTCCTGCTCTGCCGCTGGCTCATGCCCCCTTGGGAGTCAGGGTCAGGGAGGTGCCCACCCACAGGTCACACCCTCCTGGTTCTGGGCCCCCGCTTCCTTCCTCCCTCCTTCTCTCCGGCAAACTAGAGACCCAGAAACCAGACCTCCATGAGCCGGGGCCCCAAGGGACTGCTGGGAGCCTGGTGACTCTCTGTCCTCCCCTGTGCCGGGGATCAATAGTCTCTCGAAGGGCCTCTGGGCATCTCTCAGGCCTGTCCCCAAGGGCCGGCGCGGCTCGGGCTTCGGTGAGCCTGAGGCAAGTGTCCCAGCAGCTCTCCTCTCCGCAGACCCCCACTGGCCACATGGCCAAGCTGCCCAGCTGAGGCTCCTGCTAGAGACAACCGATGGGGTAGGAGGGAGCGGCTGCCAGTGGCCAGCCCTGGAGGGGCCAGCGGTGGGCGTGGTCTCCAGGCCAGTCCCGGGAGGGGCCAGGGAAGGGGCCGGAGGTGGCCTGGCCTCCTCTCGGGCAGCAGAAGGGTGGACACCAGCTGACACCCACACCCCGCTGCCTGCCACACCTTCCTCCTCGGCCCAGCGTTTTCTCACGCTCGGAGCTGGCATGGCGAACCCTGCGTGCTGGGACTTGTCACCCCATCCCGGGAAGGTGGGCGAGGCTTTTCCTCTGGGCCTGGGGGCAGGGGCCACCGCAAGTCAAGACACGGCCTGGAGTGGTAGAGCCGGGTTGCGACACCGGCTGAGCAGCTGCAGGGGGCCCGGCCCACATCTGGCCCGTGTCCCAGTCCGTCCGCCTACCTTGGCACCTACCCCCCGCTGGGGAGGGCAGAGAGCATGGGTGGGCTTGGGGAGGCGGGTTCCCATCCTTCCTAGAGGTGGACCCAGGGGCTTGGGCCAAGGCCCTGCCCCCCTCTGGTCCTCAGTTGGAAACTGAGGAAATTGAGGATTATAAAGTTTCGTCGGGACACCCATGTGCACCCACACGCCCCGCACGCTGTCGGAGTCTGCGGTGTCGTCAGCAGTGCTGACCTCAGTTTTCCCCTCTGGAGAGTGGGATGACAGGGCAGCTACCTCAGGGCTGCTGGGAGGCTCCGACAAGAAATCCACACTTCGGGAGTCCTGGGCCCTGCAGCGTCACGGCTGTGACTTTGGGACAGAGGGCCAGGAATTCCTAAGGGCCCCCGAGGCTGACGTGCTGAGAGGACAGAGGCCTGATGGCCCCCAAGCCTCACTCAGTCCCGGGACAAGACCTTGGATCTCTCTGGCTAGAACTGGTGAGGCTCACTGTCCCGCTGAGAGCTGGGTGGAGGCCCCCCTCCAGCAGGGCCCCCGCCTCCAGCCAGTCCCTTCGGTGACAGACTGGCCCCTGAGCAAATCCATTTCATTTGAGGTCAGGCCAGCCTGTGGTTCCCCTCAACCCACCAGGTCCTGGTGTGGGCCTCTGGCTGTAAAGACAAAACCGGATCCTCTCTGGGCACCACCCCTGTAGGGCCAGTGGGGACCCAGGCCGAGGGTGGTCCCCAGGAGGGTGGCATGAGTACCTGGCCTGTCCCATTTGCCTCAGCGAAATGGGGGGCGGGGGTAGAGTGGGACATGGGACAGGCCGGAGTGGCGCCCTGGACAGACCCTCCTCAGTTCTGTTGTCACGTGGAGAAACTGAGGCCCAGGGAGGTGCAAGCCCACGGCTGGGCTCGCGGGCCAAGCTGGGCCCCCAGAGGCCCCGGGCCTTCCTGGCCGTGATGTGCAGGCCATTCTCTGGGCAGGAAGGAGGGCCTGGGGCGCGGGGCTCTGGGGAAAGGGCCCCATAGCTTAAGAGCTCCTTCCGCAGGAGTCACCAGCTGCCGTCGGAGGCTGGGGAGACGGAGAGGCAGGCCCCCTGGGAGGCAGCCCCTCGACACCCTGGCAACCCCCCAGGCAGGCGTGGGAATGTTACTGGCGGGAACAGGGCCTCTCCCCCAGGAATCAGCGGCTGGGCGCCGGCCAAGGCGGGTCTGATCCAAAGAGGAAGCAAAGTTCAGCTGCTGCGGAGCAGATGAGCTGCTGGGGGCGGACGCAGGCCGTGAAGATGGGGCTCCAGCCCCAGCCCTGGCTGAGCCCTGGTCCCGGGTGCAGATGCCCCCGACTGTAGCCACGGGCTGCTTTCCGATCCCAGCTACAGGTTGACGTCTCACCCCAGCCCCAGACTGAGCCCGGACACAGGCGTGAACTGAGCACACACCCCAGCCTTGGACCAGCCCCTGACCCCAACCAGACCGGCCCCGATCCAGGCACAGACCAGCCTCATCTCTGCTGACGTCCAACTCCGGCTTTGTCCACCTCTGGCTCTTTGCTTCTTCAGCCCCCAGGCCGAGACCATCCTGGGCTGCCCATCAGCAGGGGCCAGCCCCCGGGATCGGGAAGGTGACAGTCCACGCTGTTGGATGCTGTGTCCCTTCCTGGCCCTGCACTTTCAAAGGTCCGCAGACCAGCTGGAGCGGATGCAGGAGGGAGACCAGAGTGCAGGCCTGGGGGCGCCGAGGGGGCCAAGGCTGGCTGGTGTGGAGGCAGGAGGCCTGCTCAGCCTGGTGGGACCCATGCCACCTCCAGCGTGTGAGCCAGCGTGCCACCTCCACCACCTCGTCTTCCAGCCAGCCCTGAAAGGTGGAGCGCGCCCGCCCTGCTTCGTGGACGAGGAACTGGGCCGGACAGGCTCAGTGATACACAAACATACACAGCACGACCCGAGGCAGTCTGACCCGAAGCCCAGTCAGCCGTGCTGGAGGCAGACCTCAGCCTGATCCCAACACCACCAGCCTATGGGGCGGGGGCTGCCTTGAGTGGATGGGGCAGCTTCACGGGGGCGGGGGGAGACGTCGAGGGAGACGCAGGGGACCACCGAGCTGGGGTGTCGGAGCCGGATCTGGGCCCCCAGGTGGGAGGGGGGCCAGTCTGGGCTGTTGGGCCCCTGCAGCCACCAACTCGGGCTCCCTGAGCCTCCCAGGAGCTGAGGCTGGGCACCCCGAGCTTGGGGGGAAGAAGCTGTGTTTATTCGGAGCTCTAATCTCTGGGCCTTATCGCCACCTGTTTGCCCATCGAGAGTTCACACATGGCTGGAGGTCACAGCGGGGTGGGAGGGGCTGACAATATTTGCCCACTTCTCCGAGCCTCTCAGCTCGGAGGGGTCTCCCGCGGGCACCAGATGCCAGGTGGGGTGCCTGCCGTGTTGACATTCCCCAGCTCTGAGTTTGGCTTCCGATAGCGGTGCACGAGGGCGTGGCCGGAGAAGCCCTTTCTCATAGGAAAGCTCGAGAAACAGCTGCGCACCCCCCCGCGGGGCTTGGTTGCCCCCATGCTGTCCCAGCCCACACCTGGGACGTGGGAAAGTCCACTTGGAGTGTCCAGGGGCTGTGCTGGGGCTGCGGACAGGAGGCCGGGCCCAGCCCCAAGTCAGGGCCCACGGCAGGGTGCCCAGACCCTGCCCGAAGGAGGCAGTGTGGCTTGATGGTTAGGGCACACGAAGGCTCCGTGCGCTTGGGCACTGTGTGGCTTGGGGAGCCCCAGTTTCCAGCTATTAAACGGGGCGCTCGTGAGTCCCACACCATAGAGTTGCGGGGAGATGGATGAGTTGCTGAGCCCCACACACACACCACTGCCCGCCTCCCACTGGGCCCAGTAGGGCCATCGCCCCCCCTCGCCCCACAGGCTGACCAGGCCCCGGGGGAGGCGGGCTTGGGCGTGCCCTCCCACCCAGGTACCAGGCCAGCAGGGGCCTCTCCAACACCCTCAGCCACTCCCCGGCTGCTTCCAGTGAGGGCCCTTTTCCTTTCTGGGTTTATTGGGGGTTAACCATCCCCATCACCCAGTTTACGGGACCTCTGGTTGCTTCAAAGCCCGCCTGGTACCAGCAGGCCCGCCCCCTGAGGATGGGAACCCACCTGCTGCGCTTGGGGGCCCCCACGGGCTTTAGGGGGACGGGCCAGGAGGAAGAGGCAAGGAGGTAGCTGGTAGCCGTGGCCTCCTCGAGGGCCTCGGTGGGACAGCGGCACCCGGACGGTGCTGTCACCGCGTCCAGCCCAGGGGAGCCCGGGTCTAGGCAGGCAGGCTGGTCCCAGGCAAGGGTGCCAGCATGGCCGGCCCAGGATCAGGCGGCTCCGGGACCAGGTTGCCGTGTGACCTGGGTGAGCCCAGGCCCTTTGCCTTCCCAAGTCCTTTCCTCCGTAAAAAACAAAAAGAGTGAAAATTAGATCTTACAGATGTGTTGGTCTAAAGACAAATACATTAATATTATATATGAAAGCATTTTCTTGTTCTTAAAAATTCAGTTTTTTCTCCTGATTTTAAAAGACATTAAAATACTTCCCTGAGCCTCTGGAAGTCTCCTGGTTCCTGGTCTCTGGGCCTGAAAGGGGAGTCGGTCTCTGGGGATTCAGGAGCCCAGAGGAGGGGCCTAACCTGGGCTTGGGGTCCAGGATGCCACTCAGAAAAAGTGACACCAGAGCTCGGAACAGGACACAGGAGGAGCCAGACAGAGAGGAGGGGCGGGGGAAGAGGCAGGAAGAGCCTGGGGCTCCTGGAGGTTGATGGAGCCAGGGTTCCAGCAGCCTCCAAGGGTGGAGGCGGGGCCTCGTGGAGGTGGGTGGGCGGGGCCTCTGGTGGGCACCCAGCTCGTTGGGGCTAGGGCTTGTCCCGAGCACCTAGAGGAACCACAGGAGGTTTACGCAGGAGTGGGGGTGGGGGGGTAAGGTGCAGGGGGAGGGGCTGGAGCTGCAGCCCGGAATGTGGGGGAGACGCTGCTGCAGGTGTCGGGGGGAGTCCCAGCAGGGAGCGATCCCAGCCTGAAGAGGTCCCAGCAGGGAGCGATCAGGAGGCTGGTTGGCCCTGGGCCTCATTTCCCCACGTGCACAATGAAGGGTTGGGCTAAATGGTCTCCAGGGAGGTTCCTGAAGGCCAACGGAAGGCCTGGGGGAAAGGGGGCATTCTACAGGTTGGGGGGTCTTCACCCAGCGCTCCAGGAGGGAAATAGGGTGGGGTGGGGCTGGGGCAGCTCCCTCTGACCCCCTGCACTGCGGCCTCCCAGCTACAGAGCTCTGCCCACTGTCTGCCCCACTTCCCTCCTGGGACCACCTGCCTGGGGACCAGCAGCCCTTGTGGTCCCCACCTGCCCTCCCTCCGTCCCTCCACTGGTGGCTAAACTACCATCGATCAGGGCAGCCACACCTGCTGCTCTCGAGTCCCCTCCTCCCTCCGCTGGGCTCAGGGGGGCCCAGGCACCCAGCAGCCCCTCAAGGACCCCGAGGCAGGACTGCTCAGACCTGAAGGCTGCAGCCCTCTGTCCTGTGAACCCCAAGAGAGCCCCCGACCTGAATACCTGCCAGGAGGAGCAAGGCCCTGCACAGCCTTCTCACCATCCCACAGGTGAGAAAACTGGGGCCCCCTCCCCTTAGCTTTGCACTGGAGAGGGGAGAGGGGCACAGGCGGGGACGGGGAGGGGGAACCAGGAACGGAGCCCCTCAGCTGCCTCCCCCATCACTCAGAAGAGCCACCCGCCCCCCCGTCATCTGTGTCAGGGATAGAGACCAGGGTCCTCCCCTGGCACTGTCCTGACCAGCGTCCTGCCCTGCAGCTCAGGTTCCCCAGGAGCACCTGGACCTGTGGCTCTGCACCAGGGATGGGACAGGCGCTGGGATGGGACAGGCCCTGGGTTGGGACAGGCGCTGGGATGGGACAGGCCCTGGGATGGGACAGGCGCTGGGATGGGACAGGCGCTGGGATGGGCCAGGCCCTGGGATGGGACAGGCGCTGGGATGGGACAGGCCCTGGGTTGGGACAGGCGCTGGGATGGGACAGGCCCTGGGATGGGACAGGCGCTGGGATGGGACAGGCGCTGGGATGGGCCAGGCCCTGGGATGGGACAGGCGCTGGGATGGGACAGGCCCTGGGATGGGATAGGCCCTGGGATGGGCCAGTCGCTGGGATGGGACAGGCCCTGGGATGGGACAGGAGCTGGGATGGGACAGGCGCTGGGATGGGACAGGCGCTGGGATGGGACAGGCCCTGGGATGGGACAGGCGCTGGGATGGGCCAGGCACTGGGATGGGACAGGCCCTGGGATGGGACAGGCCCTGGGACGGGCCAGGCGCTGGGATGGGACAGGCCCTGGGATGGGCCAGGCCCTAGGATGGGACAGGCACTGGGATGGGACAGGCGCTGGGATGGGCCAGGCCCTGGGATGGGCCAGGCGCTGGGATGGGCCAGGCCCTGGGATGGGCCAGGCGCTAGGATGGGCCAGGCGCTGGGACGGGCCAGGCGCTGGGACGGGGCCTCCACAGCACCCCAGCCCTCTCTCGCCAAACAAAGGCCCTGCTGACCATATGCTGCTGCTCTGATTTGTTTGGGCTGGGGGGGGCCTGGGGGGAACGGGGGGCCTGGCACACCCCACCCAGCCACCTTGGCACCACAGAAATGCCTCTTAGCCTGCCGGGCCCCTCCCTAATCAGGGGTCCCCCCAGCCCCCCACCCCCCCTCCCCCAACTCCGTCCCCACAGCCCTGGGACCGATGCCTCCGCTGCCCCAGCTGGGCAGGCTGCCCATGTGTGGCGGTACGCACGGGGCGTCACAGCTCAGTCCCCAGAGGGCGGGAGAGGACTGGGGGTTTGCTGGGAGAGACCAGAGGCCTGAGAGGATCCTGCCCAGCTCCATACCAGGAGGTAGTGGGGGAATGGTCACCTCCCCAGTGCCGAAGCCCCAGGCCCGTCCTGCTCCCCAGCAGGGGCCGGCAGAGTGCGGCCCCGCCTGCTGTGCGCTGCCTCTCCTGAGCCCGAGGCCCCACACTCCTCCCAGTTCCCTCCCCCACGCCTCCTGCCACCCCCCACCCCATCCCCCGTTGGGCGGGATTCCACCGCTTCCCTCTGCGAGACCTCGGGAAGGCCTGGTGCTCTGCCCCCACCTGCGGGACCACCGCAGCTCACCGCCCAGCATCCCCACCCCCAGGCCCCGCCCCTCCCAGCCTCCCCCAGCCCCAGCGGTGATTAATAAATGAGGTGAAAACTGAGCTCGGCGAGGCCTGGCGGTGCCCCCGCACTCCAGTCCAGTGCTTGGGGCTCAGCCGCAGCCCCGCGAGCCCCCGCCCCGCACCCCCCCCCCCCCCACCGCCCGCCACCTGCCCGCCCGGGTCAGTTCCCCAAGCTCCTGGCGCCACCTGCTGGGCCAAGTGGACGCTTGCGGTGTTCCACCGGCTCGACCACAGAGGCCCAGGTGGGAACTCAGATGGGGAGTGGCTCAGGTGCGGAGGGGGCTCACATGGGGAGAGTCAGAGAAGTCGTGTGAGACCTTGGTGGCTTGAGGAGGGTTGCGCGGGCACACACACATTCTCATTCTCTCTCTCTCTCTCTCTCACAGTGGGCGTTCCTGGGGCCGCACTGCCCCCCTGTGGCAGCAGGATGCCCTGCATGGAGCACATTCAACCATCCGGTCTCTGAGGCCCTGGTAGGAATGCTGGTCCCTCAGCCCGTGTGGTAAGGGGACCCTGAGGCCTGGGTGAGGGCAGAACCTGGTGAGCCATGGACCCCTTGCTCTGCCCCGCAAGTCTCCAGGGACAGTCTGAGTCTGGTACTTGGAGGCCTGGGTTCCAGACCTAACAGTCACCCACCCCGTCCCTAGTGCAGGAGGAAGGGGCTCCAGGACCGTTCTCCCTAGAGAGCCAGGTCCAAAGTTAGGACACATGTCCCAGCACAACCCTGCCCTTCCCGGGGACCCAGACTGCCCGGGGAAGCCAAGCAGAGCTGCCAGACGCTGCCAAGGACTGCGGAAGAGGAAATTAAACCCCAAAGAAGTAGAAGAAATAATAAAGATAAGAGTAGATACAGATGAAATAGAAAATGTACAAACAATGGAGAACATCAGTGAAACCCAGAGCTGGTTATTTGAAAAGATCAATAAAATGGATAAATTTCCAGTTAGTCTGATCAAGAAAAATCAAAGGAAGAGACAAACGGCCAATACGAGGAGTGAAAGAGAAGGTATCACTTCACACCCTGAAGACATCACAAGAATAATATTTCAGTATTATCAATTGATGACCAAAAATTGGACAATTTAGGGCTTCCCTGGTGGCGCAGTGGTTAAGAATCCGCCTGCCAACGCAGGGGACACAGGTTCGAGCCCTGGTCCAGGAAGATCCCACTTGCCGCAGAATAACTAAGCCCCCGTGCCACAACTACTGAGCCCACGTGCCACAACTACTGAAGCCCGCACGCCTAGAGCCCGTGCTCTGCAACAAGAGAAGCCACCGCAATAAGCCTGCGGACCGCAACAAAAAGTAGCCCCTTCTCACCACAACTAGAGAAAGCCTGCATGCAGCAATGAAGACCCAACACAGCCAAAAATAAATTAATTAATTTTTAAAAATTGGACAATTTAGATGAAATGGAAAAATTCCTTGAAAGACACAAATGATCAAAATAGGCACAAGAAGAAGTATGTACTCAGACTATTAAAGAAATTCCATTTATAATTTAAATTTTGCCACAGAGAAAGTTCCTGGCCCGCACAGTTTCCCTGGCAAATGCAACCAAACATTCAGGGAAGAAATGTCAATTCTACACAGACTCTTCCAGAAAATAAGATTTTATGAGGCCACCATTATCTTGAGACCAGAATCAGACAAGATATCACAAAAGAAAATTATAGACCAATATCCCTCATAAACAGTGACACAAAAATCTTTTAACAAAATCTTAGTCAATCCAATTGCGCAAAATGTAAGAGGAGACTACACTATGACCACGGGGAGTTTATCCCAGGAAGGCAAGGCTGGTTTAACGTTCTAAAATCGATCAGCATAACGCACCATATTAACAGAGTGAACAAGAAAATCCACGTGATGACCTCAATAGAAGAAGCAAGGGGACGTCCCTGGTGATGCAGTGGGGAAGACCCCACACTCCCAACGCAGGGGGCCCGGGTTCAGTCCCTGGCTGGGGAACTAGATCCTGCATGCCTGCCGCAACTGAGAGCCGGCACAGCCCAAATCAATATGGTTTGAAAAAATGGATGAGGCAGAAGCATTTGACAAAATTCAACCACATTCGTGACACGGATGCTCAGCAAAGTGGGAATGGAAGGGAACTTAACTTGACGTGAGCATCTATATCCAAAACCTATAGCTGAAGTCGTGCATAACGGGGAAAAACTGAACGCTGCCCCCGATGGCAGGAACAAGGCCAGGATGTCCAGTCTTGCTGCCTCCATTTAACCTTGTCCTGGAGGTCCTGGCCAGAGCAGGGAGGCAAGAAATAGAAGACATACAGATTTAAAAGGGCAACATGATCCTATGGTAGAAAATCCTTCTAAAATTTCAAAAGTAACTTCTAGAACTAATAAGTAAATTTAGCAAAGTTGAGGGATAAAGGGTAAATTTAGAAAAATCGACTATATTTCTATATGCTAGTACTGAAGCATTGGAGAAAAAAAATTTTATTTTGGCCGCACTGTGTGGCTCGCGGGATCTTAGCTCCCCAACTAGGGATTGAATCCAGCCCATGCCAGAGTCCTAACCACTGGACCACCAAGGAATTCCCAGAAAATAAAATTCTTAAAAATTTACTATAGCATTAAAAACATCAAATAATCAAAATAATGAATAAAAGATTAAGGAATCAAAATAATGAAAAAAAATACAGAAGACTTTCAAAAAAAAGACTGGAAAACTTTGCCGAGAGTAACTAGGGAAGGCCCAAATAACGGGAGAGATATACTGTATTTGTAGACTAGAAAACTCAATACTTCTAAGGCACTCATTCTCTCCAAAATAATGTAGAAGTTCATTGCAAATTCTCTCAAAATTCCATGAGGCTTTTTAAAAGGTTTTGACAAGATGATTCTAATTTGAGGGAATTCCCTGGCGGTCCAGTGATTAGGACTCTGCGCTTCCACTGCAGGGGGCTCAGGTTCGATCTCTGGTAGAGGAACTAAGATCCTGCATGCTGCGCAGCAAGGCCAAAAAAAAAAGATGATTTTAATTTGAAATTGAATTGCAAAGGATCTAGAATAGCCAAGAGAATTTTGGAAAAGTTGACAAAGTTGAAGGGCTTACACTCTAAAGATTTACTATGAAGCTGTAGTAATTAAGACAGCGTGGTACTGGCAGAAGGATAGACAAATGGGTTAATGGAAAACAGAACAGGGAATCCAGGAATAGACTCCCAAACATATGGTCAATTCATTTTCAACTAAGATGCCAAATCAATTCAATAGGGAAAAAAATCTTTAATAGATGGTGCTGAAACAACTGGATACACAGAGAGAAAAAAATTGAACCTCAACATTTATTTCACTCTCCCCACAAAAATGAAATCTGAATGGATCAGAGGCCTAAACATAAAACCCAGAACTGGGCTTCCCTGGTGGCGCAGTGGTTAAGAATCCGTCTGACAATGAAGGGAACACTCGTTCGAGCCCTGCTCAGGGAAGACCCCCACATGCTGTGGAGCAACTAAGCCGTGTGCCGCGACTACTGAGCCTGCGCTCTAGACCTCATGAGCCACAACTACTGAAGCCCGCACACCACAACTCCTGAAGCCCGTGTGCCTAGAGCCCGTGCTCCACAACAAGAGAAGCCACCGCAATGAGAATCCCGTGCACCGAAATGAAGAGTAGCCCCTGCTCGCAGCAACTAGAGAAAGCCCACGTGCAGCAATGAAGACCCAACACAGCCAAAAAAAAAAAAAAAAAAAAACCAGAACCTTCTGGAAGAAAACATAAGACAAAACCTTCATGACCTTGGGGTAGGCAAAGATTTCTTTCAGGTCACAAAAGCACCAGCCATACAAGAAAAAAACTGCCAAGTTGGCTTTCATCAAAATCAAAATTTTCTTCTCGTGAAAAGACACCATTACCATAACTGAATCACTTTGCTGTACACCTGAAACTAACACAACATTGTAAATCAACTATACTTCAATTTTTTAAAATAAATTTATTCATTTATTTTTGGCTGTGTTGGGTCTTCGTTGCTACGCGCGGGCTTTCTCTAGTTGCAGCAAGTGGGGGCTACTCTTTGTTGTGGTGTGTGGGGTTCTCATTGCGGTGGCTTCTCTTGTTGCAGAGCACGGGCTCTAGGTGCGCAGGCTTCAGTAGTTATGGTGCATGGGCTTAGTGGTTCCGAGGCATGTGAGATCTTCCGTGACCAGGGCTCGAACCTGTGTCCCCTACATTGTCAGGCGGATTCTTAACCACTGCACCACCAGGGAAGTCCTACTTCAATTTTTTTAAAAAAAGACACCATTAAGAAAATGAATAGGCAATCCACAAGCTGGAGAAAAAATTCGCAGTACAATCTCTGATGAGGATTTGTGTTCAGAATATGTAAAGAGCACCAACAAACAAACAATGAAAATACAGACAACTCAATTTTTTAAATAGGCAACATATTTGGACAGACATTTCACAGAAGAAGATGGACAAATGACCAACAACCCTGGAGAGGTACCCAGCATCTGCAGACATCAGGGAAATGCAAGTTAAAATCACAGTGAGATACCAGCACACACCCATTGGAATGGCTACAATCCGAAGACTGATGACACCAAGTGTTATTAAGAACGTTTAACAACTGAAACTCTTATTTTGCCAGTGGGAATATAAAACGATATAACCGTTCAGAGAACTCTTGGGGAGTTTCTTATTAAATTAAATATGCATCTTCCCTAAACCCCAGCAATTTGACTCTCAGGGATTTACCTGAGAGAAATGAAAACACATCACTGTATCAGTCATCTGTGGCTGCGTAACAAATCCCTAAAAGCTTGGTGGCTTAAGAGAACACCCACTGATTAAATCATGGGTCCATAGGTCAGAAGTCCCTTGTGACGTGGGTCTCATGATGCTGAGATCAAAGGTCAGTCGGACTGGGCTTGTCTGGAGGCTCAGGGACAAATCCAGTTCTTCATGTTGTAAGATCTGGTCCCCACTTCCTGCTGGCTGTCCCTCCACTCCTAAAGGTCACCCTCATGCCCCCTCCATCTTTAAAGCAATAGCACAGTGTTCTTCTCCGACTCCCTCCCCACCTCCACTGGGGAAAACCCTCGCTTTTATTTTATTTTATTTTTATTTTCTAAATATTTATTTATTTGGCTGTGCCGGGTCTTAGTTGTGGCTCGCGGGATCTTAGTTGCGGCATATGGGATCTAGTTCCCTGACCAGGGATCAAACCCGGGCCCCCTGCATTGGGAGCTTGGAGTCTTAACCACTGGACCACCAAGGAAGTCCCCCAAACCCTTTGCTTTGAAAGGATCATGTGATTAGGTCCTTCTCACCGCATGGTCTCCTGTTGCCAGACAACGTAACTTGATCTCAGAAGTAACAGCTGGCCATATTCACAGGTCCCACTTGCTCGAAATGGAAGGGTAGTCATTAGGGGCAGTCTTAGAATCTGCCTACCTCATTTACCAAAAAACCTGTATAGGGATGCTCCAGGTAGCCTCCTTTGTAAGAGCCAAAACGCAGAAGCCAGTCAGATGTCCATCAGCAGGTGAGTGAATCAGCCTCTGTGCTGTAGCCGCGTGGTGGACATGCTCTGCACTGAAAAGGAACTACAGAGGCACATAACATGGATGACATCAAAACACTGCAGTGATGAGATTGTTTCCACAGGAGCGCAGGGTAGCAGTTCTGAACCCACTGTGCGTGCATCTTGGAATGGCACATTTAAGTAAATGGATGGTGGGAACCGGGGTGTCACTGTTGGAGTGGGCGTTGCAGGTAAGCAGGGGAGGTGCTAGAATGGTCCCTGTGGTGATGGATTCGAGTTGGAGGCATCAATATGAACCCGTGATCAGCTTCATATAAATACAGATGTTAGGGGCTTCCCTGGTGGCGCAGTGGTTGGGAGTCCGCCTGCTGAGGCAGGGGACACGGGTTCGTGCCCCAGTCCGGGAAGATCCCACGTGCCGCGGAGCGGCTGGGCCCGTGAGCCATGGCCGCTGAGCCTGCGCGTCCGGAGCCTGTGCTCCGCAACGGGAGAGGCCACAACAGTGAGAGGCCCGCGTACCACAAAAAAAAACAAAACAAAACAGATGTTACATAGAGAGATATTTATGGATATGTGTGTATACATAGGTTCCAATATGCACATATGTTTCCTTGCTCTGACTGTGAGAGGGCTTAGAAGCTATGACACCCCGAGGGCAAGGAGCAGCCCAGCGCCCAGATCTTGGTTTCTAACACCATCCTCCAATGAAAGGATCCAGGGCTCTTTGGAGAAATAGCTGATTCTAGGGCTGGGGCAGGAAGTACAGATGATGAGCCTGGAGCGTCTTGTGGTGCCAGGAAGTAAGGAACTGTTCAACCCCCTTCCCAGAAATAAACAAACCCACAATGGTGGGGTGTATATCAAAGGGACACAAAAGCCAACCCCCAAAAGCCCCCAGTGGGCCAAAGCTGGAGAAATTTAAGCAACAAAATAATTTCTTATTGGATTCTAACCCACGGTGTAAACTAAATATCCAGGAGTCCATAATGATACAAATAGATGATTGGCTCGGTAAGTGGAGGTAGTAGGCTAATGTCTCACGCAGAGGAACTCCAGGTGGTTCATGCAGACACCCCCGGAGGGGAGCACTGTCCCCTCTCTTCAGCTGTGCATGGGGATGTCCTTCCAGACGACAGCAGGAAAGGTGTGGGGAGCAGCTTTACCAAGGACACCTGGAAGCACACCTCAGCCAGGTGGTCAAGGTCCACGTCCTCGGTGATGAGTCATGTGGACAGCAAATGCCCCTGGTACGATGTGATGAGGAGGGCACCTCGCCTCTGTGGTCTTCCCCCAAACCCATCACTCCAGTCCTGAGGAAAACATGAGACCAATCCCAATAGAGGGACATTCTATGAAATCCCCGGCCAGTCCTCCTTAAAACCATCAAGATGATCAAAAACTAGGAAAGTATGAGAAACTGTCACCACCCAGAGGAGCCCCAGGAGACACGGCGACCAACCGTCGTGTGGGTCCTGGGACAGGAAAGGGACTTAGGGAAAAGCTGAGGAAATCTGAATAAGGTTCGGACCTCTAGTTAACGGTAGATATCGTATCAATGTTGGGTCGTCAGTTGTGACTACCCTGAAGTAAGTTGTTACTAATGCGGAAATGGGTGTGGGGTGTACGGCTGCTTTCCGTGCTCTCTTTGATGTTTTGCGTAAGTCTGAATCTATCCTACAATTAAAAGTTGACTTAAAAACCCTTCAAATGTGGGCTGCAGACACATGGCAGGCAGAGAAGGGGGCAGATTGGTAAACTCCAAACTCCATTCCTGGTGACTCAGAGCATATGCCGTGGATAGAAACATCGAAATGAAACACCGCGGACGCCAAGGCCTGGTCTCACTTTCTAAAAATGCCCGGGACAGGATTCCAATCTGTTTTTAAAAACTGTCGTCCATCTGATCCCTGCTGGGGCCCGAGAAGCTGTCGGGTGTGTGGACATGGTCATCTGGTCCAGGGGGGACCCACCTCCTCCCACGAACCTACCCTGCTGTCCGATCTCTGTCCCAGTTCTTTCTTTCCCTCTACTAATTTATCTAAGTTTATTGGCTTTCTCAAGTATAACTACCTCTTACGTGTATAAAACTCCTTTTTCAAAGTTTGAAATGGAACACCTGAGAGTAGTCCAAACGTTCATGTATGTTAAACAAGCTGTGATAGTAACATTCAATATGTGATTTTCAATTTTAAAAAATCACGCTAGCTAAAGAAGCCAGATAAGGACGAGAACGGGCTGTCTGATTCCATTTCCACGGCGTCCAAAGTCCAAGCGCTGTCACAGCTGGTCTGTGGCGACAGGAATCAGAAAGTGATTGTGGGGCAGAGGTGCGGGGAGGGAGGGGATGTGGGAGGGGGCCTGAGGGAACTTTTTAGTGTAATGCCTTCCTTGTCTCTACTTTTTTTTAAATTGTTATTTTTAATTGTGAAATACCCATAAAATAAATCTACTATCGTAACCATTTTTCCCCCCCTTTGGCCATGCCCCACGGCTTGCGGGATCTTAGCTTCCCGACTAGGGTTGGAGCCTGTGCCCCCTGCAGTGGAAGCGTGGAGTCTTAACCACTGGACCGCCAGGGAAGTCCCTTAACAATTTTTAAGTGTAAATTTCAGGGGCATTAAGTACATTCACATGGTTGTGCAGCTATCATCCTCCTCCCTCCCCAGAACTTTTCATGTGGTAAGTAGAAAATTCTACAGCCGTTAAACACTAACTCCCCTTTCTGCTTTCGGGGGTTGGACTCCTCTAGGTCCCTCACGTAAACGGAATCACACAATATTTGTCCTTTTCTGTCTGGCTTATTTCACTCAACATAATGCCCTCAAGGTTCACCCATGTTGTAGCATGTGTCAGGATTCCTTCCTTTTTGAGGCTGAATAGTATTCCATTGTATGGAGAGAGGACATTTTCTTTAACCGTTCATCCATCGGTGGACATCCGGGTCGCTTCTACCTCTTGGCTGCTGTGAAAGATGTTGGAGTAAATGTGGATGTGCAAATATCTCTTCTAAACCCTGCTTTCGGTTCTTTTGGGTATACATCTAGGAGTGAGATTGCTGGATCATATGGTAATTCTATTGTTTAAAAGTTATTTATTTATTGGGCCGCGTAGGGTCTTAGTTGTGGCACTCAGGATCTTCTGTTGTGAGGCGGAGGCTCTTCACTGGGGCGCACAGGCTTCTCTAGTTGTAGCGCGCAGACTTCGCTGCCCCGCGGCATGTGGGATCTTAGCTCCCCGACCAGGGATCGAACCCGCGTCCCCTGCATTGGAAGGCAGATTCTTAACCACTGGACCACCAGGGAAGTCCCTATTTTTAATTTTTTGAGAAAACTTCATACTATTTTCCACAGCAGCTGCACCATTTTACATTCCCACCAACAATGCACAAGGGTTGCGATTTCTCCACATCCTCACCAACACGTATTTTCTGTTTTTCTGATAATGGTACCTCGTCATGGTTCTGCTTAACTTTTGAACGTACAGAATTCAGCTATAATAACCGTTTCAATGTCTTCCTCTGCTGATTTGTGATACCATCTCTATCAACACTGGGGAGGTTGGGGGGATTGGTTACTCTCATCATAGGTTGCGTTTCCGTGCCTCCTTGCGTGTCTGGTAATTTCTGTTTGCATGCCAGTCATTGTGAGTTTCACCTCACCGAGTGCTGGATATTTATTCCTGCAAATCCTCTTGCACTTTGTTCTAGAATGCAGTTACATTACTTGGGAACAGTGGGATCCTTTTGACCCTCGATTTTATGATTTGTTAAGTGGGTCCAGAGCAGGACTCGGTCTAGGACTAATTATTCTCCATCACAGAGGCAAGTCTGTCCAGAGGTCTGGCTGATGAGAGCAGCAGTGCCATGGGGCACTGTAGCCTCTAGTCTTTCCAGATGACTCTTCACATGCGCCTTCCAAGGTAGGCATGGGCCAATCCTCCACTGGACACTCCACGGACCCTCTCAGCTCACCTGGGTTCTCTGGGCAGCTCCCTCTTCTCTGACACTCTGTGTCATGTTGCTAGCAGCCTGACCTCCCCAGACTCTCACCCAGGGGATCCACGGGGACCATCTCGTCCCACTTCTCCTGTCACAGCCTGGAAACTCCCTCAAGGCAGTGAGCTGGGGGAAGTCTAGGGCTCGCCTCACTTGCCCCCATCTCTCAGGGATCATTGTCCCATTTTGCCTGGTATCCGGTGCATTCAGAGCCATTGTTTCATGCATTTTGTCTGGTTTTGTGTTGTTTTTTGGTTGTTTCTAGTGGGAGGGTAAATTCTCCAGCACATCTGGAAGGGGAAGTTGTTCCTACTGGAAATGTCCTAAGTCTGGTTTTGGATGGTGACCACACAGGTGTATCCAACGGACAAAACTCATTGAACTCACTTGATCCGGCAGGTCCCCCTCTGAGCGTAACCCTGGAAAACTGAAAGTAGGAACACAGAGATTTGCTCAGAGGTGTTCACAGCTGCGTCATTCACGGTAGCCAAAGGTGGAAACAGCCCAAGTGTCCACGGACCAATGAAGGGTAAACAAGATGTGCTGTATCCATTCAACAGAATATTATTCAGCCTTAAAAAGGAAGGAAGTGATGACACAGGCTACGACATAGATGAATCTTGAGGACATCATACTGAGTGAAATATGCCAGGTACCAAAGGACAAATCCTGTAGGATTCCACTTAGATAAGCGTGATGGTTAATTTTATGTGTGCCTTTGACTGGGGCAAGGAGTACCCAGTATTTGGTCAAACATTATTCTGCATGTTTCTGAGATTAACATTTAAATCAGTAGCCCGAGTAATGCATATTTCCCTCCCTAATGTGGACGGGCCTCATCCAATCAGCTGATGACCTGAAAAGAACAAAAGGCTGATCCCCCCCACACGCCCAATGAGAGAGAATTCTTCCTGCCTGAGGGCCTTCAAACTGAGACATTGATCTTTTTCTGCCTTCAGACTCCACATAAAGCCTTGGTTCCCTCGCCTGCCGCGCCTGTGGACTCCTCCTGCTAACCTTGGGACCTGTCAGCCTCCGTGATCGCGTGAGTCAATTCCTTGTAATAAATCTCTCTAACACACACACACACACCCTACTGGTTCTGTTTGTCTGGAGAACCCTGACTAATACAGTGAGGGCCCTAGAGGAGTCAACCGTAGAGACAGAAAGGAGCTGGCGGGGGCCTGGGGCTGGGGGAGGGGAGAAGGAGTGCATGTCTAGTGGGAACAGCCGTTCAGTTTGGGACAAGGCGGGAGCTCTGTGGGTGTCGTTGGTGATCGTGGCACGACAATGGAATATGCTTTACGCCACTGAGCTGTGCACTTAAACGTGAGGTTAGGATGGCAAATTTTCTGTCATGTGTATTTTACGACAAACATTGAACTGAACGCCTCAGCTCTGTGCAGGGAGGGGTGTCACCCAGAGCCACAGCCACACACCAGGGACCCGGAAGTCACTGCCACCGCAGCCACGGCGCCGGTTGACCCGACTGAAGCCGGCGGCCGAGATACGAGAGCCTCCGTGGCCTTCCCCGCCAGCAGTAGCCGTGATATGGCCTGGCCTCCTGAAGCTTGAACAAGATCTGCGAGCTGTCCCGCAACACAGTCTTTCAGTGCGGTTATAAACATGGGGTTTGGGTTTCCCTGGTGACGCAGTGGTTAAGAATCCACCTGCCAACGCAGGGGACACGGGTTCGAGCCCTGGTCTGGGAAGATCCCACGTGCCGCGGAGCAAATAAGCCCATGCGCCAGAGCTACTGAGCCTGCGCTCTAGAGCCCGTGCTCTGCAACAAGAGAAACCACTGCGATGAGAAGCCCACGCACTGCAACGAAGAGTAGCCCCCGCTCGCCGCAACTAGAGAAAAGCCCGCGTGCAGCAACGAAGACCCAATGCAACAAAAAATATATAAATAAATAAATAAATTTTAAAAAACAAACAAAACATGGGGTTTGCTCGAGTCCACCTTTTTCTCAGATGCCTGCCTCCTGGAGCCCTCTGTGCCCTGGAGCCCTCTGTGCCCTGTCCGCTCTCCACCGGCCACTCCTTAAGCCTGTGGCTCAGCTGTGATCCTGGTACCTCATCATCACAGGAACGCCCCTGTGGGTCCCAGAGATTCCAGAGCCAGTCTGCCCCTACAACGGTGTGCGCATCTCCTCTCCAGCGGCAGAGCCAGGAGGCCAGGAGACCAGCTCCCTCACCAAGCGTTCAGCCCGCAGGGCACCGGGCACCTCGGGGGAGCCCAGAAGAACACAAGCATGCAGGTGCCCGTCCAGCTTCCTGCCCCTCCTGGTCCACCTGTGCCCCGAGGCCAGGCCAGGCACAGAGCCAGCGGGGTTCACCGCCCTGAGCGCCGCCACAGAGCGAGCGGACTGAAGGATGCGAGGAGCTCTGAAGGGCCAGCACCGAGGGGCCCGGGGCGCGAGCCGGCGGCCCTGGGACCGGCCCCGCCCCCCACCGCCCACGCTGCGCTCCGGCCCCGCTGGCCCCTTGCAGGCGGTGGAACCCTAGAGGGTCAGAGACACCTAGAGAGGGTCGGGGTCTGGCACCAGCTCGGGGGTGAAGCCTCTGGGTCGAAGCCTGGGGGCCGGAAAGTTCTCACGCACGGAAGGAACGGCTTCATCACAGCTTGGTCTACTGACCCCTGTGCACCTGAAGCCCCTTCGGGAGGAAACTATACGCGGGCCGCCCTGGACATCTACCCACGTGGTCAGGGGAGTGTGCCCGCCCAAACGGTCCACTCAGGGCCCCGCCGCCCAAAGCCCCGCCCAGGGTTTCCCCGGCGACTGGGGCCGGGCCGCGCGGTGAACACTGCCGCCCGGTGGCCAGTGGGTGAACTGAACGGGGCTGGTGCCCTGCTCGACTCCAAGCCAGACTGCTGCCCGGAGGGAGGGGCGGTGGAACTGGTGGGGCTGAGGACCCTCGGCCGGCCTCGGGGCTCCTCCGTCCTGAGAGGCTTCCCCAGGCCTCCCTGCCCCACCTCTTCCTCCAGGCCTGGAGGGGACAGGGATGGGCGACAGATGTGCCGCTGACCTCTCACCAAGTAGGCCTTGGTTCCCCCCCAAGTGCTAGGCCCTGTGTCTGGGGTATGGGACACAGAGATGACCCCTGCCCCCAGGGAGCCCCCCAACCTGGAGGTGGGAGCCAGGTGTCACGGAGAGCAAGGCATCGGGGACCAGGCCTCAGAGGTGACAGGCAGCAGGGGGCTGGCTGCAGGGCCCCAGTGCACCCGGCTGCTCCTGAAGCAGCCCAGGTGGGCGGGTCAGTGAGGAAAGAGGCCATGAGGGATTTCCTCCGTCCTCTCTGGTCAGCAGAGGCAGGGCCTCCGGCCAGGCTGGGCCAGGGCCGAGTGTGGACGTGCTCTGGACACGACTGCTGGCCCTCGTGTGGCCCCGAGCACGTCCCGTCCTACAGCTCAGCAGGGCTGCCTCCAGGGCTGGGTCAGGCACTGTTCACGCTCCCAGCCTGGCCCCCTGTGACGGGGACAACCGAGGCACGGCCAAGCCCAGCGTGACGATGGAGCCGGCAGCAGGATCCCGGCTGGGGCCTCGCCCTCTCGTCCTGTGAGCCACAGGCCCCAGCCAGGACCCACGGGAAGGACTGTCACAGCCAGATGCTGTACCAACACTGCCCACGGGGCACGGCCGTCACCCGCTCTCAGGCAAGGACGCGGAGGCCACATCCCACGGCGGACTCAGGACCTGAACCCTGGGCTGGGAGACTGGGCTCCCCATGTTTCCCCGAGATGCAGACAGGAACATTTGACCAGCCCCTCCCCACTCGCCTACCCAACCACAAGAGGAGAGCCCTTGGGTTACAGGGCCGAAGCATCTGGGGGCCTCTTCCATGGCCTTTCCTGCTCTCTGCAGAAAGGGGGGCCCTGCGGAGGACCCTGGGTGCCTTCCTGCACCCGGTGTCATCAAGGTAGACTGTGTGACCACAGATGCCCCGGGGGGGGCGGTGAGCACCAGGACACCGTTGCCCCCCTCTGTGTCCTGCAATTTGTCAGGGTCTCCCCCAGCCCCAGTGCCCTGTTCCACCCAAGAAAGGGTGGAACACTGACCTCACACCAGCATCCCCGGGGACGCTCTCAAAGTCTCCGCTGCCCGGGCCCTGACCCCAGGGTCGGGACCGGCCCACACAGTGGACTTGTAAGGGTTCCCCAGGTACCAGGACTGAGAACCATTCCCTTCCCTGTACCTCGTTCTGTTCATTTGGGAAATGGGAATAATCAAGCAATGGCAGTGGATGTGGAGGCCATAAGCACCTAAGGGCCCTTTCAGATCAGGCCTCAGCCCGGGCAGCCGGGGGCATCCAGGAGAGACCCCTCTGCCCATTTTACAGAGGGGAAGGCTGAGGCAAGAGAGACCTGTCCCAAGTCTGTAGGGCAGAGCCGGGGACCTGGGGCCACTGTGGCCCAGGCTGGTGTGCCAGGGGGAGGGGCAGAGCCGTCATCACCCCCAACCCTGGGCTTAGTGCTGGGGTAGTCACCCCAACGTTGGGTTTAATATGCTGGGGGGACAGTACTGACAACCCCCAGAGGGCTGGCTGTGTTCCCCAGTGTCCCCACCTGCTCCTGTGTCCTCCCAGGGCTGGGAGGGAACAAATGTTGGAGCCCTGCTGGGCAAGCTGCCCGGCCAGGTCGCCCCGCACGGGGCCCACCCTGAGGCCAATCCGCTCGTGTGGCCAGGGGCTGGAGGTCCCCTGGCCGCCCCTCCTCACAGCGGGGCAGCCCTCAGGCGGACCTCATGCCACAACCGATGGGCAGAAGGTGAGCACGAAGGGCCGCTGACCTGGCTGGTCTGGGTCCGCCACTCCCACCAGCCCAGTCCTGCGACTCCCCGCCCCCCCCCCCCCCCCCCCCCCGCCTGCAGCCCCGCCCCGCCCACCAGAAGGCGGGGCCTGGGGCGGGACGGCAGGGGCCGGGTGGTGGGAAGGGACAGGACCCCCACGGCCACGACCGACCGTTCCCTTGTAGGAAACCCACGGAGCCCCCCGCACCCACTGCCTGCGGCCACCTCCTCGTGTCCGTCCATCGAGCCGCACTTTCTGTACACGGAATAACACGAGTGGCTCCGAAGTGTACAGTGTGGTTGTGACACGTGTGCTCCCCCGGTCGTCCCCACCCCCTCCAGGGTACTCCCAGCGGGCCCTGCAGAGCTCCGGGGCGCCTGCCCCCCTTCCCTGGTCGCTGCTGCTCTGGGCCTCGGTTTCCTCATCTGACAGATGGGGAGAATTTTAGCTTCCACTTTCCAGCAGCAGAGTGAATAATGCTAATGCCTTACTCAAATTACAGCCCCAAACCCAGGCCAGGTGCCCCCCCCCACCGCTGCCCCTCCCCCCGGCTCCCCTGCCCTGCACAGTGCCTGGCCTGCGGTGTGGCCCAGCAATGGGCAGGAAGGCAGGCGGAGAGGAGTGTTTCCGCCGAGGCCCCGGGCCCAGCGAGTGCAGACCCTGATAAGGGCGCACATGGCCAGCCGCACGTCCGCCTTTTGTCCCCAGCTCCGGTCATTCTTTCCTGCCAGGACAGAAGGACTGAGCTCCTGGCGGTGGCCTTCCTCCCGTCCGCCTCCTCTCTGCCCTGGGCTCTGAGGTCCAGGGTCTGGGGGAGTCTGAGGCCCCAGGTGGCAGGGGCCCCAGGACCAGGCAGGAATCTGGACCGAGCTGACCAGGCTTCCTTCCTGCTGGGTCCTCTCCAGGGCCAGCAGTCTGCTGGCTCAGTTCGGGGCAGTGGGGAAGAGGGGAGCGTTTGGTCAGGGAGGCTCCAGGGGCTCAGGCCCGGCTCAGGCTCCCTCAGGAGCAGACACTGCCCCCTTCCCTGCCTGAGGTCCCAGGGAAGCATGGACCTAGCTCAGCCGGGCTCAGAACCCACCTCCTAGGCTGCTCATCTGTCCTAAAATGACCCAGTCCGCGTGAGCCCGACATCAAGCAGAGAGAGGGCTGTCCCCCCACCCCCACTGCCCACGTGCCCACAGGACTCAGCTCTGGTGGGCTGGGCTGAGGTGGGCTCCACTGGCCCCCAAAGGGATCGCTCCCACCCAGTGAACTCCAGGAGCTGCGCTTGGCCGAGGAAAGCGTGCCCAGGTCTGAGGGTGGGCGGTGGGCTGTAGGCAGAGCCCAGGAAGGCTGGGCTGGGTGTCTGTTTCTGGAACTCCCAAGAGAGTGGGAGAGAGGGCCTGGGACCCCTGGGGTGCTGCCTCCCCACTGGCTCCCTGGTCCCCCCAAAACATGTCCCCATACCTTGTGGGGTTGGTAGCAGGGCAGACACTCGGGCTACCTGCTCGGGAAGCCCTCTGGGGCATTTCTTTTTCTTTTACAACAGCTCTTGAGGTGTAGTTCACATACCACGCAATTCACCCATTCAAAGTGCACAATTCAGTGAGTTTGGATATATTGCATTATTAATTATTTTACGTTGTGGTAACATATGTCAATATATGACATAAAATTTGCCATTGTGACCGTTTTCAAGTGTACCATTCAGTAGAATTAATCACATCCACATTTGTACAACCACCACTGCTATCTCTTCCCAGAACTTTTTCATTTTCCCAAACTGAAATTCTACATCCGTTAAACAGTAACTCCCCATTCCCTGCCCCCATCGGTCTGGTTTCTGTCTGTCTGGACTTGTCCACGCGGGACATTTCATACACATGAAATCATACGACATTCGCCTTTTTGAGCCTGGCCTCCTTCACTCAGCGTCACGTTCCCAAGGCTCATCCACGTTGTAGCATGTGTCACTGCTTCATTCCTTCTTATGGCTGGATAATAAGCTTCATTCCGCCGCCTGGCTGGACCACGTGTGTCCTTCATCCACCATTCGTCGGTGGATGGACATCCGGGCTGTTCCCCTCTTTTGGTTATTGTGAGTAATAATAGTCACGGGCTGTGCTGTCCCTGCTTTCAGGTCCTTTGTGTCCACACCTAGGAGCGGAATGGCTGGAGGTAGTTCTATGTTTACTTGTTGAGAAACGACGGGCCCCTTCATTTAAAATGTATTTGCGGGGCTTCCTTGGTGGCGCAGTGGTTAAGAATCCGCCTGCCGATGCAGGGGACACAGGTTCGAGCCCTGGTCCGGGAAGATCCCACATGCCGCGGAGCAACTAAGCCTGTGCGCCACAACTACTGAGCCCGCGAGCCACAACTACTGAAGCCCGTGCGCCTAGAGCCTGTGCTCCACAACGAGGGAAGCCACCGCAACGAGAAGCCCGCGCACCGTGACGATGAGTAGCCCCCGCTCACAATTAGAGAAAGCCCACGTGCAGCAACGAAGACCCAATGCAGCCAAAAATAAATAAAAATAAAATAGATTTTAAAAAGTAAATAAATAAAATAAAATGTATTTGCTATGAACTGTGGTCCACCCACACCGAGGGGTCCCGCTCAGCCACGGGCAGGAACATCACAGACCCACTCACAGCCAAGACCGCCTCTGGGGCCCGGAGCTGAGCGCAGGGCACTGCTGTGTGGTTCCAGGATGGCAGGGGCCAGCCGAGGGCATCGTCACCACAGGGGGTGTGGGTGCGTCGGGGGATGGGTGGCCCCTCGGTCGGTTGTGGTGGGGATTACAGGGAGATTACCTCTACCAAAATCGTGAAACCATCCCATAGAATGCGTGCATCTCAGAGGGTGTAGGGCAGTGAGGCTGCCCACGAGCCCGTGGTGGACACGCATCTTCACAGCCCTGTCCAAACCCCGGGAACGCACCACACCAAGAGTGACACCAGGCTGCACGGTGGGCTCTGCGTGGTCTGTGTGGCTTCGCCCCTGTAACAAGCGCACGGCTGGGAGGCACGTGGACGGCAGGGGCGGCTGCACGTTGGGGCGGGGGTCTGCGAGAACTCTCCCTACCTTCCTCTCAATATTGCCATGAACCCAAAGCTGTGCTAAAAATAGTGTAGCTTTTATCCTGGCGCCCTCGGCCTGTAAGTGGCGGGTGGGGTGTTGCAGGAACACAGGGGCCCCCAGGACCCCAGGCGACGTGACGGAGGCATGGTGGTTTCTCTTTTATGCTTTTGGGCATCAAATCCAACTGGCTCTTTCAAAACGAGCACTTGTTACTTCATGGGCTGAACAGCACACACAAAGAAATTGATTTTCATTTTGGAATCGCAAAATACAATATAAATAAGCAACCTTGGGCCCAGAGGGCCCTTCCTGTGCTGCCCCAGACACAGGCCCCTGGTGTCCTTGCCCCTGGAGGACTCACGTCCTATCTGGCTCCGGGGTTGGTAGGGCGAGCGGGGGCACTCCTCCCCTCGCCCGTGTCCCTCTGTCCCTCCAAAGCACAGCCCACGAGCTCCAGGGAGCCAGCCCAGCGAGGGGAGGCGGCTCTTTCCCTTCTTAACGCTGTCCCTTCAAATGGTGGGGGGGCCGAACGGGGCGCCTCTCGAGTCAGACCCAGTGAAACAGTCGTGCTTGTCCAGGGTCGCATTCCTGAGCCCCATTAACGCAGCGGAGCCAGAGCTGGGACTCGGTGGCGGTGTAGGTGGTCGTCAGTCTCGGAAGCCTGGGGCGGCCGGGGGGGCCCGGGTATGACAGCCACCTGTACCCGCCTCCTGAGCCCTCCACCAGCCGGGGCTCCGTGGGCAGCTGTCCATGGTCGGCCCCGAGACGACGGGCCCTCGGGGCTCCCAGTTCCACCCAGGGGTGCTCGGGCAGAGCAGCCTTCCCGCCTGTCCCAGGGCCGCTGCTGGCCTGCCTGGCCCGCAGCCTGAGCCTGGGGTTTCCGGCCATTGTGGGGATGGGTGGAGGGGGGGCTGGCTCAGGAAGCTGCGATCCCCAGGCGGGAGGGGGAGGGGACATCCTGGCTGAGAGTCCGGCTGGCGTCCTCTGGGCCAGGATGGCAGCCCGTGGCCGCAGCACCAATACCCTAGATGTGGGGGTGATTCCCACACCTGGGTGCCTGCCGGGCCTGGGGAGGGGCCTGACCCGCATCCCCTCCCTCCCCAGGAAAGGACGCAGGGCCCCCTTCACAGGTCATACTCTGGCGCAAGTGGGGAATGCAGAGCCATTCCCCAGAGCAGGGGGTTGGTGGAGAGCTCACAGGGAGTCAGGAGACTCCAAGCCCCGCTCACCTGGGACGTCTGGAATCCTAGACACAGGGCGGGGAGGGCGGGGCAGGAAGGGGCTTCGAGAAAGCGCTGGGTGGCCTGGATTCTAATCCTGGCTCTGCCACATGCCATGTGGCCTGGAGGGGCAGTCGGCCTCTCTGAGCCTCAGTTCCCTCCTGGCGCAGTGGCGGCCGAGGAGAAAACCCAGGATTTAGCCAAGGGGTCCTGAGTAATCATTGCCACAGAGGACACTGGGGCCCAGAGAAGATGGGGCCTGCCCAGGATCGCCCTGGACCCCAGGGGTCCTGAACACACAGCCCAGATCAGACCCCAGACTGCTGCTCTCCGCAAGCTGCTAGGGGCCCAGCCTTCCTTATCCTGGTCCCACATCCCTAGATTGGGGGCCAGGGAGGCGAGGACGGGGTCGGGCTGGGCCTGTAGGTGCTTCCCAGGTATCAGGGTGAGTGCCGGGGACCCCCTGCAACTCCCAGGGGCTCCAGTGGCTGAGTCCAGCACATCCAGGGGAGGGACAGGCTCCTGAGGGGTCCAATGTGACCCCTGGCTCACAGTCTGCAAGGAGGGGATGGTTCACGGGCCACGTGACGTCCCGTGAGCCTCGAGGGGCCTTGGTTCAGCTCTGAGCCCGGCCCAGAAAAGGCCACAAACTCTGGGTCCCACGTGTGCATTTCCTATTCCATCCGGGGGTCCTGGCAGGATCAGAGAGCAGCCCCTCCAGCTCTCCTGGGGTGAGCAGGGAGAGTGTGGCCAGACACCACCAGCTTGGGCAGCTCCTCAGATGATAAAGCATGGAGTGACCTCTCGGCCCAGAAATCCCACTTCCAGATACGTTCCCAAGAAAAGGGAATACAGGCGTCCACACAAGAACTTGCACATGTGTGTTCAGAGCAGCCTGGATGCACATCAGCTGAGGAATGGACGACACACGTCCATCCGCACAGTGGAACGTTATTCGGCCGTAAAGAGGGACGAAGCACTGACTCACGTTACAATATGCGTGAATCTCAAAAACATGATGCTGGGCGGGGGCGGGGGATGAACTGGGAGATTGGGATTGACATGTACACACTAATACGTATAAACAGATAATTAATAAGAACCTGCTGTATAAAAATAAATAAATAAAATGTTAAAAAAAACCATGATGCTGAGTGAAAGAAGTCACACACACAGGCCCCCACATCGTAGGATTCCTGCTGTAGGAAACGTCCAGAACAGGCAAGTCCACAGAGACAGAAAGTAGATGGGTGGTTGCCTAGGGCTGGGAGGTGCGGGCCCCGAGGGCTATGGGGAAGAGGCAGCATAAGGACGCAGGTTTCTTTCAGGTGACGAAAATGTTCTAAAATTGACCATGATGATGGCTACTCAAGTGACCGTACTAAAAGCCGTCGAATTGTACACTTTGAGCTGGTGGCTTGTGGGGTATGTCAATTACATCTCAACAGAGCTGTTATATTAAAAAAAGAAACCACTGGCTGGCCCTGGGCTCCCACCGAGTGCCGGCCGTCCCGGAGCTCCGGCTAAGGTCACACAGCTCTCGGGGCCAAGCCTGCTTGTTTGGAGCAGAGTCGCCTGCCGTGGGCAGGGGGGCTGAGCAGGTGGGGGCGGGGGAGCCTTTCTCCTCCTCTCCTGGGCCTGGTGGGGGGGGGTCTCTGTCCCTGCACACGTGGGCCTCTCTGGAGACCCGTAGCCCCAACGGGATGGCCACGGCGCTCCAGCCCCACACCCCGCAGCCCCTGGGCCAGGCTCTGCTCTTCTCTGGGCCTCAGTTTACCCAGGTGGTCCCTAAGACCCCAGGAGCCCTGCACCCAGGGACAGAGGAGGGCCTTGCACCCCCTCGCCCAGCCACGGGGCACTGGAGCTTTTCACCGGGAAAAGAACCCAGACTAAATTTACGCCCAGGCCCGTGCACAGCGGGGAGAGGTCAGGAGGCCCCCACCCCGGCCCCTTGACGCAGTTCCCTTTCCCCTCTGGAGGGGGTTTTCTATTGTTCTCGAAGCCTGGCTCCCAATCTCCCGCACACTCACTTCCTGTTTCCTGGCTGAGAGGAAACAGAGATTTCTGGCCGGGTAGCCACCCCACCACCCCCCCCCGCCGCCTGTCTCTTTACATTTTTAAAGATATTAAACTGTAATGACCACAGGCGGCTTGGGAGCTCAGCAGCACGGACTGTGAGGCCAGGGGGACCTCAGGGCCACCCATGGGGTGCTCTGCAGCGGGGGGCATGGGCCCCTTTGAGAACCTGGTGGAAGCTGTGAGCCGCTCCGCCCCCTCCCCCAAAAAGGGCTTGGGCACAAGCTGTCCACTGTGACAGTGTTTAGAGACCCCCAGCTCCCCCACAGGGCTCCCCGTCTGATCTGACAAGTGGGGAAACTGAGGCAGGGCAGCTTCCAGCCTCTAACCTCCCTGACCTGTCTGGAGGCCACGGCTGCCCCACGGAGAAGCAGACTCTCCTGGCCACACGGTCTCCCTGCGGAGGGGACCCCCCGCTGCTCCCAGCAGCCCCCCTGGCCCCCCAGACGGCTGGGATGATGGGCGGTCCGGACGCTGTGCCCGAGACCTGCCTGGGGGTGGGGGCCGCCGTGCCCACCGCCCTGCAGACTGCTGGAGGTTGGAGGTCAGACTGCCCGTGACGGTCTTCGTGACCCTGAGAGGTCAGCCGTCCTCCACAGACAGGGCCAGATGGCAGAGTGAGCCCCTCAGGGTGGGCCTGAGAGCCTGCGGGAGCCACACACGCAGCTCAGCAGCAGTGGAGCTTCAGCCGCCCCGCTCGCTCTTTTCTTCCCCGAAGGCCTCGGAGGGTCTGGCTCCCGGCTCTCCCTGAGTGGGCAGGGCGGGGAGGGGACAGGATGGCCCAAGATGGGGGCGCTGAACCGTGGCCCACCTCCAGTAGCCTGCTCCCCCCTCCACACACACACACGTCGGTTCTCTGGAACTTCCCTTTCCCTCCTGGGAGATAAAGTGTTTTTTCCCCTCCACGTTAATGGCCGCCCCATCCGTCGGGCTTGGCAAATTGCAGCCTGACCGTGAGTGGGGCTTCCGTCCAGGGAGCCAGGCAGGGAGCGCAAGCCTCCCTCCCTCACCCCCCACGACAGGGGGAGCTCTGAGGGGCTGGGGGCAGCGTGGGCTCCAGGCAAAGCCGGGCACTGGGACAAGCCTGGGCCATGGGGCTGAGGACCCGAGGATTAGGGCCCGGCCACAGCCCCGGGAGGGAGGGTGTCAGGCTCTGTCGTGGGCTCTCCCTGCTCAGCGAGGTTCCTGCAGGGGTCAGCCCGGACCACCACTGCCCACCTGCCAGCTTCCAGGCGGGACCCGGTGCCCAGCTCCTGGCCATAGTCAGCACCTTGACCTTGACCTTGACCCCGACCTGGCCAACAGCTCTAGAGACAAACATTTCACGGAGGCTCCTGGGAGCCGGGGATGCACTGCACACCCACAGCAGAAGTTACGCCAGGGGACCCCCAGCTTACTCCCCAGGGGTGGCCTCTCCTCTCTCCACTGCCCAGACCACTGGTGCCCTGGGACGTTCACTGTGCCTGCAGTTTGCAGACCGCTCAGCGAAGCAGAGGCTCGGAGCTCGGCCCCCTCAGAGCTGCCCTGCTCCCCAAGTGCCCCTGCCCAGCTCCCACCCCCACCCCGGTATCTCCCCCATAAAACGAATCTTTCCCCAGGGAGGAAATCTGTGGTTCAAAAAATAAGATTTTCTCCATCTGCCTGTATTAGAGAAATAACAGCACAGCGGCGCCCTGCAACGTCATCAGAGGGGGGCTTCCCTGAGCAACACAGCAGCGCCCTGCACAGTCATCAGAGGGGGGCTTCCCTGAGCAACACAGCAGCGCCCCTGCAAAGTCATCAGAGGGGGGCTTCCCTGAGCAACACAGCAGCGCCCTGCAACGTCATCAGAGGGGGGCTTCCCTGAGCAACACAGCAGCGCCCTGCAAAGTCATCAGAGGGGGTGCTTCCCTGAACAACACAGCAGCACCCTGCAAAGTCATCAGAGGGGGGGCTTCCCTGAACAACACAGCAGTACCCCTGCAACGTCATCAGAGGGGGGCTTCCCTGAGCAACACAGCAGCGCCCCTGCACAGTCATCAGAGGGGGTGCTTCCCTGAGCAACACAGCAGCGCCCTGCACAGTCATCAGAGGGGGGCTTCCCTGAGCAACACAGCAGCGCCCCTGCAAAGTCATCAGAGGGGGGCTTCCCTGAGCAACACAGCAGCGCCCCTGCAAAGTCATCAGAGGGGGTGCTTCCCTGGTGGCGCAGTGGCTGAGAGTCCGCCTGCCGATGCAGGGGACACGGGTTCGTGCCCTGGTCCGGGAAGATCCCACGTGCCGCGGAGCGGCTGGGCCCGTGAGCCATGGCCACTGGGCCTGCACATCCGGAGCCTGTGCTCCGCAACGGGAGAGGCCACAACAGTGAGAGGCCCGCGTACCACACACACACACACACACAAAACTCATCAGGGTGGCTAAAATGAAAGAGCGGAGAGCAGTAAGTGCTGACGAGGCTGCCGGGCGTCCAGTGCACTCCCGCACTGTGCGTGGGGGAGACCCGGAGAAATGTTGGGCAGTGGTTGGTTTCATGACTCTCCCAGGAAGTGTGGTGACCAGGATGGGTCAGTGGCAGAGCCCATGGAGACCCTCGGGGAACCGAGGCCGGGGGGCGGTGAAGGACGTGTTCTGGGCCTCCGCCTGAGCAGCAGAAAGGTTGTGACGGCCGCATGGGTGGTCCCCAGGGAGGGAGGATGGGGAACAGCAAGGAGAAGAGGCCAAGGGTCCCCCGAGGGCCTCCTGCTGCCCAGGCACCCCTGGGC